>NW_026088185.1:8109689-9309689 GCF_022539395.1 Myiozetetes cayanensis | reverse complement strand
TAGTCAAAAAATGACGCTAGACTGAACAAACCAAAACCTGAAAATGAGTTTGTTTAAACTCAGCCTTTGCCAAACTGTGGTTGCATACATGCATGCTTTTATAACTCACCTTTATAAGAAATTGGTCTGAGCAAGGAAACTGAATCTAGCTGTCTTACTGGACTTACTTCTGACCCTTCTCATCACTTTACGTAGAGGCTAAAGTTGGTGTGGTTTGGGACTGATAAATCTGCTGGGGCATTTGGAAAACTGTTTTCCCTCTGGGACAGCTAGTAGTTATGCAGGTGTTTCTGCCTTGTGGACCTGGGCCTCTCAGGGGTTGTAATCCATACCCTGTGGTTTTGCTGTGTTGGATCTTTGCAGCTCCTGAATAGAAAACGGGTAGACTGGCAGTCCTTGTGCTAGTGGTCCTTGGCTTCTTACCAGTAAATTATGTTTGATGAAGATGAGTTTTCTATGCTGATGTGAATATTTGATGAACTTATTAGATTGTTTTTATAAAAACTCTGAAATAATATTATCTACCTGTACTGACCTTTTCCTTATCTTAAAAAATCTCCCCAAAACAACCAAAAAACCACAAAATACCCCCCTCCAAAACAACAACCAAAAACACACAAAGGAGCCCCAAAACAGAAAGCCTCTTTATAGTTAAAAGTAGTAACTGAATAAACTGAAAATAACCATTTTTGCCAGCGAAGCTGCAATTAACAACTTTTCTTTATGTCCCTCTAATGTAGAAGTGCAGTGCATCTTTGTCAGTTGTTGTTGCCCCGAACAACTCAGCTTCATACCTGCTCTGAGAAATGGACAGCAGTGTGTTAGTACTTAAAGACAAACTACCTGATAATTGTTTTAAGGCTTTTAATTTGGTTTGCTCGGTGGTAATTTTTTTTAAGTTATGTCCCTTCCACTTCCTGTTTCTAGGCTCTTAGGAAATAATGCCTATGTAGTGAGTCTTGACTTAGAGCAAATGCCAGTGGTGTCTTAAACAGCCTGAAACTAATACTGACAAAATAAATGACTAATTGTAACAGAGGCTGGAAGTCTTTTTGTGCAGGGAATGTATTTAAACTCCTACAGGTATTTTGAAAGTAAATGTCACTTTAAAATATATTTTTGGGATTTTCTACTCCTCAGAGCTTAAATTTAATTGTCATTGATTTGGATTTGTTTTCTATAATAAAATACCACCATCTGATAATATTTTTCAAGTGTGCCTGTGGATTTGTCAATAGTTAGGCAGATTGGTGTTTTGGAAAAATATATGATTGAGAGGTGAACTGAATGAGTGGTAGAGGTTGTATTTTATCTTCACACGAGGAAAGAAGAGGTTTTTTACAAACAGATTTCAATATAAGGTATCACCATAATGCATGGGTGAATTTGGGACTGTTGTCTTAATTTGGGTGACAGTCGTGTCAGCAAGTGAAAAGCAGACTGAGGTGTGAGGCAGGTGAGACTGATCTATCAGCTTATGTTTGCCAGAAGAAATAAAAGTTTTCCAAGACATAATTTCACGTGAAGTAACAGTATATTGAGCACATACAAAGCTCTGGTACCGAGGTGTAAATGAACCACACTCTATCTGTTGATTCTCATGTAACTTTTTGCAGTGGTACTGGGAGTATAGGATTATAAAATCCCTCTGCAGGAGGCAGTTGTTGATTGCATTCAGGTACCTTATAGCCTTAGCTTTCAAAGTCTTGGCTTTTCCCAGTTGGAGTCTTATTTAACTTTTTTGGTTTTTTTTTCCACCAGCATGGATTCCAATTTGAACTGGGTAAATTAAAACCACAAACTATTACATATTTACACAGAAGCTGAAGTTCACTTAAGGTAAAGAAGACAATGTCAAAATCTTGCAAAAATATTACTGAGTTGAAATTACAACTATTTTTTACCATCTGAAAAATCTGAAAGCATGTGCCAGCACTTTATGACATAGTTGTTATTACTAAAGATTTTTATCGCAGTATCTGATGTTTACAATTCTTACTACTTTAGAGCTAACTTATCTTTAAATAAATGAAAATTGGTCTTTTCCAAGGAGTTTAAGTTTTGAAGACTTTATTTGTACTTTATATAAATATAGAATATACCTTGAATCAGCCTTACTTTGGATAAGTGCCTTTGATTTATTTAAAAATACTATTGTCCATTCATAAACTTCAGTTGAATGTAAATACATACATTGCAGGCAACTGTTAGTCTGCCTTGCTTCCTGCCATATTACTGGGAATTTCCAAGTATTAATGAGTGATGAGTAGCATTTTCAGATGACTGAAGTCATACTTCTATGCAGTTCATGACCTTTTTATATTAAAAAAAATAAATAAATTTTGCCTTTTTTCCCCCCAAACTTCTGTGTTTTCATTCCTTCACAGAACCAGAGAATGGTTGAGGTTGGAAGGGGCCTCTGGAAGTCACGCTGTCCAACCCCAGCCTGCTCAAGCCATGCCATCTAGGCTTTGTTGGCCAGAATGATGTCCAGCTGGCTTTTGCTCTCCAAGACTCTATCTGTCAAGGCAAACCTGTTCCAGTGCTCAGTAATCCTCACACTAAAAATATGTTCTTGTGCTCAAATGGAGTCTCCCGAGTTTTAGTTTGTGCCCGTTCCCTCTTGTCCTGGCACTGGGTGTCTCTGACAAGAGCCTGCTGGTGATATTTTGCCTCGTGCAGCCCAGTGCTGGCTCCTGTTGGACTCAGTGTCCACCAGGTCCTTCTGAAGGTGTTTTCGGGCTGGATGGCTCCACATGTGTCAGTGTATGGGATTGGTCCTGCAGGGGTGGAGAGCTTTGCGCTGTGCTGAACTCCATGAGGTTCCTGCCAGCCCACATCTCCAGCCTGCAGAGGTCCCTGGGGATGGCAGCGTGACCCTCAGGTGTATCAGCCACTCCTCCCGGCTTTGTGTCCCCTGCAGCCTTGCTGGGGGCATGCCTGCCCATCGTCATTCACGAGGATCTTGAACAGGACTGTCTGTGAGGATCTTTTGGGGGACAGTGTCAGGGGCCTTGCTGAGGTCTGAGTAGGCACTGTCTGCTGCTCCCCCCTCGGGTACTGACCAGTCATTTCACTGCAGAAGTTTATCAGGTTGCTCACTGTGACTTCCCCTCGCTGAATCCGTGCTGACTAACTGATGACTCATGAACTTGGCAGCTGACTTCTTGGAACTGTTTTATATGTGTCTGGGTTTTATACATAAAAAGTTGATGTTCCTGTATGTAAGTCTAGTTATATCTTGTGGTATTTACTGAGGTGATACCTTTTATGTTAAATTCCAACAGCCTTTTCTGAATGTGAGGAAACTTAAATGGAATGTTTGTTACACATATTAACCTCCTAGGGCACTAATGGTACATTTGTTTCATTTTCAAGTAGATGGCTGAAATAAAAACAAACAACCAAACAAAACCAACAAGTTGCCTTTACAAAGGGAGTTACACTCAAAGGTGGTGACCCCTTGTTGCCTGGTTAATGGCATTTCCTCCAAAGGCACATTTAATTGACAAAGCTTTCTCATTGTTTGAAATGAGCATAAATGGGCTTTCTTTTTAGTGAAAGAAACAGTGTATTCATGTGCTTGGTTTGGTGTTGCAGCATTAGGTTCAGAAATTACCTGAATATTTGTGTTTCCTCTATTTCCTATCAGGTGCTGCCTGATTTTTTCTTTAATTTTTTTTTTAACACCTCAAGCAGAAAAAGTATTCTGTTTAAAGGTGATTTGAGACAACTTGAAATTACTTTCTTTTCAAGAGGCCTTCTAAGTAAGAAGACTTACTAGAAAAAGCCATTATAATGGCTTTAAACTGACAGAGAATAGGCTTATATTAGATGTTAGGAAGAAATTCTTGACAGTGAGGGTGCTGAGGCACTAGAACAGAGAAGCTATGGATGCCCCATCCCTAGAAGTGTTCAAGGCTGGGTTGGATGGGTCTTTGAACAACCTGCTCTAGTGGAAGATGTCCCTGTCCATGGCAGGGGATTTGGAAATAGATGATCTTTACGATCCCTTGCAGCCCAAACCATTCTTTGATTCCATGGTAATAGCTGACCATCTTCTTACCAGGACAGCTGTGCTTCTGTTCTTGCCAAGTAAGGTCAGTTCAGCTTGAAAAAAATATTTTGTAAAACTAGGGCAAGATACAAGGGTACAATTACTGTGTGTTTGTTTCAGAAACCACTCATCCTGTGGATTAAGAACCTGGCAGCTGACAGACTTGAAAATACTGCTTGGCCCACTCAGCATTGGAGAAGTGAGCAAGACACGGAATGAGTCAGTGAGTAGAACATCTACCAAATTAATAGTAACATTACAAAGCTGAATTGCCAAGTCATAGCAGTGTATGAGAGTATAAGGAATTTTTTTAATAATTAAAAGCAGGTACATGGATTATGACATAAAAATACTTATCGGCTAGCCCAGTGTAGTGAATAAACAACAACATAGATGTGATTAGTTCTCTGTAAGAAGAAAGTTGTTTCCTGATAATGAAAAGTACCATATTTGCAAGGATTTTCTTTATAATGTTCCTAATATTACCAATCTGTGCCTTTCCTCCTCTGAAAAGTACAAGCAGGTGTGCTATTTCCAGTTTCCTAATCAGATAATAAACCCCAAAATGTCACATTCTAGCAAAAGGAACCACAATACCCGGCAGTGGATGGCAATGCACGCTGAATGTGCCACTGCTTTCTGTAGGTATAGTTTCTAATAGTAGAAATAGTAAGGAGTTCTGTTTGCATGATCTCCAGCTGGACTGTTACAGCCAGTACAGTGTAGAGCTTGTTTGAATCTCCCTATGATATGTTGAGTATGAGGGTATTTCTCGTTTCAAAATCAAACCCAGGCTCTGCTACTGGCTTGGATTTAGAAAATGCCCTGGGAATTCCAAGTGATGTTGAGCCTTCTACAGCTGGACAAAGCAGAAATACCCTACTGGTTCTTTGCCTGTGGTATTTTAACAGAGGGGCTTTTATGTTTAAAGCTTGCTATGTAAACACTTTAAAATGTTCTGTGTGCAGTTCACAAGATTGATTACAGGCCTGAATTGGAGCTTATTTATAGGGATTTTCCAACAGGGTAACTATAAAATATAGTGCCATCTTTTATGTGTTGCTGTGAAAACAAAATCTCTCAAAATTCACAAACTATCCAACATGACAACAGCTCTTTCAGATCCCATTGAAATCCAAAGCTGGTCACAGCAGAGTGTTAGAAGTCATACAAACCATGCTAGTTATTTAGATTGGTCAAACCACTGGATTCACAATTAAGGGAACACACACTGACTACCAATGGAACTGAAGGAGATTTTTACTTATATTGTCTTGTATTCTGTAATTTAGAGAAGTGGGTGGCAGGCAGGTGGTTTAAATCCCAGGCCGTTGTGCACAAGATGGCTTATGCCATGAAGTGGCACCCGAAACATCTTTGGTTGCTGTTGGAGTTTAGACACCCCAGCCCAGCATTTCAGCTTAGCAAGAATGATTTCGCAAGCACAGCTGAATTCTTTTGCATGGTTTTTTGGGGCGCTTGTCCCACTGCTTTGCCTAAAGACAAGCACCTGAGTTCAGCTTCTGACTGAATGATGGGTTTTATCCTCCCCAGTGAGGTGCAGGAGGGCTGCGATTGGCACCCTCCTGAAAGATCGAACTTCAGTGTCTGTGCCGTGAACTCCCCAAATCAGGTTTTTAGAAGCAGCACAGTCCTCCTTGGAGCTGCCCAGATGTCCTTTGATAAATTTAGCGGTGCAAATTTAAGCAGACATTTTTGGTTTTGGCTGCTGTTCCTGTTCTGTTTTCAGAGAGAGTAACGCTCTCATACAGGCACCCCTTTAGAAACCACAGAAACTGAAGCTGTGTATACCAAGTGTTTAACTTGGTACAAGCTACAGAATGTTACGTCATTGTCCTGGTTTCAGCTGGAATAGAGTTCATTTTCTTCTCAGTAGCTGGCATAGTGCTGGGTTTTGGATTCTGTATGACAATAACATTGATAACACACTGATGTTTTGCTTGTTGCTAGGTAGTGCTTTCTCTAAGCAAAGGACACTTCTGTTCCCCATGCTCTGCCTGTGAGAAGGTGCTCAAGAAGCTGGGAGGGAGCACAGCTGACCTGAACTCATAAACCTGGTATGAATTCCATACCATTTAAATTATTATTTAAAATGGGGGGGGAGCTGGCTGAGAGGGTCTGACCATTTCTCAGGGATGGGATGGACATCGGTCAACAGGTGGTGAACAATTGTGTTGGGCACCTCTTGTTTCCCTTAGGTTTTTTTCCTTTGGTTTATTTTTTTTTCTCTCCTTTCATGACAATCATTATTATTATTTTATTTTATTGATATTATTATATTTTATGCTGGTTTAATTGTTAAATTGTTCTTATTTCAATCCATGAGGTTTTATGGTGGTTTTTTTTCCCCCTCCCTGATTCTCCTCCCCATCCCATGTGAGGGAAGGGAAAGGTGAGTGAGTAGCTGTGTGGTACTTAGTTGCTGGCTGGGGCTAAACCATGACAGTCACAAGCCCTCTCACACTTTGTTTGGGGTTTTTGTTAATCAAAATATCTTCATGCTTTGTGTTTAAATAATTCAGTTTATTTCCAAAATTGGAGGAAGCTTCAATTACAAAATCACAGAATAGTTAGGGTTGGAAGGGACCTCTGAAGATTATTTAATCCAACTGCCCTGCCAAGGCAGGATCACCTGCAGCAGGTGACACAGGAATGTGTCCAGGTGGCTTTTGAATGTCTCCAGAGAGGGAGACTCCATGCCCTTCCTGAACAGTCTGTTCCAGTGCTCTGCCACCCTCAGTGTAAAGAAGTTCTTCCTCGTGTTTAGGTGAAACTTCTTGTGTTTTAGTTTATGGCCATTGCTCCTTGACCTGTTGCTGGGCTCTGCTTAAAAGAGTCTGGCACCATCTTCTTGGCACTCACCTTTGAGATATTTATATGCATTAATGAGAATCCCTCTCAGTATTCTCTTGTGTAGAGCAAACAGGCCCAGCTCCCACAGTTTCTCCTCGTAAGAGGGGAAGTGCTGAAAACAAGTGTCCACAGAAGCTTTAAGCTATGAATACGGTTTTAAATCACTGGGCACTAAATGGTAGTAATTTGTATTATTTCTCTAGTGGCCTGATTGGGTTGTAGTTGGTTCATGTAATTATAAGGAAGAATCAGCCTTCTTAAATCACGTTGTTCTCCTGTTAATAAATCAATCCTGTTCTTTTAGTCTTTTTTGCTTTTGATGTCCTCGTTCAGATTTGCTTTCCTCTAATGAAATGTGTGAAAGATTATACGTGAAGTCATTCAATAATTTTCTTCAGCGAATCAAAAGTTCACCAGTTTTTCTTCATATGTGTGTTTCAGCTTGAGGTGCATGTATGAGGTGTGAGTTGGCTTCTCATAACTGAGATAGTCCTCGCTGTCCAGGACTCCCTTTTTAGTACATCTCATTGCCAGAAGTAAGTCTGTGCTGTAATATTTTAAAATGTTGGCACCATCTTCAGTCAACACTGAATTTATGAGTACTGGTAACTCAGAGGTATAGGTTGTGATGCTGAATTCTGTTTTTCAACACATGAAAATCTAAATGAATCTGTGTAACATTGTGTATGAAGACAGAGTATTGTCTTAAATCACTTTTGTAGCCCTATTATTAGTAAAAATACCCAGGTTTCTGTTACTTGTTCCTAACGAGTAATCTAAGAGCTAAGACTGTGGATCTTGTCACTAAGAGAAATAGATAATACTCTTTCAAGAATTCAAACCCATTTTCTCCTACAGAAAAGATCTTTTTCCCTGTCTGTTCCCTTCAGAGGGTAGTAGATAGCTGTGCAGATGCTGTGCAGCAGCAGCAGGGAGGGGCAGCTCTCTCAATTAGCAGGGAGGGAAATTCTGACCAGGCATAAGGATGATGGTCTTCACAGTGAGATAATTAAGCAGGGGAGAAGTTTGCCCAGGTTTTGCCTTTAAAAAACTTCAAATCTCAAGACCCATGCAATCTCCTTTAAAAAATTTTCTGTGATTTGAAAAATACGAGACCTTCCAATTAGTTTGCAAGAACTATTAAGTGACATCAGGGAAGGTAAAAATTTACTATTTGAATTTCAACAAAAAGCTTTTCATAATCGCTGGTTGGAGTAATGATTTTTTCAGTGCAGCCAGTGATGCAATTCTTCCATTTTAATCTCTGTCTTTGAGAGTTTTTTTTCAGCTATGACAGCCATTAAAAGAAGTGTTGAAATAAACTGAACTTAAAGACCTTTGAATCTCTGACTCTCAAAGTGTTGAACCAAGACTAATGAAGCATATTCAGTCACATTGTTCTCACTGAAAATAGTATTAATAATAATACTATTAGTGAAAACAAAGATGTTTATGTAAAATTAATAAAAATATTTTAAATGTTAATGCAATCTTAATTTATTCTGGTTTTAATTTTTTTTTTGTATGATTTCCTATGTGTACAAAATGTCAGTACAGTAGTATGTGTGTACAATCTGTAGATAAATATACATATCTTGGTGGTGTGTGCTCAAAAACTATTTATCGAATTTGGAGAGCACCGCTGTAGGGGAGTTTGCCAGCAAGCAGCGTGGCATTCTGGCTGGAACCCTGGCTAAGCCTGTTAGCAATGTAGGTGTTACCTGGAAATTTTTAAACTGATATTTAGAAAGGAATATGTTTGTATATAATGGCTTGGAACAAGTGCATGGGTGTATTTCTATCCCCATCTAGCTACTGTAAGCAGATAACGAGTAATTTCTGTAGTGTGGGCAACGTGCCAATAGAATTAAATTGCGTGTTCTTCAGGCTTCTGAACAGACAGTGTAGTCAGACAGTGAATATCTCTTGATTCTCCTGAATTAAATTCAGGCAATTGAGCAAGATGGGGAAGACTCAATATCCGTCCCCAATACCCTGAGCTAATCAAGGAGTTGTAGAGATGTAGAGAACTTGAATACACACTTAATTCTTCACAAGAAAAACTTTAGAAAGCACTCATTGGCAAGTTGTTTGAAGCAATTTTGCCTTTACAGCCTTTGTCGAATGATCATTTAGAATTTAGCAGATGTAGAGTTTGCAGTCTGGGTACTGTAGAATCCCATCTCCTTACTTACAAATACCACTTCTGTAATCAAACCCCTGCTTTTTCTGTGATGTATTCAAGCTCCAGTTCAGCAAAACACTTACGTTCACACTTGAAATGTAACGTCTTTAGTCACTTGCTGTTCAGTAAAGTTCTGATGTATGTGCTCGGTATTAAATGTTTGGAATAAAGGTTGGAATACAGGCTGAATTTGAGTCTGAATGATTTGAACTTTTGCTACAGTGAAGTTTAATATCAGGTATAATTGCAGTAATTTTTCCCAGTAAAAAGTAAAATGTTTACAAGTTGAAATATGTGCTCTCTGAGAACATGGTGCCTTTAAAATGCATACATATTATGGTGTAATTTTGTGTTGGAGAATAAACAAATTGCATTTAATCGTGGGTAGCGCGTAATATTATACCAGCATCAAACTGCTTCTAATTACTCTCCCATCTCATCGCTGAAAAGATGGATCAGTCTTTATTTGGGGTGTTTTTTAAATAGCCAAATATTCTTTAGATCCGTAGTAATGAATATATTCTGAATATATTCTGCTGTTAAAAGACCAGAAATTCTTGACTGTGAGGGCAGTGAGACACTGGAACAGGTTGACCAGAGAAGCTGTGGATGCTCAAATCCCTAGAAGTGTTCAAGGCCAGGTTAGATGGAGCCCTGAGTAACCTGGTCTAGTGAGAGGTGTCCCTGCCTGTGGCATATGGGTTGGAACTGGATGATCTGTAAATTCTTTTCCACACAAACCAATCTATGATTCTCTTGTAGTTATTTTAGTAGATTTTTTTCTTGGTAGCACGATGTTTTTTTCAAAAACTTGGGAAAGACTGTCTGGATTGACTTCCTTTAATCCCAACCTTTAAGCATACAGCTTCACTTATTCTTCTGAGTTTTATTCAATAAAATAATTAGTAAGGCAGTTTTCTTAATAAGTTATATGCTGTATAAAAATGCCTAATACCATACCATTCCAACTAAATACCTTTTCAGGTAATTTTTTCTAATTGTATTTAGTTTTCCTTTGGGGGGAAAAAAAAGCATTTAAGTTCAAGTATTAGTTACTTCAGGTATCATTTTTGCATTCAGTTATATAAAAAAGATCTTCCTTTTTAGTTTCTATTCCCCAGGACTGTATGTAAAGTGGAAACATGGGACATGCTTGCATTGAAGCAGAAATTAGTGGATGCTTTCCTGATAGAAAGTGTTAGTTTTTGACCAGTAGACAGCAATGTTTTCCAGTGGTATGCATGAATGCCAGCTACATTTGAAGAGCACAGAAAGCTAATTAAAGTAAAAACAGATCAGTATTGGGATGGTCTTAAGGTTTGTAATGACAATATTTTGAAAATCTTCAAGCTCTTAATTTTGAATGGCATATAGTGTATGATCTGATGGATTGAAAAATTTATTTTATCTCAACATATATTTTAAAATGAAGTTTGAAGTAGGTGGTTTTATACTCTTTGTTCTTGGTGGTAAATAATTTTTTCCTGCTTTTCACTCTTATTTTTAATGTATTTGTGAGGTCACTCTGTATGGGATTGCCTTTTGACATTCAAACTTAGAGGTGGTACCACAGACATGGTAGATGACAAGGTCTTTGTCATCAACCACTGATACAAACAAACAAACAAACAAACAAAAGAAACCAAAAATGAAAACCCAAATGATAATGACACTGATTCCAAGTCCTGTTTCTTCCAGCTTCTTGTTCTTCCAGCAGCACCAGGGTCATGCCTTGTCCCCTGCCACTTTGCTGAGGGTCCAGTGGATGACTTGGACACCCAGGAGGGGCCCAGCTGTCCCAGGAACACTCCTACCATGCAGACTCTGTGCACACATTCTCCCTCTGACACACAGAACCAGGCTGGTTTCATATGAAAACATTGTTTTCATTCACGCAGCAGCTTCTCTGAGGTACTTGTTGCCCTCTTAAGTGAAGTCTGTGGTTACTTGTGCAAGTAATTCCCAAACCAAGAGAAGCAGAAGGGACAAAGTTGAAGGTTACTCGGCCCAAGGCAGAGCATTTTACTCTGCAGATTTGTTTATCAGCATTAAATGACTAATAACCTCCCTCCCACGTTCTCTGGTGCTGCACAACATATAGATGTGTTCCAATGGAAAAAAATTTGCACCACGGAATGGGTGTGGCCCATCTTCCAGTGCTCGCTCACATATGTGCATTTTTGGTCAAATAAATGCACAGGAGACTGTGCATCTTCCATCACAAATAACGTGAGGCATCGCGCAAGACCGTGTTACAGGTGAAAAGCTGAACGAGGAAGTACTGCAGGGCAAAACCTCCATCAGCTGGCTTTAAATGTCCTAGTTATTCCAGCAGATTGCTCCAGTGGGGAGCAGCATCACTGCAGTTAATGGTGGCTGTGCTGGGCACACAGGGCAGTGTGGCACCGGACCAGAACAAAGCTGTCAAGAAGAGAAGGGATTGTCTGTGCTTTGAGATTCCCTTCCTGGATTTTTTTCCATGCCACCATGAGGGGCTTGGGCAGCCCTTCAGGGACAGGGTGGGAGCTGGGGGCTGCTCTGCGCTGGGCACTGATGGCGACAAATGGCATTTGCTGCCTGGATTTTGGTGTGACATTTTCTCTGTTATTGCATGGTTGTTGTTTTTTTCTGAAGTAAATCAGAATTTTTTTCCAGAAGAAAATGAGGAATTTATCCCACAGAACTGTGAAATCAATAGTATTCATTTTGGAGAAGAAATTCAATAGAAATTAAAAAGGGCAGGAAATACAGAGTTTTGCTGAGCTTCTGAATGTTGTGTACTGAATTATCTGTTTTGATAAAATCACCTAATTCAGATATTCTGGGCTAATTGAATGTGCTACGTGTTATCACTGGCAGAAAAAAGAATCATCTTTGTACAGAAGAGTGTAAATGCCAAAATAAAAGTTTAACAATATTAAGTTGATTTTGGCTAAACAAGTAGGCAGCATTTTCCAGAAGATGGCACTCTCCTTCCACAAATGCAATGTTTGAGTTCCATGGTTTAAAAGGATACTCTACCCCAGAATATGTGAACGGTGTTTCTCAAAGCATAAATCTAACTTGAGTCTGCTTGTGCTTATTTTTGCATTTATATGCCACTGTATTACAAAATTGCTTTATTTGCTTAGCTTTTCATTGCAAATTTGAGTAATCATACATTATTTCTTCATTTTAAATTTAAGCAATGCATGTTAATGAGGGTTAAAGTACTTAGTGCTTTAATTTCCACTTCCCATAACTTTTAAAAAAATCTCAGGTACAGAAGCTTTTTTGTCTTTCTGGGGAAGAAAGGAGGAAAAAAAATGCAAGAAAAAATTATTAAAGGGAAAAAAATCCCAGGCTGCAATCTGCAATATATTAAAAATTATATTTAGAAACTGGATTATTGATGGTCTTTTAACTGGGTATTCAAACTATTTCTGTACTCTTGGTTTATACACTTGACACATTTTGCCCCCCTAATTGTCACTGGCAGAGTGACTGACAAAATAAGTTACGCTGACGTTTTGAATGACTGAGAATAATGCCACTCCTTTTCCTCATCCTGCCTTAGCAGAACTGTAAATAGGAAATCTATGTTGAAGCATAAATTATTTTTTACTGCCTTTTTCTCATATGGAAGTAAAAACAAGGAGGAAGAATCCCATTTATAAAACTGGCAACACAGCTCTAATTTGCTTTCCCAGTTGCAATCATTCTATTTGCTGAGGATAAATATACTAGGAAAGGGAACAAAAACGCCTTTCTCTTGACAACATATAGTTTAAATGGTTGGTTGTGCATTAAAAACTGTTTTATAAAACCAATTAGGAACTCTGTTTGTACGCTGACAGCTGAATTGTCTGTGTATAGATGAAAAGTATATGCAGTTTGTCGTGGGTTGATATGATGCAAGAGGCAAGCGACAGAAGGTGAATGTGTTTCATGTACAAAGGAACACTATGATTATTGTATTAGGGAGGTGCACCCCCATGGAGATCAATTAGATAAGCACACAGTTCTGGGTTTTTTTCCAGTAGATTGGAAGTGTATGTGTAAAGTGAGCAGGGGATTAAAACAAAACTGAATGCACATTGCAAATAATTTCAAAATGTTACAAGTTTTTGGACTTAAACTGAACTTGTAAATTATAATTAAAATCTCCAAACTGAAGATGAGAAGCAGTCAGGGTACTGGGTCAAGTCTGCATTGGCACCCTGTGAGGAATTGTTTGTACCTTTTGTCACTTCTGGGCTTTGAATGGAGGTCTGGCCTGTCCCTCCTTACACTGTGAGACTGTGTTGATCTGCACAGCCTGTCAGGGGCTGCCCTGAGCGGGTCATTCTAGATTTATAATGGGCTCTGACAAAGCTCTTCCTAGGGGAAATAGTCAGCAGTTCTTGAGAGCCCTCAGTAGACTGATTAGGCTGAAATTGTCCCCACGAATCTGTCTGGAGTTTCTTATGTTGGATATACCCATGGCTTTTGTTGTGATCCTGGATACGTGTCCCTAGCCGTGTGCTGACAGGTCCAGACCGACAGGGCAGAGCAGAGGGGACCTCAGGGCTGACTGACATTTCTGGTTACCTCTGTGTCCATCTCAGCCATGGCCATTCTGGCCCCATTCCAATCCTGGGGAATTGCATTCTGATTTAGGTGGCAGAGGAGATGCTATGGCAGAACTTGTGTTCCTAGACTTTGGGAAATAGAGCAGGGGATTGGCATTAATCACTCCCCATTTCCCTTGCCAGGACTTTGTCACTATAGAACATTATGTATTGCAACATGGGTGGGTTTGAGGCAGCTCACAGTTAGTGTAGTGGCATGGAAGTGACCTGGAATAAATTCAATCGCAGCCAAATGCAAGCCCATACTGGAACTGAGTAGAAGCATTTGTTTGGTTTGATTTTCTCATTCTAAATCTGCGTAATTTCCTACTTTTCAATGTGTGAGTTTGCTCCCCAAATCCCATACTTGGTAAGAAAGATTAAAAAAATTTAATGATTGGTCATAAGGCAGATTAAATGCCAGAACCTGATGTTTGGACAATTGTATTTCTTTAAAGGTTCTTAGCTTGGTAATTTTAAAATTTTGTGTTGAAATAACTTTCATCTTATGCAGTAGATTGTCTAAGCATTTACGTTAAGTTAATTTGAAGAACTATACATCTTAATATATATTTTGTCATCTGTACAGTGTACATATATGTAAAAACCTAGCATTTATCCAACAATGTGTCTTGACAGGTGTTATTAAGGTGCTGTTGTAAAAAGAAATAAAATTACAATTTGTTATCTTCTCAAAACAAGTAGAAATTTTTATATTTTGCTGGAAAATTCTTTAATGTATTTAGATAGTAAATATCTTAGGATCAGAGAATACTTTTATTTAGATCACATTACTTGTTAATGTTAGTACTGAAGTGTCGGTGTTGTCTATGTACAACTTTGCCATCTTAATACTTATATCTCATATATATATTTTATATGTAGGAAAGGGTAATTTTTGCATTGAATTGATAGATGATTACCAATAAAATGTGTGACTACATTGTTGTCATAAAAGTACGCTTTTAAAAATCTGTCAAAATGTTTTATTTGTTTATGCTGCTTAATTAAATAACCCAGTTGAATAGGTGGTATAAATTGATGTTGCTCCAGCAGAATGATGGGAGGTGTGCTTTTTGATTATTGACCCTGTTTTGAAATTACTTTCACAAATAATAGTTCATGTTTTGAAAAATTTCATACAAACTGCCTACCTACCTTCTCTTTAGGGGCAGTCCTAATTAAACAATTCAGAAGTTTTTTGCTGTGTTTTAACTCTCACTGGGACTTCTACTCCCCAACCTCATTCAGGATTAAACTGCAAAAAATATAACTTAAGTCTTTATACTGAGTGGAATTAACTCTATGAGGATTCCTGCTGAAATGATCTTGTTGAGCAATATAACCTTTTCTTTAAGCAGAGGAACTGGGGTTTGATAGCATGCAGTGAATGCAGTGCAAGGTCCTACAAAAATAAGAACAAAACTAAAAAACAAAATACTAGCTCAGTCACAGAGAAATATTCACACAGTGCAATGAAGAGGACAAGAGATCTTGTAAGGAACAAATTCTTAAAGGTGACTTTTTTATTTCATTACAAGCTATTGTGTGAAGGTTGTACTGGGTTGCTTTACTCAGATTACTTAATGTTTGCTATAGCTTGCACGGAAGGTACAAATAACAGCATTTTATGTCCTGTAGTTGGATTAGCAGCTAAAGAAAGAATTCTTGTTTATCCTCACTAGTTTGTGTGTTACAGAGATTATAAATAAAATTTTACATCTTTAGACAGATCTTTGATAAATACAAGTAAGTATCTTGTAGGGACTAGTGCATGAGAATTATTGGTGAGGATAAACTTTAACTTAAAATGTTCTTTTAAGCACATTGTTCAGAATTTCTTTTTAAATTAGGTATTCTTTGGTAGTATTGGCAAGAAAAGAATCGTCTGAGGCTGTTTAATACTAGGGTTTTTTCTTCCTTGAATAAATGTTTTGAAGAATTGCAAGGATAGAATTTAATGATGTATTAGATATTACATATATTCAAAGCAGCGAAGGGGAAACTGTGGAACTTGTAGGGACAATTTCAACATCTGAAGCTGGAAGTCAAGCTGGCTAATTTAATTTGAGATGGTTATGTTGAAATCTGTTTGCAAGGTAACAAGTCCTAATCTCTTAATTTCTGAGGCTAATGTTATTCAGTGTGAATTTCTTCAGTAAATATTAACATATACTGGAATAACTTTTTAGCACAAACATTTAAATAATGAATTCAATCTCTAAAAGTGGGGGTTTTTTTAAGTTCTAGTGTCACTTGTTGCTATTTTTTCATGTGCAATGTTGATTTGAGATTATCCTTGAATGGTGCTAGAACCAAATTAATCATTCTGTTATTAGAAAATACATTCAAAGTTAGGTATAAATTTAAATAGGATGATGTGCAAAAGTAAAAGCTCTGGTATTTTTCTGGAATGAATAGACGAAAAAAGCTTTCAGTTTGGGAAAATAGGTGAATAGATGAAAAAACCTTTTGGTCTAACTAAATTGTATTTGTACTTGTTTTCAATTTTCATTGTAGATTGAACCAGAAAATTCAAAGTATCTGATGGCCAAAATCATTGCAGAACATGTTGTGAAATCAGTTCTCAGAAATTTGGTGTAATCACTGTGTTCATGTTATGACATTTTGGGGTTTTTTGAGCTTTTTTGAGAGATTTCCCTGCAGGATATCAGTATTATGGAGTTGAACTTGAGGCTTAATCTAGACACAAATTTATTTTTTATTCTTAGCAATATAATTTAGATTAATTCTAAAGCTGAATATTGCCTGTTTTCACATGTAGTTATAGTGTCTTTTTTCCTGTCTAGATCATTGGGGATGCACTTGAGGCTTATCCAAAACCTCCATGTGTTGACAGGGTAAGAGAATGGCCTGGACAAACAGTTTTTTGTGTATCCCAAACATTCTGAACAATGCAAGTACAGATGGCTATTAGAAATGGTTTAGAAATAGTTTAAATTTAAACTTCTGTCAAAATGATACAATGTAGTAGTAAATCACAGCTTTGAGAATAACCTTTTTGGGTGAACAGTTGTTATATCAGTTGAAAGAACTGCTATAGTATTGTATTTTTGGACTGTCCATGTTCATATACAGCTGATCTATACCACAAGCACAAAATTAAGTCCAATCTTATCTTTAATCCATATATGGAGCAATATTTAAGACTGTGTAACATTTTATGCTTATTCTCAAACTGAAGCAAAGACTCCTGTTAATAGTGGCTTTTTTGAGCCACCTGCATTCTGACATGCAAGGAAAAAAAGCTTCTGAGTGGTCTTGGAAGAGGGAATTAAAGGAAGAAGAGGACAATATCTGCTAATACAAGGAGTAAACCTTGCAACACGTCTAAAGATTTGAAAATATTTTCTTTTTCCAGTAATAAAGGAAATCCTCCATTTCCTGGGAAAAGAAATAAGGCTTGTGCTTCCTTGGTGAAAGACTTCCAGGAAGGGAGACAGAAATTCTAATCTTACAGATTTTATATTTTTAAAAAAATTAAAACCATACTCAGCTTAACAAGTCTGTAGTTAGGGACTAAAAGAGGAAGTTAGCAAGGGTTAAATTAATTTGGTTTTGGGAATGTTCCTTAGAGAATTCTGAGTCTAGATAACAGCTCTTGTGCTGGTCTGTATCAAGCTTTTTCTGTACATGAACAGACAGGAAAACCTGTCCTTCTTGCAGCTGAAATTCTGTTGTAGTGGGAATATTGCTCCTCTGGCTTCAGCTCAAGAATCTTCACTCTGCAGTGGAAAGGAGCTTGTATGTAGTGGAGCAGTGGAGAGGTATTTGCATCTCCTGACAATCTGTCACAAATCTGTGGTAGGAGGAGAACTCCGTCTTCCAGCCTTCGATGTTCTTTCTCTTTTCCATTCCTACGTTGTAAATCAAAGACACATGACAGTCAGTCAGGGACCATGTCAGAGGCCAAAAGTGCAGCATCCTGCCTAAAGCACTTCAGTGTTTTCTGGGACAGGATGCCAGGATCATTTAAACCACTTGCTAGTGTGTCCACGCATACATTCACATGCAGACACACACATGCTGCCTTTCAACCATTTCTGAGTTAATTGTTTCCAACAAATAGCTGTTGTACAGAAATCAAAGGTGCAAGTTTCATTTCACTGCTTTTGAACTCTCTGTTTACTGCTTTATTCTCATAAATAAAAAGAATTCCTACTAAGCAGATGACTTATCCAAATTTAATGTTTGAAAAGTAACTAGTTGAGATGAGAGATCTCAAAAGCACAATAATCTGTTAAGAGTTACCAGTGCCAGTGTGTTTGGAGAGGAACAGCAGGCTAGCAGGGAGAAAAATCTAAAGCAGGCCTAGATGAGTTTTTCTCCATTTAAAAGGAAGCTATTTCTCCACAGAAACATGCTTTGGTGTGAATGTACTACTAAGGTTCATTCACACATCTTAATTTCAATTCAGTAGGGTACTTCATCACATTTAAGGACTGCCATGATACAAGTGCTTTCCTTAATTGGGTCTTTCCTATTTACCAGCAACTTATTAGCATGAAAGGGACTATCAATTATTGTGTAAAAGAAATAACTAGGCTTACTGAACACAGACCATAGCCAAAAGTCAGTAAACTGAGAAATTATAGAAAAATGCATTTTCTTACTAACTTTTTTGAATTGTATGTATGTTATTATTTCTAACTGTTGTGAACATAAAGCTGTTTTTACTGCAACAGTGACCCTTAACCAGAGAAAATATATTGCATACATATAAGTAGACCTTTAAAACACAAAAAAATTTCCTTTTCTTAATGTGAAATGATGTAAAAATATAAAGATTATTTCCTGTGTTGCAGGAATAAAGTCGTGTATGTTGCTTTGCAGATATTTGTTGTTGATGTTTTACGTATGATTTCAGAAAAGCAGGAAAAAAGCATCCCAAACACAAAGCCCTACTGAGCTACCAGTGAATGGAGGACACTGTACTACTGTTATACTGAGATGGAATTTTTTAATACAGATAGATAAAAGGAATATAATAAGAAGTACAAAAAAAAATAACCATGCATTCGACCAGACATTCAACTTCTTAACTTTTAAAAATTTTTGCAGGCACTAGAGGATTTTCTGGAACACAATAATAGATTGAGGACATTGCCACCTTGGTGTGAGGAAAGCTGTCTCAGCAGAATCGAGTGACTGTAGGAGCACTTGTTGTGCTTGATGTTCACGCTAGGAATGTTCTTGCATCTCCAGTAAGCAAAAAAGTCAAAGATGAGAGTGACTTTGAATGGTTAAGTCAGCTTAGGTGCTACTGGAAGTTAAGTGATACCTCTCAATCCTATTAGAAGGTAATTTCTGTCACAGTTTTTCAATTTCTGCTTCCCTGCTCCCACAGAGAATGGTTACGTTGCTGTGAAAATTTCTGCTGATAAGAGAATACCTGTAACAAGCATTTCATGGATTGCTAACTAGAATGGCCAGTACCCAGACATAAACAGTTTTTAATTAAAATTACTTTTTTCATCACTTCTGAGTCTCAGTACGTTTGCTGAATTTGCAGGGAGTGTTACAGACAGAATCTGTTTGCTCAAAGACTGTATTTTGGTTTTGTATTTTCCTGATTCTGCAGGATTAAGAATGCTGTAGGGATGACAATTTTCAGTTAGAGATTTTAATCTGACTGCTTGTCAATAGTGTTTTAGTAGTGCATTATATTTATTGGAAAAATAACAATCTTTTTACTGGATAGTGGTAGGATACAATATTTTACAGTTATCAGGACAAGAGTTCCTGTAATACAAAAGACATTGCACATGAAATTAAAAAAAAAATTGTATGTAGGGCTCATACATTGCCAGAGTAATCAGATAGACCATAACTATAGCTATTGGTCACTATTGCTTCTGTTTACCTTTCAGAAAGTCCATTACCTTTCTAAATAGCTAGACAAGACAGTTTTACTTTGCAATATGGTTAGTAGGACCTTTTTTTTAGTTAACAGTTTTAAAACTGGTCTGTTTGTTTGATACTTCAGTATCTATTAATTGGGATTTTTTTTTTTTTTTAATTTGGGTTGCATTGAAACAAGTTCCTCAGAGCAATCGTGAGTCTGCCATGCAGTTGTTTTTAACAGCACTGGGCCTGTCAGAACTTGGGAAATGCTGTTGAGTTATGGGTGTGGATTTTTTTTTTTCAAATGGGTCATAGCCATGGAGTTTTATGACAAGTAAGTATGTATTAAAAAAAAAAAAAAAGTTAAAATGTGTTTGATTAAAGGGATCACTCTATCGGTGTAATTTAACACCAAAAGAGAGATGAAATTACTCCTGATGTTAAGGTGTAGAGGCTGATTCTCAGTTCTGAATTTTTCTGAGAAGGCATGGAAGCAACATTCTGCCAACTGTTCATTTAGCAAATGAAGTTTATTTCTTTTTACAGTGTTGCACAAAATTGGGACATTATTTAATTTTCTTTGGAAGCTTCTGGTAGTCATATCAAGCCCAAAGGTATTTTTTGTTATGCATTGCATTTGATGCACCGAAAAAGTGTGCTTATTTTTTGTGTTGTTTCCTAATTTGAAACCTCTGGAGCTCACATTCAGCAGTATTCACATTGAGCACTGGGCAACTGAGGTCAGTGTGCCATTTGAAAGTTGAATCGTGGCAGGCAGTGAATGCCTTTATTGGAGAGGATATTTTGTTACTCAGCTAAAAGATTAGTAAAGCCATCCTTGGTAGGCTTCTCAATTTGAGAACAACTATTAACATTATAAATAATAACTACTATAAAATTATTTTAAACAGTGGACTTTAAAGGAGATCTTCAAGTCACACCAATATGGGAAAGGATTCATGAATTATGAGGCTAATACTGGTCAAATTCTGTGTCAGTTGGGCGTAGGGACATTCCAGCTTATTTCCATGCTTGTTTTTGGAAAGATGAACAATATGTTTTCAGTTACCTGTTACTTCCAGTATTCTCCTCACACAAGTATCTGTATAAAAGCACGAAATCCTCAAAACTGGAAAATAGGTCCTTAGATGTGAAAAGCAGCTAATTTTTTCTTTTATTTGGTGTACACAGTTGGCTGAACGTGTGTGTACAGTGTCTATATGTGTTATACTTAATATATATTATTATTTGTGTGTTTCTTATGGCCCAAATCCATAATGGATTATAAATTGTGATCAAACTGGACAGAATGTGGAAGCATAACCCTTCTTTGCTTTGAATCATTACTTGCTATTACAGTAGAAAGATGTAGAAACTGCATAAATCAGTCAATATCAACACAGAAACAAGTGATTAAGTAAAAACCAATTGTCTTCAGATAACAAGTTATGAAAAGGAATATTGCATGAGCTACTGAGTTGCTGAGGTTTCCCTTCATCTTTTTTTGGTGTTTTTTTTTTTCTTTTTTCCCCTAAAATAATAAGCATGGAGTGAAGGGTCTGTCTTTCAGATGTTTAATTTATTCTTTGACTTTATCTAGAGTGACAAAAATGTTGCATCCAAAAAGCTAAAGTCAAATCAAGATGAAGGAAAGTTAATTAAAGATTGCTACTGGTCTGAGAAAGAAAGAAGCAGATCTGAGGGAGGTTCAAGATAAATTGCTGTACTCCACCAGACACAGGAATCCAAGAAGAAAAGAGAAGGCTGACTTGGAAATCAGGTATATGATGCAAAAGGTGAACTATTGCTCTACTGATATCCAGAAAAGTTATTTAAAATTTGCTTCTTTGTCAAATGGTATTTTCCCTTTCAACTGCCAACATGTGGAACATGTTGTACTTTTAGATTTTGATGTAATAGTCCTAAAGTTTGAAGTGGGCAAAGCATGAAAAATAAATGCTTTAGAGTAATAGAAAATGCATACGGTATTAATTTACCAACTGATATCCCTGTCCTGCATCCTTATATCTGCTTTCAATACATTTTCAATGATTTTACTAAATGTTTGGATTCATCTATTAACTTGCAAGTTAGCATGTAAGAAGTTTTAAAAATTTATGCCTTCTGTGCTAATGCAATTTTGAGACTGTTTTTTGTAAGCCCTATTCCTGACTGGTAATTAGCTGCTTATGTGTGCAAAAATAGTCAATATTTAAAGGAAGAACTTTGTCTTCTTTTTTTTTTTTTTTTTTAAGATTTGCAGTACATCATCTTCAGCTTCCTTTAGAAAAATAGAATTGGAATTTGAAATGGAGTCCTAAGTCTTTTCTGTAGTCAGTCAGCTCTTCGTGTGTTTCTTGTACATTCTGACATGGTTTGGAAGTAGAGAGGAGGGATAAACTACCCAGGCAGTTTGTTACTGTGGTGTAAATTGGCTGCTGTGGTTACCAGAAGAGAGGATTGTAAACTGCAGCAAGAGTTGTCGTCATTTTCCTCCTGTCCCATGTCTGAAATGTGTCTGTACTAGATAGTAAAGAATTCTAACAGAGAGGGATTAAATTCCTGTTAAAATATATTTTTTTTGTTAGATTATAAACCTAACTGGAAAAATGGCTTGTTCAAAAACTGATGACATAAATGCCAGTTATGGATTCACAAGGACTTTTTTTGCAGAAAAGAATGTAACTACTTTTATGAGAAGGTGTTTTTGGTTTTTTTCAAATGTTTTTGTTTCTCTTATAACATGTAAATAATGTCCTTGGCTCTCAATATTTTTCATATTGTATACAGAGCTATTTTGAATTGCATGTTTTTATTTCCTTTATGTATTGCATGGTTTTCTTCCTTTATTTGGATGACAACGTAACTGAATAGACTTTGCTGTGCTGGTCCTGATAGTAGTTTTTGTTCTTTAAACATTTCCACTGTAATAAAATGTGTTTTCTTTTTATTTGATGAAATTACTTAAGAAAAGCACATGAAAATGTTTTTAATATTTGCAAAATGTCTCTAAAGTGATCATGTAATATAATCAGAGGGTTTTTTCCATCCTGAGGTTGACAACCAACAGAACAATTGATTGGTGGCCTTGGGGATGAGAAAACTCACTGGCATGAGACTGCTTTGGAGCTGGGAAGGCAGTACATCAATTTGACTGGAACATACACTTATTTCATCAGGAATTGAACCTTATCTAGGAGCTTTTACATCCAGCTACGGACAAATGATATGTACAGTGCTTTTGTGCCTCTTTTTAAAAATTATTTAAATCTCATTAATTTTTCTTCTAATATAAATTTTATATTTTTATATTATGGTTGCACAGAATTCATAAGTGGAAATTTTCTTCTTTAAATCAACAGTAGTTCAGTAACAGCAGAAAATCACTAACAGCAGATGCTGTTATTGCCCCATCCCTCTAAGCGTTCAAAGCCAGAATTTAGATATTATCCTTATTTCCCCTTTTCCTTCAATGTGCCTACTTTGGCCATTTTTGTTTATTTTGTGGTGTTCTTTCAAACAATTATTTTCTTAAAAATGTCCATGTTGAGATGTTATTATTTTAAAAATTTACAGACTGAGAGTTTATGGCAAGATTATTTATAGCGTAAACAAGCAGTCTGCAGTTCCAGACAGAATTCCAAAGCACATAATTTTAAGTGTTCTTTATGATCACAATCATAGGCAGGAATACTTCTGGTGAGACATCTTAAGGGGAGCTGAACTGTATTCCAGGCAAGTGTAGCTGCAGATGCAAATACTATCCATAAAGGGCAGAGACATCCACGTGATTATTCACAAAAAATGGATGCACAGTGCTTTGACCTGAAAAGTTTGGTGTACTTTCATTCTCTCTGACTGTGCAGTTTCTTTCTCTGTGCAACAGCAGGTATGGATTCCTGGTTGCTTTTCCTTACTGTCATGATGCTGCATGCACATACAACGTAAATATCTCCACCAGAAATTGTTGGATGGCATAAATGCTTTTGTGCAGTTCTTCGTTTCACCTGCTGCTATGTTTTCTTTTCCCCTGCAGTTTTCCTAAGAGAAAAAGTTTTAATAGCTTTTGGAATATCAACTTTGTTTATGCAAACTGATGAATCCTTCATTCACCCCCTCTGTCAAAGTCTCTAGACTGTTTCCTTTAATGTTGCCTTTTTTTCTGAGTTTTGGTTGTTTGGTTTTTTTTGTTTTTGTTTTTGTTTTTTTTTTGTTTGTTTGTTTGTTTTTTTCCTCTGTAAGGCTTTGCCAGCTAATTTTTAGTTTAGAATACTACAGCATATTTCTCTTGACCTTGTACATAGCTTTCATACAAGATCGTGCCTTTCCTATCAACATGCTATTTCCATTAATTTTCCTTCTTTGGAAGCATTCTTCCTGGTCAAATATGCTTCTTGGTTTACACATTTCAAGGTGTGTGTCTTCATTATTATTACACATCATACAACACCTCCAGTCTACACAACTGAAGTGAGTTATATGATAAAGAGAATTACGAAAAGCTATTGAAATGTTTGTTAAGTTGTTAAATTTGGTCAAGTCTGGACAAGTGCAAATTATGTGTGTCCTGAGGGTTAAATAATGAAGATATTTTTTTCCAGTAGAACATATGCATTTCTCCTACATTGATTTCATAGCATAGAAGACTACTGTTGAAATGGGAAATAAAATCACATCAAGGCTCTGAATAAATAAACTTATATTTCAATTATAGAAATAATACACAAAGGCATTTTTAGAGATTTCATACAGAAGGATGAGTTTCTTTTCATTTAAAGACTGTGATTTTGTATATAGCAACTGTTATGGGAAATGGGCTTGAAAAATACATTTTTATTAGTTTGAAAGTTTTGTGAATAGACAGAACTTCATTTAATATTTGTTTTCTTCTTACTTAGATGCAAACTAGAGAGTGGATATTGCTGTGTAAAACAAAAGACATTCATTGTTCTGATGATTTTTCCTGAACAAATAACCTGGGAGAATGAGTGGAGATCAGAGCTTGAAATACTGCTGGACTACCTCCTGACATGTTTGTATTGGCAGTGGCATCACTGTCTCATAAGTAAAAACAAACAAGAAAACAACAAGTAATTTTTTAATCGACAGTTTTCTACTCTATATCCAGTTTAATGACCAACATTATTAAATTACTGTAATGTTTAAATCTTTAATGTAAAGTTTTTTTATCTGAGATTTCACTCCCTCTTTCTAACTCCTATGGATTGCTATAATGATACTTTCCCCTGCCCCCTGCACCCTCCCACTCCCTTTTTTTGTTTGTGTGTTTGTTTGTTTGTGGTTTTTTGTTTTTGTCTTGTTTTAATGAACACACTGCATCCTGGATGCAGGTTAAAAGACATCTTAAAATGCCTTCAGAAATAGAATTCTTAACACTATTCTTGATGTGTAATCAGTAGATATGAAAATAATTCTCCTTTCAAAATCTAAAGGCTTTTAGAGAAATATGCTGACATCAGCTGCCAACAAGAAGTATCTATAGATAATGTCTTGATTACTTCTCTTTAAATAGTTTTCCAGTTTATGTTGCCACCTGCTATGAGATTTAAACATTCTGGCTTGTAACATATAAAGTGTGCAAAGCTCTGACATTTTGGAAGTGCTGGTTTGTACACAGATGAGCTGAATCGTCATTTTACTCGGGCACAGTAACGAAAAAACAACAAAATACCCATGTGTATTGTTAAGGTGTAAGGGAGGTGCTAAAAGCTCGATTAGAGAGAATTTCTAGTCTCCTTTCTTACAGAAGATGATCCCAACCATATGCCAGTTTCTTCCTCTTTTTGTTGCGTTTTATTCTAGGTACTTGTAAACTGCATCGACAGGAAAAAGTGAGGTAGGCCTCCTTTCCTGCAATAACCTCCGATGTCAGAAATGTTTTTGTATATATCCATGTCACAATCAGTGCAAACATCAGTGATTTGTCTGACAATGTACAGCATGGCAACTGAACCTCTTTCTTAATGTTCTACATCTACAAATACCCACAGATCAGTTGCAATTAGCCTGAGATTAATATTCCTACTGATGACTGAGATACGGATGGCACCGACAGCTTTGTTGGCCACCAGCCTGGAGGCTTGAGGAAGATTTTATCTCATATTTCAAAATTAAGACCTGTCATTATTTACTTTTAAAATGCTACGCTTTTTGACCAGGCATAAGCATTAAAATGTTAGTTTGGACTTGTGTTTGTTATAACCATGAACAAAGAACCTCTCAGTTCTGTCCACTGTGCTTGCCAATGCACTGCTACTGACTTCTAGCTTTTATTCTTTTTTGTTCTTAGCACACCTGAGGCAGAACTGACCGTGAAACAGTGTTGCTTTAACTGCTTTGCCTCTTGTGATGTCCTTCAGGTCTGTTCATTCTATTTTTTGCATAATGTATTCTTATAACTCTTTTCCATAACCAGGTTAATGGTCATCAAGTCTATGATAAGATGTACCTGCCATTTATGAATCATTTTACAGTGTGCTGCTGCACAAACTTAGCAATAGGAATCTTTATTTTTAGCCACTTTTTACAAACTCCTCCCAGTTTGAGGAGTCTGATGTTGGATAGCTCTGTGACTCAACACCTCTTTTGCTGTAGGGTGAATGGTAGGTTTTCACATATAACTGAAACTGTATATTACAGGTTAACCTTTGGAAGTAGAGATGTGTGGATAACACTTCAGCTCTGGCAACTGGGTAGGTGACAAAGTGCAAAATTAAACAGGTAAGACAAAAATAAGGCCCTAGCTAAAGAAGCTCAATGTATGTTCATTTGACATGCAAAATTAGCATTGACTGTAGGTCTGGAAACAAAACCTCTTATTGAAGTTAGAGGATATATGATGAGATTATGATTGTATATGTAACTTTTTTCATGTAAATACTGTACTAACAATTCAATCACTCAGGCTAAACAGTAAACAGTGTTAATGAACTCAACACTTGCACAGTACATCCTACCATTTAACTTTTATAAAGCTTTGATCAAAATTCTTTTTGAACTAATGGAAGGATGATTAGCATTTTAAAATTAAATAAGGAAAGCTCTTAATTTTGAAATGTGAGATAGAATCCACCTCAAACTGATGATACATATTATGCCTATAGTTATGAGTTTAAGGCTAGATATTAGGACTATAGGAACCATACAGAATGCAACTCAAGCTTTTTGTAACAATAATTTTTCCAAAAAGCAGAATTAGTGAGCAATCCAAGGATAATTTGCAAACATACAGAGGGACTGCTTATGCACTGCCATCAATGAAGAAGGATTTTGTAGAGATGAAAGCTGTGTGCATTTGGCTGTTATTAGAGAACTATAATTATTCAATCTTAAGTATTTCATGCCTGTTACACAGTGTGGCTGAAGTGGGATATGCTGAAAATAATATGTGACTGACACTTTGAAGTAATTGGGGAAAGAAACACTGCAGGTTTTAGCTGATGCCTTTTCAAATGTTAAATTCCTGTTTTAAAATAAGAACAAGCAAAATTATTATGAAAAATTACATATATATATATAGTCTGGTTTAGACTCTGCTTAACACATAAGTTTAATAAATATGTTCAGGTTAGAGTTTGCAGTTGCTGCATCGCCTTGTATCATCTTACCTTTAAAATCACCTGGCTATATATCCCTTTTGGGTCCTCACAAGTGATTGAAACATCTGGAAAGTAAGCAATTCTTTCATTACGCTTCTGATCCATTGGTGAACACTGTTACCTACTGTGAGATTTTTTTTCTAGTACTCCTGATGCTACTGCCTCATCTGACAGACACTCAGGTTTTGAATGCTCTGTTTGCTTCTCTGGAACTACTGTGTTGTCTTATCTGTGTGTATGAAACGATTCAGAATATTTGTAACTTTACAAAGCCCACACTTGAACTTTCTTCACCTCTGCTTTGATATCATGCTGTCCTGGTAGATTACAAATGCATTTCCTGAATCTCTCAATGCATTGTACCCATGAAGGCCTTCTTCCATCGTGGGTAAGATGGGCACGATCCCTTTCAGATGACCTGTTTTCCTAAATCATTCTACAAGGGGGAAGAAAGCCATCCTCCTTCAGCTGCTGAGTGGTCACTCCCACGTACAGGTTCTGATCCATAACGGAGAAGGAACCTCTGTAGTATCCTGTGTATAATCTCAGGCTGCTGCCACTCATGGCACATTTCTCTTCCAAAACTTCCTCTCCTAGATTTGTGCTGTCTTTCTTCCACAGTATCCATTTTCATTAGTGGAAAATTCCATTTGCTGTCACTTGAAAATGCTCACTTATGCATATGACTGTGTTAAAGCTGATCAAAGTTTCAAAACCTAAAGAGTGATATTTTTATTTTGAAAGTGTTATAAAATTAAATGCGATTAAACTCTCTAGGAAGTAACTCTTATTCTAGGTGCAGTCCTTGAAGGAGGAAGATTGGCTTTGGTAAACAAAGAACTTTAAGATTCATCTACCTCCTCTTAAATTCGTCAAGGATTATACTGAATATGTGCTTACTATGATTTCTCACTGACACAGTTTTGTTCTAATGACAAAAAGGAATATATTGCCTTAAGAAGTAATGTGAGGTAAACATTTGAAGAGCTTATATTTCAGTTTTGAAAGTTTGTATTTTTCCCTTCAGCAACGCAAGAAAATGGCCTCTGATGACAGATCCTTAGAATAAATGAATAAAGGACATGGAAAAAGCCAATAGTTTGCATATAATCAAACTCAGTGACCCTCAGTTTATTACAACACTGGAAAACTGATGCAGTCTGGCAAGCCTGGAGGGTTAATGACTAATGAAAGTGTAAATTACAGAAGGTCCTGGAGGGGGCACAATTAGCTAAAAAATGAAACTGGTGAGTATGAACGTTACAGTTGAGAAAAACAGATTTTTTTTTTCCCCTTGTTTTGAATGAAATGAGTACTACAGTAAATGAAGCCCTCTCCCCAGGTTATAAGATACTTCTTAGCACAATATAATACTCAGTTTAATTTATATCTTTTAATTGCTTTATGAGAATTGCCATTTCTTTGTTTTCAGGTTAGAATAATATTATTTCTAGAAAGTAATTTTTTTTTCTTTTCAAGAGTATAAATACCAGATTGCTAGGCTGTGACCATTAATGATTCTTATGTTCTCTGCAGCATCTTTATTGCAAGTACTCTTATTATCTTCGAAGAGAAATAAAGTAATGAAACATATAGTTACAATTCAACCTATTTTTCAAAGGTTAACTGGACTATAAGTAGAGATGACTTGTTTATTTTCCATTATTTCCTTCTTGATTTTGACGTTCTCATATGCTTATGATGAAAACTGAAGTAGACTTAGTCACTCAAAATTATTTCTTTGGCATTTAGTTAGCTGTTATTTTGCTTTTTAAAGATGGTAGCCCTAAACTAAGTTCTAAGCCATTGGCAGCAGTAACAGTGATAGCATCTTTGTTGCTTTCTTGCAAATTTATATCATATTACAGAAAGAAATTAGAAGTACATTTCTTTGATTAATTTTTCAATCACCTGAATACTCTCCTTACCTCTAGATATTGCTCAATTAGTATTTTTATTGTTTGCACACTGTAAATACACATTATTCATGTTTTGTAAAGAGCAATACATCAGCAATATAAAAGCTAAGACAGTCCTACTAATTCTTATGTTATTTTGAAGTGCTACTGGAAAATACTGGAGAAGAACTTGACCCTATCCTAAGGCCACTTTTACTCAGACATTTAAGCAGTCAGGAACATTTGCCTTGGAGAACCCACTATCGAGTGTGCTCCTGAATTCCACTTCATATTACAACTAAGCTGGGAAATCCACATTCTCTTCCTGAAACATCTGTTAAGGTGCGAATTTTGAAAAGAAATGTGCAACTCCTCTGTTTTAATTTTAAAATTGTTCCTTGGCTAAAACCAGGGAAGAGTTTCTGGCATTTGTTCATTCCTCATTCCTTGCCAACGCTTTTTTTTACCCTGCTGGATGACTGGTATCATCTTAAAAGTGTTGACATTTCTTACATCAAATACTTCACCTTGCAATACTGTCATTCTTTCACATAGTCAGGAATTAATTTAATTAATTATTTTTATAATCTTTCCCTATCTGGATCTTCTGATGCTATTTAGTCACCTTTTATTATGACAATATTTACAAGACTTAATATAATAATCACCTCAAATGCAAAAATCTACATAAGCTTTTTTATCTGTAGTCTATTAGGGTCTGGGGCAAGGTCTGGATCCAAGTTTAGCATAATTGTTAAATGAAAGATACTGCTAGTAATCATTTAAGTCAGATCTTAATATTGTGGTATCATATTTGAGGTAGCTTTTACCAACCGGGCAATCTGTGTGTTATAAACTTAGCTCTTTGACTTTTAATCTTACTATTTTATATCTCAAAAAAAAACCCTGTATGCCTGTGTGCCTAAATTAAAGTAAGCAATAAATAGAATCATCTCATTTTGATTCAGACTCTTTCTGTCAGCAGAAATATGAAGATACAGGACGTGAATGCCAGCTGACAATACGCATTCCCAGGGAATGATTGGTGTAAGCCTCTCTTTACGATTTTGCCCACACAGCCTCACAGAAAATTCTCTGTGAGTTAATGATTCCCATTTTGTCTTGGGCTATCTTCACTAGTCAGACTTTTCATAGTCAGACTTTTTTTACAACAGGCTTTGTGCTGATAGTTTTTTTTTAAGGCTTTCTTGTCTCCTGGAAACCATGTTACTTCTGTAACTTGAAAAAAGTTTACATTTTGTCCCACAGTCATCTTTGTGTCAGTATTTTGTGCATAAATAGTATGTATATCCATTTAACTGACTAGTAACTTTGAAAGGACTTAATGCTAATAAAAAACCAGGAGTATTTATATATTGAAAATTATCTATTTCTTGTTAGTTGAATGGAAGAAAAAAATAAGATTGAACACAAGTCTAAGAAGGAGACACAGATCAAACAACATAGCGTGCTCTTGTTCTCCATCTCCTGTGAAAAGCTTTCCCCTTTTTAGCTATTATAAATCACATTTAGGTTTCAGAATGATCACCATGCCTGAAATACAGGAACAGTCCTCTGAGTAGCTCTCTGCCAAGGGATTGGTGACTTTGGTTACTCGGAAAAAGCCATAACACTTCTCCACATCTTTGGTCCTACCTTGAAAAAAGTATTTGAAGTAGTTGTGCAAATTCTTACACTGCATTTCTAATCACCCAAATGGACTTTTCCTTATTTTTACTGAGGTATTCAACGTATTCAAACTTAAACCTTTATAAAAAAATAGATGGCCTCTTGCTTTGAACATATTTGTATTGTAGTGTATTAAGAAAAATACTCTGTAGAGTGGGAAACATATTTCAGGTAACCTTTGGAGATGGACTCTTGATTTTGGCCCTGGTATTCAGAATGAATTTTAAAAATTGCTGCTCTTTTCTGTCCCTCTCAAGAGGGAATCCTCACTTCCTCTGAAAATCATGTACTGCTAAGATGTAACTGCACTTAGATGGCTTTTTTCACGTTACTTTGCTCACAAAATGGAACATGCACTTAATGATTGCTTTGGGGTAACTGACCAGAGAGTTTATCAGGACAGAGGAGATCGAAATGATTCATAATAGGTCTCCAGAGTGCACACTCTTTAAAGTGATATTAATGGAACGTTGTTCTTTTTCTGACACCTGTAGGCTGAAGATTCTCAAGGACCATTTTACCTACTCGCTTTATGTCAATGTCTGTTGTTCCCTCTTTGAGGACAAGCAGCTCTTCTCTTTCTGTCTCACAGTGGATCTCCTGAAATATGTAAGATTGGTCAGTAATTTAAAATAATTTGCAGTTTGATATAACATATATCAAATGAAACATACACACTCTCAAAATAGAAACATGCAGGATAAGAATAGAAAAATAAGTTTATATATTTACTTATATATATATCTTCTGCTTAATTTTTTTCTGTTTTATTTTAATAAGCAATTATAAATGTTGAAAAAGATTCTGTAGAATAAAATGAATATACAACAAACAGGTATGGCAAAACTGAGCTAAGATGATAATTTTTCTAAACATTTTTTTTTTCTTAACATCATTTAAACCAAAACAGTACTTACAGTTGCTTGGAGTTGTTTCTTTTGGTGTAAGATGGAAAGATTTATAATTTTAGAAACTTCTGAAATTTTTATATTGGAGAATACACAGATGTGAATTCTTTCAAGACTTGACAGTAATAATCATGGGACACTGTTCTCCCATTCCCAGGGACTTGATTAAAAAATTCAAGCCACTAAAGAAATTTAAAGAGAAGAATGAGACATTTAATAGGCTGGTATTTCTTTTTCTTTTAGTAGTCGTTTAGAAGCTTTCTGAACTAATGCAAGAATTCAGATAAATGCACTGATTTACTATATAATGTACTAAACTCATTAGATTTTATTTATTTAGTCCTGAGAGCAGTATTTTCAACTTTAATGAGAATGAATGGAAATTTCTGTTGATTCGAGGCACAGATTTGGACAATCTGTTTCTTAATCCATGCACCTTGGCTTCCCCCAAAGTCATGGGATGAAATTTGTCAAATAGAAGATTTTCCAGGCTCCACAAATATTCGCAAGGATTTTACATGACTGAAGGATGGGTGGAAGTTGGTGTCTGACAGCTCGGTTTGTTAACAGTCCTGTTTGCTTGCATTCATGAGTTGATTAACTCACTGAAAATACTGACTCTGTGAAAAGAAAGTGCTGCCTTTTTACATGGTATGTTCTTACATACATGAATGGTGTGTAGTAGTAGATTATTGCTAGTTTGTCAGGTGGATTCTGAATAGCAAGTCATGACCTGGATTGGATTGATGGAAAAAAGGCAACAAAATCTGGAGTGGAAAGGTGATAGTGAAATTTGCTGAATTTCAAGCAACCACTGTCCTTTGTCAGTCCATACATTTGTTTACCATGCTTTGAGGATGCCTTTGTATTCTATTATGCAGCATGCTACTTGCTTGGATAAGTGTAGAAAACCCAGTTTTTGCCATGTAGAGAAACTAGAATAGGATTCAGGAGACCTGTGACTCCCTGTTCTCACAGTGACCTGATACAGTCACTGATGACTTACTTCATCTTTATTGAACTTCATCACTATTTCCTTAAAATCTAAGATGTTTGGATTAATTTTACTCTTCATTCGGGCACTTTCTGAATATTTAATCTTACTATTAATTGCTTTCTAAATTTTATAACATTCCCTCCCTTCAGCTTTCCTGATATGCAAAGTGTTCATCATGCAGATACCTCTTGAACAAATCAATCGAAACAGTTACCCTTCTTTCCTACTTGCACCATCTGACCATAACACCACTTTGCATGCTCAGATAATACTGTCTGCTTTTTCTAATTTATCGAACCACTTTTGTTACTATTAACTTAAATGATGAAAATTTATCACCAATACTGAGCCAAATGACCCCAGACTTCCTATACCCTTTAAAAAAATATTGTGTGTTTTATTCACTGTAAATATCAAGGCTTTAGAAATCCTTTCTGTTTAAAGAAATGGGCTTAAAGTATGCAGAGAGAATAGAATGGATTTTTGGTTGGAAATATTACTCATGAGTCTACAATGAGACACATTAAAGGAACTAAGCAGTTCTAGCTCCTTACTTGACCAGATTGCAGGAAATGGGCAAATAGCCAAGATAAAGCTTTCCTGGGGCATTTACAAAAAAAGCAAGCTGAGGGCTTTAGTTCTTCTTTGGGAAATAGTCACTTGGAAAATAAACAGACAAATTATGGCATTTGAAAGAGCTTGAGGGAGGCAACTACTTCATTATGCATACTGGGATTATAGCTTGTTTTAAGAAATACCTAAAATAAGCGAAAGGTGCTGACTTTCAGAAGCAAAGAATAGAGATGTGTGCAATAGCTATGTGTAAATTCACACAGACAAGCTGAAGTTAATAGAAAGTCCATCATTTAAGTGGCATTCAATAAGATCTATAGAATCATGTAATCAGTTACCTGATAAAGACCCTAATAAACAGTAACACTGAAGCTAAGAACAGTGACTAGACCTTCACGATGTAGAAGATTTGCTGTGCCTTTTGTTATGTGAAAGCATTTTCATTACACATCTAGCTTTAATACTACCACTCACACATGGCTATACTAGAATTTTCAGAAATGCTACTTAACAAGTCTTGGGAAGATGCCTTTTTCACAATTGAATTTTTTTTTTTTTTTGGTATAGTTTCTCTCCAGTAATATGCAAGCAGCTCTTTTTCCTGTCTTGTGAGTGATGCACAAATTTAAATAAAGGGCAGTTTCATGGATGTTTGCATGTCTGAGAGAGGGCACCAAATCAGTGTTACTTGAGCCACTTCATCAACAGCAGCCATATAATGAATATGAATGTTTTCAAATGAATTTGAGATGCGTATTCTTCTCTCTTGTAAGACAGTTGCTTCCAAAAGGAGGGGAGTCCTGACTTCCACTCCCTACTTCAAGGATTCTATGTATTTTATTTAAAGTTCTATTGCATGTCTTGGAGTAGTTCTCCTCAGCACTGGCTGACTTAATCCCAAAGCTACTGATCCATCTCTTCTCATGGAGAAGCACAGAGTTTTCGGCACAGTGGCACAACTCAAGGGAGTTTTCAGTGCAACCTTCACTCCTCAGGGCTTCCTGATTCACTCCTCAGTGCTTCCTGACTCACTCCTCAGTGCTTCCTGACTCACTCTGTTTTACTATAAAGCTTGAAAATTTTTAGCTAAACTCTTCAACAGCTGTTACAGATGTAATTCAAAGGTATCTATTTTCCCTCCTGTCTCTGCCGAGACCCGGCTTCGATTCCCGGTCAGGGACACTCCCCGGGCAGATGGAGCTCGTTAACCCTTAAAGGCAATCCATCTATGTCCTGAGGACCTCGCTGCCACCGTCCAAGTTCACTTGGCCCCGGCAGATGAACCTTAGGATTAAAGGGTGGGCTCAGTTCCGTGCACACTGTGTCTCACCTAAAAAAAAAAATCCAATGCGCAGGCTGGAAGGTGTAAAGACCTTCCCCGGATCTTCGCTCGCGAAGACTGGCCATTATTATTATTTTCCCTCCATATATTAATATGAAAAGAATGCAGCATTTTGGATTTGAATCCAAGAAGCTCAGCAGCAGAGCTGCAGCACCAGATTCCAGAAAGGCATATCTAGCTGGGACTGTACTGCAGGCTAATAATGCCACAACAACTGCTGCTCCCAATCTGATAATTGCAATAACAATGTAACAGCTGGATTGTTCACAGGCCATCTACAAACCAAGTTCTCCGGTGCATTGCTGGACTTTAATTTTCTGATTCTTGATTTCCTGCCATCATTTTCTGCATTCAGCTGCAACTCAACATGTAGTTACCATGTAATACTGAGATATGATTGTCATTAATATTACAATGATAACCATATAATCAAAGACTGACACTGGAATACAGTTCTAACAGAAAGAGAGAGGTAAATGCCTATTCAGGTTTCCCCCATGACATTTCTTCACTTTATAGAGCAGAACTTTGACTTACTATTGTTTGAAGACTTAAAAATTACTCTAACTTCTTCTGCTATAAGAGAAGTTTCTTAGATAAACCTATAATTAAAGTGTTTAAAAAAAAAATTTAAGCATGCCAGCCTCATTGCTGAAACTGAAAACACTTCATGGAATGAGGTGTCAAGTTAGAAGATAATTTACTCTCACTACAGGTAATTCATAAATGCTTTAAAGAACATTGAAATGTTTTTAAAATCCTCAACATTTAAGATTTTCCTACAGAGTGGCAAGACAAGTTGGGGGAGTTCCAAAGGATGCTTATTGTTAACCACCCAGGACCTGACAAACCATTTACAAAACTTTCACCTTATTAAAAAAGGTCTGTTAATCTTAAAATCCAAAAGTATTTGCAAGTATGTATTTCAACTGTGTTGTCTGCAACCATTCTACAATAGCCTCTCATAAAGGAAAATAAGAATTAATATGATTTCAAAAAAAACCCCACTGAGTTTGAAATTAGAACAAAAAAAAAATCTTTTAAAAACAGAATAGTAAGCCTTCAGCTTTTGTTAAGTTTCAGTGTAGACACCAAAATCCCCAGAGTTCTTCCTCGTTTGTGACTGCCTTACAAACCTCGTGTCTTCCCTTATTCAGTACACCTGCTGTTTTTGCTGGATGTCACTATCTGTGTCAATTTTGTCTGATCTAGAAAGATAATGTAGTGGGGTAAGCAGGAATGTAGATAAAGCAGGTGCTTAAACCAGAGGGACCCATTTTGTTCTATGGGAAGTGTTTTGAAGCAGAACTGTTCTGATTTGAGTGTGTCTTGGTATAAGCCTTTAACAGATATCACAAGAGGTACTCAGAGTTCTGAATCTTTATTAAAAAAAAAAAATCAGTCTGCTAAAAACCACAATATAGGTATTTGCTTACACATTTTCCATATATTCACAGATTAGTGGCACTCCTGTTAATCCACACCTAAGCATAACAACAAAGCACATTATGAAAGATGGGAGTCAGTATAAACAGCTTTGACCTCTGATCCAGAGAGCCTATGAAGGGAATTCTCTACATACACACTTCCTCACACAACTGTTTAGCTTTATATTCATACCCAGCTAAAGATAGGACTGTTTGTACCAAATCAAAAAGAGAAACTTTCAGAGTCGGACTTGACACTTCACTTTTCCCGGCCTTATTTTGACTGGCAGTATGAGCCTTCTGAGTGCTGAGTGGACGGATCATCACTGGGAGGCAGGGGCAGTGGTGGTGTGTACTGATGCTTGGAGACAAAGTAATCCACAAGATGCTTCCTAGTTGTGGCGACTTCTTCTTCGAAAGAGTTTATTACGCGCCTGCCGATTTTGCGCTTAAAGCAAAGCAAAAGATTGAGACTTTCAACTGAGCAATTTAACTGTCCGGTTCAACTAGATTCAAATCTTAGATCCTCAAAATGCTACAAATTCTAACTTAGAAGTCTGCTTTTGCCTGTGGCTGTTGGAATGGTGCAGAGCAGTTTGGCAGATGTGTTATGATTCAGAAACTCCTCCACCAGCCTTGCCAGTAAGGCTCAGTTCAGTGACCACTTCTGGCTATGTAGAGTGTACCTTTTTTTTTAAAGTAAAATGTGACCCTACTGTTTAGCTGTATTTTACACCATACCAGGGAGGGAGGCTTAACTTTGATCTTCTGTGTGAAGAGGCACGATCTCACTCCTCAGGACACATTAGGATATCAGTGCTTCAAGAGGGCAAACCTTGTGGATTGCCCTCCAAGCTATTGGTGCCAGGATTCTAGGGCACAAAGTTTCCCACTTGAAGCTGCTACTTCAAGTTTTCTATATACTCTACTTAGAAATAAAGTAATATTATGACCAAGAGCGTTTTTGTACCTTGAAACACTGCTCCAAATAATCATTCACAGTTCAGGCTGGATAACAGTGTCTCACTCTTAGTCCACCTTTTAAGTTATCAATCCACTTCCACTGCACCATGTGATCCTATTCTTATCTATTTTAATCTGTTGCATAAGCACCTTCCATACTTAACCTCGACAGTCACCAGGTATATATTTAATACACAATATTATCAGCAAAGCAAAAACCTTATTTGTGCAAACCCACCAAGAAGTAAGATGCAGAACCCACACTGCACCTCATCAGGGAGCTTGGGTCACTTCATTCTTAAATCCATAGGACTAGGGCTCACATATCAAAGATCAGCTGATCTTGATTAACAGAGCAGCTGAGTTTGGTGTGCTTTTTCACACACTGTGGCATGAAACCCCAGAAGCAAGAAGGAGTAAAACTGGTTAACTGTAAAACACTTGAGATGGGCTTTAAAGTTTGAGAGATTAATTAGTCTGATTTATATGTAAAACTAGACATGTGAAGCAATGCTCTGGTCAAATTTTGACTTTTCACATGTGTTGCTCATCCCTTCTGAAGATGACAGAGCCACTCATGGTTGAGCTTCCTGGATTGATTATTGCACCCAATATAATTTTTTCTGCTGTAACAAGTTGCTGGAAAAACATTTCTAAAGGAAGCAGGTTTGCATCCAAAAGCCAGACACTAGAATACACTGAGAAGTGTTTGGGTGCAGAGTTCTTAGCCAGTAGAGCATTCAAATCATTACTTCAGTAAAAGTCATGTTCTAACCTTACACCATCACTCCAGGCTGATGCTTGGAAATCTTAGAGACAGAAGTTCTTGTTTACATTCTTGCTCTGAATCTTATATGAAGATTATTTGGTTAACACTTACAATGAATGTTCTCAGCCGTGTCATCTCCAGCATGTAGTACTCCTCCATTGTCAGGTCTTCAAAGTTCTTAGGAAGAGATAAAAACTCACAGACGTGACGTTTGCTGTGTTCCTCCCTGCAAAATAAACCCAGAATAAGAACATATATTAAACCCATAAAATGTTACATTTCAGGAGATGAATAAATCTGAAGTGAGAGGTCTCTTCAGTATTTCTACTGTCTATCAGGAGAAAAGGTATCATACAGAAAACACAAGAAATAGATGGAGTGGATCTCAGATAAAAGCTAGTTGAACTATTTCAAGGTTACTCAGTAGGATAGTTCACAAAACTGAAGCCTACTGGAAGTTGTCATAGAAGAAACTAGTAACTTTATAATGACTAAGGGAACTTCATCAAAGAACTTTGAGAAATATTTGCATCTGTGCTTACCACGGGTTATCATTTTGTTCCCAGCCTTCCAGTTCTAACAAGCAAAAGAAACATTTGGCCACATCTGGTTCATTTACATTTGGACAGTGGATGAATCCCGCCTTTGCCATCTGCAAGGGACAGTTTAGAAGTTCAGAGCCTTATCCCCCACACTTGCTCGTGTTTACATGAGCAGACTTAGTTCTGAAGAGCTTGCAAACAACATCTTTCCTCACAATGTCTATCAGCACAGATCAGGCTGAAAAAGAAATTTTAAGTGTGAGGACTGCAAGCAGGTAAATAAGGAATTAGTAAAGGAACAAGGAATAGGCTACAAGTAGTGAAAAGATTTCTGCATAACTGTGGTATCTGCAGGCTACTGGAATAGCTTTGTTGTAGCAGGTAACATCCAGTAAATGCCACAATACGCAGGTATTTCTGTAGCAGTGCATGAGATCTGCCATACTTAGCACTTGAAAGAATATTTTCAGAGAAAAAAATGTCATGGACATAGAGAACCTTTATATATAAATTATCTGAGTAAAATGCTGCATCTTGAAGTTCTATGTTTTCCTGTCACTTTAGAATCGTGTCTGGTCAGAACACTAAAAATTAAGTTTCAGTTATCAAAACCCTCTCACATAACTCTTGAAGTATGACTCATCTGAGATCCAGCTTGAAAGTTTCACATGTGTGCCCACCTAGAAATCAGGTAGATTTTTTTTTTTTTTTTTTTAATGCTCAAGTCAAAGCCTGCAGGGACATAAACATTAAGCTTTCTAAAGTTTATATATTTTCCACTTTTGAATTTGAAGTAGCCATCATTCTGGTACCTCATCCTTCCTGCTGGATGTGTAATTTTCCAGTCTAATGTAGGCTGCTTTGCCATGAATAGAAATTCGCAATCAGAAAGACTACATAATACTAGAAATTAACTTTTCAGTGAGAAGAACAAAAAAAAGTAACTATAGTAAGTTCTGCAGCTAGACTAGTGGACTGAACACAGAAAAGCCAGTCATCCTACTACAGTATTTCTGAGGAGCAAAGAGAGCAAAGTTGGAGTATTTAACTTTTCATCTTCATCAAGTTTAGTGGGCTCTTCTTGAACATAAATATACTTAACAGCGACTTCACATTTAGGTACAGTATATAAACAATAAGGCACAGGAAAAATAACCATTTTTCAGACTTACATTCTCCGGAGTGCACTTGCAGTTCTCTTGGAAAGGCCACTTTGTGAAGGTTTTTAAACGGTTCTCATACTCATACATCTCCTTAAAATCAGTTAAGAGCTTAGAAGCTGAACTAAGCTCTTTCAAGAGCGTCTCCATCTATAAAGCCCACAGTTAACAGAGCCCAGTGCCTCTCTCCTGCTCTCAGATTTAAGGCATTATACTAATTGGTGACACATTGCACCTGTAAAGCAGGGCAAGTTTTTAAAGAAAGCAAAAACACAGGTGAGTTCATGAGCAGGGCAATCAAGAGAAATGAAGCTGCTGGAACTTTTCCCCTTGTGTCACATTCTGTGTACTCGGTCACACTACGTATTTTTTTTCTCTGAAAGTACCTGTGCTAATTGCAGATTTTATAACTGAAATGTTAAAACCTTCATGTTAAAAATTCTAGTTACAAATACAGCAACTCTGCATATAAAATTTTAAAAAATATTATCCTTGTTGTGACCAAAGGGGTTGAATCAACATTGCTATTTGAATCCTTTAGTGTTTCTTAGACTTCATTTTTAGACATGAAATCTTAGGATTCTCTTTGTAAACACTATTGCATTTCTTTAAAGAGGAGGTGGTTTTTTATAATATTCAAATATTTTATTCTATTTTAAAATATTTTAGAGTATGTCCAGAGACAGAAACAATGAAAATATTTTGAAGAATTACTTCTGTAAGGGTTTACAGGAAGAAAGTATTAATCTGTCTTTTTATAAGTTGTCTCTTATTTTGGTACAGAGCCCAGTTAACTTCAGCAGGAATTTTAAACAGCAGTGTGTTCAAGTCTGCTGTATGCAGCAGCTTTCTAAGCCAAGATCTTAACACCTTTGAAAGGTGTTGCATTATGAGACTTGAAAAATTTCAATCCTCTCCATAATACAGATGGACTAAGTGCCGAAAATAACCCAGCATGTCAGTCTGTCCAAATGTGGTGACAGAAATGAGATTAAGGAACATTTGCACAGGACTTTTAATTTCAGCTCTATTAGAGCATCTTTTTTGCCTGGATTTACACATGCTAAATCATTGATTCCTCTGGGAGTGTACTTGTTACCTAATTTTATATGCAGGGATACTGTCCTTGAAATTTATATTCAGATGTTTAGAGTAGTATGTGTTACCCAAAATAGGGCAATTTAATTCTGTTTTTCCTTTTTCTTTTAGATGATACAAATGGTACAAGAATTAATCATTCAAAGCCTGGGGTGTGCAACTCCTGATATTTACACTTTCTTCTGGTGCTGACTCCACGACAGCCCTTCTGTAGTTTGCTGCTGATCAAGGATTTTAATATCTCCAGACTTTTTTAACATAGTTGATATTTGTGTGTGTGTGTGTGTGTACACGTGTATGTTTGTGTGAAGTAAAGAACTTTAAGTAAAAGTTGAAATGCCAAAGTAAGCTAAAAAACCTGCTTTTAATGCCCAAAAACATGCTAAAATTGATCCTCTGATTCTCTTTAACACAAGGCACTAAATAATGCAAGGGGATTTTTTTCAGGAATGAATAATTTGTCTATTGTTTAAAGGAAATTTTAGGTTTAAAAATTTTGGCATATTTTATAATCTTGTGAAGTCATGAACTATTTGATTTGTTTGTGTCATCTCAAACATAAAATGCAAAAAAGAAAAAAACTATAATGGTTTCAATGTTTATTGTAAGCCACCTTATCTGAAAATGCTAATTTTTTTCTAATATGCATTAAATGTAATATTAATTAAAAATGTATAGTAGCGTAGGACCTCAGAATCCTGGGTGACATTTACACATCAGAATTGCAGAACTGAAGTATGGATTTTTTTCACTTTGACTGTTGTTATTACAGCATTTAAAACAAATAAAAACAAAAAATCCCCAACAGCCCAAATCAGTTCTTATGTAACAGAGTACTGTCAGAATACTAGAAAGTTGCTGGTGTTGGTTAAGATGTATTTCTTGCGTTTCCTGACTATTATTCTGTCAGAGTTCCATGCTGTTGAGAATGACAGACATACTTGAAGTCTCCAGCCACCAAACTGCAAAGGCATCTTGCATTTTATAGTAGATTGTCTACATCCTTCAAGAGCAAGAGCATATTGCTTTCAGGAGTGTTTTGCAACTGTCAGAATCTTACAGTTCCAGATTAAAATGGATGTGTGGTTGGAATGTTTCACTGGAAGATAGGTAAGAGGTTTCAGTGAAGTGGAATGGCACAAAAAGAAAGATTTAAACTGTATTTTAAACTATATCATACATTAAATATCTGATATTCAGTGTTCGATCCTGACTCTTCCAACAGCTGCAGAAAGCCTGTTAGTAATGTCACAACTCTGTGATTCAGTTAAAGCAGACCCTGATGACTGTGTATGTATGATCTGGGGGAAAAAAACCCTCACAAATTAAACAGTTGCCTTCCACTCAAAGGAAACCAGTTTTGATAATTGGCAACAGTGCAGTAAATTTAATTTTTCTTTTATTGCTAGTCTCCTACTTCTTCAACTGAAATTTGTGGTAATGGCATCAATAACACAGCTCTCTAGTTAAAAAAAAATAAATTAAGATGGGGAAAATCTTCCCCACTATTTTTATAATTAGATGCCCATTTGCAAGCATATTTTACATGATTTTACATTATTTTCCTATAACTAATGTAGATCACCTAATTAAGTTGTATATTTTGCTAAACTGTCTCAACTGAAAACCAAACCAAACCCAACCAAAAGTTCCTACACAATGCTTTTGTGTAAAGGCCATAAATCTACCTTGATAAGGAGAAAAGAAAAAGCAAAAATATTGTTTGAGCAATGTTTTATAACAGAGTACTGTAAAAAAACATCACATAGGTGCATGGTCTCGTATGCGTAGTTGCATGTCATGTATATTAATTAGATATAATGAATATAGAGCTTTAAAAGTAAAATCCCTTTGAGGGTTTAAGAGAATATTTAGAACTGGTGCTCACGACAATTTAATGACCCTGCTGAAAGCCTTTGTGCTTCAAGAAGTTACCCCTGACTCACAAACTGTCAGTCAGTGACCAGAGCAGGAGATGCTGGGCTTTGAGTGACTCAAAGACAGCACCACTGTGCAGGCAGGACACAATAACAACAAAAAAATGGTTTAACCAGCCATGAACTATTAACAAGTATTGCATTTGGTTTTAAGGCTGCATTCAAGACATTGCTGTGAGACCTCTGCTTTTTCCACGCTCCAGTGCAAAAAAGGTGGAATTTTGGGCCATTGGGTTGGAACATTCCATACAACTCCAATGTGACTGACCTGCAGAGCAGCTGCACACCTTCCTTGACCAGCACAAGGTACAGCAACTGCTCACAGGGGTCACCAGCTCCTGCTTGCATCTTGTAGGACCGTGTGTGAACGCACCCGTGCAGGCTGGGTGCTGCCACAGCCACAGCTTAGTGGGGACAGTGAACTGGAAGCAAAGGTCTGCTTGCACTAGTGGTCACCACATTCATTCTGTGGCTAGAGTACCACGGTTGGTAGATGTGAGAAGCTTTCAAACTACAATTCAGAAGTTCTGCCATGCAGAACAGAGCAGCATTTGTTTTCTATAGCTGCCTTATTCATTGGAATTGTAACCCGTCTCCAGGCAGGAACTGTCGATTCCGTTCTTGGCGATGTTACTGTGAGGTGTAAAGTATCACACTAAGACAATTAATGGCTCTCTGTGATTTATTTAATGACAGGGAGAATACCAGACTGTTTCAGGTTAAAGAGAACCTTGATCTATTTGTGTAAGTTTGGCAGACAGCATTTCCTTCCCTGTTTGCAGAGTCAGGTGTATTTTGCAGAAGCCCACTCTGGAATTTATTAGCAATACACGGCACTTCTTCACACTCCAGCTTCCTAAGCAGCCACTATAGGAAGGGGTGGGTGTGGGGGTGTGTGTTATTTTCAAACCACTGTCAGCCTGCAGTTATTTTGGTTATCAGTGTGGTTAAGAGGCAAATTCAAGCAATAACGTGGTTAATAGGCAAGTGATTCAAGCAGCTTCATGGAATTGTGTGTTTCCTTCCTGATGGAGAGCGTGGGGAGGGGGAGGGAGGTGGGTTCTTAGGGGGATGTCCTATGACCAGAGCTTAGGAGCAGATACACTTTCTACCAGGGAGGGAGGCTTTTTGTTTTCCTTCCCTTAAAGATAGTAACTTCTATGTAGTAAACATTTCTTGGTACTTTTTTTGACTGATTTTCCTCATTCCAGTTCTCAGTGTATGGCCTTGACTTTCTGTAAATAATTTACCTGTTATCACTCATAATTTGTTCTTTTCTATGTACCTAAGAGGAGTCCAGTTTCTCCCAACCTCAAGACTTTAAGCATGTTTGATTTTCTAAAAAAAAAAATAAAAAAAATTAATTATGATCATACCTATGGCCCTGTTACAGCTTACATTTTTTATAAATATGCCAAGCAAGTAGAGATAACTATGGAAGATTTTTCCATAAACTTGTACTCAGGGGAGTTCTAGCTGCATTACTATGGAAATTTTTGGTGCTATTATTCTTCAAAAGCAGCAATGCTGGATGACTTGAGGGATGGTTATTTGAAGACCTGCAGATCAAATGGTTCAAGCATGAACTAGCAGAAGTAATTAACAGCTTTTAAACTTTCCAGTGAGAATTCTGGATGACTTCCAAGTAAATTACAGTGATAGGGATATGCTGCCCAGAGAATTGCTAGGCTGCTGCTCAAATCACTGTCTGGCTTTCTTTCAGGAGGTGCCAGCTGATGTTCTTCACTATATAACTGGAGAATGCAATTATAGTGGCAGCATCATTGATGACTGGGATCAGCTCTGTAAGTGTTTTAAACATGTTGTTGAAATAGAAATTAGTGTCTGAGAAGAGCTGGGAATCCTCTGCTAATAATAATAATAATAATGATGGAAAGTTTGGTGTTGTGTATCCTGGGAGTGGAAGCAATCTGCTAAGAAAGAGGAAACAAGAAAGAAGTTTTCAGAGCTATCTGTTAAAAAGTAAACAAAAAACCCTGCCAACAAAAATACTTTGGCCAATACTTTGCTTTATTCTTTGCTGCAGACATGGCTGAAGCCGTGCAAGAGAGCAGACATTCCACAGTGACCAAGTTCCCTGGCCTCAGTGTACAAGACCAGCGAGGGAAGAGGGATCCTGTCAGCTACAGGCCATTCCACCAACTCTGTCATTGTCACGACTCTCCCTTCAGAAAATTCACAAGAACACTGGGTCAGACAGGGTGTGGCATTATAGTGTCAGTTTAACTCATAAACCTATTGCAATTTTGGGAGGTAGAGGCATTTTCCAGGTCACTTATATGGAATGTGTGTCAGTCCTGAAATGCCGTGTAAAAAGAGAAATCAAAATGAGGGTTTTTTACAATGTTGCATTTGTGCCATTCGTGAGATTTGAAACAGAATACTGAAATACAGAAGTACACAACAAAACCTTATAAAAGCCAACAAAAATATCTGCTCCTTGAATAGCTTTTATTTTCTGAGGGCTCCTTACGTATAAGGAACATACATAAAATGAACACAACACTGTTGACAATGAACAAAACAGCATTTGATCATTTCCAGCTTTATAAAATCTTAAAAAATGATCTAGTTATAACAAAAAGACCAATAGCTCAGCAAGTTATCTTATTGGACCATAATCACATTTTAAACCATAGACTCAATTGTTAACGGGGAGAGGAAAGAAAAATAAAAAAAAATAATAAAAAAAAAATCACACTGCATCTAGCAACTACAACATTTTCTAAGCATAATCACAGCGGATTGAGTGCAATGTGATTTACATCAAAATTCAAATGGGATGTCACACAGTGACAGCATTGTAATATACAAGTAACATTTATGCCCTCCAACAAATACAAGTTAAATGAGACTCTGGATTCAAGCAAAATGGAATGTTGAAACCAAGTAGAAATGTAGTGGAATTCAGATTGTCTGTAACACAAGAGTACATTAGGATCTTTTGGAATTCAATACTGGCGGAAACATATAGGAGTCACAGCTGTTACACTGCTCTGTTACATTTGCAATAAATATTAGAAAATAAAAGTAAACAACCTATATTCCATGAAAAATACAGTACCTACCTTCAGTGACCATGTTTTTTCCCTTGTCTGAAGATGGTCTTGGAAGGAAGTTAACTATTTTCCTACAGAGGCAGTGTATTAAGCTATACCCATATTCCAACTAATACAAAAGTAAATATACTACCTGAAATACAGAAATCTTCATTTGAAAAGAATGAAGAGAAATAAGCTTTAAAAAAATGATTTGACAAAACATCAGTTCAGCTGCATAATGACCCCCTTATACTTGACAGAATTAACAGAAAAGAAAAACTAAGTCAGTTTAATACATAAGAAACACAGATTGTATAAACTTAGATCCTCAGAAGGTATCCAGTGAGTTAAAGCCTCTTTGAAAATGGTACTCATTGCCCAAGCATGAGCACTATGCTAAAATGTCACCCAGGAGCTTTACACTGCAGAAATCCAGGAATCTGAAGCTAGCAACAGTGAGTTTGCTAATTAGGGTCCAACAGTAAACATTTTCTGGCTAGAGCATGAAATGGGGGAAAACCCGGACTGGATTTCTGCAGGAGTATGGAATGGGGGAAAACCCGGACTGAATTTCTGCTGGAGTATGGAATGGATTAAAAAAAAAAAAAAAAAAAAAAAAAGGGGGTTGGACTTGATGATCTCAGCAGTCCTTTCCAACCTGGTTGACTCTATGATTCTATGTTTAAAGAGCAAAAACATAAACCTGAGTTCAGAACATTAAATGGCTGGCTGCCTGAACTCTGGGCTTTTGGCTTCTTCACTGAAGAAACTGCACCCTTCTTTGAAATGGACCCTTAATACTGTTTCCTGATACTGAATTAGGAAGAAATACTGGCAACTGACCGTTTGCTTTAAAATACATGAGCTGCTCTCAGGAAAAGCTGAACTGACCAATGAAGCTTCAAAAGTAAAGGGCCACAGGAAACACATTAACTTGAAATGGAATGAAGATACCAACTGGCTCTCATTAAAGGCGTTAGGATCAGTGTTCTTAGCAGCTTACACTGGCACCGAGCAGACCGAAACAAAACTTACGGCACGTAGTCAAAATACAGCTTTTACCTGGCATACACATAAAATAGACAAATGGTATGTTTTAAAAAAACCTACTACCATGCTTAGGAGTGGTACTACAGAATCAACTTGCACTCCTCACAAACTCACAATTTTTTTTAAGGAGAAGAGTACAAGAAGAACTAACTCATGTCTGGCAATATACGCATACCAGCACAATCTGATCTAGGACAGCTGGTCCCAGCAAGTTAAGGCCCAAAGTTTCAGTCTATTCTTCCAAATGACACATACCACTGTTCTACCACATCTGCTTTTTAATAATCTAATTTAAATACCAAAATTGTAAAAAAATATCTTAGAAATGAACTCCTTTATACTGGAAGTAGAAATCTTCTTACATACTCTCTACTGCCAGAAACGGCTGGTGTTGCAATGTCTGATAACAAGGCATTGTAGAAACACATTTGATCTGCTATTACAGTATTGTAAATAACCTACCAGTACAACATACACAGAGCATAATTTAGCCTTTGTGCCCAGGTTCAGTAACTAGCATCTTGAACTTTGGATTGTTTTAACATGAAGAGGAGAAAATAGTTAAAAATAACAGTTTTTAAAAAATGGAGAAATTCCCATATGGATTCTTTGTTAAAAGAGTTTGCACAAATTCACAGCCACAATTCTTCAGTAGTTTATGCTGCAAGTGGCACACAATACATGTTTAGCATCTGTAAGAAAGAACCAGAAATAGCTCAATAACTCCAACATCAGGGATTTCCCAAGCTAACACTAATTCTACTGCATTTTGCATTTTCCTACTAATATCAAGGAACAAACATCAAATAAATCTTAGTTGGGAAAAACATCATCAAACTGACCCTCGACAGAAGTCGGAGTACATGGCAACAGCCTGCCTTCTTACATAGGATTGGAACGATGGAGTGAGCTTAACACGTCTTGTAAGAATTTAAACAGTGTTTAGGCTTTGGGTTTCTTTTTAAAAATTTAAACTGGCATAGTGGTTTCCAGTCATGTCCTGCTGTAAGATTTAATAATTCAAGTCACCACTATGCAGAAAAATCAGCACAGAATTAATATATATATATACACACACGCACACACACATACATATGTATGCATATCTGTATATATCTACATAGATCTATACATATATAGATACATATACGCACTACTCAGGACTTAGGTGGCACTAAAAGCTTGCTCGGGTTCCTTGCAGAGGTTTGAGTTTTAGCTGCAACATCTTCTGGGTTCTGTCCAGGTGTACCAATGAAATGGTATTTTCCCAAACAAGAAGATCATTCATTGTACTTTTTCTTTCTTAAACAAGCAGTGCTTGCTATTATATTACACTGAACTTGGCCTTTATTTCTCATATTTTGTGTTTCCTAGGTGTTGATCGCTCGAGTTTAGAAGTTGCATTGGGTGACCTCATCTGATTTGAATTAGAAAAAAGCATTAGTTAATCTGGGCAGAAATGAACGTCCTGTACTTGTGTAAGTAGTGCGAGCCACCGCGCTTCCTCCGAGCAATGTGCATACAGCGAAACAGTGCAGACTCAAAGCCATACAGCAACGTTATTGTAACCACAGTGATTACCAGAATTAGGTCAAAACTGGATGTCAAGCACAATTTTGTCTTCATAGAGGGCAATCACCAGCATGATGGCAAATCCAAGAAGCAGGCCTAGATTCTGAAGAACAAACTGCCCCACGGGACAGTAGCCATGCTCTTCATTATCTCCATCTCCATGAAGCATTTCTGGAAGCTTAAAGGGAAAAAAAACCAAAAAACAATTTAGGAACTTTTTTCACCTCTATTCCATTTATACATGATCAAATTTACAAGATGATATTGTCAAGAATAAACACTCCAGGGTTCAGTTACAAAACAACACACTAAGACATAGCTTAAACTCTACCTAACCACTACAGTCGATAAAAACCTGATCATATCGTGTCTTTACAAAACGAACTAAAACCCACTTTCCTTTGGACTTTTTTTTCCTTAAGGTTTTACTGGATCACACATCTAATTGAACATTAAGTTCCTCAAGATAAGACCAGCCCAGCAGTTCTGCTCTCTTGAGTACTTCTACTCAATTAAAATTGTCACGCTCAAGTAAACGTAATAAAAAGCTTTGCCTATTTCTACAGTAATTACATTGCTATAAATATACCCTTTATAATGACTTTGCTGATTAACTTAGCCATTTATTTGTCATATTAGATGCTTACACATATTCACATACACATCCCTTTAAAATATGGGAATAATAGCTACAGGCAATTAAAGAGAAATTCTATGTGAAACTATAAGAAATTATGAAACTTTTGGCTAATCCTTTTGTTCCTCACCTATGAAGAAAAGTCAAAGAGTACTGACAAAAGCAACAAATAATAACGGACCTGGAAGATGTAAAAATAAATCTTACAAAGTGTTTTACAACACACACAGACGAGAAATAGCATGTTTAATTCAAGAAAGCAGTAGGGAAAAACAAAGGAATTCCTTCAAGACACACATAAGTATGGAAAAAGGTACTATAGAAGAAAATGGAAACTTCAGGTAGTACACAGCACAAGTCTATTTATTGCTCTTCATTAGATAGGCTAGAGTAGTTTTTGTTATTCTGAATACCTGAATTCTGCAGAGACAATGATATCAAAGCTGCTAAAAACCCAAATATGTTACATCCTTCTGGCCTTGTATTAGTGTATTTCTAAAAGATACATAACCTGACAATTAATTTGACTCACTGAGTATTTAAATATATACAAAAAACCCTGAGCTGGTGTGAAAAATGACACACTACATATACATATCAATTGACAATTACAAGACAATACATATATAATAGACCAGGCAGCTTAACAGTAAGCACTATACCAAATTACAAAGCACTGTTAAGTCATCAAAATAAATGCAGTAATCATTGACTTTACACTACTAAAGATTACTATACAGTTGTCATGCTAGCAGGCAAGACTTATTGCAGAATTATTTTATTTTTAATAAACCAGAGTTGTTTTCACCAAGTAACACAAAAACTAATCAGAGAATTCTGGTGGAATTGCTGCTGCCAATTCTCACCTTCATGTTTTTTGAATGGAAGATCTGTTTCTGTAGAAGTTGTAACTGCTACACAGACATAATACTGCTGTTCTGAATCTAAGGATGCTCTTAAGAATAATGAAAGAATACTCTGGTAACTATTTCAAAACCTAGGAAGGGCACAGGACTCTGTCTCCATTTCCAGTCATGAACATGAAAAGGGAGTATAGAATGAGTAGAAGTGGAAGTTTTAGCTACAGGTAGTGGCAGTGCTCATGTATTCCCCAAACTGTGGCACTGAACAGCAAGTAGAAGACCCCTCCCCTTTATGATAAAAAGAAAAATATTATTTAACAGTAACCAGTACTATGGGCACACTCCCCACTGTTGCTGTCTTTAAAATACTTATTTGACAGTAGAAAGGATCCTGGAAAGACTCTGAGAAGGAGGAAGGAATGAGGCTGTGCACTGCAAGAACTTCTTACTGGCAATAAAACCCTCCTTCCATCTTTGAGACGTAGCCCACACATACATTAGCACTGTAGGAACCTCTTGCACATTGACATTCACCTGGTGAAGAGGCACTGCCCAACTTCTGGACACAGGGCTGCTCCAGCTCTGCTGTCCCTGCAGTGCTACAGTAGCTATGGGAGGTACGAACAGAACTTCTGAAGCTGGGCAGGCATGAAAAAGAAATTGTTCAGAGAAGTCACAGATGTTTTTTTTGAAATCTAATGGAACGTGTTCTGCATGAAAAAAAAGGCTTCACCTTAGCAGTACTACAAGGGGCTTTAAAACTGCTGGATATTTTCTTTGATAGCATTGGAGGAATCAAAATCTATTCTTCTTGTGTGTCAGGTAACAAGGCCTCTGAGAAGCAGCAGATTATGGAAATACCAAGACAAGAATCTGGAGCAGTTTCACGTGTGCCTTGCAGAAGCTTTGCTGCTCTTGTTTAGTCAGACCATCGGACTTTGACTATTTGGTTGCTACTATGATGACTGAGGAAAAGAAAAAGGAATGAAAACACTGCCTTCCTTTATACATGATATCTTCAGTCAAAGGAAGCACAGGAAATAAATATCAGCCACAGGACTTATATGCAAGTGACAGTCCAGTAATAATAGGCTACTGTAGTTGCAAGTTGCAAGAAGGATCCCTCTATGCAGATGTTTTATTTAACAATTTAGCAAGCCCTGAAAAGAACTTATTTACCTATTAATAGAGTAACTGAGTTACTGTAGTAACTAGAGTATATTTATAAATTAAAGTCTCAATAAAGAATTGAAGAGCATTATACCCCAAAATACCCCAAAAGTGGAATATTATTTCATCATCGTTAGGCTTAGGAAAGACAAGAAGTGAGGAAATTGGTTTATTTAAATTAAGCTCTGAAGCTGCTTAGGAGAGAAATCAGGTCTAAATATGTTTTGATAACATGCACAACACTATTACTTGCCTGAAGGATTTGGATCTGTGGTGTACACACTCTAAAGGTAACGTACATATAAGTTCCTGAAGCAGTAGCATTTTCCCACAAGGTAACTTCTTTAAAAGCTAATCACCACAAGAACTATATATTACCAGCTGCTCATGCCAAAGGTTCGTACTGAACTTCCCAGAATACACGAAGATTATATTTTGGTGAAGAACAACCCTGAACACTAGGCCGAACTCCAGCACATAGTGGCCCAGCCACAGCAGTCCTAGGTTTAATGCATGGAATGCAAAAATGCCACAGCACCACCCCAACCTTACCATGTCCACCAAGGCCACGTAGAGGAACATGCCAGCAGTGACGGCAAAGATCCAGAGGGTGATGTTGTTGGCGTACTGCCCCACGGCCGTGCCGATCAGCATCCCGATGTACGCCATCATAGCTGACAGCAGGTTGTACACAATGGCCTGCTTTACTGTCATACCTGCTTTGAGGAGCACAGCAAAGTCACCTGCAACAGGGACAGAACACAGGGAGTTGGCATCAGTGCTTCTCAGGAGAGGAAGTAAATAAATTAGCTTACACTCACCAATCCAAGGAACTGCCAAAGTAAAAATGCTGCTACAGAGGCTCAAAGTCAGACTGAGAAACAGAAAATGACAATTCTTGTAAGAACTGTATTTATGTGCAGCAATCCCTTGATTAAAAATATGATTTAAAAGTGCCTATTCATCATGCTGATTGTCAGAAAGGTAACACTGATTAATCATGAAGGGTGAATGGAGGAGTCGAGATCTGGTCCTCCCACAGAGAATACACAGAATCAGAGAATAAGCCAAGTTGGAAGGATCCACAAGGGTCATCGAATGCAAGTTCTGGCCCTGCACAGGACCATCCCTAAGAATCACACCATGTGCCTGAGAGTATCATCCAAATACTTCTTGAACTCTGTCAGGCTTGGTGCTGTGACCCTCTCCCTGGGGAGCCTGTTCCAGTGCCCAACCACCCTCTAGGGGAAGAACCTTTTCCTAATATCCAACCTAAACTTCCTCTGACACAACTTCAGGCCCTTCCCTTGTGTCCAATCACTGGTCACCAGAGATGAGTGCCTGCCCCTCCTCTTCCCTTCATGAGGAAGTTGTAACTGCAAGGATGTTTCCCCTCAGTCTCCTCTTCTCCAGGCTGAACAGACCAAGTGACCTCAGCCACTCCTCACATGGCTTCTCCTCAAGGCCCTTTACCATCTTCACTGCCCTCCTTTGGACACTCTCTAACAGCTTAATATCTTCCTTGTACTTTGGTGCCCCAAACTGCCACAATGTTCAAGGTGAGGCCGCCCCAGTGCAGAGCAGAGTGGGTCAATCCCCTCCCTCGACCGGCTGGCCATGCTTTGCCTGATGCCCCCCAGGACACAGTTGGCCCTCCTGGCTGCCAGGGCACTGCTGACTCATGTTCAACTTGCCATTGACCAGGACCCCCGGGTCCCTTTCCTGGCACTGCTTTCCAGCACCTCATTCCCCAGTCCGTCCATACATCCAGGGTTGCCCCATCCCAGGTGCAGAATCCAGCACTTTCCCTTGTTGAACTTCCTATGGTTGTTGATTGCCCAGTCCTCTAACTTGTCGAGGTCTCTCTGCAGGGCGTCCCTGCCCTCGAGGGAGTCAACAGCTCCTCCCACTATTGTGTCATCTGTACACCTGCTTAGTATCCCTTCCAGTCCTGCATCCAAGTCATTTACTTCACAGAAGTTCTTCATGGCACATAAAACCAGAGGCTTCGTTTTTATCAATACCTGTGAAAATTCCTCTTAGCTATATACACCTCATCCTGCAAATTCAGGAAGAGGATAACAAGGCATTAGTCCCCACAGAAGGTGACAATGAATTTGAATTTGAGCACTAGAGAAAGGAAGAGTTACGTTCAGAAAGAATGACTTTATATCATGCTGAATCAGTCTTCTAGTTTAAGACATGCCATGTTAACTTGTTTTATTTTGAATTCAGGACTGCTCTGCTAAAATTGGTGATAGAGGCAGATATTCTATAAAAATCTAGATTTCTGTCTTGTAATCAGCTCTGATCATTTTACTCCATTCATACTGAATTCTTGTGAATATCAGAAGTCTAAGATGATATACAGTCATGAAGGTAATTAACAAAATATTCTCATGTTACAGATGCTAGAAATAGATCACTTGGTCTAGAATCAAAGCATATCAAAATAAAAAAATAAAAAATATGTACAGTGAACTACTCACCTCTTACACTGGGTTAGTTTAATCACGTTATGCTATCAAGTTATAAGCACACCAATATACATTGCAATCCTTTATATACTGCAGCAGCTTCACTTAACTAATGATTGTACAGCATCGATGTCAAACCATGAACATCTGCTGCATTACTTCCCATCTGTGCCCACTACTCACCTACAGCTCAGTAGCTGCCTATATAAAATGCTTTCACTCATCACCTCTAAGGGTTTTTGAAATACTTGTTTTACCTCACTTTTGACCATTCAGAGCTAGCAGTTCATCAAGCAAGCAAGTTGTAAGAGCATGCACAGTTCAACCTAGCACAATTTTGTAATATGTAAACTTGTGTTTACTTATGTAATTTAACTTTGTGTAAGACAAGGTCACACAGAGTAGGGTGAAATTCTCTACAAAATGCAGAGGTATAACATCAAAATGTCAAATGTACTAAGAACACTTTTTAAAATGTGTTCAAAAAGCTTCACAGAACTGCTGTAAGTAGATACCTGCCAATATAATCCTGCATCATTATGTACTCTGGAGCAACACTGCTCCCTTCCACTGAAGTTCTGGTCACCCCTGTGGCATCTGCACTGCATTGTGCTTATCACAGAGAGTATCACAACAGCTTCTAGACAAGTATTTTGTACAGATAAAGAGACTGAGTTTCTAGACTTAGTTACCTAATTCATGGGGAAGCTCGTGACAAAATACTGCTATAGATGTACTAATTCCTCCTGTCAGTCCAGCACTAAAAGCTGCTCCTAGAAAAAAAAAAAAATTAAAATGATATTTCACTATTTTCAAGTCAGAAAATCAACAGACTTTCCAGAGATGACAACCTTCTGTTAGAATGCATATTCTAATATTTTTCAGTATGTCTAGGCCCTGTCCATATAAAAATGGGAAGTACTGGAAGTATCTTGGATGTGCATTACCACTGCATGCTTTATTACTCAGTGTATCTGAAAGACAAATCCTGGGAGAGGAGATCACAACCGACCAAAACAGACACATAAAGGCAACAAGCTAATAAATAGCACCACTTTTACATTTTTAGGAACTCTCAAGTGTATGAGGACAGTTAGGAATGCACATAAGCAAGAGTCTAAACCTCTCCTTTCCAGCTTGGAAATCCAAACTAATATTTAACCCATAACCTCTTTAGTTCCTTTCTGCTTATATGTAGAGCACATATCAGCATATTAATAACCCAGACCTGGAAAATAACATGGATAAAAACATTGCCATAAATGTCTTTCAGTAACTTTTGCATAAGCTAATTTAATTCAATTAACTTTAAGTTCATACCTTAAATAATTCTGAGATGAGAAAACTGGTACTAAATTTCTGTACTGTAGCAGAGAAAAGCACAAAAAGAGCCTGCAGTGAGCAGTCAAAACAGGCAACATAAAGTAGAAAGAGAAGACACAATCTGAAGACAGAGGGGAAATTTAACTTTCCTCTGGATTACTCATAACCTGATACACTAAAATCTAATCTGCTCTTCTAAAATCTACATTTTACCAAAGAATCAGCTGTTTGGACTTGACACAGGAATATTTAGAAATGGAGTTTCAATACAGTGAAGTTCTCAACAGTAGTCACAGTAATCCTTTTGGCCTTAGAAACCACTGTCTAAATGTCTTACCTGTTTAATATGAAAATGAAGCAAAAAGTTATTTTTTAAGGAATTTAGTTTCTTTAGAAATTGTTTTGAGAAAGTGGAGAAATGGTAGTAGATTCCACTGTGAATTACAGACCCTAATAAGTAGCTTATCCCTCATCCCTCAAAATGTGTGTTCCTCCTGCTAGTAGTTCAGAACCCCGTGTATTCTTAGCAGCTACTTAAGTAAAAAATTAAAAGTAGGCACTTCAGTACTCTGTCATTTTGACTTGTATGACGTATATTCAAGCTAATGCACTTTACAGTTAAAATCACATTTAGAGCATTATGTGAATCAAAGTTGATTTCATAAATCTAATAAAATCTGTTTGGTACTTCAATTTGTTCTGCACTTGGCTAGAAATAAATCTATACTGACCATAAGCAAAAACCAAACTTTGTTTAAACAAAAATTAAATTATCCTAAGTAGTACTTGAAAAAAATGATTTCTGTAACCTGTCTCACAGTGTATTTTTATTTACAAGTACTGTATAATTATATGTATTGACAATAATAGAAATAGTATTATTATGATAAATAAATATCATTGAAAATAAGACTGAATTTACTTATAATTCAAAGGCAAATACTAAGATCCAAACAACAAATGTGCATTACTGTGCTCCATAAATCACAAAGAGGTTTGTCTGCACCTATCTTTACCTGGTAGAGAGATTGCTACTGTCACTATACCAGTACAGTACTTTTGGTGGAAATAGGACAAAATATTAACAAAGTAGTAACTATTACAATTGACAGCCTTTTAATTTCTGCCCTGAAGGAGATTAAACAATGCCAGTAACCACGGGTGCTAACTGGAAGCCTTACCTACGATCACTGATCAGGAAAATATTACCAGAGGTACTAAAGGTAAGGAGAAACTGTTGAGAAAGACTCAGTGCTTTTGCTTACCGATTGCTAAGCCATCACTAAAGTTGTGAATGCCATCTCCCATAATTACCATCCAAGCAATATTAGCTATCCCAGTATCTTTCAGGTCTTTTCCAGAATGACAGTGGCCATGGGAATGATGGGAATGTTTGTGATGCCAGTGGTGACTGTGTTTTCTAGCTATCATTTTATCTTCTCCGTGGCTGTCATACTCTGAGTCATGAAGGTCATGCTCTTGAGCAGCATGTGAGACGTCGTTGTGGGAATGGCGCATGTTGTTGTCCTCTTCTACAGACAAGAAGTTTTTGGGAGGGGATTCCAGCTGCCCATCCAGATCAGTTAGTTCAGTTTCATTCAGTCGATCTTCAGATAAAACCGAGTCGTCTGCTCCTACATGGAAGCCAGTTGGGAGAAACACTGTGTTAATTCATATTTAACATGTCACCAGCAACTGCTGCATCACTGAACTAAGAATTAACTGCTCTGAGAAAGCCAAAAAGTACTTTAACACATCCCAGTCTAGTAACTTTGTTGTCAATATTCAGCCAGAAAAATAAATCTCTCACTGATACATTTTTTGACTAATTTGCATGTACACCATATAAAAGTCTCCACGACAAGGCAACATCACTGAGTCCATAGCACTCAAAGCCAGTTTTAGCCCAGCCTAGGCTTGTTATCTGCAATTTTGCTACTGACAAGGTTTATGGTTCAACATTGGCAAAGGAGAGTTGCCAGGATGATAATAACGTCTTATATGCTGTAGGTGGAATCTGAATGGCTCAGGAAACCTTAACTGGCTACTGCCAACACATGCCCCTACAGGTCTCAGCTCAGCCTTCACTGCAGCATATCATGACCTGCCAGCAACACAGAAACTAGTCACAGATCTGTTGTACTGCATGAATCCTTGTGTCACACTTGTGTGCTCACACAGTGAGCTTCTTCAGAGTGGCTCATTACCCTGCTAGCAATCAAAGCCATTTTTACAAGTAATACAAAGTGAAAACAATGCAGAAGGCTTACACAATGAATTTTTAAGTCTACTAATATTTCCAAAATATTAATAAACAAACAAAGTGGGCAACCTATGCTCCAGGAAAGAAAAGCAGTTGTGGGGTAAAAATAAAAAAAAAAAAAAAAGGCAGTTCTGGACAATTAGCTCACAAAAAAAAAAAAAAAATTCAGAGTCAAAAATACGCAAATCGTAAGTGGAATTAAAAAAACTGGCACAGAGTTCAGCAGAAAACAGCAAAGAGTTTTAGATAAACAGGGTCTTAATCATCATGTGGAGGTGGTATTAAAAAGAAACAGAATGGCCATTCAAGTCAGTGGTAGTGGCACTGCAGTTCAAAATTCAAATTCAGCATGGGCTTCCAGTGCCTGCAGTACCAGTGGTTTACTAAGCAGCAGAGCACACTTTCACAGTAAGTGTGTTACAAAACCAGTACATGCTCCATGTTATCAGAAGCAAACCTCCTCTGATTTGCCATTAAAAGGAAATGAGGACATTTCAAATACATTTACCACCATCCATACAGCTGAAAGTCTTTCTATGTTCTATGTCAATGTCCCATATCCCACTGAGTGGAGAAGGCTGCAGCTCTAATTCTCCCTTCTACAAACCAATCAAATTAACAAAGCTGATTCTGTAGAAATACAGCCTATGGACTCTTCATCAACAAATTAATGCAGCAGTCATGCAGGCAACAGAACAGGAAGGTTATGAAGCAAAGCCCTTCCCCTTCTCTCATCCCTAGAGGGACACAGAATTCCTTTCTGGGTGCACACTGTCTGAGCATTCACAGACTGCCATGAAGGAAGAGTATGCAAAAGTTGTTTTGGATACTTGAGGAATATTCAGGATACTCAGTTGTATTTATGAAAAGAAACAGATTCTGTTAAGTCTCCTCAGCCAAACGATAATTGGTTCAGCTGCTGGAATCTTCAAAGTGAAGCAGATATCTGTATTCAGGTTGTGTGGGTGTTCATTTTTGATCTAATTTTTGTCAGGGCTGAGCTATTCAGGCACAGCTGAACCAAAAAACACCCTGAAAACAAATAAATAAAAAAACTCCCAAAGAACCACAGCCACCCAAAACCTGACTGCTTCAGAAGTCTGAGAACCATCTTTATGGCATATTTAGGAAGTGTTCAGAGTGCTCTCAGATCTAAGGAAGAGAAAATAAAAAAAGATTTAATAAGGAAAGCCTATTAAGTCTTATTAACAATGATTTGCATAATAGCAGCAAAACTGTACAAGAGGTTACATGCTAAATACCATACCAAAGTAACATGCTGCTCCTTTGAATCTCACAATCAGAGAAATTCTGAAAATAAATGCCAACCTGCAAGGGGTTTCAGCTGAAGCCAGTCAGCATCTGGTCTATTATTTAATTTGTGATCAGAAAGCTTCCTTCCAATTGGTGATTCTTCAGTCTGGTTTTTTTTGCACCATTTCTGCTTACTCTGCAACAGAAAACAGGTAACATCTGGTTTGTAAAATGACATTGATGGAGATAAAAAAACCCGAAATGTTGTCCAAAAATCTCTTTTAAAGAGATCAGCTTATTCTCTTAACGTGTTTAACAGAAGTGTGTTCCTTCAGAATACTGAATTAAGCATAGGCTTAACAGGCGAGGCTCAGCAACAGTAGCTATCCCAGTGGAAATTCTTAGCTACCTACCACAGAATCTCACACACACAGATAATATTTCACTTTAGTAGGGCAGTACATTCTGACTAGGATTGCTCTCACAGCCTAGAAACACATGTATGCAGATTTTGTTCAAGCATGCAGCAAGAACAGCTCCTCTAATTTGTTCAACTTCAATTTTTTTATACTTCTAGAACTTGCTTGTGTTTTCCCTTAAAAAAGTAGCAAGCTCTTCTCTATCTGCAGCCCATACAACAGAGCTTATGGATTTGCCAAAGCAGCCTAGGGGCTTTAATTATTTAATTAATCTCAAAGAAGATACGTCCAATGGGATAGTTTTTATCCCTTCATCAGAAGATCTAAGAAATGCCTCCTCCAACACAGGAAATCTCTTGCTGCCTGTCCAGCTAAGACAGCAAGTCTGATGTGAAAACAGAGAACTTGAAAATTTTTCACACTCATTTTGAGAGAAGCAGTTATAGTTTCAGTTTCACCAAAATAATTTTCTCCTCGAAGTTGACTGATGAAGGCAAAAGTTAAAATTGAATTTCCATGCACACTCACACTCCCCAAGGTACCTGTTCTCCTTTTATACCACCATCATGAATAAAGAATGCTTCTAGCACTAAAAATCTAATAGTTTTTAGAAAAACAAGTTAAAACTTGACTGGCAATTTATAGAAAGCAGGAGGTCTGAAAATGTTAGCATTTTCTGATGTAGAAAAATTGAATACCTCTGTTAGACCACCATTGTTAGCTAATAATATACTGCTAAATTTCTTGTAAATTGTCCAGCAATTGCTGTGTTCTTTCTTACACACTGCTTTTCATATTTTTTGAGGGAAAAAAAAAATCACAGCACTTTGGAGAGAGAGCTGTAATCTCTTTTACTCAGATCTACCTCCAAATGTATCTGGTCAGAAAGCTGCAACTTTGCCCACCAGATTTCTTCACTGCCTTCCCAAATTACTGTGTTAAGAGAAGCAACTTCTTCAGATTAGGGTTTTCTCACATGACATGGGACAGAATAAAGATCAGCAGCACTTGTTCACAGAATAACAAATCATCACACAGACATTTCCTCCATTCTCAGAAGGTAACTTCAGGTAATATGTTTTTAAACAGCACGCAATTTTAGTACGTACCTTTTGTTTATTGTAATGTTTGTACATTCTTATACAGTGTTCAATGATGAACAAAACATAAATGCCTCCAAGTGCCACAAGACCTTTCAGCACTGGATCATTTTCTTCCAGGAAGCCTTCGGTCCGCACTCCATGTCCGTGGCCATGTCGATGGGAACGCTTGTGTTCATGGACATGACCTTGGCCATGGTGGTGACTGTGGTTGTGACCTCCATGTGACTGTTAGGAGAGAAAATAATAACACAGCACGACCTGGTGCAGTCAGGAGACCGAAATGGCTCTCAGTTCAGACTAAAAAATATGTCACCTTGCCAGTAAAGTAGCATAAAACCCCACCCTTTCTTTTTTTCCCCACCCTAACACACTTTGCCATATAAATTTTTCGTTAGACTATTCATTACGCTAATCAATTAAAAAAAAAAAATCCATCTGGAAATTTTTTTGGGCATTGGATAAGAATTTAGCTTCAGCTTTTCTCACAATGCTGATGATAACAAGACTAACTCTCAAACATCACACAGAATTACCATTCCTATGCTCCCACTAGTAACCAAACCTTATGATTTTTTTCACCATTACAGGCCGTAAGAGACTTAATTCTGATCTGAAATATAAACTTAAGAAAAAAAAGCCTAAAAATGTGTATTTGAATTTTTACAGAGAAAACATGTAAACAGTAATCTTACTGTACCATCATGAATTAAAAACTGCTTACTTTCCCTGAAACCTGGGCAATTTCTTGATTCACTTAGAGGTTACTTTCTCCCCAAAAGCTAGTAACCATGAAAGTGGATCCCCAGCAAATAATTTTAGGTGGTATTGATACACAATCAACTGTCAGTAGACAAGAGACAGCAATACTGCTTACTTTAAAATACTCTTGTTGGGCTCATGAGGTGTTTTAAAATACTAACAGCAGTTTAAAACAGTGACAGCAGTTCAACTATGAATACATAAAGGTAAGGAAACAATACTTACATGTGGCAATAGATGGAGCAGTGCATCTCCACTCATTGTTCCTACTGCCAGAGCTACCAGGAAAGTTAGAAGAAATTTGAAGCACCATTGGTTAATGATGGGAACCAAGATCACCCCTAGCAAGGAAAGCAGGCTAATGACGGTGATAGAGATGATACCACAAAACCAGGCTGTGGGAAGAAATGAATACAGAAAGGTTATCAGAACACCTGTAAAACTTTCAAGACAGATTTATGACTTTCAAGTATCTCTTAAGGAGTTGACTCTCCCTTAACCTAAGCTGTGTGACTGCTCATTCAAAAGGTGCTGAAAACTATGAGAGCAGTACTGAAGTCCACAGCAAAAAAAATACACTGACATATTCATAGTACAGTATAATATATTGAAAGACATCAGAAGAGTTAGCTAAAAAAAGCCCAGCAATTCTTCCTGATTGTTAGTTCCAGCCTCAGTTTTGTAGCCCTTAATAAAACACAAACAGCAAAAGATTTCATATTTGAACAAGAACACCTCCACTACTTAAGCTCAGATTGAGTTCAGTTTGTCATGTTAACTTAACAAACACTAATGCATATTTAGCATTTGTTTTGAACGTGGTTCTGATGCAAAATTTATCTGAAATCTCCTCCTCTGCTTGGAGTCACATGTTTAGTTTGGCCCTATTTATTTCACCTGGTGCTTTGAAACATACATTTTTATTAATAAGAAGTAAGACAACTTTTGACTCTAGAATCAAATTCTTCAATAAGAGCTTGAAGAGCTGAAAGCAACTTGCTATCAATGAAAAGCAGCATTTATTTTATCTGAGAACCTCTACTGTTGTCGTTAGAAAATGGGATGTGGTACACCCAACATAATCCTCTTAATTAGGGAAGATGAGCACATTTCTAGATGACATGCAAAAGAAGGAATTACTCAAGAAACAGATCCTGTAATCAAAGACACATGGCTCTAGCAGTCAGCATCTCACCCTAATAAAACATTTTCTGAAGTTTAAGTTTTAGTCTAAAAGCTTCAGGTTTTTCCAGGCTTTTCCTACTTCATTTTTAATCAAAAATGTCTACACATTTTGCCAACTTTACTGTAAGTCAATAACTCCTGATTCAAAACCACTAGCATTTCCACATTTCCTAGCATGACCTGACTTCTCTTGCATCTGTGAAGGTCCATTCATTTAGGGAAAACATCTGGGAAAATGGGAGAGTAGGGGATTGGTATGGATGAGAGAAGAGAGGAGGAGTGAATATTTTGTAGCTGCTAATATTAAAATGTCAAACATCTCAAGAATTCTACCTGTACCAAAACCACTACGGAATTGATTTGACAAGACTTTGCCAACAGATTGTGGCTGTTGGTCTAGTTCAACGTCAAAGCTTACAAAATCTGCTGGTTTAAAATTTCTTTTGGGATTCTCTTTCTTACAAAGTCTGTAGTTGTCATCCCACAACGCTGCACAAAAGGAAACAATTCAATTCAAGTGCAAAGGGTACAAGACCACATCCACCAGGAGAAACAGACTGGAAAAAGTTTTAGACAGTTTGCAGTGTGCACTGACATACATGCATATTGAGACAGAGGCAAAAAGAGAGTTCCTGAAAAGGCAAAGTCTGCCATCAGGTGAGGAACTAAAAAACAGAGGTTGAAAAATGGGAATACAAAAGTAGGTCTAAGGTGGACCTTGAGGACCAAAATACTGTTACTACGCAGCCTCCAGAGAACTTCAGCTACGAACTGTGGATTAAGAGGCTCTGCTGAAAAAAACAGCATAGGTGGACTTGTCATTCAATGCTGAATCATGCATGCATGCACAAGCAGCCCAAATATAAGTCACACAGCCATTTGGCAGGACACTGGACCTCCAATCTGGACACCTTATGATGTTAAGTGCCAGGTTAGATGATCGACAGCCTTACATGGAGAAAAATGGAAAGGAGATTATGCAAACTGGCTTAAGTTTCATATATCATAGCTTAGTTTTTGGCAAAGACACCTCTGAAGGGCTTACATACTCTTAGGAATGATACAGCACCTAAACATGGCATCATGATTAAGATGGGGCACATGAGAATTAGAATACAGAACCTGTGCACCTCTTGGATCCCCTCCAGGGAACACTGGCATCTGCACAGGCAGAATTACAAGCTGTATCTGATCTGAAATACTCATCGGCTCTAAGTGACCTCCATCTTTAAAAAAACTGCTCACTGTTTACTTTTATCACTTCCACTAGTTTGATTCATAGTAGGATGTGTCTTTACTTTTAGGTTAAGTTGCTTAGGGGCTCTCAGTGATGACAATGTCACCTTTTCCAGCAGGTATACTGTGAAGGCTCAGTTGTTATGCATAAGGCCCTGAAATTCCTCTATTAGAAGATGTTACAGAATCTATGACTAAATTACAGGAAGAAAACCCAACATAGCTTCATAAGTTTTTGGTTGTCAGTGAGTCGAAGCAACATTGGTCTGTTAAGTTTTTCTGAAAGCTCTAATTAGAATTAAAGAAAATCCCCCAAAAGCTTATGTTTAAAAATGACTGCATCCTCCTAACTTCAGCAAATCCTTCCATCTAAAAATATTTATATTAGCTCGTGTAAGCACACATTCTCATTTTAGTAAAATCCTATAACCTGCAGGTTCAGTTACTCTATGACTGAAATTAGTCCTACACCTACCACAGTCCCCACATTCCAGTTAGGATTTGTTATTTTGTGATTCACTTCCTTACTTAAAAAGGAAAAATTAGTATTGCATCACTGAAATTTTGCTGCAGTTAATCCAAGAGTATACAGGAAATTGCTGTGAAGAATGATTTATTGTTATCTAATCAAGCTGACCTGTTTTAGGGGTTACTGTTTATGTTCACAGCCAAATCAATGTTAAAACCCAAATTTTAACAACTAATTGGCAAAGATGTTATTTATACTCAAGGTATCAGATGACATAAAACATGTTAAATATTCACAATCAGCTTCATTAATTTTGCAGATTAAGTCTCTTAAAATATTAAAGGTCTTCAAGCTGAGTTATTCATCAACTCCCCTTCTCATTACAGAGAAATAAAATGCGTTTGTTTAAAAAGAAGCACTCAACTGTAGAAACTTTCTAATTAAACCGGTCCAAAGCATGTGCAACGTGACAGTTTTGTATAGGGTTTCAACATTTTAATTGGCAGAAAATGCTTAGGGCAACTCTAGAAATGCTCTTGGTGATAAGGCAGGGGTCAACTCTAACTACAATGAGATGACCCCACAACACAATGTGCTGCCATATGAAACACACAGTATATCTGGTTTATAGCAATCTTTGAACAGTTAACAAGACAGCAGATGTGCCTCTATAGCAGATGTATGCATAAGAAGTTAACTATTTTAATGACTCCAGAATCGTTAAGAAAGAACAATGCATACTTTCCAACAGTTTTCAACATCTATGAGAATGTAGTTATTTCAAGCTTTATTTCTAGTGATGCTAATAAGCACCTATGTACTAATCAATACTCACGACAATACTTTTATTTTCAAAATACAGACACTGCACGCAATTTTTTTGGTTTTTAATATTTCACTGCTACTAAACATCAACAGTTCCATTATCATTTATAAAAGACAGTAGTCCTGAATATGTATTTTAAAAGTACATTCAGTTATGAAATCATAACGAATTCTGCCCCTAAAGTAGCTGCTTTAACAGTAGTAAAAACATTTTTAGCTTTGAACTTTGGCAAAATGCCTAGGCCCAATGGTAAGATGTTAGGCCTCAATGTTAGGCCCAAAAAAAAAAAAAGAAATAAAAAGAAGCAAACATATAATAGTGAAAATAATAGTGAATGAAACATACCTCCTTGATCCATGGTTACCCTGAAGAACCTGTTATACCACCTAAAAGAATGCTATGTCTCCTGACTTAAAGGATGACGTTGACTCAAATTTCTTCTAGTATGTTAAATTTCAACCATTCCAAGCAATGATGCTTGGAATAAACTGTATGACATGTCAAACTTTGAAGTTTGACATTTAAATTGCAAAATGATTTAGAAAGTTTTAGATGTTAACACACCTACCTGATGCACCTGTTTTATCTTTATTCTCAATTGACGCATTTTTACTTTTCATAATGTCTTCAAACTCATCATAATGTGCAATACAAAGCCTTCTCTCAATCTGGTATAGCAAAGCAGGACATATGTACACGAACAATTCAGGAGATATTAGAGAGCTGGTTTCCAGACCATAATATCGTAGCAGCTGGGTAGCATTTAAGCACTGCAAGCAAATTGTACAAACAAATTAAATATAAAAGCAACTATCTTATTAAAAGATACAGTCATGGAGAATTTAGCATATTATTTGAGAACACAAAACAGACAGCAGAAACTTCGGCCCAAATATACCACCAGTGCTATGATGTGTTTTAAGCTGACCTAAGTGGTTTATGAGTGGAAAGAAACAGTAAAAATATCTGGACTACAAATTCAAGTCTCCCAACATCTAAGTAATTTTTGATAAATATTAATGAAAATGAGTTACCATATTCTTTATCATTATACAGTAAAAGTAATGAAGAAAGAGCAACAGGTAAGGAGTGGGAGAATGTAAATCCAAAATAGGTTTACTAACACTTCTGTTTATCTACCAATCTTCTGTGTTTAGAGTTTTACTTTTTAATTCAGTTTAAAACCTCAAACTTAGCATTCACTCCATTCTTCCTTATCCTGACTTCTAGTTTAAATTTATGCTGTCAGAATATCCTGCCTCTGTAGTAAGGGGCTATTTATGGTGCTGGCAGAAATAATGGATGCTGAAGGAAGAAACAGAAGATCTTACACTGAGCACAGTGCTACAGAAGCTACATCTACAGTTGCTTCATAATCTCTCAGGACAAACACATTAGAAGCATTATGAGAAGATGCAAACATTTCTTTTAGGAAAGAGTGTCTGTGCAGCTTTCAACAATGTTAATGATCTCAGATTCAGAAATAAGTCCAAAACCAGTGTGTGTCATGGCAGTATTCATCAATACTAGGAAGGGAGAAAACCTCACCTGTAAGCAGCATATCTCAAAAAGCTTTAAAGGACCAACTTCAATACAGATAAAAATAGGCAAGAAGATAGATCTCTGAGAAAACACAGGTGATGGGCAGATAGAAATGAAAACTCATGAAGTAAACTCAAAACTGTGGCAGTGACCTCTAGCATTTTCATTCTGCGATCTGTATTATACCATGGTCACAAACACGCTTCTCTGTTATTTGTGGGTATGCACCTTCAGTTACTACGTAACATTACATTACATACAACAAAATGTAAAACCAGCACAACTCAACTTACCAGCTCCCCACTTCACACTCACCTCTTCCCGATCCTTGTGACCACGCGTTGATAAAAGGGCACGTTTTCTTACACTGATCTGCTTGTGAGGTGCCTCTCGCTTGCTGGTATTTCGGTGCCCATCGTCATTACCTAAGCTGGCATCTTGATGTCCATGACTACTAGAACGATCACTGCTGTGGTCGTGATGGTGCACATGCAAGTGAGATGCATCATGTACGTGATCATGTTTATGGACACGATTGTGCTCATACTGATCACCGGGATCACGATCTGGGGCATAATCCCACGTAGCATCTCCCGAAGTCTCGCTGATCTTCTTCTGCTTCTTTTTCTGTTTCCGTTGTTTTCTTTCTGGCTGATCCTGAGTTGCGTTTGTCTCTGTTGAAGGTTCATGGTTCTGTTCCCCATGCTCACGATGACTAACTGAATCATTACGGGAGTGATGGGTGCCATTATGGTCATGGCGATGTGGACGAGAGTGGTGGTGGTGGTGACGGCGACTTTGGTCATGAACATGTTTGCCATCATCTTTTACTGATGGCACCACTGTGTCTCTCTCAGCATCACATTTATGACTTCTCTTTGCAGACATACCAATCATGGTTTGGTTTTCTGAATCTGAGTGGCTGTGAGGATGGTTATGAGAGTGAAAATGTTTTCCTTCCTGTACTTCTAAAGCATATAAGTGAGAAACATGATCATGGCCAATATCATCATGATTTATCATCACTACTTTTACCTCTCCTAAACCAAGGCTTATTAACAGTTTTTCCAGGCCAAAAAAAGATAATCTTCCATTTTCACCATAACGATCAAAAATCTTTTCAATGTAGTATTTTTGCTCATTTTCAGCTTCCAACGTTGAAAATTTACTCGGCATAGATTCTGTTCCTCCACTCTGGAAGTACGATTCATTTGAGATCTGATAGTCGTTATGGTAGTGTCCACGATCCTTTTTAGGACCATTGTTATGTCCATCTCCATGGCAATGATTGCACTGATGAAAGATAAATGTCAGCAAACAAATGATGCAAAATTTTGTGTGCATGTGTACCTTCATCTCTGTTTCCTACAAGAAACACAAGGGGAAGCACTTAGGTGTAAAAGCAATCTCAACACTTGTACTACGTATCAATCTGGTACTCATTTATGCCAACTGAATGGTTCACAAAGTTTTTTATATATTGGCATTAAAAGAATAACAATTGCAGTACTTTTACTGCCAAAATTGTGTTAGTGTACTTTTCTTACCCAACAGTCAGATAGATTCTGTGTATTTTAGAGATGCTGTTTTACATATAATATTTGCAGGAGGTGATTACAAGATTTACAGCATTTACAGTTAGTCATAACACTTTTGTGCATATTTTCAGAGGCATCTATGCTTATGATAACCTATAATATTGAAAATATTTTCAAACCCCAACTTATAAAAGAATAAAAATTATTTTAAAATAACAGTACTGTATTTTCTTGCATCATGGGGGTGACAGGCAGATAAGACAGTTGAAATCCCATGCATCATTTGTTCTCTTTTGTGCTGCTAAAGTACCCCCACTAAACACACACACTGCACAGTTCCCTTTTTTGAAATCAGCCATTACCAATTCCAAAATAAGTTGTCATTAACCAACTTTCGTGTATTGCTTAAATTTTCATATTTTTAGCACTTTTCACTTACATAGGTTTATTTACTTGAAAGATCTATGTGGACATTCATTTAAAAGTAAGGTTATATGGAAAACAACTTCTTATGCAACTCAAAAATAACTGTTAATTCTGACACTGTCCAGCTTAAAGTAACTAATACTGGTTTTTAGAAACTATATCACCTAGAAAATGTAGTTTTCAATTTAGTATTACATGTAAGAAACTTAATATTCAACATTACATTATGAAGAAGACACTGCAATAGTGTATGTTGTGTTTAGAGTTGAAAACAATTCATTATTTTACAAAATACGACAGCTGTCTTGTTTACATCTAGTAGCATATATATATATATATAGCATTGGAATAATTACTATGAATGAAACTTAAGAAAAAAATCCAAGTGCATGTAAAAAATGTTATCAAATTAGAAAACTAAATATAAGTCAAGAACTGTACTTTATGACTTCTATTTTCTAGAGACTTATTTTGGATAGAGAATAACCTTTAAAATCAAAGAGCATTTACCTTGCAGCAAATGCAAGGGTGTAAGAAAACAGGAAACAGGGCAAGCATGCTTTAGTCTTTTAACATTGACAGCAGTTTTAGTTCCTTAAGTGCATCTTGACTAGAGCTGGCACTGACCCTCCATTCACAAAGACACAACTAATCTGGTGAACACATCCTAAAATGACACTGACTTTCAGACAAGACACAGTAAATTCAGTTGTCCTTCCCAAGCCCCCCGCTAACTAAAATGTGCTTCATGAAATTGGTCAGGAAAGTGATTTGCAGCAAACCACAAACATTTAAAGTCCATCCTAATTTCCTAAAATACCAGTTTGTTGATTTGTGCATAATTACTGGCAACCACATTATTACACATAGACACAGACACACAAAACCTGTTGGAAGCTCCTATACTTGCAACAGGTAGGAAGAGAAAAAGAATCAAAATAACCAGGAAGGGGATACGTTCTAATATAGCAAATAAATGAATCAACACAGAAGACTGGGGGAAAAATCTTTCTCCTGTAAACTTCTACAAATACAAAATATGAAAATTCACTTTTCACTGGAGTTTCAAATCCCTATGAAATTAAGAAAAGGCAGAACTGTGTTTTGCAATACTATCCCACTTAAAAATGTAAGACTAGAAGAATATCTGTCAAATGGAGGCATCTGCATCAAAATTGGTTCTAGGGACATCAGATAGGTCAATGGCTAACCATTGTACATTACTGGCTCATTTTTATAAACAACTGTTCAATCATCAGTCTGTAATGACTATAAGTTTTCCTCCAACTCAATTCCAGTTACTGATTTAAGGGCTGTAACAAACTTTCTCAAGTAGTTTATCATGATAAGTTCATCCCTGAAATTTACTGGGATATTATTTTCATAAAGTCTTTTTCACTCACAGGCTCTGTTGAAGGCATCCCTAATGTTCTTATAAATACATCACAGGATTAGTAAAAAAAAAACATCAAAAGTATCTCAAAAATCTTTCAGAAGCTTTTTCCGTTTTCCTCTAAGGAAACAGGTAAATGCTGGTACTGGTGGAGTAGAATGAAACAGGTTGCAAATCTTTATCCAAGAGTCACTGGAGTGGGTCAGCCCTCAGACTGTATGACTGCCTGGAAACACTTTTAAATAAAGGACATCTGCTTTTTCTTATGCTGAGAACCTGGACCCTGACTCACAGCATGCCAGGAAGCAGAAACTTTCTGGCAGTAATCAGGAGTGTGACTCAAGAGAGCTCCACATTTCTTTAGGAATACGCTGATTTTCATCAACTGAGGATTTACCATGTTGAATGCTACATAATGTGAAGAGTAGGTTCAGGATCTGGAATAAGCAGTTAAGGCACACGCAAGATGAACGAAAGCCCTGGGAGAAAGGAAAACTTCTATGTGCTTGCACAGGAGATGGCAGCAACAGGTAAGTACTTGCTGTTCACTGTAATGCTCCAGCCAACCATTCAAGAAGCTTTTTTACTTCAGTTTCTCAGTACAGAAAAGAGCATGGCAAGGTTAGGTAAAACTCAAGTTACTCAAAGGGTACTGTTTTTTGTAGGTAAGACAGCTTTTCTCCTCCTTTGCTACATACTGGTAATATAACCAGAACAAGCACGATCCAGGCTAAAATATCTCTATCAGGAAATTCATGACTAAAGCATGATCATAATCCTTTTCACACAACCTCATGATCTTTTTCATGTGACTGTCTCATACAATACTACTAATACATTACTTGGAAACTTTAGTCATGCATCCCTAATTGTGGTGTTTAGCTTTGAATGGTACCTTTTCTCCATGCCCTAATGGTTAAAATAGTTTGTAACCTATGATCATCATTCATTGCTAGGATACAAGAGCTGAGCATTATCAGACCAATTTCAAATTCAAGTACTTGTCTCACTATTTTCAATTAAAATAGTAATAACCCTAGCACAATATTTTTGAGTTTCTATTATATAATATGTTGTATCTTCTATGGCAATTCTTGTTACAGAACAAAGATGCTTAAAAAAATAAATGTACCCGTAATAAAAAGTCTCAAAAAGAACAACAATAAAGAGCTGATTATTTATTTGTTTCTTTTTTAATAAGCTTCATTATTCTCTAAGCAATTACAAACTGCTGTCATATTTAACCTCTCAGGCAGTGCTTGTACGTGTAAAATACTGGAAAGCTGAAGTCCAAATTCTATACATTTCAGTGGCACAAAATTCTGTTTAGCTGATCTGAACATGGGAACATTAAGACCCTCAATTCCTTTCAAGAGAATATGGAAGGGCAGCCTGAGGACAAGGCCACACCAAAGCTGAAAAAGATTCTGCCTATTACTGCTGTCACCTTTGCCTAATTCTGTTCACTCGTTTGATTCCCTGCTGCCTCCCCTTCTTCCCTCCACAGCTCCTTGATGGGCGGGCACCCAACACAGGAGAGATATGAGGGAAAATACCTCCTGGATGTTGGTAAGAAACTACAGCACTGTAAAGGGCAGGGCTGGAAGTAACAGCACCTGCTACAGTCTCCTGAGCTGGGCTCGAGAACAGCAAGAGTCCTTCAGGCAGAGAGACAACCCCACGCTAACCCAAGCTCCAAAGTCAGAACAACGTGCACATGTGGAAAAGATGAGCAGTGTGCCCCACCAGCAGGCATTTCAGAAATGGCTCACAGTGCTGCCCAGTGCACCCCCTCCCCGTTCAGGAGGGCAAGCAGATCACTCACACTCAGTGCAGCATGACTGCACAGCCACACACAAGACTTTTGTATCAGAGGCTTGAGGTCACAGAACCTGAACAGCACATAAGCAAAGAGTTACCTTCTCTGCATGGAAAACTCACCATATCTCTATGCTAAACCACTGTCTGCCTACGGTGTTTAATCTAGTAATTAAAGATACCTATGATGATAGTTGGGTTTCGGTTTAGTATTTTTTAAAGCCTTTTTGATTCATTTTCCCTTGGATTCCTGAAACTTACCCACAGTGCTTACTATTTCAACTGTTCTTCTTTATATAGTACTTGATTTATGACTTGGAGCTTGGAACATAAACGTGATCTTGGGTGAAATTTTTGTTTATTTATCAGCAACTGCTTCACTGAAACTAGAAAACTAGTTCAAGAGTTAGGCTTTACTTAAAACAACAAACTTGGATTCAAATTACGTGGTCATATAAAATGCAAACTGAACTGAAAGCCACATCTATCATTTTAGTGCTTGCAACCCACGTACTACAGCATTTTTGTTAGTGTACAACATTGCTGACTAGAACATTTTAAGTGCCCAACTTTCTTCCCCCAACCTGTTTTCTTGTCTGCTCCCAACAATTTTAATAACCTGAAATATTTGTAACAGAAATGCACTGATTTCTGCCCTTCCCACGCTCCTTCCCAAGTTATTTCAGTTTCTTTTCCGTGTTTTTGACTTTGTTTCCTTGTTTTCTCTGAAGAACATACTGCCCATCTTTAAAAACATCTTTGACTCCTTTACTCATCTTGAATGCCCACTATAAGTAAATTAACTTAGCAATATTTCATGGGTAACTAGAAGCTCCACACCAAACACATGCTTCAGCTAAGGTGAGAGAGAATCCAGAAGGACAAAAGGTGTTAAAAATAAAGACAAAGTAATATTCTTACCAAACTAAGACATTCTCTCTGTTCAGCACCGAGAAGTTAAGCACTTGTGTAACTCATTTCTATTAAGAACTGCTCAGAGTAAAAGCTCTATGAGAAATACCAGTTTTTTAAAAAGACAAATACTTCTTGAAATAAAATTTCTGACTGCATAAAGATAGTTTTTCTTACAATTCTTTAAAATTTTAATGCCTTTTTATATTGCAGGTATTCACTGGTATGTACATGAGGGAGAAAAGTCTGCAGTCCCCTTCACCCCACCCCATCCCAAGCTAGTATTTGGTTCAAAAAAAAGCCTGGAATCTGAAAACCCAAAAGAACCTACTCTTTATTTCCTAAATTTCACATTTTTAACAAATACTAGAATACAAAGTCCTATTAATCCAGCACACATTTTAAAGATAAATTATTTTAAAAAACTAATATGAAATTCATACATTGTTGTTACTGAAAGACATTTTAAGAAAGCCACAACAACATTTTAATTAAAAAAAACCCTCTTTTTGTTTTATCAGTCTTAAACTGCCATTACCTTCTGCATATACAAATGGGGAAAAATGCTACAGATTTAAAAAGTTAAAATTAACCATTTCTAACTTTAGTTCTCACCCATCTCCTGTATTTTCTTCTCTCTTCAATTTCAGTGAAACAGGTTTGTGGGTTTAAGTAAAACTCATTCATTTGAAAACCTACAGCCCAGTAGGAGGGGCACTTTGCAAGAACAGACTTTTAACTAATTGATCCAAGCCCTATTTGCTAAGTTAATGCCAGATAAGACTTAAATAGTACAGAAAGCATTTATGCATAACTGAACACACCATGAAAACTTTTTAAAAATCTCAGCTGTGAAGTATTTGAAATGCTAAGTCAAAAGCATACTAGAAAAAGATCCTGAACCAATACAATAGCAATCTACCAGCTCAGTTATCCAGAAAGGGGCATTTACGTTATTTGGAATGGATAAAAAAAAAATGGACAGCCTTCTTCAAAGGGACAGTTAGTTATTTGTAAGAAATTGCTCAGAACAGGCTCTTTCTCAGAGCTCACAAGAATATAAAAACTTCACAGTAGTTGGAAGCTCTGTATTAGTTCTTCTTGCCATGAATTAATTTTCAGTGTTTCATACAGAAACTGTATGTAGTCCATAAAACAGCTATTAATGCACAAAATCTATAACAGAGCTAGCTTGCTTTTGTGCCAATATTCTACTGTTCAATTAGGTCCTGTTAAGATATCAACCAGAGCTTATAAGGATGAAATACTTGAAAGACAATCCAGTTACATCTGCATTTTAATATTAATAATTTTTCTACTGAAAGTAAGCAAATGTTTTGGTTAGAACTAAGACTGATGTTCAAAGAATATTTTAAGACAGTGTTGCACTTAAATCAGCAGTTCTGCCCTCCCCCACTGCTTCACTATTTCATTCCCTTTCCCACAAAACTCATTTTTGTATACCAGCGCATTTGTTTGCTGATCGGTTCACTGTGCAGCTGTACAACTAGATTGTGCTGAAAAATAGCCTAGAAAAAGAAAAGATGATTATTTTCAAGACAGATTACTTTTCCTATCTGGTTCACTGTGCAGCTGCACAAACACCACAGCCCCCACAAAAAAAAGCCACCTTGCTTTAGGTGGGAACACCAGTTACTGATGTGCAGTCTAACAGAATATTTTGACCTAGCCCAAATAAAACAACTGGCCACCTCAAAATGTACTCAATTAACAATGAAAAAGCAGCACTGGACGTATTTCCTACTGAAAGCTTTCCCTTCAAAACAGAACATAACAATGTTTCCAATAAGCTGTTAAAACCAGTTGCAGAATTCTTATTCTTACTATAACTTAAACCACTATAACCGTTTCATCCTTGCATTATGATATAATACCTGTGGTATGTTAAAAGGCATGTCTTTGATGTGTGCTTAATACCTACACTATTATAAGAACCCTTCTATCACAGCTATGATCCAAAAAGGAATGCTGCATGTCTATTAAGCCGATGGCTTCTCTCACTTTAAAAAAACAAGGACAGTGGGAAGTGGGGCTGTGTTCGTAGTGTTTCTAAAACTACACTGCAATGAGATCTATCTAACCTACACTACAGTGTCTAGCATCGTATCAGTTCCTGGCTTTTGCAGTAACTCTAATACTTCCTCTAGTACCTCTCCTGAAATATGGATGGCTCCTTTATAATTTTTCTTGAGTGTAATTTACTTCCTTTCATTATAATTTTAATTACAATGATTTTTCTGGACTAACTGTTGGTTTGGTTCAGTATTAGTGTAGTCACCACCCTTCTCAGTGGGATCACTGGGCCATTAATGTTTCCTGTGTCACTCCTTGGATCATTGACATCTTTCATCTTCATTGATTATTGTTACTATTGGGGCTTTCTTCATTTTACATGATCCTATTAGTTCTCCAGAGTCTGTAATGTCCATAACCTGTTTCTGTAAAGAAAGAACACTTTTTATCAGGAACCTACTACCTCAACAGATCCTCCTAATTATATGAAACTTGTCCACTTTATTAATATGCAAATGAACCAACTTCTGATTTTTCTAGAATTAAAATTTGAAATAGTTTCTACTGCCATACTATGATACAAGAAACAGTTTAAAAAAACAATTGAAAAAGCTACTTGCTGTCTCTAACGTTTAATACAAACGATCAGTAAGTGTATCTCAAAATAAATCCAGTAATTTGGAAGAACAAGACTATTCTGACTATGCAAAAGGCACATTCCCCAATGGCAAAATACTGGTAGTTGTTCTCTTTTTGATGAACAGAAATGGTTTGGCAGCCTACCACTGAAATTACGGGTTACCAAATTTCTCAGAGAAAGGTGTTTATGCTCTTTGCCACTCACAGCTGAAACAAAATGAAAACTGCCTCTAAAATCAAAGGGTCAATAGTTATTCTTTTATGGGTTCAACTTCAAAAATATTTAAGAATCACAGAATGTAAACATGAGATTGTGTAACAAATGCTTTATTATTCCACGGATAGAGGAGTCAACATTTTCTGTTAAAATTATCCTCCCTCCTTCTCTCTCCTTTTGCTACTGTAATTTCAAGTAACTCAGTCCCTTCCAGTCTGCTGAACATCACACAGCCAGATTACAAAATACATAACTGCGATCCTATTACAACTATCCAAAGGAAATGCATCATGTGAACAGGGCTGCATATCTTTTCTACAAAGTGAAGCCAATTAAAACTACTGTATTTCAAATTACGGTTTTTAAATAATTAACAGACTACAAAGCAGACCTGTGGTAGAAGATGGCTTAAACCATCAGGATAAACTGACAGAAATCAAAGTGATCACATCAGCAAAATTAAAAACTACTGGAAGTACCAGTTAAGAATCAAGACAGATACAGTCCATCTACACCTCCAAACTTGTTTTAACATAAAAAATAGCTCAGTTTAAACTATCATTAAACAGTGTGAGAGTTTAATCCTGAGAACACACAAAGTTTTGATTCTAGTTAATCACAGCTGAAGAGACCTAAACATTTGTGTGCTGCTAAAAAAAGTCAGAGGCCTTACTTTTGTTAGTTCTAGATCACTGGAATAACATACTGTCATTTAGCAGGACACCTCACTGTCAAGTTAAGGAGTTGAAATACTTCAGTAAATACTGACAATACTTCAACGGCTAGCAATATTACCATACCTAGGTAATTATACACCTAGGAATATTATACACAAATCCCTGATCAGAGATGTTCTCAATATAGGGGGAAACCTCATAACCTGATCCCAGAATAATAAAGGTTGAAATGCCTTTTTCCCCAGAAATTTGGCAAGGCTGACAATATAGCCAATCTTTGACCAACATAATTGTGTCCTCAAAGGAAAGCACAATAAATAAATAAAAAAAAAATTAAAAAAAAAAAGTCCAACTTGATAAGTTAAGTTTATAAATTTCTGATTACACTACATGTACTTTTATAATGTAAATGTAATGTTTAAAAAGTATATTACTGGTAATACGTGAGGCAGAAATATTAAGGATCTTGCTTTGCTTATTGCCAAAAGAAAAACTGAAGCAAACCACCACTGCACATACAGAATAAAAACCTGCAGAGCACATGAGGTATCACTTTGGTATTTCACTGTTATTCAGTCACTGCTTTGTACTACTGTATGACATATTTGATAAAATATGGGCAAAAATTCAGCAAAAAAAGTGGTTCTTTTCATTGTTAAAATACATTCCTTTTAGTTGAAGAACAACGTACTCCTCTCAATGTTTCACTTTGAGAATATTTTGTTTATAAAATGCAATTAATCCCTTGCCTTTCATGTCCACATTCTAAATTTATTGTTAACAATTAAGCTACAATGAGAGAAAATTTCAGTAAATGAATTTATTTTCAGAAACTCTCAGAATTTTCCACAAATAAGTGACAATTTGCCTTTTTCAATTTTATTATTATTTTAAGAATACAAGAGCAATATGCTGCCTTACTCCAAAACACTATTTTGATTTGTCCGTAGTCTAATTAACAAAACAAAAAACACAGCAACACCCCTCCCCCCCCCAAATTAAAATATTAAATCTATACATTTTTAAGGGGTAGTTGGCTTAAACTATACGGCAAACTGAGAGGTGTTCCGATGTGCCAAAGCCTAAATGTACCACAATACAGTCTTTCATTAGACAAATGCAGACACTCAGCACTGATGAAACAGCATTTTCTCTGGGGAATACAAGACAAAGTATGGTCTTCAAAGACAGTGAAAGTATTTTACATCAGCTAGCACAACTGTTTACTGCAATTCACTTGAACCACAAAGTTTGATATGGAGGAAACAGAATAATAATTTGCCATAGTTGCTGCATTCTTATTAAAGCTTCTCATCTTAATCTGTTCTTTTAAGTCATACAAACTCCTCACATACCTCTCCCTACTGCTGAAAATATGCAGTTAGGAAAAACCAGCATAAGAATTTTTGCCTAGAGCCACTAAAAATGAACTTCTCCGACTCTGCACCTCAGTCTGCAAGAGCAGATACCCTGAGATTGGCTGAGCTGGTCAGAGATTAGCTCGGTCAGAGCACGGTGCTGATACCAGCAAGTTGTGTGTTTGATCCCCACATGGGCTTAAGAGCTGGACTCCGTGATCCTCGTGGGTACCTTCCAACTCAGAATATTCTGTGAAATCCAGATGCATAAATTTAGACCACACACTTTACAAAACTCTTATCTGGAGTACAAAGACAGTAACTCTGTGAAAAAATAATTAGCTCTGGGCATACTACAATGAAAAGATAAATATTGTATATACATCCTGCTGCAACTACTGTGTGTTTACTGAATATATGGCCTGAGAGCAAGTGGACACTGCTAATGTAACACAATGCCTCTGCTAGACAATGGCCTCAAAAAAACATTTCAGAACAGGAATGACTAACAGTCCTGTTTACCTATCATATCAGACTTCAAATAAACAAATATTTTATTTTTAGCATCAAAATGCACTAATGCAAGGCTGCCACATTATCTGGACTGCAGCAAAGTAGCATTTCTTGTTTTAATGTAAGCTAGTACGATTTAAAATTGTACTTTCAGGCTGAGATACTGTCTCCTACAGACTGATGTTCAGGTCAGCACAAAAAAATGCTTCTATATTCTGCAAAACAGAACTAGCCAATATATATGGCCTAAATGATACTGTTTGCATTTCATGGAATGAGAGTACTTATCAGGGTAGTGAAGCCCTGATGAAAAGAGGTGTTCCTTGGCAGGAATGGATTACAGAAATTGCACAGAGCCTTGAGAAGTAATGTAACCATCAGGTGAAATATCGAGTACAATATTCCACTTGACAGTAAAGCAGCTTTTCTGGACTGCTGTGTATGAATGAATATGAATGAAGCAGTGCCTACAGCGGCAAAGACTTAAGATACATCCCTACTCAGTACTCCCCCTTACAGAAACACTCAGTTGTGGCATTATCAGCTATTTTGCAAGGTGAATTGAACTCAAGCTTTCAGTTGTACAAATGACACATGGCTACTACCATGAAAAACCCTAGAACCAGTCATCCTAGGATATGGTGCTACTCAGTCCTATTTAAAATGCAAACCAATATTAATAAAGAGTTAAGTATTACTAAAAAAAAAAAAAATCCACCTCAAGAATCACATTGAATAATGTCTATTCAGAGACTACCTTGAAGATTACATGGATTTTTCCTTTGTTACATCAATCTCAGCTTGGCTGCATGATATTATCATGCAGTTAGCTTGGTTAAAAGAGCAACTATTTACAGTTATCAAATCACCAGCTGTAAATAACTTATCACTTACAGTTATCTTTCAGAATTTGAGGTATTGTTTTTGTCCATTAATAATCATCACTCTACAGATCAGTCTATGAATGTGGTGCAAGTCAGGTAGCCTTGAGATATCAATCTTTATATACAAGCTGTATGACAGCACTTGTCTGGAATTCGTGTTTTATTATAGTGGTCTTTACTAAGAACTGTGATTGGAAACTATTTCTAAAGCATTTACAACCTACATACAGAAACACTGCACAAAGCCTCTGTTGAGTATATATACAATTGTATGCAAATTCTGGAATGTTGAATAAAACTTCATACATTCTTAACCTGAAGAGCATTTTATCTCACATATGAATTTTATCTTACCTAACTAACCACAGGACTTTGATTAATGGTTTTCAGACATGATCATAGTTATACATCAACTTCCAGTATTACACAGACTTTATCTCAATTCTAATTGTTTTATCTACCTAATATCAGTGATTTCAAAACCATGTCTCTTTATCACCTAAGCACCAATGCTTAGAGAATAAAATTTTCTGTACCTCTTAACAGTCCAGAAACTATAGAGCTGTAACTCCTTCCTAGTTAATATTGCACATTTTGAATATATATGATACATTGCTTAATACTGAGATGTGACTATCAACACAGAAGAGGGGCAGGGCAGGTTTCTATAGCAAACTTCATGAGGCTACAGCAAAGGTGACAGCCAGAGAATGAAGCTTCTGGTTCATCGCTAGCTGAGAGAAAAAACACAACAGCTGAGTCATTGCTCCTCTGCAGCAATGGACAAAGCCAGGAAATGGAGAGGAGGCAGCACAATGTGGTATCTAGAAGGTAAGAACATTTGCAGTGAAATGAACCATGTCCCCAGGTATGGGTATAACACCCTACACATAATTCCAACATCCCTTCTTCTTGTAAGCTTTTGAAACTGACATCAGGAAACAATCATCTTCCACGTCTTTCATGCTGCCTTCCAGCCTTCTGCGTATTAAAACCTGTACAGACTTTGGATTACGACAAGAGGTAACAAAACAGAAGTGACTTCAAAAAACTTTACTCCTCAGATTTTTATTACATCAAAAGCCCCTGGAGAAATGGTACTGATTCAACAGCACATAAAATACTATGAATAAGTGGTCTGATGCAGGGTACACCTTTCCTTCCTTTAGGAGGTTACACTGTAGGCAGGAAATGATTTCCAGGATTTCAATCAGTTTTTGAAATTAGAAAAAAAAATATTTTTATCAGTTTAGCCTAATTGGTACACATTTCCTTACCTGACTTTATTAGGTGTATTTCAAATACTATCTCAGTTGCAATTTAAGAATGACCTAAGAACAATCTAAATTCTTGCTACATCAAGTGTTGTTACTTCAGGCCTTTAACAGCAAGATAAAATTACTAGTTCTCATTTAAGATAACTTCAGCAGCCCACCCGCAAAGATGAATACTTTTCCTATGATAAAACTGTTTTAAATAATTGCTCTAGAAATTAAGTTTGACTCCCACAGAAAAAAGTTACACTGATTTTCTTCATATTAGGAAAACAGAAATTGCTTCCCAAAAGGCATAAATTCTCAGTATTCATAGAACTCGTCCTGCGCCTAAAGCTCAGTCCTGTGATAAGCACACACGCCAAGCCTTCCTTCTCTGAAACTTTTACTGATGTTTTAAAACGCATTACAGAAAGTCAAGATGCATTCATTTGTCAATTCTGAAACCACGTTGTAAAATAACACACTATGAAATAGCAAACATTCCCACAGTTGACAGTCACTGTGAAGAAAATGGAATGAGGTTTTCTCCTTCTGGTATCATTTTCACTGGTGACACATTCAGTCTGTCCGTCCTGATACTGTGCAACAGTTTGTACAGATGCCACAATCTTTTCACTGAGTTTTGCCACAGTTAAGGACTGAATTGTAACTTAACAGAAAAACTTTCATGGAGGTTATCTTTTAATTAGCTTGTGTAATTTCAACTCAGTAATTCCACCTGATGAAAACACAGAAATGTTTCAAAACCAACCCAGACTGATTTACCTTATTACCAATTAAGTGCCCATACAGTAAAATAAACTTCCACTTCTGTAAGAACTGTGACAGACAGGAATAGCAGTCTTTATAATGGGTACAATCATGATCAAACGACATTCAAACTGGACAGCCAAAGCAAACAAGTCCAAACATACTTCCTTTGGGACTATATACACACAGGCTTGAAGTTCATGTGAACTGGGCACTAGTTAAAAGGTCTCTTCATACTTGAATCGGCCATTGCAAAAAATGTATTATGAATAGAAATAGTTAAATTACAGTTGCTTGACTGACTTAGTGAAGACCACAAAGGACATCTATGCCAAGTTGAATATATTAATTTTTTCACGTGCATTCATTTATGTTGCTTATGTAAGTCAAACTACATGAAAAGTATCTTACCGAGGCGTGCTGCTGAACATTCAAAAGGAACGGTTTACTAACACACAAGGCCCAAGTACCACAGGCACTCAGTATTCTCCTGCTGACTTTTCACATGTAACTCTAGGGAACGAATATTGTCACATCACATAAATCTTAGTTTGAGATCACCAATTCTGAAGTATTTCTAAGCACTGTAGTAGATAATGGTCAGCACCACGATTTGTGCTTTTTCACATAAACTTTCTGGAACATGCCTGATTCACCCTGATGATCCAATTTCATTAGATTATTTCTTTCAATGGGAAAAACAAATTTTAAGAGAAAGCCTGTAAACATATTTGCACACTTTAAACCACAACTTCGCTGTAATTGCACATTTTAGGATTGACTGGACACATGTTGCAAACTTAGTACCCGGCTTTTATTTAAGCCAATCTGGAAAGCACAAAGACCTACACAAGTATTAATTAAAACAAACCTCATTGTTTCGGAGAATTTTTCTTATGTAGCCAGAATCTCTTCTTCTGTTGCCTATTCCAGATAGACAATTGCATATGATCCCTCCACATTCACCCTCTGTGGACACTAAGGCAAATCTCCATATGGAACTGCCACTATTAATCTCATCAAACATACATGATTAATTCAGTCTACAGATACATATACACACATACAGGCCCTACCCTCCTTTAGAAATAGAATGCATGGCTGCATGCTTTTTTTCTCAGAAGCTGAAGTTGAAAGCAGTTTAAAACAGAAGTGCTGCAGGACAGTATCACCAATTCTATTCTAATCATTATTACAGAACAAAAATTTAGCTAGTGAAGTCTATAGAGACACTGGTCAATGTTCTTGGAAATCACAGACCTTTTTCGCGTTATTTTCTTACATTATCAGACCAGAGTATTAGCCTAAATAGTAACCAGTAAGTCTAATTCTTGGAGTTGAATAGCATTAGTCCACACCAAAAACCTATTTCTCCCATGCAGTTAAAGGAAGGCATCTTCTAAAGTAAAGGAAGTAATTCTGTTAAAATCAAATTTTAAAAACCAAATATGACACTTGTTTTGTAAAGAAATAGTTTTCTATTTTTATGTCACTGTATCAGTCACTACTACCCAAAGGGTTAAAAGAACATACCAGTTGGCACGAACCAGGCATTACTTTTGTTAAGCAGGTGACAATTGCTTCTGATCGTCTGAAAACTAACGAGGCCTTCCAGTGTGCATTTCTCAGACTTGAGGTTATCACAGATTCCCTTAGTGTTTCAAGATCCTATCTTAATAAAAACCCCCATTACGATTGCTACTTACAGACATACATTGTTTAGAGTGTTAGAAACCAGAGTTTTTTCTAACTCTGGTCAGAAACTTGCTCAGATAAAGAGCTGAAGCTAGCAGGCATGAGCTACTACAGAGGGCCCCAAAAACGACAAGGATAAGTGAAGATTTTGAAGAGTGATTTTATTCCAAAGTTGCAGCGTTAGGTGTATGTTTCCAAAGGATGCAGCGTAAGCAGTTGTAGTGGTTGAGAACAGGAAATCAGTTGTTTTCGCCCCTCATTTCTGTCCCCTTACAGTCAGTCACAAAAGCCTCCTGACCCTACATCTCTCACCCTTAAGGTATGTGCAGGTTACAGCCCGAGTGTTTTTCCCCCAGTTGTTAACGCGCACTCGGAACTCCGAGCCCAGCAAGGTTTACTCGCGTGGCCCGTTCACTATCCACAGCCACCCTACTGCCCCCAAATATAGCCAAGCACTACGAGCGTTCCCCGCGGGTCCCGCAGGGCAGATCCCTCCCCGCAGAGCCCGCGATTCCCCGCGGCCCCCGAGCCAAGCGGGAAGAGAGGGCCGGCACCTTCCACTCTCCCAGGGCCTCCACGTGGCCGCGCCGGGAGCGCTCGGCGGGGCCGCGACGCTCCCGAGCCGCGCTCCCGGCAGAAAAGGAGCCGGCGCGAAGTGGGAGAGCGGGTTCCAAGGGGCTCCCTGCGGCTGGGCCGGGTCTCCCGCGGCACCCCCCGACCCGTGCCGACCCCGTTTCTCTCCCCGCCCGAAAAGCGAGAGCAGCCCCGGCCCCGCCGCCGCGTCCCGGGCCCCCCGTCCCGGGCGCGGGGGCGCGGAGGATTTACCTGCCGCATGGTCTCCGCACGAGCAGGAGCGAGAAAGGGGGCGGGGGGGACGCGCCAGGGCCGCGGCGGCGCCTCGTGGTCCGCCGCCCTGGGGGGAGAGCCCGGGCGCGGCCCCCGCCCGCCGCCCCCTCACCCCGCCGGCCCCCGCGCCCACCCGGGCCCCGCCGCCACGTGACGAGGCGGCCGCGCCGCCGTGTCGCCCCTCACGCCGCTCCGCATCGCGGGGAAGGTGCTGTCCGCTACCGCCGATCGATCCCCCGTGCTGGCTCCTCGCCCGCGCCCGCGGCCCCCCCACCCCGCCCCGGCCGGCCCGCGCCGGCCGCCACCCGCTCCGCGGAGCCGGGCGGCTGTGGGGGAGGGCATGTAAACAAATGGGGTTTTATAGCTACCTCACTCGAGTGCCGTGTGCATCTCCCTCTCCGCTCGGTACCAAACCGCCGCGGCGCCTCCTCCTCCTCCCGCCGCTCCGCCGCCGCTATTCACAGACCCGCGTACGCTCGCCCTGCCCGCGCGGCCCCGCGGCCCGAGGCGGAGCCATTTCCTACCCCTGCTCCAGCGCTACGAAATCAGCGTAGCGCCCCTGCCCTGCCCGCCCCTCGCTGCGGCGGCGGGCGGCGAACGCCGAGCGATGGCCGCGGGCCGGGACGGCCCCGGGCACAGCCCTGCGGGCCCCGGGGAGCGGGGACGCTGCCGGGCCCCGCCGGAGGGAGGGCGGGCCGGGCCTCGGGGGGAGCCGGGCCTGCGGGCCGGACCTGGGCAGAGGGTCCGTCAGCAAGAGCGGGGCATTCCGTACCCAGGTACCTTCCGAGGGCGAGAACCGCATGGCCCCCCGTTTATTTAACTCCAGAAAATCCTGCCAGGCTTTCTCATGAAATGAAAACCTGATAAGGCGATAAACGTGTCCCCGTTCCGAGGTGGAGCCCCTCGTCACGACACGCTTCATTCCTATAGAACAGCTACAGAGCTAAAAAAAACACCCCCGCCCCCAACACCCTCTCCCCCCCCAACCTTATAGAAATGAACGCCCTCACTAGATCCGACACCTCACTAGATCGGGGGACATATTGGTTTATAACGTAAGACCTACAATATAGTGGGAGTGCTTCACAACAGATCATATTTTAAAATAGAGCAACGTGTTTTGCAATGGTTATTTATAAGAAGCGTGCCAAAAGGCTGAGGCGTGGTTCTAGGAACGTTTCAATAAATTTTAAGCTGCTTCATTTTTCTCTCGATAAATTTGCATACGATTTTTGCCACATTTTCTTCCAGAAATAGCTGGTGTTTCCATAGCGGGCTTCAATCTAGAAGCAAACCAACCTCTCTTCTGTTTGCTCAGAAGATACACATTTTTCTTTTAGACTCTTATATTCCTGAATTGAACTAACCTAATTATTTCTAAAACTGTTCCCTTTTTAAACTGGGTGATCCACATCAGTACTACTTTAAGTCTGGCCTGGCAGAGCCAGAATCCCATCCTATCCAATCATATCCTACTCCTCTCTTAGATCCAAGCCATACCCCATGGTTGTCCATTTCTAATTTCAAATCTCCTCCAACAACTTTTTCTCCCCTTAGTATTTATTTAGAGGGAAAAAACACTTATATTCCCTCCTTCATTTTTTTCCATATGTCCTACTGAATCCATGACTAGAATTCTAACACTACTAGTCCAAAGTCATTAGCTTACATCAAGTTTTAGAGACTAATAAAATTATTATTATTCACAAACTGTTGCACTAGATTATTTGTATGTTGATTTGAATGATTTCTTCCTCCATGCAGGTCCTTTATCTTTCAGAATACCTCTTGGTACAGCAAATAAAATACAGATCTGATTCTGGTATTGGTCATTAGACATCTACCACAATACCCACTGTTGATCACTGGACATGACTGATTTGTGTTGCTGTTCAGTCTAGAAAAAAAATCCACTGAGTGCAAAATAGATTTAAAATATAAAGTTTTGTATCTTTCCCCTTCAGAGTACATTGAGTGAATTGTACTCAGTAATAAAATAGAGCATATGGGGTTTGTTAGCCTTTCTGAGTAAAATTCAAATAATGTAAAACCTCATTAAAAGAAAAAGAAATTAGGAACTCTAGCAAAAGCACTGCAATGGATGAATAGAAATTACTATGTTTAATACAGAAAAGTCATTTAAAATTTCAGGTTTGATTGATTTTGTACTAGTTTCATTGTGTTTAGAAAACTGAGGGGGTAAGGAAGCTGCTCTGAAGGCAGCTTTGCCTTGTTGTGAGGGTACTGATGCTACGCAGGTACTTTCCAGAGACTCACCCAACCAAAGTGTACCAATAAACAAATCTCTGTGTTGGTGGGTTCCAGCTGTTTCGCACTCTAACTTGTATCTGTCGATTTTTAAGCCAGAAGGGACCATTAAGAGGCCTTCCAGCATTCTGATACTGGTCATTAGACATCCAAGTATCCTTCCCTGCTAACAAATGAAAGTCTAATTATTAGTTTGAGTTAGGTTATAACCCTCCCAGTTAGCCTGTTTGTATCTAGAATATTTTCCCAATAGTTGTACGTTGTATCTTTCATTTGTGTATCTTCTCAGTAGTTTTAACCACACGTTTTGGTACAAGAACTGCCTGCGCATCAGTATTTGAAGAAAAGAAGGTATGATTTTCTATAACACAGGTTCAAAAACCCAACCAAAAAACTATTAGATGAGGCATTACTATGAAAAGCATGCAGCTGAGAAATGTGCTTCCCTGTAAAGCCTGTGGAGCAACTTTCTGTGCTGCAGGGAAGCCAGCACTGCAAGAGGGCTGAGAGCTTGAGAAAACACAAATGTATGCAACAAATCCAGACTGACTTTTCAAGCTTCAAAAAGAATGATACATTATCATACTTCTAGAACAGAACTGTCTTTTTTTCCCTCTCCTTTCACAGCACACTTCCTTGCTGAGTAACACTGCACGGTGCATGCTCATGTACTGGGCTGCAGGAAGGGAGTTGTTTTATATATATATATGTAATACAGAAAGACTTGGGATATAAGGTTGCAAAAGCAGATTTTATCTTCTAGTAGGTCTTGTCTCACGATGGGGTCCTGTCTAGCAGCACATCTCCAGCTCCAGTGCAATGCTGTGACCTCTTTCCAGTGCCCTGAGGTCCTGATGCATTTGGACAGCAGGCCCAGCTGAGGTCAGCTGGCTGTGCCAGCACAGCAGATGAGAAAGTAAGAGACAGGATATGGTGCCAAGCTTTAGCTGTCAGATGCAGGCTTAAAGAGGGCAAGATTAGAGATTTTGACAGATCTCACACACTGATTTCCTGTCCTCCCCTTGTAACAATCCAATTGCATGTGAGGGATAAAAGGTTAACATATATATGTGTACAAAAAAGTAGTTTGTTTAGACAAACTATTAACCCCCTCCCCCCCAAAAAAAACCCAAACCAACAAAATAAAAAAATCACCAACCAACGAACCAGAACGCAAAGCTATACAATTAGTAATTCTGCACATAGGTTTAGTTCTTTAGTACCCTGGTACTGCCTCTGACTATAAACAGAAGTAAAATTCTTGTTAGTGTTCTTTCGAGGTCAGGAACAATAATACTGAAAAATATTTTAACTGGGAGAAATTAATTTAGAAAGGTTAAGTTGTACACAAACCTTCTCTCATTTAAATAGAAGAAAAATGTCACTACTTGTTGACAGAACAAAGTTCTGTAAACTTCACTCTGCCAAATTCAGCTTTTTTGGTTGAAGAACCCAATTTAATTTTCTTACTTTTGAAATATTGATATCTTATGAAAAAACCAAGATAATGGCTTGAAACATTAACTTGCTCCTTTATTTTACACCATCTGTCCAAGATTTAATCAGAATTTAAGGCATTGTGAATGCCAACAGAGCTGAGTTTGTGGCACGTTACATTGTACATTTTCTTTCCTGCTCTTTAACACGTTTTTTCTAGCTTCTGTGCCTGCCTTTCATGAATTCTGAGAGCCTGAAACAAAGTCAGAAATGCCATTTCTTGTGTGACAATGACCAACAAGTATTAATCAGTTTCCTAAAGAATTAACCTTGGCAGAATTAACCTTGAGGTAGAGAACAGCTAACAGGACACAGACTTGCCAAGCAGAAGGATTTTACCAAGTTCCTTAGGAGTGAAAGAGCTTTGCTGCAGGAAGCTTTACTCAGAAGTGCACTAACAACAGCTGCTGAAGTAAAATATCAAGAAATCATATAGAAGGCAATTTTTTTCCTTATTACGTAATTTCCTAATCTGTATCTCAAATATGACCTCTTGACAGCTCTCTCTTCTGCTCTGAAGTTACTGATGCGCTTACTCTGTAACCATCTGTGTGGTCAGTTTTTACAGATTTACTTCTATTTTCTCTGTTTGGCACTTTGAAATATGCTCATTCCCAGGCTGATAAGAGGGCTGAGATTGGATGCTGAAGCAGCAGAGACTTTGCTTATGGCAAGGACATAAGTGAAGATGTTTAAGCATCAGGGTGAACTTAAACAAGCAAGTAGTGATTCTGTGATTAAAGCTTGTGCTTGGAAATAGGCAGTGATGTTCTCTGGGGGATTTCACTGCCTCGGGACTACTTGGATTGTTTGCAATGAATTTAACGCTCAAGTTTATATAACTCCAAGGCTGTATATAAATATGGTATTTTAGTAGAGACTATATATGATTTTTTCCTGCCAAACTGGGTGCTCTCGTTTAAGCCTTTGCTTGGCAGATTTCTTTATTTAGCTCTAATTGGTTTCAACTGTGTGAATTCCAATGATAATTCAAAGTAGATCTGGTCAGTTTTGCATGAACTAGCACGTACAATTTGAGAGTTACTTTACTCATAAGATGGGACAAAAAGGGAAATGAATCCATCTACATGTAGGTTTTGAAGCAAAAATATCAATATCAATGATATTGTCTGCATAATTTTAAGTATGGTACTGGTGTAAATACTGGCAGGAAGTTAATTTAGACAAAAACCCATGTGGGGTTTTTTTGTTGTTGTTGTTTTTTTTTTTATCGTGCCAAAACAAGATACAGATTTTAAAGATCATTGTTTCAGAAGTTTTTGAGTTGGCCTCTTTGAGGGGGAGCGCCAAGCTTTTCGTTTTGTTTTTAAACACAGGCTGATATTTTTAGTGAGAAAATATAAAACCTTTGTCATTGGCTCAAGACTTAAGGTTACATAAACATCAAAGGACATAAACAAAAGGGCGTGATGCTGCAGCAGCAGCTGAAGTCTTTGGTGAGCACAGAGGTGTTCCTGCAATATGGAAAAAAGCCAATATGACTCATAGACCTTTGGTTGATTTTGCAAAGCTGGCAAACCCTAGTAGAGCTTATTCACAGGAAAACTATTGCTGGCAAACTTTACTTTGTTAAATGAATATCCCTTTGATTTGTTATTATTTGTTTTAAACATAACTTTCTAGTCCTACTTTCCAAAGCAGTCACAAACCCTTTCATTGAATCTGAGACAGACAGGGTTTGCTGGTCACAGGACTGGGATAAAATTCAAAGTGGAAGATGTTAGAAAGCAAGGACAGTGTGTCACAGCCTTCTTCCTCTCTTGCAAACTCAGGTTTACTTATTTTTCTCCCTTCCTCTCTGCCTGTTGAAAACACCTGTTTGCATCTTTTCTGTACACGCTGGTTGTGGAAGGATATCACCTTCATACTAAAGGATGTGATGTGAGGCAAAGGCCAGTCAGCTGCTTCCTTCAGCACATGACTGGGGTGAGATTGCTGAGCACAAAGAGCTTATGGTCATAGCCACACCAGAGCTCTGTATCAATAAATAGCGATATTATCTGCTGGAGCCAGGCAGGGTTCAAAACATTAAACAAAGCTGTGCTAGCTGGCTGGGTGGGGTAGAAATTCCTCTAAAGGTTTTCACTTATAAAAGTAAACTGGATTGATTCCAAAACTGACCCACCTGACCAAAGAGGAAATATTGACTTTAATGTAATCTCTTAACATGCTGAGGAATTTGTTTTACACCCTCTTCTCAAACTGTATGGAAAAATTTAAAGGGACTTGTCCCTGACATTATTTGAAAGAATCAATGAGCAGCTTAAAATAAGAAAACAAAGGTCAGTATCTTTTTTGGTTGTCAGTTCCTGTCAATTTTTAACTACTAGGATGGTGAATTGGCATTTTTTATATATGACCTAGACTTAGCTGAGTAATAGAAGCATAGCTCTTCTAAAGCTGGATTTTAGCAGGCAACTGGGGTGAATTTCCCCATTTCACCTGTGATACACACAAAAGTGGATATGACACATTCTAAACTCCTGCAATTCGTCTATTATCAGCAGGAAGAATCAGGAAGCCAAAACACCCTTAAGCTACTGGCTGTCTTGGGAGGGGTTACTCATCTATGAAATTACAGCAGTGAAAGGGAAGCCAATATGAGCTTGAATGAATGGACAAGGATGTTGTACAGCCTCATCCCTTCTTCATCAAAGATCCAAACCCCTTCTTCATCAAAGATCCAAAACCTCAAGGAGACTCCTACAGAGAAGACATGTGACAAGAACATGCACTGGCAGGGAAGACAAAGTTATTGTTTGTAGAAATAAAGCAGATTATGAAATAGACGTTTTGTTTGCTTTTCTGAAAATCAGCTGTACAAGTGGCAAAATCTAAAATCAACAGACAGACTCTCAAAATCAAAATTATCAATGACTGCCCCACTGTTTGGGAAAGAATTAAGCTCAGCTGTGTTTATCCACCCATGCCTGATAATTCGTAAATGGGAACTGGAGGGAGCAGTAGGATGCTGACCTTCGGACACCATTGAAAGGACATGACCTTGGCTTAGAAATGCTGGCACACACTGAAGTTGGGTAATTTTTCCCCATTATTTAAATTTTTTTTACATCTGTATTTAATGATGTCTACAGAAAATAAATAAGGACACATCAACTGTGTGAATGACATCAGGAAACACCCCCATTTCCAAATCTTTAACTACACTTATTTACAGTGCTACAAGGTACTGCAGTTTATTTTCCATGTTTCTGCCCCAAAATGCTTTGCACAGTTTTAATGACACAAGTAGGAATGCGAATTTAAATAGAAAGAACTAGGATGAAGAGGGTAAACTTTAGCAGATATACAAAAAAGATGAATCATAGGGACGCCTAAACAGGGTCCAAATGATGAGAAATGTAAAAAGCAGAGTTGAATATCAGTGAAATTACATGGAGAGACAGGCCACATGGATGTTGCACAGCCAGAAGCTGGGAAGGGAGCAGACAAATGGGGAGGCCTGTTTCGTGGCTGTTTTTCAACTGCATGACTTAGCAACCTCATTTGATACCTCTTGCTGTAAACCAGCAATAATTTCTTTGAGAACAACCTATAGCAGCAGAAAATTAGACTAATATAGTGATGAATAAATCCTGTTATGTTTAGAAAAAGAAGTTTTGAAGCATTTTCTCAAGCGTGGGACTAAAGACACTGCTTGTGACAGAGGGGATGTGGCCACTCATCTTTGCTGACACATCACATGGTGTGTTTGTGATGTATTAGAGCACTGAGAGGGCTCTGAGAAGACTCAAGGGTGGGAATACCAGTAAACAAGCAGATGGAAAATAAAGCCATTTCTGCTATGGTTGGGTTGGACTAACTTTGCTGAGATGTCCCATCCAGTCTGTCCATCCCTGGATATGTCATCCAAGAAAACTGACTGATAAACTCAAGGAAAGAAAACCAGTCTGAGACAAACTTAATGCTGGTTTTGTCAACACTGAAATTGAAAAGAAAAAAATTGAAAAGAAAAAAATTGAAAAAGAAAAAATTGGAAAAAAAAGTTAAATTTGAAAATGTATGATTTCACTCATGCTATTTATGTCTTTCCCCTCCTTTCAGATAACCTTCCCTTTTTGTATCTCTTACCTCTCCATAAAGACAACTAAAAATTCATTGCCATATATACACCAAAGGTAAACTCAGATGAGCTTCTCTGACAGCATTAATGAAATTATTGTGGACTTCTCCCAGAAAAACATATGAATTTGACTTCATACCTTTTCTTGGTAAAGCAAAGCACCCCAAGAATATTTAAAATAAAATGTTGAACAGTAAATGCTCTTCATTCTTTGTAACAGGTTTACATTATTGAATGTATACCGAAATGCACCACAGGCATGCAGTGATCTAATTCAAGGCTGAAAGTTAATTGAAAGAAACCAAATACTACTGCCTTATGGACAGATGGGGGCAAAATTCAAGGTCTTGGGAGTGAACTGAAATTTATTTTTTCATTTAATGGTTGTGCCATCTCTCAACAAATATGTCTGCTGACATAACTTCTTCCAGCATGTAGCTTACTCTAAACATGTAGAGAGTGTGACTTCTGAAGAGTTTTTCTCTCCTGCTGAGGTTTCTCAGTTATTTCTCGGAATTAAAAAAAATTGCCCATGAAGGTGCTTCACCCTGTCCCTATATGAAAGTGAGTGGGTAGTTATTCTCACTGAAAGCAGTCTCCCAGTAGCATTTGGCCATCAGACCACTTATGTAGTTACCTAAACCCAGTACCTTAAAACAGTTCATAAAACCATAGCCTCACTTTGAACAGTGCATACTTCAGAGAATAACCTTCTCTGGTTTTTGCAGGTAGTTTAGTAGAAGTCATTGTAGCTGAGTTGACACTAATTTCATTTACATCTTCAGAATTACTTTTCTGTTAATTATTAAATGTATGAGGGAAATCCATTTCATCAATTGCAAGTGCAATCTGAAGTTTGAAAGCCTATAATTGTCAAATTTCCAGTTTACTAAAATTCTGAGAATAAGTCTGAAGCACAACATAATACTCTTTGGTAAATCAATATACATAATGAAAAGAAGGAAATAGTACCCAGAAGCTTCAAGACATTGCTTCTTAAAGATAAACAGAAGCTAAACCTCAAGTCAGTACTTACTAATGATTTGCAAGGAAGCTTGAAATAAGAATATTTTAGGTAAGCCAATTACTTAAAAAGAGACTGCTCAGGGCTCTCCAGCTCACACATACCTGGGCTGGGCTGGCTCATTGCCAAATTCCCATGTGAAGCAGAGGCCAGATTCTAAGAAATTCTCGATCCCAAACCAGCTCACAGAGTTTTACTTAAGTTATCTCAAATAACCAGGAAGTACTTAGCTTGGACAGCACAATTCTGGATAATATTACTTATATTACAGGATGTGTCAAATTCATAACACAAGAATGACAAGAATTCATTGCTGTTATTCCAAGGGGCCTTTGCTTTTAAGGTAATCTACTCTTCTTACCCTGAAAGAAGTATATAAATTTTAGCCCCATTATCTCAGAATATATTAACAGTATCACAGTTATCACTCATTAGACAAAAGTAGACTTGGTTATGCAGCTTCTAAAAACAGTGAATCAGAAAATGAACTGCCAGCCCTGATGCACCTGGAAGTGCTGCAGGCACCCACTTCTTGAGAGCAGCATGCACACATTACAGATCAGATCAGGCCACTTACAGGATGTTGAGTGCCAACTTCATCATTCAGGATAGCAGTGACTGATTCTCGTTATATCTCTCTTTCTCCTCTTCCTCATTTACAAAAGGGAGAGACTGCATGGCCTTTAGTCACTTCCCTAAACAGGAAGACTTGCTATCTGTGCAGTTTCTTTTTTAAACTACTGTATTTTTAAGGAACTGCTTGAACAGGGTTTTTTATTTATTATTGTATTGAAACTGAACCTTGAGCTGGTAAAAACAATATTATGGTAGTGCTCTAGTTCTAAAACCAGAGCCGCTGTTTTCACAGGAGGACATTTCAAATTGCTGCACAAAACCTTTGACTGTTTAGCACTGAGAGGTACGCAGTGTACAAGTCCCAGTTACTGTGAACAGCCAAACAGCAGTAGACAATTTTTCAGAGGTTATTACTGATGGTTTTAATTGTAATCCAGAACATAACCCAGAGGAAAGTGATTTTTGCCGGGGAGAGTGAGGTGGATCAATATTACTGCAACTCTTTCCATTTTTCTTAATGTAACTTTTGTTGTACTGTGAAACAGCACAGAAACTGCATTCATTTCAAAAGTCAATGGTCTCCTGACATCAAAAGACAGAGTTAGTCTTCATTCTAATATAACCTGATCAGCAATTGTCCAGAAAGCTGAGTGAGGAAGAAATGACCAGACATCAAGAATTTGAGTCAGACGGAACTGCCCACAAACATTTCTGCCTCTTCATTGCACCTGTAACAGTTCTGTCTTCCTTACATATCCCACAGCTTTCTGTCTTGTTAGGCCTCACGTTCAGCCCTTTGGCTCTTTTCGGAGGTGATTCAGTTTTCATAAGGCAATAGTTTATATTTTCATGAATCTGCAAAAGCAACCCACCCTCTTTTTTCCAAACATGATTAAAATTTACAGTATCACCTGGGCAGAGGCCCCAAAGAGACAGGCATTCTGGTTTCCAGTTGTAGAAAACCAGGCCAGCAATTCTGTGTTTTTCTGGGGACAGCATTTCCATGTGCTTTTATGAGAGTGCTCACCAGAGCATAATCTACAGGCCAGTCAGTCTCACCTTGGTGCCTGGCAAGATCATGGAACAGATTCTCCTGAAAACTATGCTAAAGCATATGGGAAAAAAGGAGGTGAATGATGATGGTCAACAAGGCTTCACTAAGGGCAAATCATGCCTGAAAAATCTGGTTGTCTTCTACGATGAGGTTACAGTGCTGGTGGATAAGGAAAGAGCAACAGACATCATCTGCTTAGAGATGTGCAAAGCATTTTACACTGTCCCTCATGACATCCTTGTCTCTAAACTGGAGAGACATGGATTTGACAGATGGATTACTTGGTGCGTAAAGAACAGGTAGATGGTTTCACTCAGAGTCAACAGCTCCATGTTCAAGTGGAGATCAGTGACAGGTGGTGTTCCTCAGGGCTGGATATTGGATGGGCACTGTTTAACATCCTGGCGACAGGCACAGTGGGATCGAGTGCACCCTCAGCAAATTTGCCGACAACACCGAGCTGTGCGGTGCGAGTGACACTTAAGGGGGAGCGACAGAATCCAGAGGGACCTGCATGGGCTTGAGAGGTGGGTCCTTGTGAAGTTCATGAGGTTCAACAGGGCCAAGTGCAAAGTTGGTTGAAGTTTTTTTTGAAGGAATGGAAACATAATACTTAAACTAGTACTTAAACTGGTGGTTCCTCTGTGGCAGTACTTACCAAGGTGGGATTTTAGCTGAAAAGTACAGAGGAATGTATAAGAAAAATCTGTTGCTGATAAGGGCTCAAATATAAAACTTAAGGGGACTATTTCTCTTCACTGCCCAGTCACTCTTCTCACTGCAAGCCCTTGAAGTCTCCAGCCACTGACTGCCATTACATTAAGTTTTAAACCAGTTATCCTTCAATACAAGGCAGGAGGAGATAGCTTGAGAGCACTTTTCTATTTGACATTTGCATAATGAACTTATATCGAAGCTGTCTTTCACAGCATCACTGAGGTTAATGCCTTAATAAAAACAGCTTCTCCTCAATGGACTTTGTTTGCTTTAGCCTGACCTTATTTTCAGGGGATTAAAATTTAGCAATAATATTTTTATGGTCCTGAACTCTATTCTGTTTTCGGAAAAAAAGCACATTGTTAATATGAGTTCAGGAAGGAGGCAGAAAATGTTTTCCTTTAGTTTCACTTCGTCATGTTCTAGGAGGAGCAAACCCAGACATCAGAAATCTCCCACAAAAAAAAAAAAAAGTGATGGCTTTTTTAGAGAACTTATTTCAACACTGATCCTTAAAAAATATATATAAAAAGTGATGTACAGCATTTTGAGATAGCTAAACTACTTTGTTGAGAAGGTTGAAGCTAGGTTTAAATACAATTTAGTCTTATGTACAGCAAAGCATTCACAAAACACAAGGAAAGCATGGTTACTGAAATGCTTAAAAAACAGGCAAGCCATATGTGAGGGACACAATTTTCATCATTACCCATACAGAAAACATATACATTATCTTTGGCAGAAGGACGCTCTCCCTCTGACAAATCTGTAAGCCATCGGAAAAACTGACACTGGTGTTCAGTAGGGAACAGGGAGTCCTGTGGAGACAATGGGATGTGAGACTTTCCTCCCTCCACCCCCCATTGTGCTTGTGGCTGGTAGAGTTCCAAGAGAAGGTGGAAAATAGTTTTCTAAAGGTTTCTATTACTCTGAAACAGTCATTTCCAGTAGTCACCTTGTGAACCCAGGAGAAGTCCACTTGGTTTAATTTCTTCCCTGAAAATGACAATAAAACAAGTTTATAAAGGAACACAGTACTTACCCGTTATCAGGCTCTAATTCAAGAGTTTAAAGCATTTTCCTGGCTTTACACAGGCAAGTATTTACCTCACTCAGTTGCTTAGTAGCTCCTTTCAAATCAATAGGAATGTAAATGTGCTACCAGTGAGGCACATGCTTTAGGGTCCTGCTGAATCATGTCCTTTGCATGTCAAAGTCACTACTGAAAAATGTGGTTGTGACCATACACCAAATTAGGACAAGAACATTTGTAATGGAAGGTAGAACATGGCATGACATCAATCTGGTGTGTGTGAATGGCGGGATAGGGGGTGGGGGAGGATAATGAATGTTTTCAGCTGTGAGACTACCAAGCATTTAGATCTTTTCCAGATTCTGACTTTTCTAGAGAAGTTCTAGCTGCTAGAAGCCAGGCATTTTGGAAGGCACTTGATTTCTTTAGGTACACTGTGTACACATTAAACCCCCCCCCAAAAAAAAAACAACCAAAAAAACCCCCACCTTAATTTCTGCCAGGCATGTGACACCATAACAACCACCATAACAACATAACAAATCTGCTTTTTTTTTCATTATGAACCATGATGACAGTGTTTCTCTATTTGATAGTAACATTTAGGCCCCTCTAGTATGCAGGGAAATATTATCCCAAATATTACATGTCTGTATAAGAAATGTAGTATACCAAACAACTGATACAAAATCCACTAAAATCAATATACTCACTTCAATAAACTCTGGAATAAACTTCAAAGTTAGTTTTGTTTCTCAAGGTTCAGTTTCACTAGGGATTTTTTGATAACAAGGAAAGAGAAAAATGTGAAAGATAAGCCCAACATCTCTAATGAAGCAGTAATGCTCAGCTATCATTAAGAACCATGGCTTGCTTTCTTTCCCATAGACATCTTTGCACATGAACAAAGGTTCCCTTCCCTCTTACTCCCCTCAAGAAAATTGTTTTAGCTTTTAGTTTCTTTAAGCCATCTTTGAACCATTCCAGAAAATTTCTGAATTTACTTTATTGCAAGCAGTGAGTGTTTAATTAGTTTAATTAAATGTTTAATTGCTTTCAACTGCCAGAAGATGTTGCAAAAAAGTATGCAGCACAGCTATTCCAGAAATTATGTACTGTCTGCTTCTTTGCTTTGCCTTCTTTTGCTCATGTCCATATGATATATTCATAGATATAATATCATATGTCATATGGCCACACATAAATATGTATTTTTTCACAGATATGGCCAAATCTCAAAACAGGTAATGCAGAGATAGAACCAGGGTAAGTGATCTTGCGGAAGAATGAAGCAAGAATCCTGTAATTAAGGAAATGAAGTATTTATTAGGTCAGAGGTGGAAGTTTTCTAGATTAAGGCAGCACAGTGGGAATAAAAAAGTAGCTGTGCCCTGAGGATGGTTTTGTAGCTGAAGCCTGGAAAGACACGTTCAGAGAGCAGTTAGTTCATCCAAACCTAACTAGGTGCACAGCACTCAACTTGTTAACAGACTTTGTATCTGATGATTGACACTTCTCATATGATAAGGTTTTTTTTTTTTTTTTTAGAAGTTTTGGGGTTTACCAGATAGATTATTGATCAATAAACTAAAACCAAATTATAGCCTCATAATTTATCTGGCATAAATCTGGAAAATACATATATTGCACTTTGTATTGTCAAGCATAAATTACCATGTTCTTTTCCAGAGTGTGATATCTGTTGTGAAAGTAACTGGTTTGGTTTAGGATTCCTCACATTAACTAAAATTAATGATGGTATTTTCTTCTATTTCCTTATTCACAACATTTATTCATACAATCAACTCCAAGCTTAAAGATTTTCCAATGATTTTTAAAACACCGAATGAAACACAGGAACAAGAAAAACCCTTTCAGGCAGTAAAGCTGTGTTTTTAATCGCAGCAGGGATCTGTCTTTCTCTGTTAAAGAGAAGATGATGCTGGATGTATTTTTAGACAGCTTAATTACACTATCTGCATGAGGTTTCTCCTTGCAGTATCAGGAGTGGGGAGTGCTTCACTGTGGAGAGCTGACACCTCATCTGTGCAGAGGTAAGGTGCTTTCTTCTTTCGTTTGAGAGAGGACGGTTTAAGGTTAAGCCAATAATTATGCCAAAGCTGTATGGATTGAGTAGCATTAGGTGCACAGTCAGAGGAGATGGACTTAGAACATCATTGCAGGGAATACCTGCAATGTCCTTCATCTGAGGACTCAGTCAGATATTTGCCCCTCTCAAGCTATAATTTTCAGCTTATGTTATTCCTTCTTCCTACTGAAGACTTTTATTCAGGTGCAGATTTATTGGAGGTGGTGTGTGAAAGGGGGCTAATTTAACTCTTCTCTTAGTTCTGCCTCTTGCTTTTTTCCTCCAGAGCTAGAAACCAGTGATAAGAATTTGGAGGATATGGGAATGCATACCAGTAGAGATAACAGTGAACAAATTGTTGAGGAGGTGGTAAGCATCCTTAATGCAGATGGAATTATAATGATTCTTCTTGGACAAGACAAGACAGATACAGTCTTAAAAAGCCACGAGTTTTGAAATTCTGCTGATCTAATTGCTCTTTTGAGCCTCATTTGTTTATACTGATGGTAAACATTTGAAAGTTGTAATTAAAGAAAGGCACAAAGTGAGCAGTTAATGCTCTTAACCAGATGCACTGCCTTGCCCTCAGTTCTCTCCTGAGAAGACTGAAGGGGTAACAGTCTATCTAGTGCTCCACATCTGAACTGGAACTGTGTTCTTTTTGGTTGGAGATACTTCTCTATAGAAAGACTTGGTGGGGGCAGGGGGTGTGAGTGGGTGTATGTTAACTACAAACCTCTGTTTCAGGGTGCATTTCAGATATATTTGAAGACTGGACAGCAGGAATCCTTAATTTGAAAAATACAGTTAAGATGTACATCATGGGTCTGCTTCGTAAAGGGTTTGAAAATGTAGTTCAAGATTGCCTCAGAGTAATTAAAATCAAAGGGTCAGAATCAGTTTCAGACAAAATTAAAGAGGTGGAAAACACACATAATTATATGTTCACTGCTGTAATAGAAGAAAATAAAAGGTTTGACCTGAAGTGGAAAATGAAAACTAATCTGGAACATACAAGTGCCACTTGAGTCAGGTGCCTAAAGGAATTGGCGGTGTCAAAAAGATTTCTGCCCCCACCTCCCCTTTGCAAAGGTGGATTCCTGATGTGCTGAAATAGTATTTTAAGGAAAATTCGAAAGGCATTACTCAACTGGAAGAATACCTGAGAGGAAGTGTCTGAGAACATTAAAGCAGCTCATTTGACAGGTTTAACCAATTTTTGAAGTGACAGAGGTTATGAGAGATCCTTTTTATCTTCAGCTTCGGCAACTTTCTTAGCGTACAATATTGTCCCTGAAGCTCTTGGAAAGCAGTTCTAACTATTTGTCATTCATAAGTCCCTCTTCCCACCATTCAGGCTTTAAGTAGATTAAGATTCCAGATCCTAATTTCTCCCATTGTTATGTCTCTGGGAGAAAGTCTGAGAATTGCTTGGACAAGCTCTCTAGCAGTCCTGCTATTCAAGTATGACATGCATGGACATCCCCTGGAACATCTACCAGTGTGAGATGATCCAGTCAATGATACCTTTATGCTTTCCAGGAGTCTTCAGGTCCTAAACAGAATCTTGTTTGAGAGGATGAACAGCTTTGGTCCCATTCTCAGTGAAAGGCTTCAGAGCTGCTTCTCACCTGTGTTTATGGCAGTTACATGCAATTGCACGAGAGTTTTCACCCATGACTGGCTTTTGTCTGGAAATCTGTGGCATCCATCGAGCAGGCATCCCACTGCAGCTTACATGCAGGAAGTCTGATCTTCCCTATGCCTGTCACATTTATTGTGTGACATTGCAAAGGTGCCCTTGTGTTACCATCCTCACAGACATTCTGTACTGACAGACAGTAACCCTGAAGTGTGACAGTTTCTGTATAGGCCACTTCTCCCCTGGCAAAAAGGGGAAGATACAGCGATTCCAGAACTGCTCTTAGAGCAGCTTTGGGCAGGCAGGCCCTTCAAACTACATGAAATCTTAGAGATATTTTTCTAGAGCTCTTTTTCAATGGTGTCTAGAGGATCTTGTTCTGGACAATGAACAGTCACTTGACATTTCAATTTAGCATGAACTGTATTATAAATGATGGCATAAAAAAAAAGAAACAGCACACTGTAATTTCTGGTGCTACTGCAACCCTATGGAGAGGCAGGAAAAGCTGACTTAAAACCAGTGATGAGAAAGGAGGGGTAAAACCTAGAAGCCATGTAATGTATCTAGTATTCATAAAATTTACTATATTTGATTTTTAGTAGTTTTTCTCTATGGACCTAAAAGCACACTTAGTGTTTCAGTTAGACACACTTAATTAGTAGGATCATTTCCACTGGTCTGAGGAGCAAGACTTGTAAATGAATACAAAAAATTAAAGTACATTAGCAAGAATTAAGGCAAGCATTGCAATATCTAGGCTTGGAGGTTGAAATTAGAAGCACAAGAAAATCACAGTAAGTTACACACCAGGAGAGATGCACAACTGGAAACACAATACAGAATTTTTAACAGTCCATTTCACCCTTGCTCTTTGACAGTAAATGCTAACTTGCTTTAGAAGGAAGGAGTGCAACCCGTGCCTTTACTTTTAAAATAATTTAATGGCCAGTATTACTTTAACACAGCTGCACCTGGAATGAGATATTTCTGTTTAAATGGAAGCTTAATAGAATGAGTTAGAGACTATAATAATGTCAATACAGAAAATGATGGGGGAGAAGATGATAATCAGAAATACTAAAAAAACCCACCTCAACTCAACCAACCAATAATAATAAAAAAAAAAATCTCCAAACAACAACAAGAACAACAACCCCCCAAACAAGCAAAAAAATCCCAAATTATGTCTCTTGGACCAAGTAAGAAATCGTAAAGGCAATGGATATTATGGAATAAAGATGAGGGTGTAAATTTGATGAAGAGGAATAGATTTAAAAAATGCAAATATGAGGTGAAAAAAAAACGGGAACTGACAGACAGCAAAAGTGATTAGTGAAAAAGTCATGGGGAAGTTTTGTTGCCTGAACAAGTACGATGACCTTAAAAGAACAAGTTTGATAGAGTGAAAGGTTAAACAGTACTTCAAACCTTAAGAAGAAATTTGAACTGGCAAGACACTCTTTCAAATTTATCAGGATTGATTTTGAGCTAGTACAGTTCCAGTTCAAGAAAAGAAAAAACCCGAAAACCTCCTTCAGTTATGATTTGGCTTCTGAATTCCCTGAAGGTTACCAAAACACCTAACTTCCAAAGAGGGTATTGTTGATTAATTGACACCTTTGGTATTGTAGGTAGTTCTGCTACAACATTAGTTGCTGGTTTTGGTTGGGAGCCTGAATATTCATCATACAAAAGAAAATACATAAAAACACATTTATGCAGGTAAAGTTTATGCAAGGTGATTACGATTTTGAAAGCCTCTATATTGCCTAGGACTAGACTCTGAAGAACACACGTGGTGAATGTTCCAAAGTTTAAGTCAATGTACCCTGTCTGTAAAACACAACCCACGTTCCTATACCTTGTGGTATATACACCACTCAGAGCAGCTGACACACAGAGCAGAAAGCTGCCAAAGCTCAGGAATATTAGGGGTTGCTCAGGCCCCACTGTCTTAATGTGTGCCAAGGAGCTTTTTGGCTGTCACTGCCAATCCTAATCTAATCCATGCACCTTAATGGAGGTACACATGGTTATTCTTTGGATATCTTAGAGTGATATTGGAGTGAAATGGGAGGGCACATTATGAAAAAAGTCCAGCACCCCAGTTTATAGTTTGCCATGCCTGTAAAGGGTGGCATACCTTGATATTAGTTACATGTCTTTAAGTAATTTAAGTCCGGGTAGCAATATTGTTAATGCAAAATAGATAACTGAATTGCATATAATCCATTTACAGACAGAAGACAGAACTGAGAGGGAGCCATACAAAATCTACTTATTGCAAAAACAAGAATTTCTTCTACTTCCCCTTTATCCAGCCAATATGCTGTTACACAGATGTTCAGAGATTTGCTCCTTCTGCACAGCTTGTATCCTGAAGGATACAGAAAGCCTGGTTTGGGGAATCCTTATTTTAAGGTTAAGATTCAGAGCTTTCTCCTCACTCCACCCAGCTGAGAAGGATTTTGTAATATTCATTCAGTCCCAAATAACTTCAGAATTCCTCCCTCCTTGCCGCTGAGCACTCCTTTATGCTTTCAAAATGTTCATTTCCTTTAGGCCTATCCAGGAGCAATGATCACCTGCCTAGACAGTAAACAGATTATGCTAATAGTTCTCCAGAACTCTAAATAAAGTTTTAACCTTCTGTGATGTAAAACATCTTTTCTTTTCAAGCAATTCAAGACCGAGGCTGATGCTTTTTTCCCACAGCTTGTCATGCAACCTGGTATTTCATGTGCATATGCAACCTGCCAGTCTGATTTAATTGCATAACTCAGTTTATCTGGAGTTTATGCAAGATCAGACCATATCTGAAAGCAAACCCTGCACCATTTGTAAAAATGGGTTTGGGAAGACTATTCCTTCTGCTCCCTGAAATCTTTCCCTCCAAAAACTGGTTTTGGGTGATACTATGATCTTGCTACCCCTAGAGGTGGCAGCTCTAACTCTTGCTTGTCTTTAGGTACTGCTGAGCCATCACTGGCAAATTATATTTTCAATTATATAACACATTTCTTCATCTAACAGAAGTAAGCACTTTTATGCACACTAACAATCCTTGCCTGATCAAAATGTAACAAATCTACAATAATCCCTTTTTGTTTGGTGAATCCATTTTGCACAAGTATATTATCTTCTACGCTACCACTTTCACATACTATTCATCTGTTTAATGTCTAAAACAACTCTAAAGAACAGTTCAAAAGGAAGTGATGTAATTTAGTTGGTTTTTTTCTGAGCTGCTTCTGAGCATATACCATTAACATCTATACATGAATGATGGGAAAATGGTTATGATGTGTCATTAAAGACTGGTGCTGAACACACTAACAGCAGTTTCTGTCATTCATTACTGCTCAACACACCTGACACAGCTACCTTCTTTTATTCTGTATATGTTTATTCTTTTTTTCCTGATCATCCAGCAGGTCTTTACTGATGAAGCTTCCCATTTACAGAGTAAATGGCACATACTGTTAGCCAGCCACATGCTATTTATCAAGCTGCTGAGTGCGTTTAGTGTGCAATAGACTTTCCTACCACCTCATAAAGCTTTAACACCCAACCCTCCTATGTGGAGAAGTTGCAAAACTTACACCACTTTTGAATTAATACAAGAAATGGTCTGATATATCACTGTTACATCTGATCACATGTTTTCCACTTGTGAACCAATTTCCTGGAAGAGTATTTTATGCCCACAACAAATTTTAATCTGAAAGTATGAGCCTGTGTTTCCAGGTTAATTGCTTCTGTTCTCAAGCTGAAGGAATACTTCTGTCTTTTCTCTCCCTAATGTTTTACAAGCAGTCCATGGGACAGGACAAGCTGTAACTCCTGGTTTAATAAAGTAACCAAATTTCATCCTTGCTTTTACACCTACATCCTTAGAGTTAAGGAGATTGGAGCAAACTCAAACACTTGTTCTGCCTCTGCAACTTAAGAATTCTATAGAAGTTTATTATATTTCACCATTTTATGGTCTGGTAACATACTGTCTGCTCAGCAAGGAGAACAGAAAGAAATTAAATATCCCATTATACTTACTATCCTGGAGATGACTGGACTCTGTCTTCACAGGGAGAGAAAAGAGACTAGAGATTTACTCTAATAAGTGTGAAGCATTCCCTAAGCCTGTCACCCACAGCGGTGCCACAGCAGACTTCTGGGGCAACATTTGATGGAGAAGGAGGTTTAAAACACATGGAGGATGTTTACATGACTCTGCTACCAGGAACTGACCGTAAAACATGGCACTTTTGGGAAAAAGCTTGTCATGAAAACTACGTAAAATTCCCGCCTCTCTGAGTGCTGGTAGTGGCTCAGTGGATTCCCCTGAGATGATTTACAAACAAAAGGCGCCAAAGTGAGCAAAGGATATGGTTATGTAATTGTGAAATAATTTCTGCGCTACAGAAATAAGATTATGGTAGTAGCAAATGATTTTCTCTCTTTTTTTTTTTTTTTTTCCCTTCTCACGTTAGACAATAGAAGATCAACTATCAAAAAATGAAGAGAGTTGACTTGTTTCCTGTTGCTTTTACGTCAGTTTAGACAGGAACTAATTACAGGTAGTTTGTTCAGACATGATATTAATATTCTTTGTGTTTCTGCTGGAAAAACCGCACATTTAACTAAATAGAATTAGTATGATAAACTTAAGTTATCAGCTGTACATATCTAACATGTCAAATATCTGCCTGTCTTAATAAGTTGCTTCAACATTGCAAGCTAAGTTTAGACGTTTGTTTTTCTGTGTTAAATATGCACATTGTTCAAACTAGGGCAACTGATAGATCAGGTAGATTAGAATTATTTGTACAGGTAACTGAAACAAATTAAACTCTCCCCATTACAAAACCATATTTAAGTGCTAAATATTTAATTGTTAAACTGGGATAGTTACCTACTTGCTTGGATAAAATGCTACAAATCTGATGCAATTGTTTGTGAAGGCTTATTACATTTCCACTGGGCAGAGATTACACATCAGCATTAATGATCAAGACCTAATTTAGACAATCAAGTTTACCTTTCATTTTTGCACTGATGCATTCTCTTTATAATAAAATGTTTTGCCATGAACATCTTATGCGTCTTATGTTATTACAAGAAATTATATTATGCATGGTAAGATGCAAAAAAATAGTGTGAACATACCTTCATAGAGAATATTTTAGTACTCTGAGAAGTGAAAAGCCATTATGAATACATAGGAGTTAGCAGGACTGCTCACAGATTTTCTGTCAAGTAGACTTCTAGGACAGAAAACAATAAAAAGTAGCTCACTAGTATTCACATTTAAATATGAACTGCCTTCTAGATACTGGACTCTTATTACTGAGGAAGGTTGGTAGAGCTTAGGCTTGTAACCCCCTGAGTTTTCTATCCAAACAATTCTCAAAGTTCTTAGAAAAGAGTCAGAAACCTTTTATTTCTTGCATGAAAACAAACAAACTAAACCAAAACAAACCCCCAAACAAACCATGGGTTTTCTGATTTCTAGGTCCCTCAAGTTTGTAAAGAGAACATTCTGAGTACAAATACTCTGTCAAACTCACAGAACTTCAAACACAATCTAACTGCAGAAGTGGTCAGGTTGAACTAAGAAATAGCTAAGGGATTTTTAAGATAATTCAGGTATCTGCTATAGATCAAAAATAATTTTCTTTCCAGGTGATGCAGTAACCAGAAATAATAAAAATGCTATATACAGGAGACTTTAATTTATGTACAAATCCTGAGTTAATGAGTGACACACATTTAATGCAGATGGATGTAAAAGAATGAGATAGGACCAATGAATAGGTAGTTACTGATAAGAAATAAACAGGTGTGAGTGCAAGGGAAGTAAAAACAGACACACCTTTTGTTCAAGATAGGCTTGAAATGGCCAAAGTGATTTGGGAGAACATTATATAATGAGGGTGGATTATAGCAAAGAAATGTCCAAGTTGCCTCTTGCATAGTAAACATCAGCAGATTTTATCCTTTTTTTAGGATTTTATCCTTTTATCTCCCTTAATACAATTTTTTTTCTGAATTACAACACAAACCAGACTTGAGATATAAATATATCAAAGCTGTTTACTTAAGGTCTGAATTTTGAAGACATACAATACTTAACTTTTGGTGTAATCACAGTGATTTCGATGTCTCAACTTGCTTCTGCTGAATCTTCCTCTTCCTTACTGTTGCCCTTATAACTCACCTTGCATTTACCAGCTCACAGGAGTTCTGTACAAGCTGTTTAATGAAAACCCACATAAAAGTACAGTCCTGGAGGTCATTTCTTAGCTGTCTGGAGGATTGTCAGAGAATCTCCAGTTTCGACACACACTCTCACAATATGAAGTAGCAAGAGAAATAATTTGTTTTCATGAAGACAAGATTTGGAACATTTAGAATTTGACACATAACACCTCACTGAAAGAATAAGAACTCCACACCCTGAAACAGAGCTATCCATTAAGAAAGTTAATACCAAAGCAAACTGTTGTAATCGTTTCAGATTTGCTTAGGAAGCAAGGGGAATGATGGCTAGGACTGCCATAGGACATCCTTTTCCAGAGAATGGAGTGTTATCTGTTTTGTAGGATGCATTTAAAAACCCTCAGGGTCTTTGGTGATCAATAAAGACCAAATAGCCTCTTAGATTTTGTAGATTAAGTAAGTAAGCATAGGCTAAACAAAATGGGAGAGCTAGCAGCAGACAGCATCATTAAGCTTAGCCTGTGCCATTATTAAACCAATGTCTGTGCCTGCTTTAGAGATTTCGACTAATGGCTTAAGGTGTCTTTTCTTGGAATGGAGATCAAAGCTCTGATTATATATGGTCATTAACAATTTAATGTCTTTTGCAGAAGAAAAAAAAAAAGAGGGGGTGTGTTACTGTTTGTGATGTTCATCCTGCCAAAATCCCGTTTGGGCTTTTAAACACTCCCTATCCAGTGCAATCTGGTTTTGTTACCGCCTGTTTTATTGGAAAGAACGTCATGCTGCAGGGTATGCATTTGATAGTTAATATACTTATTATCAAGTGCAGCTTTTGCAATACCACTGTGTTTCACAACCAGGTAACCTGGTGTTGAAGGATCACAAAATTAGTGTTCTCTGCTTTTTCATGTGGATGCCCACCAGCAGAAGAACTGAGGTTCGAGTAAGAACCCAAGCTGTTAGAACAGTCTCTCACCAAGGTGAATAACAGAGACCCACATCGATCATCTAAATAAGGAACACAGTGGCCTTAACTCGCTCACACAGTGTGATTAAAATCTGGACTATTTTCTGAGGGCAAAGTCATCTCCACAGAGCCTATACCTGGAGCTGCTTCACTCAGCAGTGTTGCATCTGAATTTGGCTAATTAGCATTAAAGGAAGGTAACTGAGTAATTATTGTAGACAGTGGAGTCAAAGCAGAGTTCTTATGCCCAGCAGCAGCACACACTGAAATGTGGGGCTTAGCAGATTCTCAAGGAGAGGAGGACGCCACACCCACCTCCTCTCATCCAGCAGCAATTTGGTTTGAGTTGATTGACAGTGAGTAGTTGTCCCTGTAATAGTTAATTTTTTGACAAAGAAAGCTGCCAGCGTGAAAGGTTATTGATGGTTTGGAGGAAATGGGTTTTCAGAATTGTGTAGGTGATACTGCTGATATATTTGCAACCCTTTCCAGACCAGACATGTATTTCCCCACAGTAATATAAAGCCTGTTTCACTGCTTTCACTCCTATTTGTAAAGCAGCAGTATGGACATCAAAAGTCTGTGCTAACAGTATTTGGAGCTTAGGCTTTTGTGAGCAAGGAAACAGCTCACATAAAATGTGGAAATGTTTGTTTTCCTGTTCAGCATTCCCCCCAAGCATTACAGCCATTTACCTATTTTACTAATGAGCAGCTGAAGGGTAATGGTGGGTAACAAACACTTGGTAACCAAGGATGCATCTTTCTGCTTTACTCAGAACTCTGAGAGCATACAGCATCCAGTTCCAAGTGTGTCTGGAAGTCAACAGGAACCCAAGAGCTGAGCTTAGCCTCCCTTTTGGCAAGAAAAAGTACCACCTGGTGAACTACTTTGAAAGGCTGCAAGAAGTAATCTGATTTGCAACCAGGTTGCGAAGCCCTTTGTTCTCACTAAGAATAAGCTACTTTGCTGCAGTAACACCAATCAGAGAGGGCCTAAGGATGGCATGAAGTGCAAGATAAAAGGAGGGGAAGGTGTTCATGGTACAATGCTCAGCTCCACATGCTTCCCGTACTGCTCCTAGCCAGGTTCTCAGGTACTGAAAAATGATTTGTCTGAAGGTCATCCATTCTTCTGTGCTTACATAAAGTTTCTGGTGAAGCGTTAGTCATTCGCAGAAGAATTAAACCATAAGAGACACAGTTTTATGCCAAGAGATCATAATATGGTTATACTGGGCCCAAGTCCAAAGGGAAAGTTGTTTGTGAAGCCTAGTTAAAAAGCTTGTATAGTTTAGGAATTTTCTAGGCTCTCTCCCATCCCTAAAATGGACACCCATATCTACACACATTTTAAGCATTATATATTTGCTTGCATGCTCTTTAAATCAGCTGAATTAAAAAGGGGTCCCTGTAAACTGCATATGTTCACAAGAAGTTTATGCCACTATATTTAGTGGCACTCCATGTTACCTTACCTTGTCCTTCTGTGCAGAAATGTATTCTTGACAATATTTACAACTTTTGAGTTAGGAAAAAAGGGACCAGTCTGTGAAAGAAATATTCAGGACAAAGCAATCAATGATCCTGAATCAGGAAAAGCCTCCCCTGTAAGATGAGGCAAGGTGATGATTTGATGACTTGTCTGTGTTATACACTGGAACGTAATGCAAAGATCCTGAGGCCAGTACTGATACTGAAGGCAGGGTAGACGGGCAAATGTGGCTCTGTAAGACTGGCAGTAGTAGCTGCTACTCATTGCATTTGGTTGTGACTGCATATAGGGGACAGAGAGGATGCTTCAGGCAATGGATTTAGTTGTGGATATTCTGGTTAACGACTGGGAGGAGATAGGTAATTCCCTGGTAAGAGTGAAAATATCTTCCAGTGGAAAAAAACATTTTCTTCCATTCACTTAGTAATCTTTTATTACCCTCCAAGCTGTTTCCCCAAGTTTATGATTGTCATCTTTATGTTATGGAGTATGTCCTTTCTTATAGTGAGCCTGAGTGTCTGTCAATAGGAAGGTCATGCCTGTCGTGCTACTAAGACAGCTGGAGCTAAATTAATGTCACAATCACAGAGATGCAGTTTCAGAGGTAGTAGAAAGGCCCTGTCAGAGCACAAAATTTTTTACTCACTGTTCTACAGAGATGGAGCTTCTTTAGACTCTCAATCTCCTTTTAACATGTCCAAAATAGAAAGAAGACAGAACAAGTACTAGCTCTGCTGCAGACTGGATGGAGCTCTGGCAAGCTTGAAGTTTTCCAAAGTTATCCTGTGCTTTTGGGAAGGAAAGTTTTAGAAAAAGTTTCAAAGAAAGAGAATCCATCAGGCTTTAAAAGCTATTGGTCACTTTCTATGTTGGACTTTCATCACTGCAAACTAGGAAAATTATGATAAAAGCAATCTAGTCAAACAACTGGGCCTTTATTCTTCCCTTCAGCTCCTAAGCTGAAAAGAAACAGTCCTTGCTGCATGGGCCTGCAAAGCTGCTTGTACCTTTGGTGCTCAGTGGATCCAAAAGCGTAGGTTTGGAATCATAAGCAAGAAACAAAGAATGAAGGAAAGCCAGAAAGTCACCACTCTAAGAAAAAAGTTTTAACTTTGGCTCCTCCCAACAATGATTAAAGGCTAACACAGCAATTTGGCTGGAAAGACTGCTTCCCTCCCAAGCCCCAAGGTAAGCTAATATTGTAAATTTTTATTGTAAATGCTTTGGGGGAGTGGCAGCAGAAAAAAGGTGGAAGATTTCAATTAGCACGGACTTTTTTTTGAGATGGACCCAAACAAAATCTAAGTAACTCTTCAGCTGTGAGATATGCTAATCTTAGCTATGGATCAGGGCTCTGCAGCTCGTGACCTTTGTTAACCATGAGTTTCATGTAAAATGTTTAAACATAAAAGCTAATGTATTATAGCATAAAGATATGTTTGCAAGATAGCAAACAGGCAAGTGATAGCCACACACAAACATGTACATGATTTCTTTTGATACAGGAAACTTTACCGTTCAGAATAGTTGCCCCAAATGATGGGTTAAAGACAAGCTCACTGCTGAAGACGGGGCACCATTTACCACTTGGGAGGTCATCTGTGAGGTGGATCAAGCTGCAGAACTGAAGATGCAGAAGTATCACATGAACTATCTACATCAATAGTTACTGAACTTTATTACAAATTGTAATGATCCTATCAATGGAGAACAGATGTGAGGGAAAACAGAGGTGACAGCAGGGTAAATTACTGATGAAGGACTGTGTGGATAATGAAGATGATTCTCATCCTCTCCCCCCTTCTCTCTCTCCTCATCATTTTGCAGCTGTGTACAGGAAAGGAGTGAAATGTATCTCATGCCATCAAAAAGGTAGGAAAGTGATTTTTCCCAGCACTCCTTGCTACGTTTTCTGAGCCACTGAAGGATCTGTTGTGGAACAGAAGCCGACGATGTCCAGGACCACATCCTAAAGTTGGTCACTGCAGTCTGGCTGTAGCTGTTATTACTATTCACAAAGAGCTATGTGGAAAAATGATTACTCTATCACCTCATTTCCAACAGGAATGGGCTGCTCTAAGGAATCTCTTACTAGATTATTTTTATGAAGAAACATCTAATAAGAAAAACTTAATTACCAATATTTCTACAGAATGCTGGAGTTTCAGCGCTACTTCTCCAGAATGAAGACAAAGTCTTCGTGGCAAATGCTTTAACAGCTGACTGGAGGAAGGGTGTACAAGGAACTAAAATTGGTCTGTATGCTAGTGTAAATGGGAAAGAATAGGATTTTAGAGTGTTTTTTATTATTATTTGACAATAAATTGTGTTTCAGATTCATGATTTCATATGGCATATGTAATGGAAACAAAGAGTTTCCCCATTAAACCCCCTTACTATTATGATGGCAGCACACCATATTTCAAACCTGAGCAGGAAAGAGTTTGAAAGGTTTTACATTCTTTTGATCACAAGTGGGAAAACTGCAAGCTTTTAGTGATGTTGAACTGAAAGGAAGTAAAGTAAGAACAGAGAAATAGCTTCCCTAACATTCAGTTGTTGTCACATGTACCAGCATCACCCAGATTTAACAATAACAAATGAGCAGGATCATTAAAATGAAAACCAACCAACCGAAACTGAAAAAACAAGCAAAACTGAGAAACAAACAAAATTAAAACTGGAACTCAAAACCTCCAAACCACAACCCTGAAATTACAAAGACTAAAACTATTTTCAGGTAAGAATTTAGCAGAAACTATGAGTGGCTATACTGCCAGCTTTACACAATATATATTACATATAGTTATCAAATGACATCTATATGGACTCATTTGGGAGAAGCTATTAGGAAAGCTAAGGGTAGAATACTTTGAATTATGAGCTAAGAGTCCAAGCTAACTATAGGTTCATATAAAGCTACTGAAAATCTACAGCTAATTACAGACTGTAAATGAAACTGAGAGCAAGCCAGCAGCACTAAGGAAAAAAACCAAAAAAAAACCAACTCGCAAAAACACAATACCATGACACTGGCAACACACAGTAGCTCCAAAACAGAGGCTGGCTAAAGGAAACCTTTGTCCCACACCTCTTTAGTGAGTTAGTGATGTGAATGAGTTGTTCAAATATTGACTATCAGTGCTTAACCATTCTGTACAGGACACAGCAGTGCTGACCCACCCCGATTGCCAAGCTGAGCCCTGCCTGCAAGTTTCTTGTATGACAAAAACCCCCACCCTAAACCAAAAAACCCAAGCCTCAGCAGGCCTAGGTATGTGTATGGTACAACCTGAGATATTCTGATCCTAAATATGGTACAGCTGCTCCCTGCCAAGTTCACTATAGCTCGAGAAGAGCTTAGTAACCTCACTTGCATGGGGATGGGCCATAGGCTGGAGGTGCCACTCTCTGCATGGGTCCTCCTGGCTCTTTTCCAGAGGCTGCAGCAGATGGGTAGGGAGGTAGAGGAGGAACATCAAGGTGTCAGGAAGATGCAACACTGAGAATAAGTAGATTGTTGAGTTCTATTTTAGAGATCAGAGCTTCCTGTCATTGCAATTACAGCCGCGGTAAAGTCAAATGTGTCTTTAATTGAAGCAACTGAGAAAGAACACATTGGGCTGAGCCTCTTGTGAAAGTCCCTTTGTTTCCACTAGAATTCAGTAGGCACTGGGCACCCAGGGGTCAGAAATCTCAGCCTTAAATTTTTTTGCTGTAGCAGTTTGAGGGAGAATTTTCTCATGTTATTGAGAGTAAAGTTTAGTGGATTTGAGAGAGAAACTTTCCAGAAATCAACACTAATTGTGTTGCTTTGGTAGTAAGAGATCAAACAAGTCATTACCAGATTAAACATTCTTGTCATTCTTTTGCAGCCTTGCAAGATCACATGGCTCAGGTAGTTAATTTAAAAACTAGCCCCTTTGAGTTTCCCACTTTGCTGTACAGATAACAAGCAATTCTAAACACAGCTGGGCATTATACTTCTGTAAGCTATTGGATCTCTTAAGTTTTCTCAATAAACCATTATTTGTGAAACAGAGAGATGAGCCAAATATTATGGACCATTTTAGTACTTAAAACAACAACAACAAACCCCCACATAAACCCCAAACAACCCTTATAATCTTGCACTAATTAAATTTGAAAATTCAGTTCCTTGAATTAAATTTTTCTGCCTGACATTTAAAATTACTTTTACTTTTCATCCCATATCCATAAAACATCACTACTTGAAAGCAAAAAAAACACCACCCCTATTTATATATAATAAATACTAGAAGAGAAAAGAGAAAAAAGGAGAAGCAACGTCTGGTTACCAGTGCCATTTCCAGTGGAGAGATGAATTTAAAGAATGAAGGTATGATTAAGTATCTCTATTAAGAGTTGAATTATAACTACAGAGGTTCTAAATAGAGCCAGTGTGTTTGACTTAGTGATTAGCACAGCTGGGAATATGGACAGAAAAGCTGAAGGAATGGTGATGGCTGCTGGCACTAGATATGACTACAAGACAAAACAGGATACGTTTGTTGTTGTTCCCTTGCTTTAAGTCCTTTGGAATTGAAAACCTAGAAGGCATTTCAAAATGTATTTCTTTCCAAGCTCATACCTTATTCATCCTGATGTCATAAACTAACACATCACTTGCTAAAATTCTTCAACATCTAGAGGATGCTGAATGCTTTGTAAGTTTAATATAGTAATTGCCCTTTTATGGTATGGCAACTCCAGAGAGATGGGCCTGAAATTCAGTTTAAAACAATCACAATGCCAACACAATCAAGAACCCCGGTTCCAACTGAGGTTAGTTGCACGCTTGTCACAAGATTAGCAAGGAATGCATTTTAAACTTCTGACAGTGGAATTCTGGGAAATTTCTTTTTCTTCATGAAGCATTTGTTAACCTCAGTTTATACTCTAAAGAAGTAACATGATCCAGGTTCATTTATGTATATAATCTGTTCCAGCAATCTGTTAAAGTGTATGTTTACATTTCAAGTAAGGGCCCAATTACTAAAGTTTATTTACCTTTTCCAGTGCAACTGTAGCAAGAATTACTGCTGATAATAGCTCATGATACTTATACCATACACTACAGTTAGGTTTCACACCCAGGTAAGATCAATCTGCTGTTACTGAACACCCACAATATTTATTGCTACTTGACTGAAAATTCCTGTTTACTAAATTTTTTAACCTGTAGATCAGCAGCTTATTTCTCCACATTTCTGTGTGCTTACCATTAGGTCAGCAATAAAGTGTTCTCAGAAATGGATTAATGCTTTGGAATGCTTACAGGGATGCAACACTGTCACATAACAATGCACATACACACAGAGGATTAAACTCAGTAATACAGGCTTGCAAGCAGCTTTGCTCTACAAGAGAGGCAGACAGTCCCTGCAGGATCAGCAGGAGGCATTTTACTGCCACACAAAGACTTACATGGGAGGTGCTGCAGTGGAATAAACAAGATTATTTATGTGCATAAAATAAACATACATGGAAGTCTTCAAAGGCTATTGACTCAAGTTTCTACCCATCTCTTCCCCAACTAAGCATGTTGGGGAACCTTGAACACTCCAATTCTAAGATGAACATCCAAATTTGTGACATAGTAGGTTCCTTGATCCCTAGAGAGAAAAGCAGTGAAATGAACTTCACCTATTTAAGAGTTTTCAACTTAAAAGATGACTTTCAGTTTTCCCTGTACACATCCTCTGATCCTAAAATTTATAGTGGATCTCTAGAAGCTTCAGAACCTGTGCTTGGGGGTGCTGCCCAAGCACCCATTTGTCTTGTGTTTCACTGAAAGACCACCTGAATTTATTTCCCTAATGCTCTAAGACTTCCTGCTCTCATTTGAGTTTTATATAGAAGAGGCAATAAAATGATTTGTTGTCTGTTCAGTTTCCTTCATACTGGCAGTGTTTCTGCATGGAAACAGATTTCTTCCAAAGACACAGTATGTTTTTTTTTTTTCATGCAAACTCCAGCTAAACTACATTAGCTCAGTATGGGGACAGATAAAGAGTATCCATGTAGATACTGGTGTGACTCATTTGGCAGGCAGCTATTTGTAAAAGGTTGTAATTTTATTGTGTGCTGAAACCACAGTTCAGCCAGTCTGTGAACAAAGACTTGGCTATCTCTTATTTCAGATTTTCAACTTGCAGCCTACTCCCCAACAGATTGTTATTTAAGGGCTGATCATCTTTAATCTTCATATTGCTAAGGTTTTACAGTCTAGCTTTGTGTAGAGCACAGTATTTAGAAAAACAGTGAGCTGATCTCAGCTAACTTGTTTAGATGCTAATGATGTAAAAATACATCATTGGAGAGGAGCTGGTTCTACTCAATTACAATGAGACTGAATCAAAAGCAAATTGTATACATCAGTGGTCAGATCAGGGCACTGTCTAAAGCTGAATATTTAAAAAAACCAAAAAACAAAAAACAATGACAATGCTCCCCACATTTGATACCCCATCATGTTATCACTTCTCAGCTGCAAGGTTATAAGAAGATCAGATCATGTCAGAACTGATACTAAGGAAATTCGATTAATCATTTCTGACCACTAAGGAATTTTACTGGGAAGGGGAGAGAAGTCAAACAAAACCAGAAGAAAAGGAATCTGACAGACAAGAGTGGAAAATGAGGGAACAATTCGATATTTCACACATCACAACCCTTCACTTCTGACTGCTCCATTTTTTGTAGTTGTTTCAGGCCTTGATTAAAACTTACTCCATCAGCAGGGTACTGATAAGATTTCTTTCACTGGTGTGTTTAGTCATTTGGATTCTCTAATGCAACCTAGAGCACTGATTTTACCTTCATCAGCACACTTAAAAATGTTCTCTCTCCTTTATTTGTCTTGAGATTTGCTCCCTGTCCTTTACTTGACCATCAGCTGCCACCTCTTAAAAACTTAGTTATTTTTCTGCTACAGAAGTCTGTTTTCTCTCTGAATCATGACTATGCTACTACATCTTCTGTGAGCTTCATGTCACCACTAGCTGAAGAAGTAGCAAGGCTCAAGCCACCTGTAGGTCAAGGAGGTCAAATACTTCTTCCATGTCCATTTCCATTACTTCACAGCAATCTGGTAAAGAACAGAAAAAGCCCTAAGAGCTTTAAGGTAATTTCCTGCTCTGCATGAGATTCCTGGAGTGTTGCTTGTGTGCTGAGATTTCTGTGTTCTTTTTGGTACTGGCCCAATTTTGTCTTCATTCTCCACTATCCTTTTATTAATATCCCTGAATTGAAAGCTTTTTAGTTCCAGCCCCCTAATTTCCTTAAACCAACTTTAAACTGAACATCCGTGGCTCAGCTGTAATGTTAATAATTGAATACAACCAATGAGATAGCGTACTGCTAGAGTTAATATGTATCTTCACTCTAAAAACAAACATCTCTTCCACATCCTCCCTCCCCATTGCATCTGATATGGTGTCTCAAAGCTTTGCTCTCCCACAGAGAGATTGGAAAGAGAAGCAAAACCAACTGCTTCATGTATCAAGCTTCCCTCTAGCCCGGGGCTGTGCACGGTCCCCCAGGGGATCTTTACCGTAAGCACATTTCGTGCTGCAGAACTTGTGCTACTTTGCATCCTGTTTCCGCTTCTGCAGAAAGTTTACTTCCTAGACAGTGATTGTTAGGGGTTTTTGCAATCTCTTGATTAGGCAGGCTACATCAGAAGACACGTTCTTGGAGCAACACAAAAAAACTGGAGGCTTGAAATCTGCACAAGGTGCTATTGACCCTCTTGGGGCTTATTGTTACTGTGCACGGTGCAGTCATGCAGACCAGTAGGATGCCCTTTGGAGATTTTGTTAGGAAAAAAATATATTGATTTACCTCCACGGAAAAATATAGCCAGTACATTACTTCCAGCTGAGTTCCTGGCTTTGCCTCTGTGCTACCACTTCTAAAACACAAAGGCATGATACCTCACTAATGTCTAGCTGTTCATCATCTCCACTCCCTTTGCACCATTTGGTGCAGGCATTTCCAACACCACCGATCAATAACAACACCTCATTTCAGAGTATCTGGTACTCCATCTTTCTTTCACTTTTATATTCAGCTGATTCATTTGATAAATTCTGTGTCCTGGTAGATTAATAGCTTCCTTTACTAATGCAAGAGTTTTTGCTACTGTCACCTTGTCATCTCTACAGGTCCAGCCAAGAATATGCTGAAGACTTGCTTTTTCCTAGTTCTTCATTTAAAAAGGAAGAATAAAAATTAAAAAAAAAAAAAAAGAAAAAGGGAGGCTTGAAAGATAATACTAATGTTCAACCAGTAGCAACTCTGTAAAGTTAGGCAATTGCCAATGAAAATATAGTTTGACCTACATACATTTTATTAATGATGATGAACCAAAATGAAGGAATCTATCTTGGCTTTCATCTCCAAAACTGAGAGCAAGCTTAACACTTGAAAGAAAACCTTATTATTACTATTTTACAAGATTAATAATATTTGATGTGGAGTTACAGAGAAATGGATGCAGTGTTTTATACTGTTTTCCAATATGTACTAATCACTCTTCAAAAATCCTGCATTTCAGATATTTCAATTTAAACCCTCCAAGAATCAAATCTTATTTGTCTTTCTCATTCAACCAGTCTCACAACAGGTAAGTGAACACAATAGAAAAGGACAATCTGAAATGGTTAATGGCAAAGCTTGTAACATTAATACATATTAATAAACTTGCTGATCACTCCTCTCTCAAGCATGTAATTGTTTATCATTTGGGCTTAAATATTCCATGTCCAGTGCATAGCTGAATTTGTGTAAAGCTCTGTCAATGGTAACAATTTACCAAGAACTATGGTTACATTATTTTTTTATGCCTCACACAGCAGACTATATGTACAAAAACAAAATGAGAGAATGAGAGGAACACGTGTCAAAGAGGGATCATGTGCTGTTTCAAGAGCAAAAAAGAAAAAAAAAAATCCATCCAGGTTTGGCCAAGTTATGAGCCTTTGATAGAAGCTCTTTGATAAATGCCACTTGGACCCCCGTCCCAGCATCTTAGTGTCTGACAGAGGTATAGGTTTACACTTGCTGATTGTGCACAGGTTCTTTAGTGTTCCTAGCACTAACTGGGTCTATTCACAGTTCCTCAAACTAGAAAGTGGCAAAGATGGGCATTCCTACTGCAGCTAATATTGGACCATGGCAGGTACTGAAAGCAGGAGCAGCCTGTCAACTTTTCTTAAGTTCTTGAAGATTTTTTTTCTGTGATAGTTGGACTTGATGGTCTTAAAGATCCTTTCCAACCTTAACGATTGTATAATTCTATGATTTTTTGACACTCAGTACAAGGAGGAAAAAGATTTTCAGTTTTAAGACAGAAGGCCAGAAAGTATTTTGAAGACGAACGAAATGAAAGTCAAGGAAGGGTCTGCAAGACCCTGCCAGCTATTTGTAAACAAGCTAACTCTTTACTCAAGTAACCCAGTACTAGCTGGGTCCCTTGCAAAATTGTGTAGGAAATGAGTCTACAAGCTCCCCTGCTCCTATGATTTTTTTGTGGAAGATCTAATTTTTCTGATGTTGATGAGTGACACTAGACTCATTAATATGAATGCAAAACATAAATACCTTCCAACCCCAGCACCCTACTAGCTCTGCAGGCTATCAAAGGGAGAACAGCATAATGGGTTGTATAGATTTTTATCTTCTAAATCTTATCCTAATATCAGCAATATGCAAATGAGTGCCTACTTTTAAAGTTAGACATATCCTATCCCAAGTTGAACTGTAGGCTTCAGAGCTTCTTGTAGCTTATTGTCCTTACATAGCACCTCTGTTACAGTCCATTTTCTGATAGTTGGCCTTCTACAATTCAAGGTCATTGTAGGGCTATCATTTCCATATAGCTTTAAAATGGCAGCTGTAGAAGTAAAGGTGCCTCTTCATTTACTGTTCCCTGTCAAATCCCATTAAACAAGGTGAAGACGTAGAGTTTACTTCATCACAGGATCCCAGTTTTAAGTCAAGAATTAAGGTGAGGGAAGAGAGTGGTGGGCTTCCTAGGCATATGCACATTATGGGCACTGTTAGTGGTGAATTTGGTGTGGCATGTTATTCACTCCAGCTGACTCCCCAGTGACCCACGGTGTACACACACAAGTTCATTCTTTGCCTTCCATATGGAAAATAATAATAATTAGTTTTCCCCCTTGAAAAAAAAGTCCTATCAGCAGCAGCAGATGATATGGCAAAGGGCAAACGGGGAGATTAAGACTGGATCTTAACAGAATGTTCAAAAGGAATGTAGTTGTGCAGCACTAACAAGTTATCCAAAGAGACGGAAGAATCTTCACCCCATGGAGATTTTAAGGAGTTGTGAAGACAAAGACATGGCCAATTGGTTCCAGTATTGAAGACAAGATGATCTTCAGAGGTCCCTGCCAATCTATATCATTGTGACTGCAGTGCTCTCAAGGGCTCATATAGTTCTTACCTATACAACCAGATTCATATAGAAATTGCTATTTGTCGCCTATCTCGACCTCTCCTTCCATCCCGTGACCCTGTGGTGTCTCTTCATGATGGTACACAAAGACTCGGAGTTGAGAGAAAGGAATGGCCTCATCTTTCAGAAAACATCTGAGTTTCTCCCCCCTGCTGAAACAGCTGTCCTTCCTGTCCCACCTGTAGCAGATACCCACCATCACTGTGGCCTTCTTCCTTGAGGGACCCCCGTGATAATCATGCCTTCCGGGCAGCAAGCAGAGCTCCAGATTACATCTCACCTAGGTAGGAGGCAAAGCAAGGCTGCCTGGACAGTATTGCTTTGTTTGCTGCATTGTTTTTTTTTCCTGCCTGTATTGAACCCTGTTTTGTTTTAGCCATTGTTCAGCTCTTGGCGGCACAGGACTTATGTTCTGCATCTCTATTTTTTCCTGTAATTGGTTGGTCTTATCAGTAAAGGTGGTTCCCTGTGGAACAGCTATATTTAGTTGATTTTGGATTCAGTCTTTTGTCTTATAGTGACAGCTGGGCCCTCAAAAGCAGCTTGTAAACAGTTACATGGAAAGACAGAAAGCGCTCCAAGGGCTCACCAGAACAGGAAATGGGCCTACAAGTGTAGGACAGATAAGATCCCTAAGGGGATAAAGATAAGGTGTAACTATAGAGACCAACCATTTCAAATGGATGAGATTATGATAACAGGTAACATGAAGGCAGGGGAAGGGGTTTTAGGGAACCGCATAGCTGAGCTTTGTTTGGGTTACATGTATTCAGTAAGAAAGTGGTGGTGCAGACAGACTGTGAGAAAGCTGGGTCCATTGCTTCATACAGGAGGAGAAAAGAGGGATCTCCACTTTGTTAAATAGTAGTGGAACAGTTAGGAGGAGAGAACAACTCCTTTTCCAGCAGAGCAAATATATTCCTTGCTTTTTGGAGAAAACACTTGTCTCCAGATAGGAATTCCTCTCAGTCACAGTCCAGAATCCTCACAACTCCCAAAATGGGAATTGTGTTATTTACATCACTGGCAGCATACACTAGTGAGCTGTTATGAAAAGCTGGTTTAAAAATTACTTTGTTAGCAGCATAGAACAATCTTGTTAGAAAGACAAGCCATACTCTTATGCTCAGACCCACACCCTTAGCTACTCCTGCTCTACCTCCCCATTTTCTTGTGCCGTACTGTGCTTGTTGGGAGAATACCCTGCAGCTTGTCTCAAATCTTAGCAGGATCAGCCTGGGCAACATCTAACATATCCATGGGCAACTTCTCTAGCAATAGCTACAGGAACTTTCTTCCTGCTCATACCACAGTTCTCATAAGACTTTGCTGAGCTTTATTATATTCAAAAGCTCTTCTGCCAAATTTGGTTGAAAGTGTCCAACATCTCCAAAGTTGTGAAAAATGAGGCAGTTTATTCCTAAAAACATTGGTTATTTTAGGTCCTTATTTTTGCATTCTAATGAAGCTTGCAAAGGTTGTAGCAAATTATGTTCCTTCTGGACTCCCTTTAGAAATACTGAAAGTATTTGGCTAATGGTTCTTTCCTCCCAGCCTCTTTGATTTCCCCATACAAGAACTTAAAAGCATGCCTCACGACAGGAAATCCAAATACATTTGCTACATTCTCTGCAAAAGCCATTTTACCTGGAATTTCTGATAACACTCCTAAGATTTTTCTGAACTATCCCAATTAAGAAACTTTCCAATAACAACAGTGTGTTGTTCAAATATTTTCTGTCTTAAGTCCCAAACATTTCTCAAAAGAAAAACCCAACACCCCAAAAAAGTAACCCTTCCAATCCATACAAAGTCAGAATATATGCTGAGATAGATGGGAAGAGGAAATATTAGAGCTGGTTTGTACTTACATTGGAGGCACATTTTTAAATCAACCTGTATCATCAGAATGTTTGTTTGCTTCGAGAAATTTGATGGTTTAAATACCTGTTGTGTTCTGTGTTGTCACCTACACATACAGAGTTGATCCTTGTTCTCAGCAAAGAATTGACATCAGGCACAGAGAAGTACTTTTCCAGAGTTGTTGTCTGGCTGCCCAGCCTTGGCCTTTTGCACTGGTCATTGGCCAGTCTAGCTGTGCATTTGGCCATCTTGACCTATTAGAAAAGCCCACTTGAGGCTGATGTGATTTGGCTCATGAAGATTTGCAGCACTCACATTTCATCCTTCAGGATGGTCTCAGGCAAATTTTGGGGGTTTCACCAAAGAAGGGGAGAAAACCTAAGAGCACCTAAAGTGCAAGCTGAAAAGACTTATTTCATCAGCAAACATGAGAGAGATGAGGTTGCTTCTCAAGTAGCTGCCCTTGTCATTAACTTCTGCTGAAGAAGAACTATTTTCAGCCTAAAGGCAGAGCCTGCAGTGTCTGCTGCTTTGTCATGGACACAGTCTGATGTGCTCCATCCCAGCTACCTATGGTCACAGCTGAGCTGTGTGGCTGCTGCGCTGCCAGAGCGGGGCACAGGCAGGTGGCACATCCTACAGCCACAGCGTAGGGATTCTCAGCTGAGGATGCAACCTGGCTGCACATGAGTGATCCCTGATCCTTGGTTTTTGTGTCTCAGGTGAGAGGTGCCGTGCCCCATGTGCCAGGCGTTCATGCACAGCCAGGCTCCAGCCAGTGGAGAGCAGTCCAGAGGCTCGCCAGGAATATTTTAAAAAGCTCACTTGTTCCTCACCATGCACGCACACTTGTGAGCTCAGTATCTGAGCTAGCACGGTGCAGAGTTTGATCCCAGTGAACCTGGGATCTACTGAGTCCCACGGTTTAGCCTGATTTTAAACAAGCTACACAAGTCATGAAGCAGTGCTGGAAAGTTCACGCCTGGCCCAGGTATGCAAATATTTACTGTCCTATGTCATCCAACACTTTGGACACAGTTCTGTAGCTGGTTTATTCTGGTTTACGTAATTAAAAATATACAACATATTTAGGTGGTTCAGAGCTAGGAAAACCAAATAAAATTATTGTGGTCTTTTTCTATTGTTTTCCAGTGAGTTTGTTGCATTTTGTAGCATGAAAAACACCCAGGCAATACAGTGTTTTAGCTATGCACAATGATATGGCTCATCAAATGTTGCCAGCATTAGGGATGTTGTGTGGCTGTCTATACCACTAAAGGAACAGTCACCTTCAGTGTGGATAGCCATAGGCTGCACAGCCACTGTTCACTCAATGCTTGCTCTGGGCAATTTAATTCATCTTTACAATACCTGGCACCAAGTTTAGAGACAACTTTTTTCCTGAGGCACGTCTATCAAACATTCTCAAATGGAGAAAAATATCTTAAAAGAAAAAAAAGCAAAGCAAAGCAGTTCTCAGGAAGATGTTATACATGTGAGGACTGTAGACAACTTGTACAAGATCTTTTGTTTTGCTTATCAAATGGTTTACCTCTGCTTGAGAATACCCAGAAAACAGGTTAAAATCTTGCAAATGCTAAGTTTAATCTCTTCCTACAGAAGCTTTTTATCATATAGTTATTGTTTATAAATATTCTGTTCTTCTTTCTTTCAAATTCCCCATTTCCAATGAAAGTTTTCCTCAAACAAATTTAAGCCACATCTAAGAGGTTGTTTTGTTTTGCTGTGTCTAAGACCTTGAGATTAATTGCTTAATGCTTGGTATGGGCAAAAGTAAACCACAGAAACCTGGCAACAATATTTGAGTCACTAATGCTCTTTTTCAATCCATGTATTATTGCCAACTAGCCCCAAAATTAGCACAGATTAAAAAGAAATCATAAATCACAGCTAACATTTAGCAAAGCACGCTGACATTTCTGTTTGCACAGTGGATCAAAACTAGAGCAGCTCCAGCTGGACTGTGCTGAAGCTTACTGTGAATAAGCAATGTTCATCAGTGAAGTGTCCAAGGAAGGGAGAGCAGCATGGCAGTACCAAAGAATTTGAGAGATTAGAATTACTAGCATGGTATGGCTCTGGTCCTGTAAAACACACAAGATACTTCACACATGTGAAATTTTATGGTTTAGCTGAAATGGAAAGTGAGTAAACCAAGTTTTCAGGGTTAGACTTTTATTTTGATAAAGAGAAAGGATTGTAGTAACATTATACAAGAAGTGCCCAAGTAAAGGACGGAAGGAATCTGTAGAATTCTTTTCAAAATTGAAATATTTATCCGGAGTATGACAGAAGTCTTGCAGAGAAAACAATTTATCTCAGTTTTCCTACACGTTTCAGTGCAATCAACCAGCTGCATTTGAAGTCAATTATAAGAGTACAGCAATCCCTGTCCCCTAAATGAGACTGCCAACCTAAGCTGTACTTTACTACTGGCTTTGTGAGAGTTTAATGTGCACAGCCAAAGTTCACACTTTGGATTTGATCCTCTTTAGTCCTTGTGGCACCATTTTCCTCTCTCCTGTTACCCAGGAGACAGCTATCTATAGTTTTCTTTTGAGGAAAACCCAAAGCTATACAATACCATAAGAAGCTATGCCTCCCAGTGCTGTGTATTCCATGCCTGACAACATCCACTGTAGGCTTGTTCTTCAAACATGCCATTCCTGTGCAGAATAGGTTTGCCTCCCTTCATACCCCCAAATATTTCCTACCCTCTTTTCTCAGGTTTTGAGTGTAGAAACACCACCATTATAGGAAGCATACAGATCTTACAGAATCACTCAGGTTGGATAAGGCATTTAAGATTGAGTTCAACCACAAACCTAACGCTGCCAAGTCCACCAAAAGAAGTAACAGGATGAACAAACATCCTTCTTCAGATGCTCTCTACAGTGCAGCTGGAGGTGATGACACTGAAGATAAGGGTTCCAATTTTTGCTGTGCTTTCCTTCTGGCAAAACAGACATTTCATCATGGACCTACCCAAACTCCCAGTGTATTGTTCCCAGCTGCTATGCCACCAGTGCTGACTGGAGTGTGGCTGGACAGCAATTTGCAAGTGTTCAAACTGACTGCTAAGCCTCCTGTGTGATTATAACTGAGTAATCTTCCACCATCACAGAAAGCTATACCCTCCCCTGAAGGCCTTACAGCACAAGGAGCTCAAAGCACACAACACTCAGATTTCCCAAGCTTGCTGCCCTGCCTGCCTCAAACTGCAGACTGGTTCAAATTGGTGATTTACAGGTTCATCTTTTGTCAGCATGAATTCTTGGCCTTTCAGGTCATGGTACTACCTTCACTTGCAGGGATCCTGTTTGTGTGAAGATGTCTACTATCAGCAGTCTTTCAGCAGCTACATCACCATGTACTGCTTTTTTCCAGAGGGGGATTGTCTCTGTAGTCATCAACACACTGCACTTATCTGAGACAGATATTACCTTCTCATTTAAGTGCAGGCCATTCACATTTCAGAATATATGTCCTCTGTAGTACATATCCTGGTCTGACATCTCCTACTGTCTTTCTGAGCTTTCTTGTTCGGTTGGGTGAGCTACTAATTCTGTTTGTTCTGGAGAATAGTCACAGCAAAAGATACATACAGTGCCCCCACCACCAAGTCAGAGGACATCCAACAGAAGCTTTTGAAGGAAGTGAAGGATTTTGACAGACTTTCACTGTCCAGTCCTATGAAGAGAACTGTTTCACACAGTAATCTGACTTTAAGCACAATTAGCCCTTTAAACAGGCTTTGTTGAAGTGTAAAATCCTCAGAACATTTTGGTAGAGATCAGTAGGTAGTGATCTTAGTTATGGTCGACTCCAACTCAATTCTCTGAGCAGCACTGAGCCTTAAATGCAAACAGGACAGAAAACAAGCTGAGAAGAAGGGAGATCTCTGTGTTTCTCAGCAGTAGGACCACCACAACTGTCAGGCAAAAACGATGTGTGGAGCAGCAGATTTGCTTGGGTAATGAAGACCTCTGCAAAGCAAAAAAATTCCTCTACACAAACTGCTGTTATCTGTCAGGTGGCAAAACATGGATAGCATGGGGAAAAAAAAGAATTGGATTCCACATCCTTCTCTTTCAGGGAATCATCCAGTAAGGTATTGCAAAAAAATCTACCTCAGCTAGCAACACACTGCTAAATATACAAAGAGAAAGCTGCCTGGTTCATCTGGTCATCATTCTGGCCATGTTCACAGTGATAAACATGATAACCACCTCAGCTATTATAACTTAAACACATTATTTTAGAGGACAAAGGATGTCCCTGATATAGCATTATACTGCTCTATTATTAATATAGCTTTATACTGCTCTAAGGCACAACTTTCTTTTCCTCCATTCAGACACAGGAGAATATCCATCTCAGAGCTAGTCTTGGGGACCAGAGGAGAGGGAAGCTTTCAAACTGTCATTGATTCAGAAAGCAAAATGAACATTTGAAATGACAAACAGAAGAAAAAAGTATTATCAAAGCTAAACAGATGCACAATGAGCAAAAAGGTACAACAAAAATGAGCTGCAGTGAATTATACAACCTGCATAATCACCCAGTCAAACTAGCCCCATTATGTTTTTTATACACTCATATAAGGTATGTTTTGAGGATGTTGTTTGTATAAAGTTAGGCTATTATTCAATCACACTATGAACAATGTTATGAGCATTACATACCATACTTCATGTATTGCAAGTTTTTAATCAAAAGTGACTTTAACTTTTCTTGATGCTCAGATCCTAGAGGAGAAATCTGACTTTGATCTTTTGTTTATAGAACAAAACCATTACATTTAATGCGCTAAAAAGAACAGTACAGATCCCATAGAAGTCATAGGCCTGAACTAGCCAAGCATTTTGTCTCTTACAGGAATTCAGAGAGGAGAATTATGGTACTTGCACACACCTATTAAAAGAATAATTATGCTGAAGAAATTAAACGACCTACACATGATGCCTCTAGCTGTTGTATTGTTTTCTTGAAGTATGCTTTATAAGGCCATTGGCCATGTCCACTTTTTTTCCAGATGCAGGGAAATACCTTCCTTTGAGACTGTGCCAATCTATACTGCAGAGTTAGTCATAGACCATAATGGCTTAAAATGTAGAAGAATTTAAAGATGAGAGCACCAAGCTCATGTTCAGGCTGGAACTGTGACCCTGCTTGTTTCAAGTCCAAGGACAACCTACAGCCTGACTCAGTTCTTACATTACGTGATAAAATGTTTCTAAGAGTCTCCCTCTTGATCATTGAGCAAGAAGTGCTTCTTATCCCAGACTTATGGGGCATAACTGGCAGCTCAAGAGAGCTATGCCAACTGACAGTGCTTAATGAGGGCAGGGCTCCTGCTCCTCATCAAGAAAAAGCTTTTAAATAACAAGTCCCCTTCTGCTGCAACTGGCAAGCTGAGCCTGAAACTTATCTCCCCACCCTCTCTCTGCAGCAGTCTGCAATTAACATTACAGAGAAATTAAAAAATAGCACAACTTCAAAGAGCGTTATTTTTTTCTCTCTTTCAAATTAAGACACCAGCTATTGTAGCTGTTTTAATAGTAATCATCAGGAACCAATACCAACAAAGGCTTTTAAGGTCATTTTACATTTTATTCTTGCTGGAGATATGCAATAAGGGAGCATAGCACAAGCATTTTCAAGGCGTCCCTTTTCCTATAAAGATTAGAGTTAAAATGACAGTTTCAAACACAAACAAAACCCTTCCCTTCCCTTCCCCTGCCTCCCTCCCAACTTCCACACCACAAAAGTCCAACCACCTGAGACAGAAACAAAAGACAGATGTTCCTGGAGCCGGGTCAGTTGGACTTTGCCTTAGTTCTGTTTCCAGATAACTGATATTTTTAGGCTATTCTCACTTCTTGCCTACTATTTACTGAAGAGAACATGTAGCTGCAGTAATAGCTTATTATTTAAGTCTCCCAAAGCTCCTCTAAGCCTGACAGGAAAAAAACCAGATGGATTTCTGCTCTATACAGAACATTTTGAGTTTGTTACAAACTATTCTTTATGGTTTATATATAACTATATCATTAGTACTTAGCAAAAAAAAATAAAATAGAAGAATTCTTTATATGTTCTGCTTATATCTAATAGTTTTCCCCTTGACTCAAGGACCAGTTTTTAAATACAACACCTGCTTGTGCATAGTAATATGACTTCTTCAAAACACAGAGAAAGCAAGGGCCCAAACCCATCATTAGAGCCAAGCAGAGCTTGCAATACTGTGGCTGGTTCTATTACACCACTGGTGAGGTTTGGCACGACTGAGCCATCGAAAACAAAGGCTGACAATGAATCAAAGAAAGCAGATCCTCTGTAACAACCTTAAAACTTTTAACAGCAAAAAGCAAACCGTTGTCTTCAAAGTGCACCTCCTGCAGTCCCGCAGCACACAGCCCATGCTCAGACCCTGGCACACTGCAGAAGAGCTCAGTGTAATCTCCTCCTCAGACATCACCCAAAGAAGCAGAGGAGCCCAAACACACTTACCTGAGTATCCGTGGGCTACATAGGTACTAGCACAGGTTTGATCCCTTTATACAGCAGGCCTTCCACTGCTCCCTGTTCCCAATGTTCAAGTAAAGGAGAGCTGTTTATGCTACTGCACTGATAAAAATCACCTCAGAGGGGCCCAGAGCTGCCCTCATAGCTCATAAATTATATAGTTTTACTCTGCTTGGCACAGGCTTGAACCCTGTTATAATTTAGGTTAAAAGACAACACGAAGTTTCTGCCTTTTCGGAGCCCTTCGGCAGTTTTGCTGCAAACCACAGGGTCTGGTCAGGCCTCTACAGGTGTTCTTAATTAGGAGAGAATCCACATAATGTACCAGCCTTAAAGATATATGTCTTTTAAGCACAAACCTTCAAAACTCAGCCATATCATACCGTCATCTTCACTGAGTTATGCTTACAAAGAACACAGATAAAATAGTGTTTAATCAGAACTGCTGCTTCCCTTTGCAAGCAAAAGATAATGAAATAGCTATCCTGCAGTATGAAAGCATTTGTGTTATCTCATCCTCATTTGAGTGCATGGTTGATTCACCTTCCTGCCTTTGACTTGCTTTAACACTTCGATTTAAAAAGTACTTCTGTCCTTAGAGGTAAGAGTAGTGTATAAAAAACAGCACAGAGACTTGCAGAATTTGATTATCTTTGGGGACAAATCAGCTGGCCTCTTATTCACATTTTCAAGAGAAGACTGAACGATTTTCAAAGTAAAGACTTCAAAGAGACACCGTGAAATCATGCATGGAAATAAATATACAGCTGTGGCCTGGATGACCATTAATGAGGCAGAGCCTATGAGGATGTATGGAAATAACATTCTTCACTTTGTCAAAGGAAAAAGACACAAACAGTTATGCCACACAGTGCCATGAAATATATTAAACCTTTCTTAAAGCTGCATAAAATGAGACAGGCTTACAAAAGCATTGTCACTGTCATATCCCAAAGGGTTTGCGAGAGCCAGTGCTCTGCCTTTCCAAGCACCAAATTTCTGCTGCAGTCTAGCAAGGAGTCTATTTCATGAAGCAACTAGCAGGACTGCTACCACAGAGATTTGTTTTGTCAAAGGTTATAAAGTGTTGCCAGTGGAGCATTTTCCTGTTCCCAGAATTGTGAACAGCAGAACTGTTCTGTGGACGAGCTGGCTGAACCTTAACTTTTGTTTGTCAAAGGAGCGAGGATCATTTATAACCTGTGGAAATTCCCTACCAGGTTCTCTGCAGTGAGACTGTGCTCCTGGGGGTTCCTGCCGTGAACCACTCTGAAGATGTTCAGGATTCTTCAAATCACTAACTCCAGAACATAAAATTCAGAAAGATTTCGGGTTTGGAGAGGCCAGGTCAGGATTCCACCTGTGCTTGGAGGATCTCAGTACTTGGGGGATCCCTGACAGTTCAGGAATAACATAAGACTGCCTCTGTCCTTCCTAAGTATTGGAGTGTGCCATCTAAATTACAATTTTGGGAGTCATGAAGGAAGAGGGAATATTCATGCTTCTCCTTTTGAACCTAATGTAGCTGCTACTCTGAACAGTATCCTATAATAGCCCCCACCCTCCACCAATGTTTATAGAAAGCCTAAGAACATTAGCCTGAGAATATTTGGACTTCTCATCAAGATGTTTAAAGTATGTGAATAGTTTTATAGAATCAACAACTGAGCTGTGAGAAAATCTGGGCCACCTGATAAAGTCCCAAAATACAGTCATGAAATTTCTGTAGCATATTCAGCAGACCTAAACATGATCTGCAATCACAGGAAAAGTCTTCCCAGAGAGAATCTCTGTGTTAGACTTTGATTGAATTGGACCTAGTTAATTTTCAGATCATTTTAAGAAGGGTGGTTTTAGCGTCTCAGTATTCCCACACATACATGGCTATTTTTAGAACTACCCAGAACACATTTTTGTTGATTACAGTGTCCAAACAGGAGACTGCGTGTCCTTGATACTAGATATAGGGCAGATGTTTTTCAGATCCTTAACTACACATTGCTACAACAGCAGCCTGAACTGCAGATGCCCTGCAGCACATGCAGCCAGGGATATTTTCTTTTCCTGGTTCTGGCCAGTGGATGTTGTAAGACAGAATATTTGAAATATATCATGAGCAGCATGCCCATCAAACTGTGCTGCCATAGATGGATTTTTAGCAGCAGGTACTCAAGCTTGCCTACAGGATGCATTTGGCCATGAGTATGCAGCCACAATGTGGGTCGAGGGAAGGCTTGGGCCTGAGAATGAGTCAGTGCACATCCCTGTTGCTGTCTAATAATATCAGTTCTATAACATAATAATACCTTGATTCAGTAGATGTTGCTTCTGAGGGCTTCTAAACACTCACAGAACCTTCTTCCTCATCTTTTATTCCAGAAGCCTTCAGCGTTCCCAGCCTCCAGTTCATACCCGACAGGGTATAAATATTGTTTTTGTAACTTTGTAAGGAAACAGTGTGGGGAAAAAGGTTGTTGGGAGACACTGATTTTGAACTTCACATTTGTGCCATTTCCCCCTGGCTTGATATAAAAAAATAATCAAATTCTTTATTCAGTCATGTTGTTGCAAATCGAATTTTTCTGACTTTTCATTGAGTTCAAGGCATTGCCGTGGAAAATTAAATATTTACTCGTATTAGTTCAGTTGCTTAACTTGCCCTCTGGCACCTCATTCAGAGGAGAACAGATAATGTACTGTCATGCTTTAATGCCAACCAGCATCCAAACACCACAGAGCTGCTCACTCAACTCCATGTGCCCCCTCCCACCCGCTTCCTCCCCCAGCAGGACGAAGGAGGGGATCAGCATAGTAAAAGTGTGAGAACTTGTGAGTTGAGATAAAGACAGTTTAAAAGGGAAAGCTGCACGCACAAGCAAAGCCAAACAAAACAAGGAATTCATGTGCTGCTTCCTTCCCATGGGCAGGCAGGTGTCCAGCCATCCCTTGGAAAGCAGGGCTCTATCACATGTAGTGGTTACTTGGGAGGACAAACACCATCACTCCAAACATTCCCCACTTCCTTCTTCTTCCCCCTGGTTTCTATGCTGAGCATGATGCCACATGGTGTGGAATATCCCTGTGGTCAGTTGGGGTCAGCTGTCCTGGCTGTGTCCCCTCCCAGCTTCTTGTGCCCCTCAGCCCCCTCGCTGGTGGGGTGGGATGAGGAACAGAAAAGGCCTTGAGTCAGTGTAAGCCCTGCTCAGCAGTGATTGAACATCCTGTGTTATCAGCACTGTTTGTAGCACAAACCCAAACCACAGCCCCATACCAGCTACTGCGAAGAAAGTTAAGTCTATCCCAGCCCAAACAAACAGATACTTACCATTGTGTTCATGGATATTTCTAGGTGGAGGAGATCTGGGAAGGGACAGGAGAGGAGATGGTTAAATAAGGACAATGAATACGATGTTCCAGTTCACCTTTAGGGCTACTCTGAGCCTGGCATGGCTCTGATAAGGTTGTAGGATTACTTTCCTAACTACAGTATCTTTTCATCAGCAGCTTTCTGAATCTGCAGCATCTCTCATAGCAGTTGTATGACTCTCATCTGTCCCATCCCAACTATAAAGAGATCATTTTTCCACCTTACACAAACTAAATTATAGGTTAAGTTAAACTTCTAAAAGAAGTGATTGGATTCATCACAGAATTCTGACTGTTCAGAATATGAAAAAAGACCACATTAAGTGCAACAATTATAAAACTATAAAGTCACTGTTTCTTACCTTATTTGGTCTTAACCTGATCTCTCTTCTGAAAAGTCAGTTCTTAGTGCAAAAATGTTATGAATGCCATTCTGGAAAATCCTGATTTTATCTCTGCACTGCCTAATTCTAACAGCACTGTGCTTTGCCCTTTTACAAGAAATTTAATTTTTTAAAATAATAATCATATGGATTTAAAAAAATAAAATTGAGAATCAACCATAATGAACATCAAAAAAGTGTCTCACCAGAGAGAGAAAGAATGCCTAAATTACACACTGAGGACAATAGTGAACCTAACCTTGCTACCTCCTCTGAATTCAGAGGTACCCTGAACACATTTGATGCCTTAGTGTTGGTCACCATCACCAGCTGAATTAGGAACATGCATTTAGCAGTGGAACTGCTTACCACTGTCTCTTCTGGATGTCTAGAAAGTCCTCAGCATCACCTCAGATATAAGTGCCAAGCTGACATTAATTTCTGGAAAGTTCTAATATGAAAAGCAATTATGGCACATAAGAGTCTTGGCTGAGGGGAACTGATATTATCTTCAAAAAAAGAAAAAGATCTGGCAAAGTCACAGTGGTAATGATATGAAAAGTAAATAAGCACAGGAGATAATATAAAGATGCTGATTTAGGCAGGAAATTATTTCTAGTATGAAGTAAGTCTCTCTTTTATAATACTCATTCCACCAAAATTGATGCATTTAAATTGCTGTTTAGGTACCCTTATTCATTGCTAATTGAATATTAGTTTAAATACAGAGTTCATTTAATTCTGGCTAGGTCAGTAGTTGTGGTAATGAACAAGTTGTATCCTCACCCAATTGCTTAAAGATGAATAAATGCTCATTTACAAACAAAATGCCTTTCTCTGTTTTATTTCATAGAGGCATAAAATAAATCCTGACTCTACACAGTGAAAATTTTGATTCTACAAAGGTTTAAGTTATTATCGTGACAGTTTCTCATGCACTATCAGATCTATGACTGCCATGAAACAAGACCCTGCTTAACACCCGTACACTTCAATTCTCAGAAATAACAGCTGAAGAAGAACCAAATTAATCATTATTTGATAAACTGGTTAATTGTTTTGTTATAAATAATACATAGTGTTTCCTTTTTCCCACTGGTAAATTCTTGATGGAGAAAAATTATCTTAGTACCAATTGTTTATAAATAGTTTTGATTAGAGCCTTCATATTTTCAGTCAGTGTTTCTATTTAAATTGCTGTACAATGAATAAATATGAATTTAATCCTGTACTGAGAATGTCACATGCATGAACAATTGTTTAATTTACTACAAAGCAGATGATGAAGTTGGCTAGGGGCATCATAGTTCAGCTGTGTAAATTGGTTGATTTGCTCTTCTTGCCTTCACAAATAGAGGAATGGCTGTTTGATTTTTTTTTTTTAATAAATATCTTCAGCATATTTTGTAATACAACCCAAAGTTAAAGAATTCTTTAAATCTGCTATAATATCATACAATCCAATTACATCCATTCTCGAAGGGCTTGAGCCAAAGCTTTGTAACTAATGCCAATCAGTTTTTTCATTATTTCTCAATAAATCACAGCATGATCAGTGAGTTCTGTGAGACACTTCTGTGTCTTCTGCATCCTCTGTAGAGAGTGCATGGGAAGCCAGGTCAAAGTCTTATTTGGGGAATGGCATGACCAGTTACTGTAGATGACAAAACCACAGAAATGAAACTTAACTGTGGCATGAAAAAGGTGGGAGTAGATTAAGAACTGGTGTAGTCTTGTAAAAGAACTTCTATTTCATGGCAGTGGTGCCAGTGTGTTCATTAACTTGAACATTGACAGAGAATCTGGCACCCTGGCCTGTCAAAAGTGGAGATGGGGAATGAGAGGAAGACCTTCCAAAACTGTTCTTCAAGATTTCTCACTGATGAAACAGTATGTTCATCTCTGAAAGAGTGTGTTATATTTGTAATAAGGGTTCTTTCACTTTTGTAGAGGAAAAGAAAGACATTATTTAAGTGAGGGCTTTGTCCAGTAAGGCAGAAGATCTCTTTTCTGTTTCTAGCAGTGACATGTATGTTAAAGGTGCACTAGTGAAACAGCAAATTATTTATTATCTGCACTAGTCTCCCACCTGTAAAATATGGTTAGTAATACAGGCAGAGCAGTGAAATGTCACATTATCAGTATCTATTTTGTGATGAAGGTGATGAAGAGAACCAGGAAGCAAAAAGAATTGCCATATGCAAGTAAAAACTGAAAGAAAGTAAGTAGCTGGGGACATCAAATGGAAAAGGGCAAGCAGTTGGAGACAAGAATATGAAGGAGGAGAAATATGAAGCAAAAAAAGCAAGAAGCAGATGGGAAACAACCTGGTACTTTGATACAGATACTATTTTACAATAAAGTATGAAGTGTTATTAAATACACAACTATAATGCAAAGGAATACTCTCACAGAACTTATTTTGTCCAGATGCCTGTGTTACTGAGTGCCCTAAAAAGCGGTTAAGTTGTTTATCCATTTTAAGGTCAGAAGAGCTCATCTAGTCTGACTTCTAGTCCATATACAGTGCACTCCATCCAGCTTTCACTCTGTTGAGCACAGTAACTGTACAGAAGGAAATACCTGGCATTTTTTAAAAATCTACATTTCCCCCATATTATCTGCACCTTCTTGGAATATCCAAAGCTTCAATTTATTGAGGGCACTAAGTATAGGCTCCTCTTTTATGTGGGCAGAGATCAGTCAACGTGTTCTTAGAAGAGCTGCCAAGAACTAAACTGACTTTGAGACTGACTTGCTACGGTTTTCATTTTAAGCTCAAAACCTTTGTAGATGTTATTTTCCTCATTTAACACAAGCATTCAGCGATAACCTGTGAATACAATTATAATGTCTTACTCAGAGGTTTTCAGTTTTCCTAATTTCTTCATAACCAACAAAAATGTTCCCTTAAAAAAGTAGAATACCTTTTAATTTATGGATTCATTTGAAGAGATGCCATCATTCCGCTTACCATCCATGTGTTAAATTAGTGCTTTTCAATTCATAGACTTCACCAATGACTTTGTTCCTTTTCTCTACATAATAGGACTTCCTACCTTCCTTTCTGTCCTAAATAGAAAAGTGAAGTCCTTGCCAGTGTTGAGGCTCTAGGCAGTTTTAAGCCTCATGTTTTTTTTTCTCACAGTTCTTTCCTCCCTCCACCGAAGGCGCAGTGATTACACCTGCAGTCTCCTGACATGTTGGTGCCTGTGTGTGTAGGAACCTCTCCTCATCAGCGAGGCTCTGCCTGGGCACTGAGCATGGGAGTGTTGATTACACTGTGAGCTGAGACTGAACTCAGCACCATGGGGCTGTGTTTTTATTCCTGCATAACCACCTGAAAAAAAAAAGGCGTTCCCATCGTCCATGGATTTTTATCGGGATTCTACCCTCAGGCTTCTTTAAGTTGAAAGAAGAGAATTCATGAGTGGGTAACAGTACTGTGTCCTCAGTTTACTTTGGGATGTAGGACCAAGTTTTGAGGCTTGAAAATGAGCCTTTTTCCTTCAAGTTTACTTCCTGTTTGGTAAATGTTACACCATTTGCTACTTCAGCTGCAGAAGCCAGAGTAGTTTTCTTCCTACAGTCTGCTTGGAATTCTGAAATTGCCCACCCAAAACTAATTTATTATATTTAAAATTATAGAAACCAATGAATGTCTTGTCACTGGACATTGAAGTTTTGACACATTTGCATTTATACCAGTGTCTCTGATATTCTGACTTACAATATTATAGTTCAGGTGCAGTATGTTTTATTAGTTCATTCCCACTCCAGTTTGGTGGATCATAATAAAGAGAAAAATCCTCATGTGCATTTAGAAGTACAGATATATAACTCTTCTGCTTACGTTCCACTGAGGATGCTGAAGAACATTCTGAATTAAAAAGAACAAAAGGGAGGATGCAAATCCTGAAAACTTACTCTAGGTTTTTATTGATAAGATCTTACAAAGTAAGAGGGGATCCAAATGCTAATGCTCCACTGACTTCCAAGGGGCATGCATGGAGTGTTTAACAGATACTCTGTTCAGAGCATTTTCTTGTGTAAAGATGTTTCTTTTGCTTGTGAATTTTTTCAGCTATTAGGTGAATCTTTATAATCTACCCTCTCTAGTGCCTGAAACCTGTGTTGGGACTTGCATTCATTCTCATATTCAAAATGATGTAATGAGAAAACAGCTAATGTGCTTAGTTTGTTAAGGAACTAACATGGAAAATCTTGGAACACAAATTTTGTTAATTAGCATGTTTGCTGACAAAAGCTATTTGTGTGTTGATGGCAACCTGCTTCCATATTATATTTTATATGCAGATGAGACTGCATTTAAGTACCTTTAGAGTTGAAACATGTCTGATAACAAGCAACTTTGCTATCTTTTTGTAAAATGCCTGAAGGGCATGATTGAAGAGAAATTGCTTGGGTATGGATACCAACCTCTAAGGTTAAATCTCAACTACAAGGATAATTTATACCCTCTTTTATGAGACTGTGTTATTTGCCATTGCTTGTATTGCAGGGTAATGTGATGGAGCACAGTGCTGCTGCTGAAGCTGAGATATCCCTTAGGTGTCTATTGTATCCATTAGGCTCTAAAAATTGTGAATCGCTGACTATTGACTTACTCTGGAACAGTTTAGCATGTGTGTGGAGTTTTTCCTATCAAAAAAGCTCTGGCGATTCCACATTAGAAAGTAATTTTCCATATGGCTTACTGGGAATTTAGGCACATAAACAGATACTCAGCAGTGATATTTAATGCAGTTTATTGAACAGGTTTCAGATTAGGGACATAATTTTCAGAGCTTTGTCAGTTTCTGTCTGAACACGCTGTTTATGTGCCTGGGAATTTGACTTTTCCTCTTGTACTTTATTTTCCTTTGTTCTCCATTTTGATGATAAAAGGTAAATGCAAAGGTAGGATTGTGCTGATGCAGTGGAAACATACTTCAGTGTAGTTTATAGACAGAACCTCTGAAAGAAATAATGTTTATGTGATCATCTTGACTTGCTGCAGATGTTTTAGATTAAGCTTCTTCCTACACAGTCTGCATAAAATGAGCAGGTACTGTAATGTGTTACATAGGAAATTGGTATGGAATAGAAGCTGATGTGAAATTACAATGAGCAATTTAAGTGCAGACATGGCAATATCTAGTTGTTCACACTTAAACGTTTATGAGCAGGACCTGCTCCATAACCAGGTCTGCTGGGTGTCCTAAGCGTATACAAATATAAATAGCAGCATATGGAGCATGGGTTCATTTGTACTCTAAACTGTTTTGTAACATCTTTCTTTTGATAGAAGGAAAACAACCAAACACAGCGAGCTTAGGGTAGTGTGCAAATCTGTCACAGCCAAGGAAAACACAGCCTTGGTCTCATCTGTTCTGTGCCTCCTCCAAATGGAGCGGGGGAGGGCCTGCCTGGGATTTGCAGCCACGTACATACTGTTCAACACCCTCAAGGAAGCACAGGCTGTCAGCAGAGAGCATGATAAGGAGTGTTTTCCCACACTTACTATCCAAGTAATGCCTTTCTCCGGGAGGAAAAATGTCCTTGTTTACTGCAAAGACTTTGTGGACCTTACGTGGGCTTAACATTGTACTGCATCAATATACCTGTCCACCATATAAAGGAACAGCTCTAGCTGCCCATAGATTCTCCAGTTGATTGACATGCCTCTCAAAAGGATTGCTGAATGGGTGCTACCTCAACCCCCTTCTTCAGCCCTGGTATGAAAGGATAGGTATATTATCTGCGAGTCCATGTTCTGCAGGGCACTGGAGCCGCCCCTCAGGACAGAATCCTGCTGATCCACTTGATGCCTCTTGATTTTGGCACTCAGTGGGGAAGGTTTTGGTTTTAGTGGGGTTGTTTTTTCGTGCTTTTAAGTAAAATTTGGTGCTTGAAGTTCATCTTTTTTAGTAATTGGTGGTGTTTCTCTGGTTAATGAACGTCGTGGCTAATGTTCCAGGATTAGGTATTGTTAAAAGCTGCTCTACCAAGTTCCTCATAAATAATTCCCAGCAGATTTCTCTTCTGATGTTTGGCATGCTAACATAATTTCAATTCAGAAAGGAAGACAAACATTATTAGGGCTCAATGAAGCAAATGAAGAAAAGGATCATTTAATGTAACACTGATAAAACTGCCACTAGATTACATGAAATTTCTTGACTAAGCAATGGAAATGTCTTAAGTTTCTACATTTCTAACATTTCCTTTCAAATCTGAAAGTCTGATGTGTTAGTTTATTGGTAGACAGATTTTTGTTGTGGTTTTTTTTTTTTTCCAGCTTAGTGTGAGCTTCCTCAAAAGAGAGATACTTTTTTATATATAAATATTGCAGCCTGATTATGAACTAACAGTATGTTTACATATAATTCTTAATAACAGGGAGAGAATTTTGCAGAGATTTGAACATTATGGAGATAATGTACCACTGTAACTTAATAATGATGAGGTAATTTGTAAAGCTTGTTGTGGGCAAAAACTAATAATGGGGTCTTCAACTAAGGTTCATAATGTGGGCAGAGAGTCTGGGAACACAACATCTTCATTTCAGTGACTAATATCGTCCAAACATCAGTGACTACTCTCATCCAAAAAAGGTCCCTTCTTTGATCTCGGTGGATACTGGATCAGACTTTAAAGGGAATGCATACATAACTATGTTATGAAAACCCGAGATTGCTTTTTAATTTTTCTATGAATACCTCAATGACCAACATCATGTGTTCCTTTTATTGTGTTTTTGGTTTGTTTGTTTGTTTTTGGGGGGTGGGGCATGGGGGAGGAATAAAAGATAAAAGTATAATTAGTGGGGGAAAAGGATTTCTATCATATGAAACATTTCGAGGTTTCTGCATCCCTTTTGGATATGAACCATTGTGAAAAGATTTGAGTTTTCTGTATCTGAAATGCAATTCTGAAAATGCTCTCAAGCTTGAAATAGCTCATTTAAGAAACTGTAATGCCTTTTTTACTTTGAGTCTGTTCTAATATAAAGTATATTTCAAGTTTCTATTTTACTCTATTAAATCCTAGAAATTGGTCTGTATAAAAAGAGGTGCAAGTTTGCACTTGAAATAGTACTTTACAGTTTTTCACATGACAGATCAGTCTTTATCAGTAGCAACCAGTGTTACCACATTCTAGTTAAGCTTAGACAGAGAAACAGGAAGACACTCCTCATAAGAGCAAGAAGTTATTCTGGTGTCTCTGAAATATCTCATCCTGGATACAGTTTTTTAGAGGAACCATACAGCAGGCATTTGTTACCGCCCCTCCACCTCACCAGACAGGACATTTAATCTCCCATGAAGCAGCCTGAAAAAGTGTGTGAGTATTATGGGGCAGGATGCAGATGCTGCTCTTTCATGAAAAGATTTATGCTGATAGAGCTCACTTGGATACCTTTGAAGAAAAGCAGCTGGAAAAACAAGGCCTATAGATGAATTCTTGAATTTCTTCCAGAGACAAAGTGACCCAGACTGATATTCTGCACATTCCTACAATGGCAGGAAAATGCATACATATGTCCCAGCAGTAATTCTCTCCCAGCTTTACATATCTTTTCCTTCTATTCAGGCTCATAGGTGATACTGTTAAACAGGCAGAAACCTTTGATCTTTCCCAGAGTCTAAAGATTGCTGACTCTAAATCCTAAGAACGCTGCAAAAAGTTATTAAATACTGTACTGAAGGGGTTCTGCAAATGAAAAGATTTTGAGGCTCTATTTAATGAATTTTCAAGCTGTTATCACTTGCACATTATCCTTTTTAATTGTCCTTCTGACTGCCTGTGAAAATTCAAATTCAGAACAGGCATTTTCAGTCTCACCCAGTCTTAGTTGTTCCCCTGGTAATATCTATGCAAAGTATTAATTACTAAATTGAACTTGCAAACATTTAAAAAATGGTTTCTGTCTCTCTTTGAAAGCATTTCATTCACAGCACAATTTCATTCATCAAAAGCATTGAAGCATCTCAGGATACCTGCATATTTATTTTTTCCCCTCGGTCCCCAGCTGAGACACTAAATCTTATGCTTTTTTTTGCACTTTTTGCTGCTCTGTGGAGCAGTCAGGCTGAGAATCCTCTGCAGCCCTCTGGGATTAAGGGAGACGGTGTGATGAACAAGCTGCAGAAGGAACACATGTGCAACTAGCAGGAGGAAATGTTGTTTTGGGAACAGAAGAATTAATTGCTGAATGTTGTGGCTGTGTGTAAAATTAGGTCACCCTAATTTTGTAGTCTATTTTAAGACCAGATAACTACACAGAAACCAGTAGCGTAATTAGGCTAAAGAGTTTTGATGGGGTTCTTAGACAAGTCTTAGACAAGTCTTAGACTAAGTCATAGACAAGTCATAGACATCTGGACAAATGGGAGAGCTCACAGGATGTGCGAGCTCAACAAGGAGGAGCTCAACAAGGTTTTTGCTGGATGTCCTACCATATAAGTCTTTTATTTTGTGCATATTCTGATTAATCATAACATCTCATCCATCTGACTTCCAAAGCCAACTGGATCAGACGGCATCTTGTGCTCCTTAAGCCACAAGCAGAGCTTCTCTCTGTCTCTCTCTAATGGAAATTCTCTAGGAAATGTCTGATGTAAATAGTGCCAAGGTGCCACCAGGTTCATTTTCTTGTGAGATTTTTAGTATTTCTCTGGATTTGACCTGTGCCTTATAATGGCAATTATTTTGCTTATGTAAAAACTCTGTCCTGCCTTTTCTCCTTGCCATGTAGAAACTTGACCACTACTGTATCTTACTGGATCATTTTCTCCTTTTTTTTTTCCTTTTCTTCTTTCTTAATGATGTTTTGACAGCCAGTCACTTTTCTTTACCTCCCTTTGAAGAAGCCACTCAAAAGGGGAGGAACACATGAGATAATTTCAGGGCCAGTAAAGGATAGGTATTTTCAGAGTAAGGGAAAACCAAAAAAGAACTAAAAAGGCACTTCAAGGAATTTCTCCAACTGCACTTAATGCTGCAGAAGAAACACTCAAATATAAGCAGAGCAGCATTGCAGAAAATCCAGGTGGGATGTTTAACAAACCTTCCAGTTTTATGAAGTAGGGGAATTCCATTAGGAGTGTGAGACTATTTGCTTTAACACAATCATTCATTGGGATAAGGGAAGCAGAACTTGCAATGTGAGTTTGTAATTTTTGAAATTAATAACTCTGGTTCATCTCTCTCTGCAATACTATACCAATTTACTGCGCTCTTTTATCTCAATTACTTTCTCTGTGTGTCTTATATTTCTCTATTAAACTTCAGTAATTGTAACACTATGGTAATAACATTGACATACTGAGTATTTTATGATGGGCTACTTCATATTACTCTGACTGCCTTATTTATATTATAATTATTAGTGTCTGTATAAATGTGATTCATTGAACTAATAAAGTTTTTAGACAACTGCCATAGCTCATTGATTTTCTTTTCCTATGCAGGAATTTACCTTGCACTGTTAGTTGGATTTCCCCTCACTTTTAGTGCTGGCATTTGTACAGTAATGGCCTTTCACTTTAGCCCCACAGAAACGGTACTCAACACCTCATTTTATTTTGATTCCATTAAGCTGTCAAAGAAAATGTGAAGTACCAAAGCTGTATTTTCTCAACTGATCTGTTCTTTTTTTCAAAAGTACTTCAAAAACACCTTTCTTGCTCATCCCTGAAGAAGTGATGACCAAATCATGATTTTTTGAGATTAAGCAGTTAGCCCTCAGAAATCTCATCTAGATTTTGTGTGGTTCACCAGGCTTGCAATTCTCCTCTGAAACGAATTTGGGTAATGCCTTTTGGACGGCACAGTTGCTTAAGCCTTTCTGTACGTGCAGAGTTGAATGAGTTCATGTCTCTGCACTGTATGTTCTGCAGGGACCCAAGTCTGCAGTCAGTTCTACCACTATTTAAAAGTCACTTAAGAGTGTGGTAAATGAAGATGAAGCGTAATGCGTAAAAAGGTACTACTGATTATGACCTCGTGTTGTTCCTGTCTTTTTCATGTAGTGGCATTTTAACAGATCCTTCAAACTGCATCTAGAATAACACTTGCTTATAACATTAAAAGACTACATAGAGTAGACTTCATGTTAATTAGAAGATACTTAACACTTATCAAATAAATAGGTAAATAAAACAAATTTAATCTATTTATGGTCCTCCTTCTATGCCCCAGTCTAAGACAGCTCAGCTGTCAGCCACTTCACAGGAGGAGATCAAGATTTCCCCCTGGTTGAACGTGTTTGTTTTTCCAAACAACTATAATAAGAGTGGTTTCAGTCCACGTCTCTTGCTATTTCTGAGCATTTGTTGACAGTACGCTATGTACAGCACTGTGCATTGGGATAATAATATGTTATATTTTGTGTTGACCCTTTGTTCTTGGCATATATTGATTTTCTTTTTCCTAAGGTGATATTCTGGCTGTATGGAACAATAAGAGTATTTATTTCAGACTTGCGTGCTTAGCTAAGTCCTGCTGACACTACAAGAAATTAGAGAAGAACCACTGTGTCAAGAGATCCCAAACTGCAAGTGTCCATGGGTCAGAGATCCCAGTGTTGCAATTCAAAGCTCTGTTAGAACCCACTCTCAAAGCTCTTACTTTTCCAGTGGCTGACTTATGTCTCAGTTATTGATTCCAGCTGGTGGAAACAATCATACATAGTGACACCACCACCTACTGGGTATCACCTCTGTAAAATGTTTATCTTACTGTTAACACAAGTATTTATAAGGGATAAAAGACTATGTAATTTGAATGAGGAATAGAATCTAGAACCCTCAAAGGTCTGTGTTATATTTTTACTCTTTTGTGGGTTTGCTCTTTGTCATTAATGTTACATATTCCCTGCTCTGTTTATTGGTGCAATGCAGATGCAAGCACACTCCTTCTGGCTTCTTCTAACTAACCATGTGGGATTACTTAAACCCTGTAAAAGGATCTTTGCACAAACAGTGACTGTTAAATTTTACTTTGGCAGAGATTATGCCCTACTGTAGTAATATCTAGATGCATAGCCTCATTATTAATGCAGACAGATCTGAAAGTAGGAGCAAACAGTAAGAAAAATGGTTCTCAAGGCAATTATTTTGCAGACCAGGGAATAACTGTGGTATACCTAGCTGATTTATCTCTTTTATGTCCATGGAACATTAATGCAGTACTTTGAGTATCTTCTCAGTGGAAAGAAAATGGACAAAATAAGAAATTAATCAAAAAGCAGACATGTGGAACTGGAATCTAAGTCTGGAGTCCAAATTATACTATAGGCCTAAAAATAATTTGAATTTTTACTGCAGCACAGATGAGGTAGATGGTGAATAAAAGCTTAAAGTCTAGACTAACTTCAAAGTAATGCAGACCCTCTTTTCCAGGCTTTGATTCAAGAGTTCATGTTGATGGCTATGCAAGGATTGCACAGTCACTGTCAGACTACACTGGAAAGGAATGGGACACAATATAGCTCCTCAAATGTTAGTTTCTGGATAAGAAACTGCCACAGAACTTTGATTACATCGAAGAGGAAAACCAGGATTTGACTCCTTTTTCTAGTGGCCCAAAGGGGTATGTGGTACAAATGCATGAAGAACAGAAGAATCTGAAAAGGTCTGGAGAAGTATCTGAAAGGCCAGGAACCAGGGAGCTGGTAAAAAACACCACAGGATATTACACAGATTTCCAGTGCCTCTTGCTACCACCGGGCCAGAAAATAGGTAAGATTCTGTCTGTTCCTGGATCTGCTGATCCTTGAAAAAGAAGCTGTAAATTACTCAGTAGTTCAACTCAAAGTTACTTCTAATTTTCCCAGATGATTCAAACACAGTGGAATAAATCTACCCCTCTAGCAACCAAAGAGATTTGTTGTGCTATATAAACTGTTGTGAAGCTCTCCAGCAGAGAATGAATAAATCAAATCTGTAAAAAAGCTAATGCTCCCCAAGGATTTAATTTCCTAAAATATAAGTATCCTATCGTCAAAGTACTATGTAGTGCAATATGCAGCCCATCCATGAGTAAATATCAGGCTCTTGCACCTAGATCTGCCATTTCTGGGGTCCTAAAAGCTGCTGCTTTCATGGCTTCTCCATTACTGTCCATCCTCAGCTATGAATCAAGGAAGGTGCAGGTTCCAGTTCTTCACAAGCTCAGATAAGGAAATCAATTTTACTTCATGAAGGACAAAACTACTGGTCTGGAAGATGAATGAACAATTCCAGTCACTTTATAGCTAAAGAGTCTCAGTGATTGATCCCAAACCAGACAAAAGCCTTGTCCTGCATCACAAAGCTGGGTCTCTGTACAAAAAGAAAGGGAGAAGGATACGTAATTTTTGCACGTCACAAAATTGCTACACAGTCCAATATAAGTAACAATCTAGGCAGGAAAGTCCCAGAAATAGAAACAATCAGTCTCTGGTGAACTGGAGGATAAAATCAGGAATGCTTGTCCAGTGCAAGGATGTTACTTGCTTCCCTTCTTTAGTCTTCCACAAGCACTAAACCAAGCCCTAGACCAACACTTACCACATTTGAACAAGATAATTAAGTAGATTCTGTGATTACATCTGACAATTATTTTTATCTAGAGTATTTTTCTGTGAGGATAAACTGTAATTATCTGCATAATTTAAAACACATTGACAGTGTAATTATATTGTAGATATTTTCTCAGTGTTGATATTGCCCTTCTGAACAAAGTGATCTTTCAGGACTGCTCATTTGAATGGCTATTTAAATAAAAATAATTAAAGAAAGAGATTCAAAACAGTAATTTAAATAAACATTTTAAAGGAATGCCATTGGATTGTCAGCTCGATGTTTGAAAATATGCGTTAAAGCGAGAACATCAGAGCAGTGCAATTAAGATATGGCTTGTAAATGCACCATCTATAAATCATATTTCAGAAGAAAACCCCAAAGAATAGCCTTTAATTTGCACTAGAAGTAAGCCCTAGCTGTTGTTTGCCAGTGCTAATTTGATTTGTTAGTGCTTACTTAAGTCTGAAGTGTTCAGATCCAAATCCTGACTTCCCCACAACTGAGAGTATTGCTTTGTTCTTACACTTTTCATGTATTTGCCACATCAGTCAGTTTTTCTTTGAAGTTTCCTCCTTCTAGACTCATCTTATGGAGACAGTTTTGCCCCCTATCACCTTGTGAATCTCACAGGCAAAATTTGTGGCATCATCTTGAAATACCAGCAAATGTTTAGCGCGTGGAAGGATGCACAGAAAATCTTCATGCAAGAGAATGGGCCAAGAGAACTCCATTCTCCTGTGAAAAAGATGCTATGGTTTATTATAGACATAACATACTTTTATGTCATAAGTGGGAGTGAACTTTCATTTGTGTATCTATGAAATATAGGTTGATTTGGTTCTTTCTGTGTATTAGTGTATTGTGGGACAGTTTTCTTTCAAGTGCTAAAAAGGCTGCATAGACTATTGTAAATATTTCCTGCAACCATACTGGTGCTATGGTATTTCCTCACTTTCTATGTTTTTTTTTTTTAGAGGGGAAGAGCATACTGTGAATTATGGGACAGGTGCACAAGAGCATATGTCAAAATGCTTTTACTTAGAACACAGGTGACCATGTGGATCAGATCAGAGATTTAGATGGTTTAAAGACCATTCATCACTTAGAGCCATTGCTCTAATGCTGCTGTAGCTTGAATAAGTGGGAGGATGGCCAGGGAAGAGAGAAAGAAAAAGGCAGTGTGGTTGACCTGACTCAAATAAGCCTGAAGACTAAACCAGAGCAGGTCTGGTACCTGAAATGACATCTGAAGCCACATTTTGCCAGGAGCATGCCTGACAGTCGAGGGACCAGATACAATCTAGAAAGCCACACCAGGCTTCCTTCAGGTGTCTGGTATGTTTGGGGTTCAATTTACCACAAACAATTTTTTAGTTTCAAAGACTTAAGTATCAATGTGTTGAAATCTCAGTGGGCTGTGTGGTTTCAAAACCAAATGCTAGAGGGAAGAGAGAACTTGGGAGGGTTCTCATTCTACTCCTGTGTTTGTTGCTCTGTCTGAGCAATTTTAGGGCTCAGCTCCATAATCTCACTGATGTTTTGCTGAAGGATTGTCTACTTGTTGAAGGGTTGCTTGGTAAATAAAATCACTGATATATATCAAGAAATAATTTCATTAATTGCATGAGAAAACACCATTACCCATTCAAGGTAAATATTTTAGAAACTGGACTTTCCACACAGAATGCCTGGCTATGCTTGAAAAAATACAAGAATAAGAATTATTTTTAGAGCTGAACTAGTATGTGTGAGCAGTGAATTGATAATGAGGCTTCTGGTGTGTCATCACATGAAACATCTGAGGCTGACTATCTTGCTGTTGGCACATAGCTACGATCCCTAGCAACACTTTCTGTCAGGACATCATGTGGTAATGGATGCCAAGCAGTTATATTAAGTATACTATATACAGCAGTGGTATATAATAGTGACAGAGTATCTGGAATGGAAAGTTAGAAGTGATAGAAAACAGAAAAGGTTATTTTGTAATGGCTTACAAAGATCAATTTCATTCTCACCCAGATAACTTCTGCCTTCATTAAGGAGCTTGGATTTTACAGGAAGTATGACTTGACCCCTTTTTAGAGCAAAGAGGGACATATTTAAGCAGATGTTAAGTTAACTTGATTGTCAGCTAATAACTGTGTGGAGGTATATCCAGTGTCAGCAGAGCTCATTGAAGGTGTTGTAATCCTAGTTGTATACAGCACATTATGTCGAATATAAAGTACCTAAGCATTTTTCAGTATTGATTTCAATACCATGGTAATTAAGAACAGGTGCATATAAATTAGAAGAGAGGTACTCTAATTGTTACTGATTAAGTCCTTTACAAATAGAACTTTACATAAAGGAATGCATAATTAAACATTAATGACCAAGATCATTAGCGGCAATTTTATTCTACTTACACATGATTTTGGCCTGAGGTGAAGTTTCATGTTTTAGTAAAGCTGTCATTCATGCTGCTGCTCCTTTGTTTGCTTTACAACCACATCATATTCTAGCCTTGAAAAGCCTTCTGGATATTGATTTCTATTATGGATTTAAAGGAACACTTCTTCCAGATTCAATCCTGCTTCAAGCACTAATGAAATAGGTGGCAACCTTACAAATTACCCCAGGTATTATGATGAACCAGGAAATCCTGTGGTCAAATGTCTCTGCAGAACATTCAGAAGGAAATCCAGCTAACCATGTAAACATACATGTTTTAATGTTTTAAAACAAAATTTGATTTTCTCTGGTGGCTTTAGACTCACATTTGCCATTTCTCAGTTTTCCTTTCAGGTGAATATTGTTAGTGCAGTCCATGTCCCGCAGCCTTTTTCTTCCGTATCAGCCAGTGAGGAAGACATCAGAGAAACAGCTGTTTTTCCACAGCTGCATTCTTATCTTTCAAGCTCAAGCTGGTGTCATTATTGCCTCAATAGAGGATAGTTTGGAAATAACCTGCACAAGACTTTGCCAGGAGACTGTTTGTCCAAGTGTTGTGATAGGGCGCTGCATTTTACGGACAAAATTCCAAGGAGTCATTTACAATGTGCTACCTGTTAAAATTCAGTAATATCTTTAAAAAAGATCCCACTGTATGTCCTTTGCTTGTTTTCTACAAGTGTTTACAATATTAAAAGGTTGAGTTTAAAATATCAAAGCTAATTTCCTCTACAACCAATATGAAAATTAGCAATAGAAGAATCTCCAAAGGTTTGGATAAAAGCTCAACAACTGTAGAGTGGGTAAAATAGGACAGGACATTCACCAGATTTCCAGTGCTTTTTCCTATAATGTGATCAGAATATAGCCTTTCTTACCAGATTCTTATTTGACTATTTGTACTACTGCTTAAAAAGAAACTGAACCAAACATAGTTATTAAAACTACTCCTCTTCTACGTCTGCATAAACTGTCTTCTCTGTTTATCAATAAATCAGTCAAAATCTGTTGATTTTCTCTTGTGCTCTTGCAAGATCTCCATTTATTTCACAAAATGAAATAGGCTTTGTTTTCATTGTATGGCATTTCCACTATGGTTTTTTCCCCTTCTATTTTCTGTATCTGTACAATATTTCCTATCTGTCCTGAGATGCATAGTTTGCAAAACCATAGCCAGAACTGCAAAAAACCCTTGCAAGATTAAGTGACTGGGCAAATAGAATGACAGGTGAAAGTGAACAGAAATTAATTAAATAAATGATGAGCAGCAATCAGGCATGGAATGATGAGTTCCAAGCTGAACATTATCACTCAGAAATCTGAGTGTTATGAGAGTTGTATGAAAAGTCAAATTAGTGCTCAGTGATAGTCGGAAAGGCAAAGTGAATGAAATACTCTTCTAGTGCCTGTGTCTCAAAAGAGGGAATTCTAGGAGTGGAAAACGTTTGCCAAAACAACACTAGTCTCAAAATGCCCTGGGACAACAAAAGACAGCAAGCTGGGAAATATTAGTTGTACATATACATAAACCCTACCTGTTCCTACATTCTTCCCTTGGCATCACAGATGGAAGAGAAATCACCTTTGGTATGAACTAGTACAGATGTGCCACATTCCTGTTTTAAGCAATAGAGAAGATATTTGGATATGGGTAATACAAAGACGAGTAATAGAACCGTGACTGAAATTCTTTCTTTTGTTACGAACAAATGGGTGTTTGCTTTGTTTGTAAGCAAGGCTTACTTAGCTCCCCCTCTGGCTTCAGCATGGCTGACCTGTGTGTGTAACCAGGACCAAGATACTCGCTGCCCTTCATCCCTAAGAAAGTATTTGAAAATTGTAAGAGAGCTGCCATTCCTTAGGAGAGCTAAAGTATACAAGACCTGCAGCATGAAGAAAACAAATTGAAGTTTTGGTCTCTGTTTGGCTTGCTTCAGACCATGTAACCCTTCAACTTTGCTTTACAATACTAATGTAGTCTCAGTCTCAGTCTTACACCTATTCTCATCATGTGTTTGGCAAGGAGAGTGACTATTTGTTCATAACCATTTACTACAAAATTTAAATATAGTGTAAGAAAGGTCTACTAAGTGCAAAAGCAGGGGTAATCCCTTCAGGAAGTTCCTACGGAAAAGACTGTAGGAAATTGGGAAGGAATATCACAGAAACTGTCCCTGTGTTCTTATCTGGTTTCAATGCTCTTGCTTAGACATCTGCCTTTAGCTACTGTTGGTGGCTTTTGGTCCATTCTGAACAAGTTCAGTCTCATGAGTCTCTAATCACAGAATCTATGTTTGTATAATAACAGTGGTAAGCTAGACTTTCAGAGTCTTTTATGAACCCCAAATACCATAAGATACTATTTTCACATAAAAATATTGACATATAATAATAATTTAGATAATAACTCTGAAAGCCTCGATTCTATTTTAGCATCTTAATTAACTAAATATTATTCTCCAGAAGAAAGACATTGGGAATCTGCTAACTTTGAGTGCATGCAAATCACCCACCCAAATTTCAGTAGGCGGTTTGAGTGGGCAAAAAATACGGGAGCTGGCTTAGAAATCAGGTGGAGAAAGCCCATCTGTGAGGGAGTGGTCAGCTCATTCTCCAGGCACATCCAATGCTCAGGAGCTGGTGCCAGCACAGGTTCTGGTCCATGCCAGCTTCAGTGGTGGTTTCTGAATAGGCAGCCCTTTGGAAAGATCAGACCCTGGAGTTGGATTGTGCAGACTGCAGGGATCCAGGGCAGAGAACAGGGTGGGAAGTTGATGGCAGGGAAGTGGCAGCTCTGACTGCTGAACGAGCAGGTTGATATAACTGGAGCTGTCTCGAGACAAATGGCTTAATTCCTGGCTGTAATGGATTGCAATAATCAAGCCTAGAAGTTGTGTGTTTGTATTGCTGTTGCCAAATTCGAGTCTGATAAGAAAGGTCAATCTTCTGGTGCTCTGCAGAAAGAAGGGGACATTTTAGCGGCCACTATTGTGGGTATTTAGGTGCAGCAAAAGTCTCCAGACAGCACATCTCTTATGTGAACAGAGACCACTGCCTCTGGTATCGTGACTTAACTGTGTTCTTGTTAATTTTCTACCATCAGCTCTCTTTTTCTTTTTAAATTCAGTCATATTCTTCAACGGGGTTCTAATAAATTTCAACCTGCCAGTGGTATTTTAAGGTGGTACTCCTTCCTTGTGCTTTGTTGTTGCCCCTGCATTGCTGCCCTTTAACACAGATGCATCATTTTGAACAGTAGCTTCATACAGGTGAATTAGAGAAAGGAAGAGAACTGAACCTCTCTGGCCTTGCTTTGTGAAGGGCTGAGGGGAACAGCTGGCTTTCCCAGTGCTTTCTGCTCAAAGAGGAAAGATTTGAGCTATTTATTTTTTCTCTAACCAAAAAAGATCTGTGGTTCATCTACTGGTGAATAGCATTAGATATGAGACACATCAAAATAAGAACTTGTTATCACTGAAAGACTGGGTTAAAAATGATGTTGACCTTTGGTGTGTCTTGAAAGTCTATATACATAGAAAACAAAGTTAAAGCAATATTACTTTGATATGCTTGCATAAAACAGCAAGAGGAAGATATGCTGCAGCAGGGTGCTTCTTCTCTTCTATAAAATCATCGAACTTTAATTTTATTCTGGAAAAAAAGTAATTCCAAAAGAATTTTCCAAGTGTGCCTCTAGGAGATGTAGATTAAAGTTTTGTCCAAAAGGAAATTAAAATAAAAAGCCTAGCAATTTTGCCTCTGAGAAGAAAAGCAGCTACATGTTTTAAACAAAAATGTATATATACCACAGGGAATTTCCTGGGGAAAAACACATTTTAAACTTAAGGAGGAAAAAGCACCTTCAACAATGTCACATGTATCAGAGTGTATTTATATTTTCCAAGTCAAATCTGCCTAATCTCATAATAAAAAAAGGTTTTAGTATTATCAGCAAATGGAAAGATGACATTAATACAGATAATAAAGACAGCATATTCTGATCATGCCTTAGCCACCACAAAGCTATTAGCTCTGATAATGGAATTTTTAATGTTGATCATTACATAATAAAAGCATATCTAGATTTTCAGCTTGCTGGTGTTTTGTAACACAAAAAAACCTTGTACAAACTATTGGTTTATGCAAATTTTCTGTATCTCTGAAGGTCATATTTCTCCCTGATTCTCCCAAGTTACTGATATTCAGTATTACTTCTGTGCTTAATGATCACACTTGAGCACTCTGGGATGCCTGCATAGTTCAGTGGCATTGAAATAAAAAGAAGTAATACTCTAGGTAAAAACTTTTACTTTTTTTTGTGGTTTTGTATGTGTCTGAATTCTGATTTTAGCTATATTGAGGTAATCTCATTTAGCTGTCTAAAAAAACCCAGTATGCTAATTATGAGCTGAGGCATTGCTCGAGTAAAATGAACCACAAGAGTTTGTTGGTTATTCTCTGAGTCATTAAAGCAGTGCTTCATGTACTGCTTCTAAAGAAATACTTTAGATACACTGACCTTTATTTAAGAAATAATGTACTTCAATGAGAAGAGCACTATATGTATTACTATTATTAGTATTTACAGATTATAAGCAGATGGAAAAAAAATCAGTGTCTGTAGCTATTATGCTTTGTAATTTCTGGGATTTTTATATTTGTAAGTTTATTTTGCTCAGAAAATCCACTTGGAATTAAAAAGGGAAAGCAGGTGTCATTACAATGAAAGTATTGGTGTGATTAATTACCAGTCATGGTTAGCCAGATAAACTACCATTGGCACTCAGAAAGATGAATGCACTATAAAAAAATACCAGTCCTTTTTCTGTGCCATTTCTAAAAATTTGTAAGAAAAAAAAGTGTTTGTAAAACTCTTCAGAAGCTGAGATTTTTCATGTTAGACACTAGGAGTGTCCTGAGAAACAAAGATTATTATTGTTATTCTGGCAGGTGTTAAGAGTGCCAGTCATGCTTGCAAACAATCAGGAGATTAGATGAACAGAAGATTTTGGGTTATACCATATCTCCATGGAAATGCTTTTTAACTCCGTTATGAAACACTGTGATACTAATCTCAGAGAAGCTAAAGCACTGGTGAGAACAGGTTTGTTAATGCCATTATGGTGCCATTCAGGAAAGCAATGAGGTAAGTACCAAAATTCATAGTCTTTACATTTTTGCAAATACAAGAGAAAATACAAACACCTGCTGGAAGCTGATGGAGACTGAAACATGATTTTTGCTGACCAGAGCAGAACTTGGTCCTGTACTGCAGTAAGTGTTCACCCACAGGAAGATTTCCTCTTTCCTGAGCATGAGGGTCAAATACTTTATTCAGTCTCAGTACATAAACTGCCCTATGTGCTGCTACTGAACTCTGAGCTGCTCCCCCACTCAGGCACAACATTACCATCTCAGCATCAGTGATTTACAGCCACTCACAGCACTTCTCATCCTCCCTCCTCAGCTTTACTGGAATATGAGGAAGCAACGGTGAGCACTTAAGAGTTTGAAAACATCAGAGATTGGTTTTCCTTTTATTATATAAGTATTTTCTAAGAAGTTTATGCCTGATGCTGCATTCACTGGGCTTTACTTTCTTCTGAGGCACGTAAGTACCTCGGTATATAAGTACCTTGGCACATAAGTACCAAGCTGAAATGATAATACTGGTAAATTAGAAGATCTTTTCACCCTGAAGAAGAACAATACCTTTCATAGTGACAGTTATATACGTCTGTAGGAGTGCAGCCTTGTTCAGGGAGATGGAAAACAATCACCTCTACTTCGTCTCATTCTGTGTGTCAAGTCATGCCTCAGTCTGTCACCTTCTGAATTGCTAGAGGTTTTCTTCACTGTGGAATGGTCTTTAGTTCTGGGCTGTGCTGTTGATGATGCACTGTGGTATCTGGATCTGAAAGACGACTTATGCCATGCCTGATTTTCACTATTTTTTGTACCTCCCCCAGTTTCTCTTAATGGCCACTTTTTGAACAGGTCCCAGTGCACAGCATCTCTCTGTCCATCCAGAAGCAGACCAAACACTGCAATCTCTGCCAGCCTGTGTTGGATTGTAGGCTGAGTTTCCTTAGTTCTCCTCTTTGCAAATCACCAGAAGGGCGTGGTGAGAATCTCTATCCGTTAGCATTTCTGTGAACATATCACCATCCTCTGTATCAATCACAAAATAAACCAAGTGCTCCCCTGGATTTCAGAGACATGTCCAAATGAGTTCTTTCTATATTGTTCCTCTGAGATACAGTCCCTCCATTGCACCTGTCTGTTCCCTCTTACTATTTAATTTGAAAGTTCCTTGAAACCAGGGATGCCCTTTGGCTCTGCATTACTTCAGCCCAAGTCAATGAAAAAATCGTATTTTCTGTCTCCATTTTCAGGTTCAACATTGGCTTCAAAGGGGAGAGTACTTGATTTGCTTGCCTATGGTTTGCTTACACTGCTTCTCTGAATGGAACTCAGCATAGCAGCTCTGTTAGACACTGGATAGATTGCTTTAGGTAAAAAAATTTCCTTTTTAAAAAATCTTGCAGACTAATACTACAACTAGATCAGTTTGTGTTGTTGGACACCACATTGACAGCACTTTTATAGACTCTCCTACCTTTCTGAAGCCACAGGAAAATGTAAATTATTTTAGAGACAGAAGGTATTTTAGACAAACAATGAAGATAAAACGTTGAGCTGACAGACAAATAGCAAGATCCTGCCAGATATTATGGTTGTTTGCATGGCTAGCGGTTTGAGAGGCAGAAAAAGGAGCCTGTCTGTTTTGTTACTGACAACTGCATAATTCACCTCCTAAGTAAACTCAATTAAAGGCATAGCTATAGATGGGGAAAGTCCTAAAGCTAGATTATAGTCTGTAAAAGGATTAGAACCTGATAATTATATAATGGAGAGTAAGCAGCTACTTCTGTTATCAGGAGTAGCAAGAGGTGCTTAGTAAAGCAGTTATTCAATGGTAATCATGGAGTACCTTTGTGACAGAGCATTCCTTTCCATGATTTATTCAACCAGAGCACAAATGCTGTTAAATAATTGTAATGAGTTTAAGAAATATATGCAGCATGTCACTGTTTAATTTAAATCCAGGCTCTGCTGTATAGCTGGAATAATCTTCTCTATTTTTCATAGCCTGCTTTATAAGAGAAGCCTACTATTTCTTTTCATAGTTCTCTGGCAGGATTCTGCAGTGCTTTACACCAGCAGAATGTCAAGGAGCTTTATTTCCTGTCCTGAACAGTGTTTCCTATAAGGCCATGTCTTTTGTGCCATGGTGAAATTCAGATCTGGCCTAAGAACTTTTCAAGGATAACTTCTCATTTAACCTTTAGAAAAGGGTTAGAGAAACTTGGCTCTATTTTCTGTTAGCAAGACTTGCATAGTTGCCCTGATGGTGGTGAGCAGCAAGCTGCACTGGCACATCACCTCTAAGTAAATAATGATATTTCAGTCTTAATGTACCATGTCCAGGCATATAAGAAGGCAAGAGACAAAGAGCAAAGAAAAATTTGGAGGGAAGCAGAAGTGATCAGATCTCAGGGTCTCACAGGAGCACAGAGAAACTGGTCAAGAATTTGGGTGAACTGTTAAATGTGATTTGTACAGGGATCAGGAACAGAAAAGGACAACCAGACTGGCAGGGGAGGCAGGCTTGAAATACGGATGGAGCAGAGGAGTTTGCAGTTACAGAGATGTTTTAGTTCCCACTACCTTAAACTGCAACTGCACTTTATTTTTCAATTATGGGGAAACAGAAAGAAAATTACATTTCTTTTGCCACTTTCCCCCCCCAAAGTTTCTTTGTTACTTATGAATGATCATGATTCTTTTGAGGTGTAGCTCTAAAAACACACCAAGAGCAAGCCACCCACTGAGCTAACATATGCAAGATTAGGGGAAATTCCATACTTAGGGGAAATGGAAACATGTTTTTACAATTGCTGACTGCTTGAGAGGGCTTAGGGGCTTAAGACACTAGATGAAAGTCCAAAGAAATACAACTGTGGGAGGGGAACAGTACAGACCTGTTACATACAAATGTGTCACACCTCTGCTCTGTTTCACTGGCTATTATTTCCAAATGTGTGCACATGTAGCAACAATAAGAACTATATGTTAGAGTAAAAAGAATTCTAGAAATGTCTGTTCTTTCATGTTTTCATGACCTGAGTATTGCTCCTCTTGCTGTTTACATGGTCAGAGACCTCGGTTCATGTGTAGGAAGTAGGTTCCCTCTTTGAGGACAAACCAAATTATTCTGTCAGACTAGAAAATGTAAATATTTCTCATTTTAGCTGTGAAGAACAAAGAAAAGATATTTCAAAAATAGATCACACAGAATCCTGGTTGATTTGGATTTACATCAGGTCTGTACAGGGATTTACATAACTTTTAAAAAAAACTACTTTTGAAAGCCATGATTTACAACTCCAAGAACTGAATACACCTTGATTATTTAAATACAGCTCAGTTAGTGAATCAGTTCGATCACAGGACAGAATTTTAAAACTGGACTTTTTAATTCAGATTTAGAGAAAGGCTTTTAGAGTCAACAACACTGCGTACTATTACAGACATGTGAATCATATTTACTTAAAAATGTAATCTATTTCTCTTGCAGGTTTGAGATTGATCAGCTAAGGATAGAATACACTAAGAATAGGAATGTAGACCTTAGATCTAGGTCTAAACTAAGATTAGATCTATTTAGATCTGTGTTTTGATGTAGTTATTTACAGAAATAGCATTCAGTTGAGAAGCTGTAATTTGAATGCACCAGATTTTGAGGACATTTATAGTCAGACAAGTTTATGCATGACATAAATATTTCAGGACTACAGGGCTTGAGTAAACTCAGATATATGTCTATATGTAACATGAAAAAAACTTCCAAAATATTTGAAAATTGCATCAGCTCATTAGCTTAAAAAGAATCTTGTAGTCTTAAGTTCTACCCACAGAATTTATGCTTGGTTTACTCAGGAAAAGTTAAGGATCCACTTAGGGAGTACAGCACAAATTTCAAAATATTACTGAATCAGAATTACAAAATATAGCTTATTTTTTTAAATATGTTCTTAAGGCTTTTATTTCTCTAATACCTTCAGAAAACTGTGTTACTCTTTTACTTGCTGTTTAACAAATAATGCACTAGATATTAAAATGTCTGTCGCACAATGCATTTTAATGACTGTATCCTATTTTTACCTTGAAATGAAATGACAGTCTTGCTAAAAAATACAGTACTTAAAAATAGTCACTTCAGCATTTTGCAGAGTGCTACTGTCTGAAAAATATTGATATTCTGTTTCTCTTCTGTTAGAATTAAAAAAAAACCAAACTCCCAAATTCAGTGCATTCTCACTGATGCCAAAAGTGCCTTATGAAAGATGCTCTTTGCAGAATGAAGATAGAATTTGTAATTCTTAGAGGAAATTCAGGTAATCTTTTCAACCCTACATCCAGAAGACAGTGTAATGATGGGAGGAGAAACACAACCCAGATTCTGAACCACAAGAGAATAAAAAAAAAGACTTGCTTTCCATGTATACTCTACTCCCTGTTAACTCCCACTTCATAGTCTAAGTGCTTTGCCAGCTCTTCATCAGACTTCCTTAAGGCCTGTTGACAACTCATCTGTTGTATTCATGACTGTATAAATAAGTTTTGCTGTTCCTTCCACTCTCCCAAGATCAGGGCTCCGTATCCTATTTGTCCTCCAGAGTGTGGCAGAGATGTTTTTTCTACTTCTGACCTCAGCAAGCTCCATATCCCTGTCATAAATGAACCTTAAATCATCAGGGTCTGAGGGTTTTACTGACTGCTCAGGTGTTAGAGAACAGCATTATGTCTCTCTGCAACTCACAGTGGAAAGAAGTGCGCTGAGCTGGCAGTGGGAAGTGCTAACACCATCTCTCTGGACACTGAACCAGAGCAACAAAACCTTCTGCTTGCCTCCTAGACTTAACACCTTACATAAAGACTAAAAATCACCAATTGAAAAATAATTCGCAATGGAAAACTATTTTAAAATGCTGGTTTCAATATTTTAAGTGTATTTTTATATTATGGAGTGAAAAAAACGGGTAAGAAAGCATTAACAAAATGTTCATTTTAATAACTAAAATTCTGGGCAAAGTATTTATTTCTGAATTATATGCAATGAATATGTATAATAAAAAGAAATAGGGAGCAAATTAATCAAAACCCAAGAGAATTAACGACAAGTCCAGGATTAGTTACAAGTTGAGACCTGTTGACAGATGTTTTCATTAAAAGTACACTGAATACAAAAATGTCTTTACTACTGGCCTGAAGGCTCCCTCTATCTTTCACCTTATTTTAAAAAAGATATTAGGGCTGCAGTTTCTAGGTAGACTTGGCAAAAAAAGTAATCTTCTTTTCTGCCTATATGTTAAGTGAAATTGTGTGCTTTCATATCTAACAATGGGATTAAATACTTGAAGGGTGTATGCAATGACAGATGTGCTGATGAGACAAATAGTAATAAACCAACCAAATTTGTGATCAAACAATGAATGTGTAATGCACTGTGTTGAAATGAAATTAAAATGGTGGCTTTACCAATTTTTTATTGATTTTAATTTTCAAAGAAAATCACTGTGCACATGCTATTTCTGTATTAAAAATTAGTCTGATGACAACATGACATAATTTATTGCTTTTAAAAGAATGCATAAAAACTCTCCAGGATTCATCTGGAAAAAATGGGGTTAAGAGTAACAGATTGAATACCATATAATTTTTCCTTTTCATATTGCTGGAAACCATGGTGCACAATGCTGTGCCTTGTTTTATATATTTTGCAACTCTCTCTCAAAGAAGACATTTTTTTCCTAATGACTGAAGAGATTCCTGTGAGAATCTATTTCTTGACTGTCTCTCTTGGGTGCTATACAGTGTAACTAACTTCTAAATTAGTTACTAACCTCCAGTGAAAGATGGTCTAATAAGACATGTTACAGGGAACTACTGTTAATAGACAGTGAGAACAAAGTTGAGACAAAACCTCATCAAACAGATTAAAAAAAAGGTTATTTATTATCTATTGGAAGATGAAAAATAGCATACAACACCTTTGCTTAATGGAATGTGTGTATGGACAGTGGTACATGATAAATGTCTAAATCACATTTAAATGTTTATTTTTGTGCACTGCTATTTACCAGGGAGTAGCTAACATTACAAAATTCACACTACAGCATACCCCATGGTATTCTGCTCTTATAACCCAGCACAAAACACATTTAAAACATAGGCAATCTAGAAGATACCTAGAAAAATCTACATGTGCACAGGACAGATCTTTGTTCCCTTACTGTACTTGACTTACAGACTACTTATGCACATGTTCAAAGCTTATGCCTCCTCAAATGCTCATCAGAATTATAGAGTGCATGCTTGTTCTGAGTAAGACATTGGCCAAATTAAGAACCAATCTTAGGGGAAATAATATGTAAGAAGAGTACTGCTGGTAGAAGACAGTTTAAAATATTCATATGGCTATTGAAGAAGGCCAAGCAAAAATTTCATGAGGATGAAATGAAGTGTTCATTGGAAAAAGAACCTCTGTATTAAGTACAGCATCTGTACTGGTAAGCCAGCAGCTAGAGTGAATAACATACCAGCTGCTCCCATTAAAGACCACATTTTACATATCTTGTTTCAAAAGAGTCTGTACGTTTTTTATATTTCCTAAAGGAATTTTGTCTGTACGTGGGTGTGCCTGAATGAAATGAGCCAGCAATTTTGTGGTTTGCCATTCTGTGTACAGGGCAAGTGTAAGGCTGGAATATCAGATTAATGCGGGACATGAAGAAGTCTCCCACAGAGACTTGCTCAGGTCACTCTCAGATCTCCACCTGCATAATACCCACTCGAGGAAAAGGAAAATTAAAAGAAAAATACCCAAGCTAGAATTTGCTGACAAGTGCAGATTCAGACTGTGCATGCCTCTGTTTTCGACAGCAGTGATAGTGAGGAGTGTCTTTTTGGAGTAGAGTGGGAAGAGCACTTTTGAAGTACAGAAGTAACAGATGGAAGAACCGGATTAAGATACCATTGATGGGGTATTGAGAGACAGCAAAGAGCAACAGATCTCCCTGGTGTGGATGGCACGAACCCAGTGACAGAAGAATCTGGGAGGAGAACAGTGGGTTGCAGCTACCTTGAGAGGAATTTGGAAAAGCAGCAGCAGGAGTCACAGACATACAGTCAAATACTTCAGAGAGGACTAGATGCTTTTAAAGAACCTCACCTACACTTGGTCAGCTGCTACAACAACAGACCCAGTTACAGGCATCAGAAAAGATAAACTGCAGCTGCACAGTGGCTAAAATGATGCAGAGCTGCACATCAGAAAGAGCACAGTGAGACGCACTGCTCAGTCAGTAGGGGTGTTTCATCCCCCATGGCTTTTGTGTCTGTTTTGAGTGTTGGAGAATGTCTTTGCAAACTGACATAAAGCACAGGCAGCTCTCTCCAGCTTTTCAGGTTGTCTAGATTCCCTGTCCTGAAAGATGGTGGCCATTAAAAAGCTTTTAAATTCTGATTTTAGCGGTGCTCAGCCCTTGAAACTCCAATCAGTCTCAAAGGGAATTGCAAAAAAATCTTCCCACAATTGTATTTTTTGTGAGAAAAATTCCATTATCTTTCACTTGCAAAGCTGAAATAGCTTGGTTTTTTTTCATTTCAGACTGACAGATTTTCTTTAATTTTTTGACATTAGGAATTTATCTCAATGGTGCTGTTTTACCTTCAAGTTAGAAAAAGTCAAGAAATAACACACAAAACACCCACTTCCAAGAAACACAGAAAAGTAGAGGAGGAAGTACTTTGATTAATTTTCTTTCTGTTTGTTTTCTTTTCATCTTTGTGGAACCAAAATTTCAAGCATACAATAAGAAATCCTAGTTCAGCATTTTTCCTTGTAGGCAAGTTAATTCAGCTGACATGGACACTATCAGAAGGTTCAATCTTTGCTGTGAATTCCATGTGATCAAGCTCCTGTTCCTATTGGAGTTAATGTTGCTTGGTGCAGATAGAAGGCCTGCCTCTTAGGAGCAATCTGAAGAGGAAATATCTCTAATTTAGGGAAAACCTGAAGATTGGAACAGTAGTTTTAAAAGGATTAATCAAGAACCCTAAACAGATATTTTAATTTAGACATTTAATCAAGTCTAATTCAATTTTCATCTGCACTAGAAGCTTTTACATTTTGGAGCATATAACCTGCAGAGACTCTGATCAGAAGATCTGGATGCAGGATAGTGATTCTCTTGCCCATGCTGACACAGACTATTCCAGGCCTTCAGATCAATAATATTGTGAAGAAGGAAAGCACTGTTTGTAGCAATCATGAGGATTAAAAATAAAGTATATTCGTAATGTCTCAACTTTTGAGAGGGAAAAGTCAGAAGTATGGGTAACTGAGATGCTTTCACTCTTTTGCTCCTAAATAAAGTTTAAATTTAAAGGATATATCCCTGAATAAACTATCAGTTAAATGTCAGCTCATATTCCTGCTTCAAAGCAGAGTTTCCAATGTGTGCAGTCTCCTTCTTAGCCTCTCTGCATGCCTTCTCTTTACTAAGTAAATACAAGGGACACAGCTTTAAAATCACTGTATGAACCAGAGTTACCAGTGCATCCCAGGAGTCCTTCAAATGGATAGTTTGTCAAAATCTTCACAGAGGTAGGGATTAAAACCACTGAACTTAAGGTATTAGAGACAACACACATATTTGTCAGGTCCCTGTGTTTGTAACAAGAGTTCACTTGAATGTGCCAAACATCCTCTGTGCCCACCAAGGGTATTGCTCTGCTTTTTGCATTGAGACATTCCTTTGGCACAAAGGACTCCAGCTGTTGTGGTGGCAGTGACACCTTTTGCACAGCTATTTTACTCTGTCAAGGGTAAGTGCAAACTGCAGGGGGCAAAGGAAGGGAATTTGAAACTATAACAATACTGAGTAAAACAGGGTTTTTCTTGCAAGATCACGTTTCTTCTCTGATTACTATTGACACATTAGTAAAAATGACTATTGAGTGGCAGTTCTGAAAGGAAAATAAAATAGCTACTGGCTTCATTTTTCCTCTGAAAATACTTTTATCACATTTGTAACCGTTTTTAGATTATTGAATGAAAAGAACTCAATAGACATGACCTACCAGATTTGGTGGGCATTGGTCCATATGGCAGAATGGTCCAGCTGATCTGCCATGACATTGTTGAGTTCATACGCCCAGCAGTGCTGGAATGACAGCCTTTTTGGAAATCACTGGTAGAGATTTGAAGTCACATGCAATGGTGTTGGTAAAGCACAGATGATGGTGCATTGGTGAATGGAAAAACTTTATCAAAGTACAGGAAACAGTTAAAAAAATTCTATTCTACAAAATGCCGTGAGCTGTGGCCTGACATGAACACACCTCTGCAGGATTTTCACATTCTCTTGCTCCAAGGAAGGACCGCTGAGCTTTAGGAAAGACAGAGAGAAAAGTACAACTGAAATCCAGGTTGACACCAATCCATTCAGGATTCGTGGTTGAACTGCAGGTTGACAGAAATATTCTGTGTCTTTTAAGCATTGGAAGCATCATGATTCTTTTGGAAAGGGGAAAGACCAAAGGTTCAGTCAGCTAATGAGAACATAAACTGAAGAGATCAAAGTGTCAGTACAAGCAATTGCTCTGAAATATGGAGTCCTAATCACTGGAACTGATGGATAAGAAGAGAACCATTTCACATCTGACAAAGCAAAATGTAATTATTATAAAAGTGGTGATAGGGCAGGTAAATGACTTGCCCCCAAATTTAAAAAGTCAAACCTAGTTAATTTTATCTCAGCTAATAAAAACAGCAGTGATAAGACTGTTACAGATTGGTGAAAAATTAATGAAGTCTTTAATGAACTTTATGGCAAATTACATAAATCAGAGCTAACTTAATAAAAGCCCAGAAGATTTTTAGCAGTGATTAGATTTTTCAATTGCTGAACGATAAAGAAAATAACTCTACTAAAATCCTCTCTTCTCTACTGGAAGATTCTGAAAGACATTAAAGCAGAGGAAACAGTACCAATTAATGATAGCTTCAACAGTGAGATCATTAAATAAGCTTAGAGTTTCATTTTTAAATGATCATTTGCAGAGCTGACCAGAGAGTATTGTGAGATCACCTCATATCAAACAACAAAGTCAATGTTTCTTTTTTGATGAACATGAAGAAAGAGCTGTGCATGCTGTGTAGACACCCACATATAAAACAACATCTTCCACACAGTGAAGGTTTTTGCTAGACTTGCTGGTGAGTGCTAAGCAGACTTGGTTTGTAATTATTTAAAAAATTATTAAAAAATACCCAACGCTTAGTTTTAAACAGAGACAAGACAGATTCCAAGCACTTTGATAAGACTGGGGTTCCTTATAGCAGTACTGTGAGATAAGTTTGCATTCGATGCTCAAGTGTTTCAATGTAGACATATTTGCAAGAAGGCAAAAATTTCAACAGGGATATTTAGGAATAGGCATAGATGGCACTTGTGCCTGATTTATATTAAATGTCAGTATGTTTAGAAACTTAAATTTCCTTCTTGCCTCTGAGATGCACTTGCAATTAAACCATCAATAATTATATGCTGAAAATTTATTCCAGATTCAGAGGAGAATCTAGGCCCCCTGCAAGTTTTTCTAATTTATGTTATTTATCGTGGACCAGTAAGGAAGAGGGGGAAAAGAAGAAAAGAGATTGTGCCTTGTCCTCTAAACCATGACAAGAAGCCTTCAGCCAAATTAGTCACGTGAGTATCACAGGCAAAGCCATTAAAAAGGCTGGTTTATTTCTGCATTTATCAAACTGATGAAAACTCCCTCTTTCTCAGGGTTGTGTAGTTGTTGTGGGGTTTTTTTAGCTTGTTTTCAATTTATCCTTTGAATCATAAAGTAAAATTATGGGAAATTTCCTATTTTAACCCCAAATTATAACATGAGGCCTTCAACCAAACTAATGCTCAGCACTTTAACATGCCCTCATGAAAAAAACCCAGCCTTGTCTAGACACTGACAACCATAAAGACTGTTTAATAAAACTAGCCAGATGGGTGTTTAGATTTAAATTTTATCTTAAACATTGACAAGTCACCCAGTACACTGAAAAGCAAGATGGCCTCTGAACACCAGTCATTTTGTGACATGAGATTATACAGGAGTTACTGTTCTGCTCAGTAAGTCTGGCATAGTCTGATGCAGCCAGAGCAATAAAATACAGCACAGTAATAAAGAAAAATTAGTTTTAATAACACCTCATTAGTAGGACAACCGGTCACTCAGTAAACATTTGTCTTTACAGAAGGAGGCTTTCAAAATTTCCTTTGAGCACCACTACAGGAAAGGAGACCAGAGCAAGGGTTCTGCTGTTTGTACTCCGTACTGTGAACAGGACAGCTAAAAGTGGAAAGAAAGGTTTATTGCAGGCTCGGAGTATGCTTGACTGAGTATGAGTCAGTAACGTCTTTCCCCCAGGACAGATGATACAGAAGTGCTTTCTACCCCAGCCACAGGAAGGAAGGAGGACAAGTTTTCAAAGGAGCATCATCATCCCTAGCACACAAGACCATTGCCCAGGAAAGTCTCCAACCTTGGAGATTTCCAAAAGCCCCAAGTAAGCTGGTTTTATCTGAGAGCTGACTGTGCTTTGGATAGTCTGAATAGAGACCTCCTGAAGCCCATCCCAGTCTGAATTATCAGATGACTCTGAGTGCAGCTGCACTGTCATTGTGCTCAGGCACAAATATGGAATTTTCCTTTAAGTCTATCCTTGTAGCTCTTATTTAAAAAAGAAGTTGGAAAAATGTGCTCAAACTATTTGTATAGAAATGTGTAACAATTTGTGATGAAAGTGTGCTCCATGCAGAATTGTGCTGTAACCATGGCAACTTCAATTGAGAGAGACATCCATTGCAAATCTATAAGGATCTCATTTAGAAGAGATTTAGTTGTACTACTCACCAATTTATGAATATTCCAATCATGTAAAAAACACCCTAGTTTCTTACAGAATTGTTTTTAAATACTGCAGCTGTGTGATTAAGGATACTATCAGAAGCATTTACATTGAACTGTTTCTAAATTTTATTTTATGATTCTTCTGCAACTTAGATATTTTGGAGGCTTATTTGGAAAATCCTTTGTTATAAAATCACTACAGGTTTACATAGTCTGGCTTCTAGTATTCTACTCTCCTTTGCCTGATTATATTTTTAATATCTAGACTACTAGGAAATTTATCTTTCTTAAAATACCTAGTTTCACAAATAAAGATGGATTCACCCCTCTTCGTACTTTAGATGTGATGTCTCTTTAAAATCATCAGCTCTCTGTTGCCTCTCACCTAAGATAAAATGCTGAACCAATGTTTCCCCATTGTTCCTGTCCATCTTGTAACCTTTCTCAGTGGAATACTGGCCTTTATTTCTCACTAACATTTTGTAGATTCTCAGTTGTTGGTCTTGTCTTTAAGGTGTCAAACTCAGTGTTGAAATTTGGGATAGTTCTTTCTTGTTTTGCTCACAGACTGAATTACCTACTTAACAAGCACAACGTAGGATACACAGAAATATGTCCTTAGAGGGGAGATTAAAGATCTGTAGAAGATATTAAGGTTACAGTTTTTGTTTATATGTATATATTTTAACTGTTGTTTTACTAGTGCAGTCGAATGCAGAAAGAGAATGGATCATAAATTACCTAAGCTCTGCTTTTCTTAATACCAGAGCCCAGCACATCCCATTCAAGGTATATTCCTTTGCTTGGGAAGGCATCAGCCAGACATCAATAAAGTCAATATGTGCCAAACAGCATTTTAGAAATTCAGAGCATCCTCCTCAAAAGAGCACAGCTCTGGGGACAAAATAACACTGGTGATGCTGGATAACAGAGCGTACTCATGAAGCAAGTAAAATGGATAAGAATACTGGTAATGAGTTTAATTTTTTGGGGAGGTGTCTTTTTGTTTGATACCGCTCTGATCCCATTTACTTGGGAATTAAAAACAACATCTATAGATGCCCAAGGGCCTTCTAACAAACTGTGCCTGATGACTAACTGTGCAAAGATACGAGAGGCTTTGGGGAGCCTCAGATTTCATGCATCCAAGCTTGGACAGGCCACCTGTTTTTTGTGCTGATGGCACAATTTCTGCAGATTTTAGAGACCAGTAATAACTATTCCTGTGAGAAAGAGACATACCTCCTGAAATGGCTTGGGAAAAAGTCAGCAAGTCCATAAATAAAACCCATCTGAAATGCTTAAAACAGTCTTGGCCTTTAGCATAGATGTGTTTCAATAAATAAAATTTAATGTGCTGTTGAGAAAAAAAAAAGAAAAACACTTCCACTACTCTCCTGATAAATTTGTCTAATGGAAGAATACTTAAGTCTTAAGAGATGTTTAATTTTTCAGGACTTTTTGTGAACTATATCAAGCACACTAATATTCTCATAGTCATTTTTACAGTTTCCTTCTCAATGAGAGAAAAAAGAAATGCTGCTTGTATAGATAGAACACTTATGCCAAAATCCCTTTTTCATTATTCCAACTCTGATACACCCAGGTATTTATTCATGTCTTGACCCTTTTTTTTATCTCCCTACAAATCAGATCAATCTCAGGGAAGTTTCACTTTATCAGCAACATTGCATCCTGCTACACAGATAATATGGCTTGCAAGTTAGCATTGCCTGTAGGTTACAGTTCTGTAATTGGATACCTTCATGGAAAAGGAAGGAACATCATAAATTTTGGAGGTGCTCTTTTCTTCAGCTTGCCAGAGTTAAAAGCAATTAGTTGCATCTCATAAAAGTGGCAGTCTTTTACAGAGCATACACTTGTCCTATTTTCTAATTTATCTTCCATTTAGTACAGTAGTTCAGGACTGTGCTTTAGAATTAAAAATTTGACCTATACCTCACTTTTAAACTAAAAACAGTCCTCCCCCACCGTGATCCCACTTCTTTAAACAAGTCACTCTTGTGTTTTTGGAAGGCAGCAGTTTGCAACATGAGCACTTCTCTCATCCCCCAAGTACACATATGAAAGGGAAGATGGAAGTTGTAAAAGTTTAACAGACACAGCCCAAAGAATGCTCAGCCCAGAGAATGAGAGCATCCAGATACACCTGTGGCTCTGGCTTCAGTCAGGGTCTCATCTGAGTCTGTAGCAGTGAACTTTCAAAGCTGTTTGGAAACCACAGTTTGACACCTTACAGGATTAATATCCACACACTTGGAGCCCTTCCACAGTGCTTCTCCCTCACCTGGAGAACCACCACTGAAACACAGGCTGAAGTTGGTCTCTCCCACAGATGCTGCCAAAATGGGTGTATAAGCATGATTGGGTGGATGTATCCAGTTTCAGGTATATATTAGATCCACATGTGTTTTCAGCCAGTGCCTTTGGAACTTTAAGCCTAGTAATTAGTTCATATTTTTGGTGTCCCTGTAGTAAAGGAAGGTCTTTTTTTATCATACATCAATCTTACCTCCTTTATTGGACACAGGACACTCAACTTTTGGGATGGACAGGTTGATCGAACTTTCATTTCAATGTATTGCTGTGACATGCAGCAGTTATGAACTGACATTCCATAAACTTGAATCTGAAGTTTCTAAGAGCAGCCCTTCTTACACGGAGGCAGGAACCATTTTGTTCTGACTGTTCTGACAGCATTTGCACACGTAACACTTCCTCGTGGGGACCTCAACTTCTGTTTCACAGCGTTAATAAAAACCAGCCCAAAAATGCACGGATGCCCTTTGTTATGGAAAACACAGCAGTGCTGCTGCAGATGGTTAACTAAGCGGTAAAGCCCAGGGACAGGAATTATTCCCCATGCTCTCCTTCTGTTACCTGCCAACCCCTGCCAATGAAACTATCTTGGAAAAAAATGAGTTCTGAAGAGTTCCAAACCATACTTTTGAAAAACTTCCTCTGGTCTGGGCCCATCTTTTCAGTTCGAGTTTCACTTCCAGTTTTCTGCACGAATATGCTCAGGTTTGCTGTGCTGTACAGCACCAAATCACCACTGAGCTGCTGCATCTCATATGGCCGGAGAGTGGAAGGACTTGATCTGATTGCACACAAATTTCATGTGGCTGCTCATTTGAAGAATGCAAATAACTGATAACTGTACCAGACAGTTGCACAAAATACTTATTTGGATAACTTATCTCGGCCATTTTCAGAGCCAGATCAGGAAGAAAACAGAACATACCCGAGCTTTCAGAGCCAGCACCTACAGTAAGTAACATGATTACATCAGAATCTCAGATTTGTTAATAGAAAAATGAGACAATATTGCTAACCCTTAATCATGGACCAAAAAATAATAATAATAAAAAAAAAAAGCCAGAAAGCCTGAAGGCATCTCTGTCATGGTGCTGAAATATGCTCAAAACCCCAGGCTGCCTTAATTCAGGCTCAGGAGTCATGCCCATCTTTGCTACCTAATTAATTATAAAGCTTGCAGGAAGAGCAATTATCTGCATTTTCTGCTCAGTTTCAAGGTATTTGGCAAAGAGATAGGCAAAATTTTGTATTTGCTGAGCAGGAAATTTGTCACTCGTTATCATTTCAGGAAGCTAAAAGTATTTGGAAATTTGACAAAGAATTTCATTCAAAGTAGGGAATTTTACAAGAAATGTTTCCACTTTGAACAGAGATTTATTCAAAATAGCATTTTTCATTTTAAAGTGGATCTTTAAAAAAGGACAAAATATTTAGAACGATTATTTTTCAAATATAATACTTAATTTGGTCTGCAATATAATATTTTGTTTTCTTTTAAAAGATCGTGGAATATTGATAACATTAATCAGAAAAGCAACACACTGTAGTTCCTGAAAGCAGCTTCCGTGTAGAGAGATGGATTTACTTCTCTGGAAGGAATGAAAATAATACAGTAGCCATTGCAGAAAATAATGAATGAGTAAAAAAAAAAAAAAAAAAAAAAAAGGCATTATTAATCATTTGGGCCCAAGATTTCAGGAGGTTTTAAAGAGGATTTATTTTTAAACATAAAACATGCACTGGCAAAAAGTGTCAGTGAATGTTTACATGTTCACTGTGATGGCAGTGCTGATTTTGCTTGGATTGGAAGCAATTTGAAACTGAAAAACAGTAGTAGTACCCTGCTAGAAGAGCTAATCAGGCAAGGAATCTAAGGAGATCATCCCCATGAGGGAACAGCTCCTGAGCAGATAACCCTTGTTAAATCTTATTCTAGAGCTTAAAATGCTTTGCTCTCAACTTACTCTGAACTGTATTAAAAGCACTAATATTCTACTGTAAGAATCTCCCCCCCCACTATTATAGCTATTATAGCTATTAATTTGAAATAGCTATTCCACCTTAAATTTAAAAGCTGTTTTTACACAAATTAATGACAGTGTAGAAAATTAGCAACCTAACAGTTGAAATCCTAGCCCTTCCTATGGAACTTGAGCGACAAGATGACAGGAATCATCCATCATCCACCACTACTGGAAACTGGGAAAAAGCAGTTAAAGCTTTTCTCCGAGACCCTATGCTCAGATTACAGAACCTGTGTGAGGAACTAGGTGGGAAAATGCCAAGGGAACGCTCACTATACAAACTCAGTGTTTCTCTTGCATGGAAAGTTGCAGCAAAACATGGAAGTCTTATAGACATCAAGAAAAATTTAATAAACCAAAGTGAAATTGGGGAAAAAGAAGCGAAAGGCTACTATCTTGATCCTGAAACCATTTATGCCATTATATCAAAGTATCTTTCTAGTATTAAATCCAAGGCACTGCTATGAAGATCCTGAAAATGCTTTACTTCATGCACTTTGCTTTAATGCAAAAAACTGAGTAAATAAAAATAAAAACCCAGAAATGTTATGTACTTAAGTATAAGTGATTGCAATAATTACACTTTCAACAAGCAAAACCAGCTCTGAATTTTTAACTTTTGCTTCTCTTAACCCCAGCACAATGGAAGAGAAAGTAAAAACAGAGACAGCAGAACTAGTATTTTGAAGGAAAAAATCTCTCAGCTCTTTTTTCAGACTTGAAATAATGCTACCTAGAAGCCATCCCTTTTCTTCACTGCTGTTTCTGTCTCTGCCTTGAAAACAAAATTCAACTGCAACTTGTGTTAACAGTTTTTTATGGCATCAAATCTTTGATTTGCTTTTCTACTACTGCTAAATGCCTTACTGTTTAAGTCTATCCAGTCTGCAGTGCCTGAGAGTCTAAAATCCTCCAATACATCTGTGCTGCCCGTGCCTCATAAGTATGTACTTGCAAAGCCACGATGTTAGCAGGTCTAGTGATCTCTGCAGCTGCTGAGAAAAACTTCCTACTCTTGACTTAGAGCTGTCCTGGAACACACTCTATGCTCATTATTCCCAAGGGAAGCTGCAGCAGAGTCTTCAGGCAATAAAGATTTGATTGTTCAGATCTTATCAATGCTTTAGTATGATAATTGGGGCCATAGGAAAAACCAGAGGGTTGATGTTGTCCTGAATAGCATGCCTTAAAAGTCCTCAGCTTTGGTGTACTTTTGCACTCCTACTTACTGAGAGGATCCTGCTGACCCCTTTATGTTGTTGTTATTGCTGTGCAATGGGCATTTGCATTTTCCATGCTCAGAAATATTTCTACTGTTTAGCTGGTGGTGACTGGGGATGTCGAGTTCAAGGTAAAAGAATATAATATACCCATAATCAATACTATGCTATGAAAACACTTTCCCCCCCCCCCTCTTCCTCACTGTCCTTAAGCTCTCAAAGTGAAAGAAGACTTGACCTTTGCTCCAGAGTTTTGACCAGGCTGTTGGAGCATCTCATGAAGCTCTTTGGTTTGCTCTGTGGCCATCACGGCTGAGTGACAGAGCCCTGTAAAGAATTCTTTGTGTGCCTTACAACAGTAAACAGTGACACGGGAATTAAAGAACCTCCTGGTTTACATGGGCAACAAAATATTTCTCATTTGTGGGAATTGAGACAAAATGTAGACATTTGGTTCTCCAATTCTGACATCTGAAATCATCATTGTTTGCCCCAGTCTATCCATAAAGCAGCTTCCCTTAATTGGCTGTGTCTTCTGGTTGCTATGGAATGTATAAGAAGTTTACAGGGATATGGACATAAATTATTTTAGATGAGTGTTGCAATGTTTATTCATTCACCCAGTTTTAAGAATGCCTGCCAATGCTGATGGAAACATAACTCTAATGAAGCACTTACAAAATGTCACAGAAAATCTAAATTAATCTCTGTGGTTTTTGAAATATTCATTAAAATATATCAGAATGCAGAATGCTTTTCAACCACAAAGACAACTCTATTACTGCAAATTTCATTACAAATTTTCAGTGGAGATAGCAATATATAATTTAATATAAAGAAACTAACCTAATGGTATTTTGGTCCAATCTACAGCATTTAAAAGAAGTGTAATTGATTTATTTTCTAAAAGATCAAAAATCAAACAGAAAGAATGATGACCCATTTTGAACAATTTCTGTGTAATTATATTTAGTTATTTTAGGGTTACATAAGACCGTTTCAAAGTTGAGAAAAACACTACTCACTAGGTTCAAGATTCTCCTGAGTATTTACACTCACATTTCCACTTAAATTAATGCCAGAGTTCAGAGTACACTGAACAATGATTTTCCTTGCTATAACACTACCATGACAAAAACACAAGATGACTGCTTCTTCTATTCCAGCACAGAGGAATTTACTGAAATGCCTGATCATTCAATTTTCCATTTATGCCAGTCATCAAACATCAGGTACCACTGATTTTCAAGTCCTAAATGTGTAAGAACTGAAAAAGCACGAGAAAACATGCAGCAGCCACGTATAAAGGTGGCAAGACTGTGTTGATTAGTTGTACTTTTTAATACAGTGAAGAATTAGAAAACCTAGGAAGGAAATGGCTTAGATCCTCCTGGTGTGCAGGCAGTTTAATTCTGGTAGAAAAAGGAGTTAATATTTTTAGTTTTCAGGCCTTCATTAATGATTCTTTTTCTTTTCCTCTCTCCCCTGCGAGAGTAGGGTACTACTCACATGTTAACATGCAAAGCATGATGATTTCATTAAATGATTTGCTAAGACTTCATGCATAATCACCTCATTGAAAAATAATGAATAGTCATTTATATCTTGTTAATTAGAAATGTGCAATAATAAGGGCTGATACTGGTTTAACCCCTACCTGAGGAGGTGAATGCAACTTGGAAAAAGCAGCTAAGACTACCCATGGCACTCTTAGAGGAGGCACTTTGATAAGTGCGCATTATCTAGATAAGAACTCCTAACAGAGAATTTAGTCTCATGTCATATATCAACTGTATATCATTAAGAGATACAAGTTCAGGTTTTATTTTATATATATATTGATGATATGCATTTGCCAGCAGATTTCTCTCTGCTCAGCTGCTTTTAGACTCCTTAACACATTTCCCTTCAAGTTCTTCTAAGGTGGTAGATACAGAATTTCTATGGAAAACTGTAAGAGTTTACTTATCTGGGTGAGAGGTGATAGTATTGTATTGGTACAGAAAGGACAGATTGTTTTTCTTTTGTATTGTATTATTCTCTGGTAAGATTATGGCAATGAGTCTTTAACAGATAAGTATACAAAAGCCTTTGAAAACCTTGACAAATGATTTAAAATAAAGAGAAAAAAGAACAAAGGCAAATGGGGGTTTCCTGTAGCTGAAGGTTTAACATCTCTGATGACGCCTGCCTTAAGACAGAAAACATAAGTACAGAAAGGACGAGACTATGTCTTCACTAAGAAGAAGGATATTTTCTTGACAATAAACCAGGATAACTATCCTGCAAAATCCTAATGCAACAACTGGTAACTTAGCTTGATCCAGGTACTTAACCCAAAGACCAGCTCATAACTCTCAGTTATGGAGTGAGAGACCAATTATTAGTGCCACTTGCCTACATTAGGGCTTAAGGATGACTTTCTCTCAGTTTAATAAGAGCATAGCAAAGGATGTACTCAGTCTCAGAAAACAGCTGTACCAAGTAGAACCTAGGAAAATCCCTGAAAATATAAAGGCCAAGAATTCACCCTGTCTACATTCAGCTAACATTGACTATACTGACTTTTAAATCTTGCTGGAAAATTGGTCCTACTCGTGGCTTTTGAAAACACAAACTGTATAAAATATTTTCTGAGTTTTCCTTGTAAGTCTGGAGCTCCACTGCTATAGTGCCAGGCAGAAAAATTACTGGAATTGTCATGCATCATATCCATTTTGCTGGGGTCAACAGAGAGCTTACCAGAAATATACATTTGATTGGCATTAAAAAAAGTGACAGTTCTAAAGTGTTCCTTATAATATTGTCAAATTTCATGGTCACTTTGTTACAGCTGATTTGACTGGCACCTCAAGGGAGGCCAGTAAATATTAAGCAGCTCTCTGCCTCTTTTTTTTCCTGTCAGTAGAGGAGAGAATCAAAATGTTTTTGATGGATTCAGAGACTGTTTCATATGATATTTTATTAACTTCTGCAAACTGTATGAAAACAATTCAAAATATCTCTTAGATAAAGCAGCTTTAGCTGAAAGAGCTAAATTGAGTCCCACAGTTCAGCAATATCCCATATGGTGCCTCATATGTCACAAAACCTGCCTGGATCTTGAAAGTGAAGGTGATTCCCCCCCCACCCCCACCCCGTAGGATTTAAATCTACATTACAACAAACCAAACACAAGTATGTTCTCCCTTGGATCTCTATCAGGAAAAAAATGCTATTTTAATGTTGCTCTATGTTTACACCTGAGATATATTTAGTACTTATTTTCCACTGACTACTACTTGGGATCTTGGAACTCTCTTGATATTTGCAGGCATGGGCCACTGAAGAACTTGGCTTATGAATAATTAAATTCAGAACAAAGCTACTTCCTATTGCAAATGGAGACAAACAGCAGCATCTCCGAACACCTGCTGATACAACCTCCCATGCAAGTCTCAGGTCTGAGATACAGATTGCAAATGAAAGATTTGGAACAGTCCAAGTTTGCCACTGATTGACAGCAATCATTTTTTTCCCTTGCATTTAGTATAGTCTCTGTGTTTTCTCTGATGCCCTTTTGCAAAAGAAGATGGTAACATAACTCACAACTTGCTAAACCATGAATGAGAAATAGCAAAATGACTTTTAATGTGGGAAACGTGAAGCCATATGGAATTCTTTTTATGGCACGAGCCCTTCCTCTTACAGTTTTTCTTTGGAGATTTCTTATTAAGCAACTTTCAGCCTTCATAATAAGAGAATATCCAAATCTCTAGGGAAATCAAGCAACTCTGGCACTAAAACAACTACCATGTCCCTAAAGGTGAGCATGGAGAGGGATGGCCAGAAATGGCTGTGTATTTTGCCATTACTGGCACTTCAGACGTTATGAAGTCACCTGAGGCTCCAAATCACAAGGTTACACTGTGGTATACTGTGTAAAGTCGCCACTGAAGAAAACACATTTATGGAGTTGTCTGTTACAGGTGGGGAGGTAGCTGATATGGCAACCACTGCCTTATGCCCAGAATCTTTACTTTTCATCTGAAACTCAAAAGCGTATAAAACCCCCTCATGGACAAACCCAGTTATAACTGAAAACTATAAAACCAAAATAGAATCCTGAAAACAACTATAACCAACAAACTTCACTCTGTGTCTTACAAAATTGGGCTGATAACAATATCACATAAAGATAAAAGTTTTTTAGCCATTAAGTGGATAAATGGAATACGTGAAGAAGAGGTTGCCAAAGCAATGTCAGTTAATGGGCACTCTAAGAAAGTTAATAAAGAGCTTCACTCTTTCTATATAAAATATATACATGGACTGAGAAATACTAATATTTTAATTGTAAAATGGAAGGACTTACAATTAGTAGCTTCTGATTGCTAAGAGATAAAAAAACTAGCATTGCTCAAACACAGAATTTACTGAAACACACACAAAAAATCAATGTTAAAATTTTGAAATCAACTACAGCACCAACTGGAGTCATTAATATAACATGGCTACAGTGCTTACAGATCCTGCTCTTATACTTCCACAGAACACACTGTGATCCCTTGTAGTTTTTTCTCAGTCCATCCTGACACATCAGGCAGCAGTTGAATTACATGAATTTTCACAGCTCTACCAGCAAACTGTATTTTAGTCCAGTAGTTTGTTACACTGGCAAGGGATGTGATAATTACTGAGATCACAAGGGCACCATCTAAAAACATTGTCACCTTCCAACTCAGTGGCACAAATACACTTGTCCTACATGAACAGTAGAGAGCTTACTATTGATGCCAAAATTCACTTATGGAAAAAATTTTGTGCCTACAGTTAAAATAGCTGCCTTTTTTTTTTTTTTAATACCTGTTAGTTAAAGACAATGTTTTTAAAAATCATAGCAGATTGACCTAAGCAATTATGTTATTCACAGATTTTTAACTGATCTGTCTTTGGTATCATTTTTAATGCAAGCAATTCCACAATTGCTATTTTCCCTGTGGGTAGCAGGACTGGTCATTAACTCAGAGACTTTCCAAATACTCCTCTTTGAACTAATGTTCATTCTGCAATATCCACTGTTGTTCTCTCCAATGCTCCTTTTGTTCGGTTTTTCTTCAGATGAGCGACGTGTTTTTTCTGTCTATCATTTGTCTGAGCATTCTTTAACATTGCTTCCCTTTCCTTTGTGTTTTAGACCACAAATAGGAAAGTACTGGACTTCTGTGGACTGTAAGTTTTGGATACGATAATCAGGTTACTTGGTAAAAAAGTCTGCTTCTTACCTGCCCCAAAGGAAGCAATAGCTCAGGCTAGTAGATCCTTTCTTTCTGGAAGAATAGTGAATACTTAATTTGAGAAAAATGGCTGTTCACACAGCTACCAAGAATCACTGTTTGGTTGATAAGGGAAGGGACAACTATCACCAGAGCTGTTATTTTGCTGATTATATGAATGAAGCCATCATTTAAAGAGCTTCCTGGCAGTAGGCTCTAATTCAAGAGTTCTGTCAATTTTGGTTGTCTCAGTAGGGTTTTAAGTGGGCTACTTCACACCTGTCCTTTACAGAGCTCAGCTGAGGAAGAATACAGGGGAGCAGCTTGCCAGTAGATATCTACCATTTAAAACGAAGTGTAAGAGAAGTGTGCATTGTTCTAGCACAACAGCCCTGAAGATTCCATACCCAGAAGCACATTTTGCTGCTGATTGTTTATACTGTTCTATAATAAAAAAATTACAATGTGGTTACTGCTTTCCTATTTCTCTTTGGCAACACTGCCACATCTTTCTCAACACATAACACATTAAACCCCAGAAATTGCCTTATTCTGGAGAAAAGAAATTTTATGCAAATAATATTATATGGACAGAAAGAATTAGAGCATAAATCTGAGGATGGTGTTTGTTTATAAAACAAGCAAGAGTTTGTGTGTGCTTATTCAAAGAAAAAAAATATTCAGTGACATAATCAGGACTATTTAGAAGAAAAAACCCAAGAGTGATGTTTCAAAATAAAAGATAAACCAGAAGGATTTTTTGAAAAAAAATCTCATAGAAATGCAATGCTTAACCACTTGGTGTCACTCTTAACTCGTGCTTGAGTCAGCTCAGCACTTTCTATTCCAGCAGGAAACTGAGCTATAATAAAGAAAAGTGACAAACTGGGGAGGATTTCACTAGCTGTATTTTAGAAAGAACATTCAGGTGTTCAGAGATTCAAGTAGACTGACCTAACTATTCTCTAGAGATTGCATGGTGGAGACACGTTTCACAGCTTGCTGTCCCTGAAGTAGAAAACAACCACAGTCCCTGTCATCTGCAAAACTTCATCTATTAAACCCAACTCTTTGACTTGTTACCATCCCCTGCCTAGTATCACAGGTATCACAAATGGGAGTGTCCCACAGGAGCTACCTTTTTGCACCAGCTTTCAGTAGAAATGAGCTTACTTGGAAAATGTCACAAACCCCTTGTCTTAACCACTCTGGTTAGTGAATAACTGTGTCTTAGGTGCAGGATTGGACTTCCTACACAAGCAACCTGCACACTACAAATTTAAGACTTTTTAAAATGGTAGCCACAAAAGCCAAACTGGTGGTTGACATCTACACTCCCGTAGGCCACCTAAAATAATATGTAGGCTAAAACCAATCAAATAGATCATACTAATGGTGGCAAGCTCAAACAACACTCTATTCCATGCCAACAAGCATCGTGCAAAACAATCCCAGCCACCTCAGTCATCCTGTCCAGCCTTTGCACGGGACATTGCCTGACCATGCAGTGGGGAGGTCACGGAGTCCCACCATGAGTACATTTGTCCCAGCTTTACTTTAGCAACAGCATTTGGCAGTCATTAGCATCACTGGCATTGTTACTGGGAGTAAGGCAGCTTTATTTCTCAGCAGAAATGTCACTGACAACGCACCCTCTTTTTGGTTTTTCCAATGGGAGGAAGAGAAAATAATGGAAGGAGGAACACTGACCTGATCGCAAACTGCTTGGAAAAAGGTGGCTAGGGAGGCACAGTGCTATTACATCACAGCTTCTTATTCTGCTAGTTTCCAGGGAATAGACTTTCATATTTATTTCCCACAGAGAATTTAGAAAAGCAGTATCTATAAAACAGCATACTCATATTTATAGTGTGGCTTATTAATGAAAATGTAGAAATAACATGCTCCTGGATTTCCTATTTGAGTGATAACAAGAGAAAAAACAGTAATGAGAAAGCACTAAAGGTCTCCTCTGCAGGCTTCCTGTTTACTGGCAATGCTCCTGGTGCTGGATATTTGGAAAGCTGATCAGATTTTTTTTTTTTAAATTTAAGATCTTTCTACTTATTTTGCATGTTTTCTACTGCAAAAGGCATTAGGAGAAAAGCAGCTTACCTCCCCTTATTTCTTTCCCCATCCCACCATCTTGTTTAATGCTTGATTCCATCTTCCTTCCACTGGGTAATTCTGAGCACCACAAGAAGTCATTCTTCCAGGTATCAGCAGCAGAAAGGCAAATATGATGCTAGTGAATCATAACAACATTACTGGTAACTCAGTCAATGAGATGCAGTGCAGGAAAGAAACTGCCATCCCCATCCCCTGCTTAGTGGGCACTTTCTCCCTCATTAGTACCTCTACTCTCAATTCTCTGCAATAGTTTGTAAGCTCTCCTCTCTTGATATCACAGTCTTTCTGGATAATATCTAAGTTAACCTACTTTACTTTTAGATTTTCTCCTGTGAGCTCAAAGTTTCATTCTAATTTAGCAAAGGGGGTTTGCAGGAAAAAAAATTGGTCTGTTCAGTTTTGTAGATGAATTTGGGTTAGCAAAGAAATGAACTGAAGCCCACTGAATGTCAGGCTACACTATCCCATCCTTACTGTCTTCGTTGGCTGCTTTAGACTCCTGTTTGGATTTTCATATTTCAGGTTCAGTTCTGACTCTGAGTATGAGCTGGAATAAAACCAGATGAGAGCTGCAGTCAACAACTGTACTGCAATGTAATGTTACAGAAAGCTGATCTGCAGCATAGTGACATTAGCTCCAAAATGCTGAGCCACCCTTGAAAGAAGGGAAGGGTCCCAATAATGCACATTTATCCATAGCTGTGCTAAGCAGGCGTGGACAGGTGACTCAGGACTCTAACAGAAAAGGAAAAGTATCAGAAATGGTGTTTCACAGCAAGGGCATCACCTGACAAAACTTACTAGCACAAAATAATAGTCTTTTCAGCTCACTGACAAGCCAGTCATTGTATTGATGCATTGAACCAAATTTTCATTCACTCAGAATGTATCTGAATTAAAAGACCACCAGTAAATATGTATAGACTGGTTAAATCAGGCATAGAAAGACAAGAAATCTTCAAGAGGGCTGTTAAGGTTCCGTTCAGAGAGTCATTGTTTGATTGCTCGTTTCTGACTGCTCTGTCACAAAACCAGCCTTTTCCTTTTTATTCCCAGGATTTGTGGCACAGCCTATAACCCATTGTCTGAGACTGACAGAATACTACCATCTACTGGTCTTCCCATCATGGAGGCTTTCAGCCCTTCATCAGTTCCACACAGCCTGTTTTCCAGTTTAGCACTCAAACTCATGAGTAAGGCCATCTCTCTTCAGAAAACCCTGCAGCAGTGCCTCCTGTTACTTTGCCCTCTCTGCAAAAATAGCTCAGCTAATGATGCCCAGGTACTGGGAAATAAGTATCAGTGCTGGTTCATCCTAACATGCCAAGCTGTAGCTCCAGGTGGCTATTCAGGGATTGCCTTTCAGCTATAACAATAGCCAGCAATGGGCAGCTTTCACTGGCACCCAGGTTGTGGGAATAGTGCGCAGAAGTGGACAAATTTAGGATGATCTGCTCTGTTCTCTTTTATTTCCTTTATCTCAAATCTCTTCAGTGTTTAATCTTCTGATCATTGGCACAAACCCTACTTTCATCTACAAATGCCTGTAATCACTGATCCTGAGTTTTCTGTCATTCTCCCCTCACTTTTTCCAGCAGGTTCTCTATTCCTTCTTTCCTAGAAAACAAAGGGACTACACATTCAGCTACATGATTCAGCTGGATTTTAGTGAATGAAAGGATACAGAATCCCATTAAAACTTCAATGTGCTGTACCAGAACCATCAAGGAGAGCTCTAACATATATACTGGCAAACATACTGTGGTCCACTGCTGCTCCACACTTTTAGTGTGAAGTGAAATATGATGACTGGATTCAATCTACCAAGATGCAGAATAAGTGCTACATGTTTTGTTGTCTCACCTAAAGAAGGAATTTGAAGCTCCCAAAAGGACTAAGGGAGAGTGGAAAGGGAAGAGAAACAAGCATCCAGTTTTGTATTTTTGTGAAATAAATTCTAAGCATCTAACAATAATGTCAGTATTTAGGATGTGGCTTAAGTCTTGAAGCATGAAGTATTTTTGGAGACTTATTAAGGTAACACTGATTATTTAAAAAAAAATCTAAATATGCTGCCTTCTATGGAATTTAAACAAGTGTTTGGCAGGTGGCAGTAAGTTTCACGATGACCTTAAAAGTTCAGTTAAAAATATTAACCAGTTATTTTCAAGACAGATTTTTTCAACAGTTTGCAATAATGAAATTATAGCAAGAGTTAAAGAATTTAAATACACTTTAAAAGCAGTTAGAGATGTGAGTGAAAGCAGTCGTACAGCTCTTCTGTCCAATTAAGAAAGCCCAGAACAGAAGGTATGACAAACTACATTGCTCCAGATAAAAATCCACAAGACTGACAGAAACCAGTAGGAGTCTTCCATGCACCCTTTTTTTTTTGGCCCCCAGGAAGATGGTAGCTCTAAGATGCTGAACCTTACAAAGTCCATGTAGTTCAAAGAGGAGGTATTTATATTTTCTGTCTTTGTTCACAATCATACCCTGGCTTTTATGTATTTTATATCAATTTTTAAGCATTACTGCAATTATTATACTTTAAGGTTTTAAAGCAACATCCCATTATTACTTTTTAATATTATTTTGTGATAGAATACTTGAAATCAGTGATAGCCTTGTTCTACTCATGTAATTTCTTTTATTACACTGCTTTCTTATATAATACGGAAGGTTCATTAGGAAAGCAGTAAGCTGAGGGATATTACTGAAAGCATGTACTTAAAGGAAAAGTACATAGTCAATAGAAACATATTAATTGGTGTTCATCACACAGCAACGATTCTTTCAGCAATATGTTAACATTTTATGAACCATTTTCTTTCTGCTTGAGTGGAAAGGCATTAATATTCAGTCAGTTGAACCAGGGAAGACCCGTAGAATACACCTTGTGTATTAACTGCCTGGGTCCAAGGATATCAGAGGAGCAGGAGATGTTTATTGCTTCCCATGCTCCAGACAACCAAGCATTGCTTAAAGTAACTTTACAACAAGGTAAGATACTGAGATTTATCATGAGGTCGAAAGCATAAAAACTGGGACCCTACATATTAGATATTGTCTCCTTTGCAAAGGAAAGATGGATTAACAAAAGCTATTAAAAGCTTGAATTAATGCATATTTTATAGACTCTACAGTATTAAGGGGAAGATTAAACTTAAAGGTGGCCATTTCAGGCTTTATGCAGCACTTCATACATTTATTTTCATCCCTTGAAGTAATGTGGGTGTAATGCCAGCAGACCAATTATGCTACCAGAACAGAGTAACAATCCATAGCAGCTTTGCTTGAGAGACAAAACTTCACGGACACCTTCTCACTAGAATTCACTGTTTTTACATGGTACACAAAAAATAACATTGTTGGGGTAACGTTTGTCATAACATCTTTTTATAGGAGGGGGGTTTTTTTTCCCTTAAGTTTTTTACCACTTTGGTAGATTTCAGGAGGCACTAAAAATTTTGTAAGAAAATATTATCAAGAATGAGAGAATAACAGAATTACTCACTATAATTCAGTTGAGAGAACATGAAAGACTCAGGATATGATACAAAACCTACTGGAGCTAAACAAGAGTCGCACTGTCTGAAAAGTGTAGATTTACATAAAAGTCACTTAAATTCACAGAACGAAAAGGATGTTCTCTTATTCCTAAGTCTTGGGATCCCACATGGTCTACAGTGAAAAGTAGAATCTGTACTGGCAAGTTATTCAGTAATTAGAAACAGTGTGGGGAAGTCAAGGGATATCAAAGGGCAGAAAGTTCCAGCCAGCCCAAGACGCCTCTTGCAGCTGGAAAGTCAAGGAGAGAATGAAAGAAAAAAAAAACACTGAAGAAGAAAATTGAGGAGTAATGTTGTAAAGAAAATCCCACTTAAGTGATGCGCAAAAAATATAACTACTCTTACAAAAAATACCATGTATTTGCATTCTATATACTTGTCAGATCACACTGAAAAGAGCCAAGGGATCTGATCTATCAGTTTTTAATTTCCAAATGAGAGCTACATATAAATGGATAAGTTTATTATGAGAAAAATATCTTTCCCTTTATTATGGAAACTTACTTAAAAGGTGAATGCAACAGGTTAAAGGATTTCTAAGTGTACAAAGATTGCTTACAATGGTTGTGAGGTTATAGACTTGGAGAAAATGCACATTAGTCACTAAAAGGTTTTAGAAAGAAAACTAAGTTAGGATAATTGAAAAGAGAAATCAATTATATAATTTGAAAGTTTTTTTTTTCATTTCTATTTTTACACAGATATAGACAAGATAGATATAAAAAGTAATAGGAAGACCAAAACCACCAACAAACTTGCTAAGAGCATAAAATCTAAGACTAGATTTTTCCAAATATACCAGAAGCAGGGATAGTGCCTGAGATCCTGTAGAGTCAATACATGTTTACAGTAAGAAATAAGTCCTTAAAGAAGCCAAGAGAATGAATTCTTCCTCCTACACTTATTGAAAACAAATTTAGTTAAGTTATACCACAAATGTCCTTTATGATGGACATGTCAGACAGACCATCTCAAATCGAAGTGTCAGTAGAATAGCACTAGGAACAAATTGGTAAAATGAGTAAGCAATGAATCCCCAAGCCCAAGTGATATTCAGTGAGATGTTCTAAAGGCAGTCAGGTATGAAATTACTGTAATGTTGTAATATGTAACCTTTTGCTTATAACTACCTTGGTGCCAGGAAAATAGTGGTAGCTAATGCAAGACCAAGATTTCAAGACAGCTCTTTGGGGATTTGGAGAACTACAGGCTAGAAAGCCAACTACAAGGAGTTTCAGAATGATCTCATGACACCAAAGGATAAAGCCATAAAAGGCCACATAAAATTTAATGCACAAAAATCTAAAGTGATATACATGGGAAAACAATTGTAATTTTAGACATATAGATAGGTCTTTGAATTTGAATTCCATTTTTCATACATACTTTTGGTGAAGACTTCAGAAAGCTCTCATTGTACTTGTGATGCAAACTGTATTTTTTGAAATGTTTTTTTCAGCAATCCCTGATTGGTGCTGCAAAAGAACCCAAAACTGGAATGCAAACCAAACTTAAAAAGATAAGTTGTCCAACATGGAAATGTATAAAATATTTCCATTTCTATCCTTATTTAATTTCCAATACATTTTAGCCAACTGAAAAAAATGAATCACCACATCTTTATGTGTTTGACTAAGTCATATCCCTTGTAATTCAAAGACCACTTGTATTTTATTTCTTCTATTAAGCAATAGGCACATTTTCCTCATTTGCAGTCTTTAACCTCAGTCTTTTTATACTGTCTGAAACTGCCAAACATGGAAAAATTCATTTCCCTACCTGGGTGCAATTTGGGGGCCAGGACTGATCGAACTCTTCAGATTATTTACCAGTGAGCTAACTTTGCCTTTTGTTAATGAAAGAATAGGGCACATCTCCAGCTGATAAACTTGCCTCTGTGCCAGCCCTCTCAGCCAGCAAGGGCGTGCAAACTTTCCTGGCAAGTTTTACCTCCTGTGAATGATGGGTGGGAGCCACTAAAGTTGGTAAGAACACTCAATACCAGAAAAATTTCTTTCTCTAAGCGCTACATAGAGAATGTTCTCTTTGCATAAGGTGTAGGGGAAGACTTAATTCCCTAAAACAGAGACTGTCAGGTATTTTAAAGATGTTTCATAAAAAATACTTGCAAAAGCTGTGTAACAGAGATTGACAGGAGAAAGTAGAGGTAGATTTTTATGAAGATTAGGTTGTACACTGTTTCCTGCATAAATTTTGTTTATTTACAGAGTAATTACACCGTGATATGCTTCAATACACACCAAAGAAGATAAAAAAAAAAAGGTAGCTTGGTCCAGTGAGTTGCCCAGAGTACACTGTGGTACCCTCATAATGCAGCACAGGTAAGTAAACTGCTTCACTTTCCCATCTCTCTGCCCTGCACATCTGACTGCAGATTAGTGTGAGTTTATACTGCAGCCTAATCCTGTAGGGTACCTGACCACAGTGGATGCACTCATACATCCATAGTGTGCCACTTGACACGGTTACGAAAAGAGTGGCATTGCTGTAGTAGTGGCCACAGAAACAGTACCTCCATAACCATATTAAATAATGAGAAATTTAAAAAATGGTAGCAAAGGAACTAAAAAAGATTGCCTTAATAGGAAAATAGGCTTTCACCTGTACTTTTATTTTCTAAAAAACATAGTATCTTCCCCCATGACATGGAAGGAGTGTTTTTTAGGAAGTATGTGAAGACAGAAAGATCTCTTTATCTACAACCAAAATGCCTTCCTCCCTGGAGGAGGGTGTAGTGATTAACTAGCACTAGCTACACAACACAGCTCTTTACAGTGGGAATTGAAGAACATAATCAGCAAATAATGCAAATTACTGCTAATCAAATAAATTAATTCATTGCCTATGATTAGTAAAGGATTCAATTCCATCTGCAAAGTGCTGTCTGTAGCAAATTCAGGCCAAGAATATGCAGCTTGATCAGTAAAGTTTGTAAATAACTTTGCAGCTGAAGTATGTTGTTCAACTAGTGAAGTTGTAGCTCAGTTGCCAAAGTGCTTCAAAATACCCACAGCTGAGATATGGAGGAGCTCAGCTAGAGAGACAGGTGCCCGGATCTGGGACAAATCAAACTAAATTATGAGCTTATTCATCTTCACTAACAGAACATACAAAGAAGACTTATGAAAGACTTATTCCATGGTTTCCTGCATTACTGACAGCAAGCAAGGTCCTCTGCAAGACCGAGGTTCTCCAGAGATGCACCACAAGACTGTGCCTCATGATCTTTTAAGATAGCTCTTTTCTTTTCAGAGGTAAAACCTGGGATTTAAGTATCGTTTGTTGAGGTGTCTTCCAGCTGCACTATCTTGTGACATGTTTTTTTATCACTGGATTTGAGCTACACTAACTGCAGTTGTGGCAGGGGTAGTTCCAGTTGTTTTCCTATCCTGGGCTGGAGATGAATCTACAGCAGTAGGCTGTGCTTTTATACTCAATACTAATGCTGCTCAAAGTGGCCTATGTAGTTAATCCCTGTATTTTGCTGTAAGGAAAGGAATGAGTGAAACTGGAAATGAACATAGCTGAAGAATAAGGCCCTTCCCCTTCCAACCTCCTTTCAATCAAACCAGAGTCCTGTTCTCATTTACTGCTCAGTAACATGAACAGCTTTGGTAGGGGACAGTAGAAGGACAGGACTGTGGAACAGGGTTTGCTGGTGCTTCTTCTGCAAAAGTTGCATGAGGCACTAAGGTCTCACCAAATTTTGAAGCCTCAAGAAGTCAAGTTTACATTCTGGGTTCTGTATAGACTTGCTCCCAACACCTACAATCTCAGTGGTGCTCAAAGTCAGCCAAGAAGCTGGAACTATGCCTGTCTGCAGATTAACAAATCTCAAGTGCTTCCTTAGTAATATCTTTTTTCCCTAAGGACAAAGCCTGTATTACTCTCTATTAAAATTTGAAGAATTGAGAACAAGAATCAATCTTAAAATAGATTCTTTATAGTTTTCATACTGACTTCCCATATTCCAGCATTGAATACTGGAAAAAAATAAAAAGCAACAAGATTGTACAAAACTTTCTCTAAGCTGCAAGTTTACTCCTTATGCTACTATTTGAACTTCTATGTCACACTGCACAAGCTTTCAGTGATCCCTAAATATAGATGTATAAACACACATGAAAATATGACACACTAGAAGGCAACTAAAAGTTATAATACATGTGCACTTTACATCAACTGTAATTAATACTTGCTTTGATATAAGAAACACCCAACCTCCTATAAATCAAAAAAAAAATGACATTAGATCTGAGTTAAAGTTATTTTTCTGCTGGTTTCTTTACACAACCCACTCACTCAGAGCCTGGAATTACAGTGAAATTTTGCTCTCTAAGGTGCTCTAATTAAAAGTTCCATTCACATTTTGTTTCTTATTTTCATACCACATTGATGTTTTAGAAGTAAAAGATTAGCATGTCAAATATATCCTGAAGTATAGAAAGCAAGTGCTTCTTGCATAAACTCTGCTAACAAAGATTTTTAACAAGTCAGCTGATGATTGCAGATTCTTCCTTTGTTAACTCTAATTTAGTAAGAACACAAAGAACAGTAACTGTAAAACTTTTCTCTTTCACAGGGGGCACTAAGGAGGTGAATCCCTTAATGTTATGGTTGCATGCATTCCTCTATCACCATGCTTTGGTACCTCAGTGTGCCACGACACAGATGGTGAGAAGGGTGGTACAAACTTCAGTTTTACAGAAGGAATGAGTTTTTATGTGAAAAGAAATATAATCTGATTTTAAAGGGAAGCACAGTCCACATGAGAAAATCACATGCCTTTTCTCTCTAGTTTTTCATTTCTTGGCTTTAGCAATTACCAGGGACTAACAACATGGTATATCATCAGCACAGACTAAGAGTACACATCCTGTAATGTTCTAACTTGAAGCTAGTGACATTTAGGAACCTCATAACTTTTCAGGGAAACATATATTTCATGCTTGACCAAATACATGTACTTCATAGCCCGTTGGAGAGTGATCATTATAAGCAATTTAATACTTAGCTGTCCCCTTAATCCTGAATGACCAAATGATCACTGCTTTCATTGGGTCACAGAACAAAGCAGGGAAAAAAGATGCACACAGCTGTCTTTGCAAAGTTGGGGTAAGCTGATCATGAATTTGAATGTCCAATATTACTTGAGGAAGATGTAGCCTTAAAATTCAGTGACTGCTAACTTGATAACCAAACTAATCAATCTTCCCTGTCCCAATCTCTGTGCGATTTCTGTGGGCATAATTTTATTTTTAGTTCAACTCCTTTGCAAGGCATGGAAGCCCACCAAAAAAAAAAAAAAGAAAAAAAAAAAAGCAGCAGAATAATTCCATATAAATCCCAATTTTCATTCCAAAAACAGATCAAAAAATTTTAGCTATTGAAAAGTCTACTCGGTGAAAATTATGACATTATCATTTATCGTGCTTATTTTGTGAGCTTTGTGGAACAAGACCCCTGATAATCACATAGTTAAAGAGGAGTAACAATGAGTACATAAAGAGGTTTCCTTTACCCAGAAAACATACAAAGAAATAACTCTTGACTGATGGAAAGGGTGTTTTATAGCCCAGATTCTGAACTACATGTCCACTAATCAAAACTATTCTGTTATCCAAACTAAGGTATTTTCTGCTACTAAAGGTACAATCAAAAGTTCAGTTTAATGAACTGTTTTAACAGGCTTTGACAGAGAATGCTATACTGCAAAGGTTTTATATCTGCTTATGCAATATTTTATAGAACAGCTATACCTTTACTAAGTAAACATATTGAACTGTCCATACAGTATTCACTAGGAGATACAGAGCCTGCAAAAATAAGGCACAAGAGATCCAGGCATGCAAGGGAGTCCATGTTATCATTTCTATTTACAACTGTATAGAATGGTTTGACTTGAAACAGCTGGGACTGTCTGTCTAATTGATTCAAATGTGCATTCAACTTGTTTAGATCATCAAGTTGATTATGTAAACGAGCTTTCTATGGAAGATGGGTACCAGTACTTTTTTTTCTCTTGGGTTCTCTTAAAGTGTAACGATAATAAAATTGTCACCAGGGAAATAGCAGCAGTGTTTAAGACAGCTGATGGTGGACAGCAGTTCTGTGAAAGTCTGTGTTCCCCATTTCTCAAAAGAGCTAGTAAAGAGTTTGATTTACATAGAACATGAGGAATCTTAGGGGTTTATAGGCATATCCCATGTTGTAAAACAAAAAACCTCCAAAACCCACAAAACCCTACAAAATCCTCAAACAAACAAACAAACAAGGATAAAAGGAAGTGCCTTGATACAGAAACAATTCTGTAGATTCTCAATTCTAGCTTAATTATTCATTACATAGATTTTTTTGCACCACTGTGAAAGGTACAGGAATCCACCAAGATTTTGGGTCAGGATGCATCATGGGAATCATGATGGGGTAGAACAGGTTTGCCCCTTCACTGAGTAAAAGAATAATTTATGGCCAGAATTTTAGTTTAGAAATTCAAGAAATTGTAACTTAGTAACCTCACAGGTGCTACAAAGAAGCTTTAGAATCGTTTCAGATTTCACTCAGGGATGTCAGCTTTCCTAAAAAAAAAAAAAGACTTTCACAATTAATTTACCAGTCTTCTAGAACTGAATCTCCTAAATTGGATATCACCAAGGGAAAATAAAGATCTACTTCCAAATGAACAGACTAGGAATTCTAGACAAACTCTTTTACAGATATTACACCCCTAAGCATGTTTGGTGCCCTTAGCCTTTGGATTGTTAACTTTTGGGTTTGCAATTCTGTTAGATTAACAAGCAGATTATGAACAGACTAATGTGTGAAATAGTGAACATTCATTTAAAGATTAAAAGCAGAAAAAGAAACCAATATGGAAATGGAATAATTTTAATAGTCTCCATCTTTCTAAAATTATTATAATTATAAAATAAAAGCATGTAATTGCTTTGCATTTTTATTAGTCTTTATACTTGAATAACTTTTGAAGCCCACATTTGTGCTGGAAATCTGAGTAATTATTGATCTTTTAATTTATAGTTGTTTCAATTTGCAGGTTCCCAATTTCAATTTTCCTACTTCTGTTTCTTTGTTCTTGCTGTTTGTTTTTTATTTTTTTGTGTGATTTTTTTTTGTTTCAGTGCTTCAGTGTTCAAACAAAGTAACTTAAAGTAATTACATATCACTTACAGAATAAACATTGGCAACTAACTGAATGACACTTTTTAGGACTAAGAACCATGTCAATTATGAATTTTTGCATAAAAGTATTTTATAAATCAGAATATTAGACTTATTTAAATACTGATTTAAATAATGTTCCTAGCAGATTGTACTTCTACAAGTGTATGCTGCAGTTAGAATAGCAAGCTGAATATGCAGCAGTGACAGTAGAAATTAAAGAATGAATATAATTATCTGGAATTGTCTGCTTGAGTTTATTGCCACTGAATTTGCTTTTTTGCATTAAGATCAGAAAAAATATAATGTTCTGCTTTCAAATGATCCAACCTTTTCCTAACATTACCATTGCTAGACATAATGTCAGTGGGTAGGTAGTGTTAAAATTCTGTGGCTTCAGAATCAGTCATGTAATTTCTTTTGTTAATACAAGAAGCAGTTTTGCTAAACAAAGCAGTTAAGCCATTTCTAAGGTAGATGACTTTTTAACCAAACTTGCTTTCCTTCTAAATCACAAGAGCTTTCCTCCTCTTTGAACATCTGCTTTCTTCTAGTCAAATGTTAAAAGGTTTATCTTCCAAGGTGTCCTGGGAAAATCTCTGGATTTCAGGGCAGTGCAGCAATGTGTCTGTCATTTATAGTATCATAACATTTATCCTTGGACACTAAAGAGCTAAGAAATTTGATTGAAGTTTATTTGTATAATTAGTTAATATATTAAAAGAAGTACTGTAGTAGAGACAGAGAAATATATTCACAAGCATGAATGCACACAGAATCTGGGATTTCCAGTATGAAGCATCCATGGTCACAAACACCAAACCATCGAACACATTTATCTGCCAAATTGCCCTCGTGGCTTGGTTACCTTTAACTATTCAGCATGTATTTTTGTGACTGTTTCATTTTCCCTATTCACCCTTCCTATAAGACTTTAAACTTTGTGCATTCCTCAAGCCTTAATTTTTCCTGGTATTTTCAACAGCCTTTTGAGGAGTCTTGAGGCTAATTTCCGTTTGAAGCCCTTGCTATTCAATGGTAATAGTAACTTAGGAGGCCAGAGAGATCACTCACTGCAAGCTCCACTGCTACTGAGCTCATGCCAGTCATGAGTACCACAGATGTTTGTTCTATCAGCAGATGGAAACTTCATGAGTCATTTTTCCTCCTTCCCAAAGGTAAATGTCAGTTTGTTTGAGACTTGAAAACTTGCTTTCTTGTCACCAGGTCAAAGCGCTGACCTAATCAGTAACAGCAGCATTTTAGGTTACACATTAGGGAATCTTTTGATACATTAGCTGCTGACTCAAGCATATGTCCATGAAAACAGGCTCCCCTTTGAGACTCAGGTTCCATCTTGCATGTTTGATATCAAGCCTGTGCAATGTGCAGTTATTTTTAGCAGACATCGTGTCATTTTTACCTTGGAGAACAGTTGTAGCAGACCACGGATGAGCCACCAGAAAAAAATAAATTGACTTTAACCTGAATTCTATGCTACGTAAGGTACATCAAGGTACATCAAGAAACAACTCTGCATTACTGTATTTTAAAACTCAGAATGAGGTACCCATTAATTATGCTCCATAGAAGCATTAGAGTACTCCTGCTTTACTTCATCAGAACAGCATTAAAATAACACAAGCACATTTCAGAGATAAGTTGGGGTTTTTTCCCTAATCTACAAAAATCAGAAATCTGATGAAAATCACAGCTCTGGGTTCAGAGTTCAAATCCCTGGCCAGTTGACTGTAACTAGCAAAGTGAAGGCAAATCTCAAAAATCTCCCCATATTAAATATGCAGCCAGAATTCACTGGATATTGTGAGTGCAGGGCTACTAGTCAAATATGCTGATGTGTCTCTGAGTGTGTCATGTGCAGCATAAAAAAAGGAGAAAATGGATAAAGAGAGGTTTAAGGTCCACCTGTTCTGATTTTCAGACTGCTCTGATATTGAAAATACTAAAATTACCAAGCCATTAATATGCCTGCGGTCTACTTGGAGCAGCCAGTTGTTTGAAGTGAAAAGATACATTCTTTTATATGCTTATACAGTCCATAGTTTCTATTCAAAGATGACGAAAAAGATGAATTAAATCAATTTTTTTTCCGTAAAGTACCCACAGCAATACCTCTTATCATAAGGACTCATGTTTTATGCACATATCCTTCTGACCTGAAAGAAGAATGAAGTTAAATTTATGGGGTCTTAGTTAATTTAACTCCATAAAATAACAAACTGTTAGAACACCTGGATAGAAACAAAAGCCCACCCTGCACTCTCTGCCAGTTTGCAGGTTCCAGTTTTGGTTCTGCCAGAACCCCATTTTATTAGGGAACAATACTGTTGGTAAGAGTTTTAATCATGTAAGTACTGGCCTGTGCAAACAAGATCCCTTGGAATGGAATCACATTTGATTCCACATTTTCACCCTGAAACAGAGAAGCCATATTTACAGTTACAGTTCTGTGCTGCAGATCTGATCTCAAGGCATGAATAACAGCAGGGTACTCAAGACAGTCACCTGGACTCGGTGGGCATGTTAGCTTTCAAAAGCTATGCACCACTGCCCTTTTTCAGAGTCATTTTATTATCATCCCTGCCACTTGCCTGCTGTTGGATCTTGAAAAAGTTACTCCCCCATCTATAGTTAATTTTCCCCATTTCTGAAAAGGCAATATCATCATTAATCACTACAGTACTTTGCAGTTCACTGATCAGGGGTGAAACAATATTATTATCATTACTATCAACCCGTATATATTACTACATACTTGGTGCTGTACTGAGTTGTCCAAATCATCTGTCTTTTGCTTAGAACCAGCTTCCTGAAATGCAACTGAGAAATCAGCTTGAGTCCAGCCTTAAACCCTTAATGTCCTACTAATTAGGCAGTTACTTGTATTAAGAACTGTTCCTCAGAAGACAGTTTTATAGGACTGGGCTTTTATTGTAAGGAATAAAACACTGAAATCGTGCTTTTAATTATTCATGAAGGTAACGACTACTTATAATAAATACATGTGTATCTGTATATAGACAAAATAATAACATTTTTGAGAACCAACTGTTAAGTTGCCTACAGGCTGTTTCAACTCTGCATGTTCAATCCCATATGCACATTCATCTCAACTAGAAATTGCAACAAATGTACACAGTTGTACAGGGTTGCTAACAGTCTGAGTATTACTGTCTTTCAAAGTGTTCCTTAAGAAATATTTGAGGAAAGTTATTGTATATGCTCTTGCTTTAACTCTTCTCTGTATTTAACAACAGAATATTGTTTCATTTTCAAGTATTTGACGTCTAATCCTTTGCCATTTGAGAACTTGACTCATTACAATTTCAGTGAAAAAGTTCTTTGTTTTCTGAGAATTTTCCTCACATTATCTATTTTCAAAACTCTGCGTTACAGGGCCACATTATTATCTTTTGTATTGTAACATTGTCCCTGAAGAAATTTGATTACATTTTACTTCAGACTCTAAGAAACTGCTGATGTTGCAGCCTGAAGACAATGGTACCAACACTCCTTGGAAGCAGATTCAGTTCAGAGGGTACTCAAGATTGCATATCTATCAGAGCTGAAATCAAAGGCATGGTAAGTGATACTATCTGGAATTTTTCTCAGATCCTGTAGAAAACAATGGGACAGATTAACAAAAGGAGATGGGAAATTTCTTCTTTGTTGGTTGCATCTCAGTGCATAAACAGAATTCTAGTTCCTATATGTTTTTCCTCAAACTACAAAAAAGCTAATTAGGAAATTTTCAGGAGTATTATTTTTTCAGGTTTAGAACTTAGGGAGTCTCTCGTGTTCATATACTCCCTACATTGCCTATTTTGTAATTAAGAGAACAGTGTATTTATAACAGTTTCTAAAATTCTACCAAATAAGTTTTGTCTTAGAAAACATTATCCAAAGTCTACAGAGATCACATTGCATAATCAGAAAGGTCTTTGAGGGTTTTGCTGGCCCATGGAGTAAAATGTCAAAATAAGCACAGGAGCAGAGAAAAAAATATGGACTGTTATATAAGTTGCTTAAGAATTCTTTTAAAAAGCAAAAAGAAAGACAAAACCAGCTTAATAGAGGAAGAAATTGCACTGGAATTTCTGAGTAGATGCAAGACATTGTATTCTGCTCATTAGAAGGAAAGGCGTCACCAGGGACAATATCCAAGATCAGGATGCTGAGATTTCCTTCTTTAAGACTAATAAATTCTAATTACTGGGAAATCAAATGAAAGGAAAATTAAATATTAGGTGGTTATCTTAACTTCTGAATGACTTCATCCTCCTCCTTGTAGTGAAGCAGTAGCTTAGAAAAACAGCAAGAGAGAATTCAGAGACCAAATGATGAAATCTTCATTCCAGCACTTAACAAGACATTGTGTATATACAAAGCTTCATCAGTAAGGAGCAGTCTCCAGCTTGGAGAGGAAATGAGCCTGTGAAACTGTGAATATTATGAAGATTCTCTTGGGGGTCTAGCAGGTGTTGATATCCACTGTCATAAATGTACTTGAAGTAATGAGAGCATTAAGACAGTGTATAAACAAACAGTGTAGTACTCAAACCATAGGGAATTGATTGACCTTTAAGCACTAGAAAACAGAATTTAGAAGGAGAAGAGTGTAACTACTTTCAGTCAGGGCTTTCCTACTGGAATCAAATCACATATGAATGAGTTGATGGTAATCATTTTAAATCAGAGCTTGCAATTTCAGAAAAGCAGTAAGAAAAGCAAAAAGACAGACAAACATCTACAGGTAGCAGAATCAGTGAATATAAGGCATGGTTTTTACATACATGTCAGGACAATACAGTTGTATAATAACTCTGATCTAAAACTAGAAGGGAATAATAGAGATAAAAAAAAGAGTACATATCTTTGTCACGGGACAAAAATTAATAAAATGTGTCATTTAAACAACATATCTGTAGGAGAATTAGAAACCTTTTGGGTTAAGGTAGGAGTAAAACAGCTGATGGGAATCTGAGGAGTCTCAAGGACTAAGTGTTTTGAGAACATGACAAAGACTGGACATCTACAGGGATGAGAAAAACAGCACCTGCAGAAGGGAGTTTAAGCTGAACTTGCCAGGAGGCATGGGAATAGAAGCGTTGTAGTTAGATTTAGAAGGAGAAGAATTTAGAAAATAAGATATGTTAACTAGCCAATAATAATCGTGTGAACAGTGTGTATTTTGTATGTGTGACCAATAATAGGTTAAGTAGTCAAATATGTGGTAGTTATTGAATTGTATAAAAGTAAGTGTAATTTCTAATAAAGTTTGAAGCTTCCGACATCATATTGGTGGAGAAGAAGTTTCCTTTGGAGTTCTCGCACGTGTTACACATATCCATTTCTAATTTAAAAGAAAAAAATGTCCAAGCTACAGATAATTTAAAATTGAATAGGAAAGGACAGTTCTGAAGTACTAGGACTGTTTGGAAGAGCTCTTTGAAAAATGGAGAACTGTTCTACATGATGACATTTATGTGCCACTGGAAAACTGAACACCAAAATGTGACATCTTCCTCCAAATATATGCTCTAGTTTCTAAGAGAATTCAGTTACTGAACTCGTATTTGTATTTAAACAAAATCTGAGAACACATGATTAATTTATTCCCTCAGTCTTTATAAAATGAATTAGTCTAAGAGGAACATTTGTAACATTTTTGTGGCAGAACCAGGAGCTGTAAATCATACCTCCATGTGAAAGAAATCTTAGGCCATCATGTTCAAGTACCTAGTAACAGGTGGGCAACATGTACCAGTGACCTCTTTTAAGCAATCTCAGATCAAACTCTTGGTAAGCAGGAACTTTTTTTTAGGCCTATCTTGATTACAAGGAATTCTGAATGTCAAAGATGTACTAGCAGCTCATGATGACAAACCAAATGTGCCTTTTCTCCTTCCTCGAGAATTGCTTTTAGAAGTTATAAGGAATCATGAGTCTACCTTACTGATGCACCCTGATATGATTAAAATGACTTGCAGGAAATAACACAGTGATACAACAGCAAAACAAAACTGCTAATGAGTGATAACACCTCTAGAACACTGCTAGTACAAAGAGGAGAAGCAGGTGATTTACTGTATTTCAGCAGCTCATTTACCTTGATTGAAATACCAATTCATCAGTGCAGCAAAAGGAAATTTGCTTCTGGAAAGAATTGAGAAAAAACATTCCTTCCTTCTTTTTCAAACTGTGTAGATTTTCAAGACAATACAAACACTGTGAAATAAATGTACTCTCAGTACCAGAACAAAGAAGATGCTACTCTTCTCTGCCATGTAATTACCCTCCCACCCCTTAAGTGATGTGTCAAAATGTTAAATAGGAAACCTGAGCACAGACACTGAAAGTTGTCAAATTAGATAGCAGCTTTGTCAAATTAGATAGCAGTTCACCTGTGGCCTATGAATGAAAAAACCCTGAATGTTCATGGTTAAGGAGAAACTAAAACTGGAAGGGCCCCACTGAGGATATGAAATCTCAGCGCTTCCCTAAAATAGCTCCCAGTCTGCAGAGGTGAAATGAAAGATTAGGTGATCGGTAAAACTTGTAAATTATTTATTTTGAATTGAATTGACATTCCCATCGTACAGTAGGCAAAATTTGCTCCAGTTTTATCAGAGCAATTCCTACTGGATTGAGATTGCAAATGTTTATTTTTTGCCTCCAAGTTGAATCTGGCTTACATTCTCCTCTCTCACCAAGCCAGAATCAACTATGATGCACACACATTCACATATTCTATTGTTACTGGCACGTTCAAGTTAATTTTTTTTGGTTTTACTTATCACATTAAACGTTTGCCTTGTTTTACTTGTGTTGTTTTTTTTTTTTTTTTTTTTAACAAAGAAGTTATGAGTGTTTGCAGCATACAGGACATATTTACAAACAGCCATCTGTAACTGCACAGTAAGTGTCTCCAAAGTCTGAACTATTTGCGAGTGGAGTTCACTTTATTGGTTTTTCAATCTGGCTGTTCATATTCCTGCCATCTCTCACTTTTTCCACTTGTCTATTAGATAAAATATTTACAAGTATGAAGGAAACAGGTATATGGCAGTGTTGGTGGTGAGTTTTTACACACATAAGAAATTATTCAGATGAAAAATATTAAGACATCTTAAACATTTGCTCTTGCTTATATGAATTAGTTATTGGTGCAGGATCTGCAGTCTGAAGTGGGCTACTGATTTCTAATTTTAAAATGCGCATGACTATGTTTCAGGTACCTACTGAAATTAATTTATTAAATTTCCTGCTTTCACACTCTGAAGGATTTTAATTTCCAAATTATTTTTAAGAAAAAGTAATTCTACACTAAAATAAAGAGATTTATGGGATATGCAAAATCATTAAGCTTTTCCTTTTCTGTAATACTTCCTCAATTTATCATTGTTGTTAGAGTACAGCCCTGTAAACTTTGAACAATTGCCACCAGGAGTCCAAAGTTGGAGATGAAAACTGAAAAGGCAAGAATACAGAACTAAAAAAGCAGCTTCCAGCACCAAAGAATTAACTGATTACTTTAGGTAGGAAACATGTGGCTACTTTTAATTACTCATTTCTCAGATGACACATTTGCAGCATCAGAGTTTTAATGAACTCTTGGTAGTAGGTGTATGAACACGGTGCATACTGAGTTTACCTCTGCACACTGCTGCAAGTTTTTACAGCTGCTAAAATATTCTTTCTTGTAGATAGCTGAATAGATGTTCCCCTGCTGTAAACACTGCTCTGAGATTCCATCTACAAATCAGCTCAGTATCAAAGTTAGTAAGAGGTCATAAGAGATGCTGTACCTCTATATGGGCCCAACAAACAATCTTTTCAAACTTTCAGAAGGTTTAATGACTCCCCACCCCTGAAATCTCTTCTTCTGTGAGGCTTACACTACATAATAGTGAAGGGCACGTGAGGATGAGCTTGGAAAGGCAAAAAATGAGGGTGAAGGAGACACTTGTGTCTTACTGTGAAGTACTAGTCTGTTAGCTGCTGATAGAAGTTCAGATGAGAAATAGAGGTGTTATCAACGTTACCGATAGCAATGTTACTGTGTCAGGTCCTGTGAGAGTTTATCCCCAAAGATGGAAGAAAATGTTTCTGTTTATAATCAAAGGTGTAATTTGTAAAATTCACTGAAAGTCTTAGAGGATGCTGTAACAGCAAAAGTTGTTACAGCACCAGCTCACACTCTTACTTGAAAACAGGCTTTTACTGCATTCATGTTCCCGGTTATTTGTACATCTCTGCACTTTCTCTGTATTGTTATTTACACTTTACCTGTCAGAGCAGGCATATTTCTTCAACTATAAGAGGTGTTTTGTTTTTGGTTTTTTTTTAATTTATTTTGTCAACAGATTGTAGGAGTTCTGAGAATAATCTTAATCTCATTGGTTTTGTATCTTTCGTTATAGTAAAAAGATAATAGCATTCCTATCTTACAATTACTCTCCAAGAAAATCACCCCAAAAAAACCCTACCTCTATTGCAAGTCAGAGCTTAACTGCCACTTTTACTTATTTTCATTTAATCCAACTTTGCAGATGTTTGCCTGAATCTAAACAAAGTTATAAGCAATAATGCCATAACATACCACCAGGATCCCATGCAAGTCACCTCAACCTCAAAATAAATTGCTTGTCATGGGAAAGGGATACAGCCTAAGCTAAAGGGTGATGCATACAACACTATTTTAAAGATGGGTTGTTTGGCACAGGGCAGCACACAAGATTCCACAGGAAAGTTTACAGGCACAACTCCACAACAGGAATCACAACACAGTACAGAGGTGGCATAGGAATTTTAGCAGTTTGGAAATCCACACAGTTATATTCTACCCCAACATTAGGGAATAAACAGGTAAACATTCTTTAGAGGAGAAGTGTGGCAACAGTGTATACATATAAACATCTGCTCAGACACAGTGAGCATTTAATTGCGAGCTTGTAATTTTGAACAAGCTACAGCAGGTTTTTCCTTCCCACTGTGTGTTTTTTCTTAAGTTCTCATAAAGGCAAGGGAAAACAGATCTTTTACTGAAAATCAGTGAGATATGCATTCTATTCAGCTTCACACATTTTAAGGCAAATGCAATGCTATAATAAGGCACTGACACAGCAGTGTGCTCTGCATACCAATGGTTACACTTCTTATGCAGGTTCATTTCTGCCCAGTGGAACTTTCCTCAAAAAGAGAAATTCAAATTACTGCATTTGGTGCTGGGTTGTATAACTGAACTTCACAGAAATTAATAAGGAAAACAATAACGTCATCTCCTCAGCCTCTACAAAACTATCAGCATGTTACCTGTGTTTTGTTTCAGGCACTGCAAACACACAGGTCACTACAATTTGCTAGAAGAAGATGCAGGATGGAGGACAGAGGATAATTTTTCTTACATATTCCTTAACTGAATGTGCCTTCTTATCTTGTATTTATGTAAAGGAGAATATTCTTAGGTCAAGAAAGGAATAAACCTTTGTTTTCCATCAGTTCAATGCAGGCAGAGTAGGAGTGGTTGACTTGCTACTTTGGTACATTTGTCCCAATAACTTGTCTGTACAACAGCATAACTCTGCACTCCCTTTAGACAAATTTAGACACTCACACGAAGCAAACAAGGTGATGTCTGTATGATCAACTTCACGTGTCAAGATGGAACTCAAGTTCTGCTCCCCAAGGTCCCATCCCCTAAAACAGATAAGATCAGTTGTGAAGTAATGCCTAGTCAGGCACTCAAGACAAAGCTGCTGCTTCTGTGCTCTGCTGGATGCCTCACACGTGCCAGCAGAGGGCCTGGCATGGATGCCTCCTCACTGCAGACAGCTGGCTAATGGAAAACAAATCTAGCCTTTCTTTTCCCATTTAGAGACAAATTTACTCCTGTCAAAGGAAGAAGGGGAGTTATTGGAACTGGAGGGTTCCTATTTGCAGAAGGGAGGTGGGTTGGAGACTGTCATCTCCCCAGGCTTCAAATTCCTTCTTCAGATTCAAGGTCTGGATGCTGGACAGTGCAGAGGGCAGCATAACCTTTCCACTTTAAAAGAGCACTCAGTTTCATACCTACATAATAGAATTTTAATAGGTAACATACTTCTTGCAATGGCATCCCTTTATGACCAATGACTGGTACTCCCAAATGTGTCTGTGAGGAAAAAATAATAAGGAGCCTTGAGACTGCTGTAAGATGTATTTTCCCAGTAGGTAACAATTTATATCTGAAGAAGCCTTTGCATTAAATGTGGCAAAATGATCTTTTAAGTTCAACCAAGCCCACATTTTTTCAATGGCCATCTCGTTTGCTGCTAAAGCAGACCAGTGCTACACTGGGAGGGTTGGAGGTTAAACGTAACCCAGCCAGTTCAGCTCAGATACAGGAATGTTGTTTACAAGCAGAAACAACAAAGTCACCCTAATAAGACTCCAGGGTGTAAATTAGAGATAAGAAGAAAAATATCCCAATTAAAATTTTCCTAAAGCTTGAGGGCTTAAAGCCATTACACACCGTGGTCAGATCTGGATGCAAAAACAAAACAAAACTCCTCAGTCCTCTTAGTTGCGATGAGGCTAAGACAAAACAACAGAGGGAGTATATTCAGAGCCAGACAGACTATAGGCAATCTGTTCTAATAATAGGTATGTGTCTAGACTTAAGGCTAAGTTCTGAGAAACCACTATTGTTGAAACCAGTGAGAACTCTGCTCAGGAGAAAAAATGAGCAAGGTACTTCAGCATTTGGTCATTACATATTAAACACTGCATGCACAGTAAAAATGCACAAAGAGACATCAAATGAATCCTCTTTCACAGAAAAAAACCCACGTTTCTGACCGACTTTTTCAGTATGTTCCATGTTTGAAAACGCGCAAGATTTATGCAAGGAATAAAGAAAAAACATCAGTCTCTCCAGAGGCAACAGTTATAATCTTAGAAGATTCTGGTAGTCCTCTGCAAAGTCTGGGCTAACATTTGAGAGTTCTGGATTTCTTGTCTGAATCCTTGACAGGAGCACGAGTATAGGACCTACTCCTATGAGGACTGGCTGCCCACCAAAATTTTGTTTAGCTGTGGCCATATGGTACCTATTTTGCATAAACAGTAACTGTCCAGTTGCACATAATGAAAAACATCAAATAAGTTTCGGTATTTTACATATTTCCTATTCTGAACATGCAATAGATAGAGGGCCTAAGGGGGAGCTGAACAAATGCAGAACTTCTCAATTTCTAGACCTTTCCAATTTTCAGGTTTTTGTACAGCTCAATTCTTTTGGGAGGGGGAAGTTAACAGCTAACCTTACTAGAGTGTTCAGATAATGCCATGGGAATTTGAGCCTAACTCCATGTGCAGGGGACTAAAATGAAGCAGATGAAAATTTCCAGACACATTAATACTAGACCACCTATTCTTTTGCTTTCTTAAAACATGTCCCATCCTTCACTTTAAAATTCCCTCAGTTCACATATCTTTCACATCTTTCTCATTAATTTTATCTAGTATCTAAGTCAAAAAGTATGAGTAAGACTTTCAAGTTCTTTGAAGTGCACTAGAACACATAGAACAAAAACCTTCTGAGAAGTTTAGAAGTTATGAAATTGATTACTGTGAAAGAATAATGCCCTCACTTTTAAACTGCTGTGACTATGTCTATACAGACAGCTTAACTTGAACTCTCAAATGGACCTTCACATGCCCAGAGCCCTCTAGCTCACTGAAAACTCAGCAGCCAGCCTGGATCTCTGTCCTTTCAGAAATATAAGAGCAGTGTTCTAGACCAAAATACTTGAAATTTCCCCTCATGCCAACTGCAAGTAAAAATAATCAGGAGCCAATTCCTAACAGAAGCATCTTCTAGTCTTGTTGTACTCATGTGAATATCAGTAGTGTAAGTCAAATTTCTATTATTACAATTATCCTTCTATCATATCATCCCACCCTTTAGCAAGTATTTACAACTTTCTAAAGGGAGTCAAGTTTCCAACTTCTTCAAACTTCCCAGTTTTTCTGATCTTTAGTGCTTCTTTTAAGTCTGCATGTCCTTCACTTTATATGCAAGAAACTGTTTTTCCATGTATACTTTAAAGCAAAAACTAAAAATTCAGAGGTTATCTCTCCCAGTTGACAAACAGCTTATTGTTCATTCTTGTTAAGCCAGCATGTAAATTTATAAAAGAGGACCAAGGAAACTGGAAGTTTGCTGCCATCATAAATCTGCTCAAGTGCCTGCTGGAGGCATGGCATGCTCTCTTGACATCTTTGTGCTCCTAATGGTTACCACGAGTGCAATAAAAAAAATAAAATAAAAAAAAAATAAAAAAGAAATAACAAAGAAGAATGCTTTTTTTTTTGCTAATTTTGGAAAAAAAATTCCTCAGGACTTATTTTACGGTGTTGTCAGGAAAACTGAGGGAGATAAATAACCTGGAAATCCTTCATGTTTATTAATGAAGATGATGTTGCTTGGTTTGGCTCCCTGTAAGTTACTGACAAAATTCTTATTCCCTTGGTGTTTTCATTCCACTCCCTTCTCCCTTTATGTCATGCAGCATTTTTGTTTACTTTTGCTTTTATCAAAACAAAGATCATCAGTATCTGCTGAAAGATTTCAACTGATGTCAGCTTGCCTTGGAGAGAGTCATGAACTTTGCTAACAGTTTGTCTTCTGCCTGCCTTCACAACTTCATGCTTTTCAAGCCTGGCTGAGGTTGCACTGCAATGCAGGGATCCATTTAATTAGGTTTTCTCTCCTTCAGGACTTTGGGATAGGATTAAATGATGAACAAAATCTGGGCAATCCTCGAGCTACGCAGACACTTGGCATCAAGATGTACCGATCAAAACAGCACTGTCCCTCTCAAGAGCACTCACTTCCATGTATTGTTTTTCTGAAAACTAGGATTTTCTTTATGCACCAAGACAAACACAGACTCGGAATATTTCAGAGCTCCAATTGCAGAAGACATAGGGATAAACTGAAGTACAAGCTGGCTGGGACACCAGGAGTCCCAGGTGTCTCAGCAAGCCTTCCCAAGATAAATACAGCATCACTGGAGACTGCAGTGTTCTGGCATTCTGGTTTTTTATTGGTTGTTGAGTTAGGCAGACTATAGGTATAGGTAATTTTTCTATCTCCCCCCTATATATGTCCCAACTACAGTTTCCCTGACTAATACATCATTAGTTTTCTCAGATGCTCATTGACTAGCTTTGTGTAACCAGTTATGAAACAAAGCAAACCTTCAGAGAAGATTATAGGTAGTTGGTTTTTTTTCCCTGAGAAGACACCTAAGACTAGCAGCTTCTGTAGAAAGAAAAAAGGCAAAAGACCATGATCTTCTCCCATCTGCCTTATCTTTAGTTGTAATTCAGGTGTTATCTTTAAAACATGCCCATACCTGTGCGTTTAAAAGACCCAAATCAGGCTTCCTGATGAAACTACGCAGAATATTTTGATTCTGCTAACATATATGTTACTCTTTTGTGATATATATACAAAACTATGCCCATAAAAAGCTATTGACACCCATGAAAATGGTGAAGGCATTATAAATGACAAATTACTGCTGACTGCTGGTAAACAGTAAATTATAAAGGCAGTAGCAGGCTGAGTTAGGTAGAAAAATGAAAAGCAACTATGAAAATAAACTTATCTCTTAAGTGCTAGTAAAAATTTAACATCTTTAGGAGCTCATTTGAAAGCAAATTTAGACCCTAGTAGGGTGGTTACAAACGCATCAATGAGATGTTGCAGAAAAACCACCTCAAACACCAAAGAAAACTTAAATATTGGAAGAAAAGAGATGAAAAAAATATAGTGAAAGGAATAATTGCCTCCAGTCTTTGACAAACTGAGACTTACTTTTGTTTTTACCATATGGTCTCCACACAAATCCAAGGGATTTTAAGTCAAGCTCTTTGGGGACTGAGTCAACCCCAACCCTACTCAGGTGAAAGTAAATGGTTCTGCTGAATGAACTGGAGGAATAATGGCCTATAGCAAACATGTGGAAATTGCCTGAAAGAGGATAGGCTGCACTTGATACTGTCAATTTGTTTACACCTCAGCTTCCAAACACAAACCACCTAAAGCTTGCACTCAGCTGACAGAAAGGTATGCTTCCCAGAAGTGGCATCAGAATACAAATAAATTGGATACCACTTAGAGACTTGAAAGCCATTGAAAAGCAGTGAGATGAAAGGCAAATGCCACTGAAAGTGACAGCAATATTTTCTTCCAGAGCACAGAAAACATAAAAAAGAGAACTCCTAATAGCAGAAAGAGAAAAAAATGCTGTGTTTCAGTAATCGAGTGCCATACATCTTCATAGAATTCAAGTAAATTCAAAATGGGGCACTTTAAACAGCACTGCATTCAAAAAATCCCTCTCTATTGTTTTCTTGATATAATGTGCAATACAGAAACATAAGAGGAACCAGCTGTGGATTATGGTGTAGACAGCTTTGTCTTCACCTGTGATTACCATTTTGCCATAAAGTACTGAGATTAATATTTGAGTTGAAACCACATTGTAAAATATTTCATTTTGCATAATTGTACTTTGCCTAATGTTTCCAAATGTCTCTTTTAATGAAAAATTATTGCATGATACATTGCTATATTAAAATGTCTCATGATATTAGCTTTACATCAAAGTTTAAAATGCTGGCATTTCCCACATAATACCCAGCCTGCTGAACATTTTTACATAAATGCACACTTTTTAACCAATCAGGCATGCCTTGTTCATTTTTCATAATATTATGGCATATTACATCTCAAAATAAAAGCTTAGACACTTGCTTTTCAGACACATGAATTTCCAATTGCTGGCAGAAATAATATAGCTGTTAAACACAATGAATCAAATTTAGGTGATTTTTGGGAGATTATTGAATTGCTTTTTGCAAAACACATGAAAGCAGGTGACAGTCTCATGTGCTTTTTGAAATAATTTTAAGTATGGTTTGGTTTTTTTTTCCCCAAAACATTTATGTGCTTCATCTACTGCATCAGGGCTGTTAATAACAAAACTGTCCTTTCTCACTGCAGCACAATGAGATGAGCAGAGGAAACATTATGTTTGTGGCTGTGTAAGAAACCAAACAACACAGTGCTTGGAAGCAGAGGGAAAATAAAGTATGTGAATCAAAAAATATGTCAGGGATTTTGTTGCAGGTTAATGCAGCCTGACAACAACTGTTTTGTGCGTACAGACCTGTATAGGTGGAAAAGGACTGAAAGTGAAGGTATAATGACACAATAAAAAAGTGCCTGTTGACACAGAAAGTGCATTTAGAATGGTGACAGATAATTGCTAGAATATATACATAATGGAAAGCATAAAATAAAAAAAATTACTAGTATTTGTTTTCATCTTACTCTAATTTCAACTGTACTTTAAAAAGATACAGAGAACATGAAATTCAAACAGTAAATGAATCAAAAGAAGTTCAGAAAACACCTCTTGCACTATAAATCATGAGTTAATTCCTATCAGTCTATATTAATACACATTTTAATACAGAGCACAAATACTACAAGACTATCATGCACTAGAGGGAAAAAGAAGGAAGCATCAACTACCTCACTAACATCTTCAGTTCCTGCAGCAGAAGGGAAATAACAGAATTTGTCAAACATGCATATCCAAAACACAAAGTCTCCCTCTGTTGCTTCAGAGAAAGACATATTCCCTTCTCCAGATTTGGCAACTGTTTAGTGCTGAGCATGTGAGTACCTAATAGGTGGGTATGTTCACAGATACCTCAATACCACAAGGTGATTTACAGATGCCACCCACCATTTTGGTTCCAGTTGTGGCTGATCTCCCAAATGGTTTCTGTTCAGATACCTGTAAGTTATTTTAGTAAAGTAACACACTTTATTAAACCCTGACCCACACCAAAAGCGTGTGCATGCTTATGCATACATTACAGACACAAAAATACATCCATTCCCCTTCCCCTCTTTCTTTGACATAAAACCTTTGCTTATATGGCTGACCTCTGACTCCAGTTTATCACTGCTTTGACCAGCCTATATCTGAAGTTATTCTGGGGAGCTTCTGGACCAAAAACCAAGTTTATGAAGAATTTAATTTAAAACCCCCTAGGATTCATTGTAATTCTGTGGAGACAACAGTCTGCTGTATTTTTTTTCTTCCTGTTATACGCTATTGGTAGACAAAGACATAAAAACTGTCTTAAAAGTATTTATTAGGCTACTGAAACAAAAGGCTGTCTCTGGAGATGTTTTATGGGCCTGCAAAGCTGCATGATAGGAGGCTCAGTTCTATGTAGCTGGTGGCAGTAGAACACTAGAACTACACAGACACACGTGCAGATCAAGGCTGCTCTGAGTTAGAGTTGACTGCATCTGCAAATCTGCTGTGCTTTGCTGGTACAGATTTTATACCTACAGAGCTGCAAATGAAAATGGTGGTGATGGAGGGAATTGTTTCTTATATTGTAGGTTCCCATAATTGTTATGAGCCTGAGGTAGACTGCCAACAGAGACAGATGAGTCATCTAAAACATTTCCAATAAATACGTTTAAACTTTTAAATGGTTTTATCCCAGCCATGCTTTCACCCCTTTGAACTTACTTCTGTGAACATTTGGAGCAATGAAATTTGGTTGGCACAAGTGTATGCATGGTATTCATGGGAGCTACTCCTGCTGGACCACAGAATATGTAGGACTGAAAGTGCTCACACTAGTAACTACATCTTCTGATACCAGAGTTGCTGTCCCACCATGTCAGTCAGAGTAAAAAGAGTAATAGTTTCCTTATTGCAGACAGGTGCAACTCTGCCATTTCTGCTTCTTCCTTTGCCTTTATCTCTAACTGCTAATGACAGCAGCCATGGCTTTAGGGTTTCCCCCTGCATGCTCACTGCCTAAAACTCTATCAAAATGAAAAGAGGAAATTAAGTACACACCTCTCGATATTGATGCTGCATGGCCCATTCCTGTCAACATGTGCCCTGATGTTTAACTCTTTTGACATGTTCTTACTCATAAAAGGAGGCTGAGCTGATACTACAAGTATAGAGCAATACCAGCTGAGAACACTACTAGGAAATAAATAGGACACTATAGCAGTTTTTTACCTTTGGACTTGCCTTACTACCAAACCACCAGTGAGAAATGCTTAATTTCATCTACTCTTCAACAAGAAAAACACTAACATGGACAATTCAAGAAACGACTGCCTTAAGGAGCTGTGGAAGACCAATTAGGGCTAGATGTAACTTCAGGTTTGATAACTAACCACACAGAAACAAAATGCAGAAGAAAACATTATTAAATGTATTCTTCTCTTAAGGTGCTAGTAAAACGTAGGGAATGGTTCAATTAAGCACCTGTGCTACAGCATGCATATTAACTGCTTCTAAAATTACTCTGAGTCCCTTTTTGTGAAATTAATCTCTCCGACCATAAAATGAGACCTTTACTTCTTTCTGCACTCTTATTAATTGCGTGGCACTTCACTGGCTCTTGGTGAACTGAAGCTGGAGAATTAGGCCACAGAAAGGTCACTTTCTTTCCTTTCTGCTTGCATGCTAATTAACGAGATCTAAACAGCAGCTTGTGCCTCAAAGCAGAGTGGATTAGATTGTACACAAGGAGCTTTCCAAGCTGTGGAAATAGAAGCAGGGCAAGACTATGCGGTCTAGGCTGTGATTACAACACGTTGAGCCTGACATCCTGTTTTATGAGTCACCTTCAGAAGTGCCAGCAGGTAGTCATTATTTATAATCGTTCAAAAATTCTGTACGTTTATTTATGAGCATCTAAAAGTTTCCCTCTATTAATTATTACGGAGAGAAAAAATATGCCCCTGCCCCACTAATAGCAAGGCTATAAAAATAGTAATGTTTCTCCAGCTCAGCGTAGACAGCAGGAAAATAGGACTTACAACTTCACTGTCCTATACCAAGTGATTTGTAAGTGAAAAAGCCTTATGAACTGTCATAACCAGCTTCTCCTGTGAGGGACAATCATCCATTCTATAAATGAGATTTTTTTCTACTCCAGTAAAGAGGCTTGATCTTCCAGCTCTGTCTAGAATACCACTAAGTGGGAGCTCTAAGAAAAAAGCATTACATTACCGTCTTTAGATAGCCCCTACAGAATATTTGCCTGCAAATTTAGACTTGTGCTATCAATCCTTCCTTTTATCCTGTCCACTGTTCTCCTGACATGGGTACCCTGAGAACCTGCACCTGGTTCAAATCACTGCACAGTGACACCACATCAAACTAGAGCGTGCCATGATGACAAAAATCTTGCACAGGCAATCAATATGGAAGAGAATGTACTGTGTAAGTGTGATTAAAGTGCTTCGATACGGCAAATGGAAGCAAAACTGAATCCTTGAATCCTGACTTCTGTGTCAGTTCTGGCATTTGTTTGGCTTCCTTGTTGTCACAGTTTATTGTGCTGCTAAAGCCAAGAATCTGTTTGACATGGTAACTGCAGCCAGGTGTTCCAATATACTTGAGAACTGTGCCTGGGCAGTCAGGTATGGCTAAATTTTATCCCTGCATGCGGAATAAGAACCTGTTAAAATAACGTGTCAGATCAAAGTACTTTACAGCTCATGAAGTAGGTGACATTCACCATTCAGATCCTTTCTCTATATTAGAAATGGACTGCATAAGACCAAACTGGTAAAATTCTTCAGTCAGACCCGAGCACATAACACCTGAGGTATACTTTTCTTTGATGGATGCTGCATGTAAGCAGCCAAATCTTAAGCATTACAGAAAAAAAAGTGTTTGCTAGGACCAAATCACAAAAAATTCCTTTCTATGAAAAGCTGCTAAAGGTATAATCATTTTTAAATAATGGAACTCTAATCTATTAAAAGAAAATAAATATGCTTTTTTGGTTCTGCACACCCTATTTCAACACTCCTTGGTGCAGAAACAAATAAAGGGCAGAGACATTTTATGCTTAGATGACTTCTAACACTTCATACCTATTTTTCACAGGTTCAAATGATAAAGGTCAAAAGTATCCTTTCAGCATATATAATAGATACTCATGTTTTGCAGTCTGCTTCTATGGGTAGTCCTTCTCAGAAGATACAATGCCTGCATTTTCAGTAATTTCCACCATTCACAGTGACTTACACCAGTGTGAAATGCAGTGACATCACCATGCAACACCTTGAGCAAAGAGAAGTCTGCGTAATATGCAAAACTGTAGGGAATATCAGGCTTACAGGACTCTTTTAACTGCCCTGTTGGTTGCAAAAGCAACAATATTGCACTGAATTTGATCAGTAGTCCATTTAGGCTGATATCTTAATTCTGGTGGGGTCTAATACCAAAGGCCTTGTAGGAAAGCCTTGACATGGAAGTCACTACTCCCTTATCTGCCAAAAGTGAGATGGATGCAGAGCGCAGAAACCTACCATGGCTAACCACAATTCAAAGTATTGCAAAATTAATCCATTTTATTACACCAACTATTACACTGAGTATTGCTGCACCATGGAGAGCAATTGCTCTCTGATCTCTGAGGTGATCTGTTTGCCCTGAAGCAAATGGACTAACAAGCCTTGTAACTATCCCAGACAAGACAGAAGAGTATCTACTCAGCTGGCGCATTTCTGTGTAGCAAGTCAAATTAGGCTTCACAAAATAATGGACTCTCTTAAATCAGAACATGAGAAACATAACTAATAAGAAATATATTGTGCATAACACGGATAAAGCATTTAACAGATTGCTGGCTCCCTGACACTCACCCTCTGGGCTTATATGCCATGGGTGAAATTGCTACAGCAAGTTTTCACATTTGTTCCTTACACACTGAAGCAGTCAGACTTAATTGGTGAAAAGAAATGACAGTGAGCTGTAGAAGAGTTAGGTTTAATGTTATGTTAAAAAGGGAAAAGCTAACCTTAATTCCAAAACCTGCAGGAAAACTTTATGTGAAGAGTAGAAAAATACATGTATTTTAAATCAATTATAATGCATGTATATATTTCTTTAGACGATAACAGGTTATGACAGAAGCGCTTTTCTGCCTCATAAGTAATTTTCAAGTAAGTAAACTATAAATATAATAAACTAAAACAAAAATGGAAATAATTTTTGATACTTTTTTCCTTATTAGAATTCTGCTTTGTTTAGCTACTTTGAAAGTTGATCACAAGGTGATGAAGTACCACCACTCTGCATGCAGCAGTTCTGCTGTCAGGCATCACATACAGAAATGGCTTTCTCAGCCTACAGAAGTCAGACCAACATATTGTAACTCAGTTGGAAAATAACAAAATGCAACTGGGACACCCTCTCAGTCCCCCTAATTTCACAACCGACACTGCTGCAATGAATAAATACCTGCTGCTGCTGAAAGGAGCATTTCATTCTGAGACCTGAAAACGTGATGAGTCTAGAAGGAAAAACACATGGCCACATGTGCTGAGATTCCCTCTCCACACATCTGAAAATTGATGTCCTAGTGGCTGAGAGGCAGAAACTGGAAACGCTCCAGTGGGCTCTGGTGTCCTAAGTAGCCAGTCAGGTAACGATCCTGAAGGCAAGAGGACTTTATTACAAGGGGACATTCCGCAGAAAGAAGTGATTGATGTCCAACACAATCTGCTGGAGTTTTTGCCCTCCATCAAGATTCCTTTTGGTTGACAAAACATTGGAAAAGTGGGAGGATGTCCTCACCTTTGGACACTGGCCAATCTTGAGTCGTACTTGCCCTCTTTCTGTTGGGCTTTGCACATCAAAATGGATTTCATTTCAAGTTGTAGCCATCTTACAGCACGGTAAAGACTGACACATTTGGACAGCAAATTCTGCACAGGAAGCTTAACATGATCTGACCCTTGTCTGCATGGCATTAAATAAAGTAATTATTGACTATTCTCAATATGAATTTCTAGGACTGCAACTGCTTTATTAACAGAACCTAAAGTTTTGAAGCATAAATGAAAAACTTTAAGGAAAAAAACAGCTGCAGTCACTTTCATTATTTCTTTTTTCTAAATCCCACTGTACTGTTCTGAGTGAAAAATCTATTTGCAGAAAAACGCAAGCAAATTTTCAATGATGTTTTACCTACCAGCAATTTAGCAGCCACATTCAACTCCCAAATGAAACTTGAAATAAAAACACTACAAGTAGGTTAATTTGAGGGCTCACCATTTTCATTTCAAAGGCTTTTTTTAACATTAATTTGTCCTGAGGCATAAATGAAATATAGACAAACCGTATTAGATTTTAATTTGCTAAAAGTAGATTACAGGTCTTCTCCATAGAGATGCTGAACACTCAGTTCTCACAGAAGTAAACTTTTCGTCCCCACAGTAAAGACAGTAATAGCAGGTGCCAACTGCAAACTGCAAAGGACAATTTTTTCAATCGGTTGACCCACAGAGTGCAAACACTCTGACTCTGAGCCCACAAAATAAAACCAGTACAAAAATATAGATTTAATGTGGCTGAACTAGACATAAAAATTAATTTAGTCTTTAATTAAATGCTTGATTTCAGAGGAAAACTATTTATCGAATATTTAGGCTGAAAAGATCTAAGCATCTTCCCTCCCATCATACCCCCAGATCTCATTATTTTAGAGGTTTTTCTTGTCCTGTGGAGTGATATTTCTCAAATCTGACCAACCTGAAGGGTAGACATGCATATGAACACAGGGGGAGGGTCTCAAGACCACTGCTGTCTCTAAGTGACTGTTTTTAGTTAGACTAAAGGACAAGATATTAGGCTTTTTAAGCTTAGTAACAGATTCATGGTGCAGAAGTCTCTTTAGGGAAGGGGGCTTTGAAACCAGAAACGGTAAATTAAATTACCCTGGCTAGAAATCCAGAGGACAAATAACAGATCCAAGACCTTCAAAGCTGTAGGCTAAGAATTTGGTCCAAGTGCAGGCAAAAATGACACCCAAAACTCATCTCAGAATTACCCCAGAGGTCAGTTTTCCAGAGGAAGAGTGGTCAGAAGAAATTTCTTTGCCTACAGGCTCCTTTTCTACAAGGGTGGCTCTCATGGGACTGTGCTGTAAAGGACTCTCCTGTTTGCCTGAGTGCCTGAAAGGAGAATTTCTTAAGTGACATTTCTCATGTCTGCTTCGAAGCAGGAAAGAATCAGACAAGAACAAGAACAAATCATTAGTCATTCTGACTTGCACTATGCATGAAGCAGCACATGGACATTCTCTAGTTTTTTCCCCTTTATTATCTTCAGCCTTGTGGGGGCTTCCAGGATCCTCAATAGACAGAGGTCTCTCCACTCCCACACCTCTTTTGTGGAGCTCTGTATGAATGACAGTGAAAAAGGCCATATCCATTATTAAGCAACAAGAGATTTCAAAATCCCTTCCTCTGAATCCATGAGTGGATTGCTTTCCCTTCCTTCCACTGGCAAGTCAGTCTGAAACAAAATGAGTTTCTCATGCTAAAATACAAGCCTCCTAGTTTTGTCTGAATCACCAGCATTTATGTTAGGTTGTTAAAAAAACCCAAATCATTTTCACATAACCAGTCCACTCCCTGATATATGTGTCTTAGCCACAAAGCACTTCGTGCCTTTTCTCACTGCTTAATTTTTTTCTGACCAAATACTCTACTTGCTTTGAAACAAAGTTTCTGAACTGCAGGATGTGGAAACACAAGGTTGTAAAGCAATAATTAGAAGTCTTCTCCTTAAGTGAGCTGTTTCCAGTTCAGACAAATGCATAATATTACAGTACAGCAGTATTCTCTGCTCCCATGCAGTTATTATGGGGAGCACCTGCTACATATACTGGGGTCATTATTTGGTAACAGGTTGCTAAGGGTAACCACCTTACACCTTCCAGTTCCTGGAATCACATGTGATTCATGTAAATCCTGATTCATAAAAAATTAAACAAGAGGCAGCTTTTATGAATTCGACATAAAAATCTCAAAAAATATCTTCCACAGGAGGGAAGAGGAAGGAATCTACTTTTTCTCTAGAAGAATTGTCCACTTCTTTGCGTTTCATCCATGCTTTCAGATTTAAAATCCTGCACTCCACCAGCTACATCTGAAGTAATTCTCTCCTGTTGGAAGACTCTTCCTCTCTGCCTTGCAGGGAGAGATCCATAAAGGTCCCATTTTCCTCATTGTTTCAAGAATCAATGTTAGATACAGGCAAGATGCAAACCTGCATGTCTAGTTTAGCGGGAAAGCACAATGCTATCACACAATAAAGCAATAAATAGAAAAAGAAAAAATTCAATAGCAGAAACCAATTTTAAATACAGATAAAACGAATTAGATAAGAGGAGAGCAGCTCTGCCTATCCTCTCAAGCAACTAGACAACCTCTAAGGACCTTATTTTTAAACCTAAACCACCTTTAGCTGCAGTCAGTTCCAGTACATGCAGTCTTACATAATATGTTAAGAGCCTGAAGACTTTTCCCAAACATACCTAAATTAAGTACAATTTAGATAGCCCATCTGGTTTTTGCTGGCAAAACCATATCACCACAAGCACACCACAAGGTGTGCCACAGGCATTCTGCCAGGAGCTCGTTATGGGGCACAGTCAAACCAAGGGCTGCTTCAAACTTTATGGAGAAAGGCATTTTAGTGTTTCATCCTGAGAAACTGCAGATTTGAGGAGAGCATAAAGCTACTGTATCATTGAGATGCCATTGGGAAAAGAGGTGTTGGAAGTCAGGATGGTGACCCCAGTTTGCCCAAAGAATTCAGTTCACTGACAAGCTTTAGAAGACAATGCTGTATCCAATGCTGGTAGCAGAAGCATATTAGATCTGTCAGACAACAGAAATCCAGAAAAAACTCAATTAGAAAACTTCCACTGTGTGCCAAAAGAAGGAAATTTTATCTCTGGTTTGCAGGACTGATGAAACTGGAATAAGTGCTGGCTCTAGGAAAGCCAGTTGAAAAAGGCACAGAAAGCAAGAGTAACACCTTGATGGCTCTATTTGCATTTTTGCCTTTGAGGAAACACATGCTACCCAGCTTCCCAGAATCATCCTGGAGTGACATACATTCTCTCCGGTAGAGTTTGAAGGAATTCTTTGTTGTTCTTCCTTGATGTGAAATGGGATTCTGCTACAAAACACATGTTGTTCTTGGAGTAAAGGGAACCACAATATCAAGAAAGTATTCTGTAAGAGCAAACAAGAAATCACTCCAGGCAAAACACCTTTTTTTTCCCCTGCCCTAGGAGCAAAATGAGAGGTTATAACATTTAAGTTGTGCTGGTACATTTATTTCTCAGTCATATTACCATCATGCTCAGGGCTGGGTTTGTTACAATTCAGGCATTTTCTCTAAACACCTGAGTTAAAAATTCCAGTAAGAGAGAGAGGAAAGGCACCAAAGCAACAAATGTTTTGGATCCAAGAAAGGCTATAACCCTGATTGTTGAAGTTATTTTATTTTAGCAAGATGAAAGTCAGTAACACAATGCTGATTTTCCTCTAGCGCATCCTATTCTACGTCTGTGTAAATTGCCCTGATCTTATTTGAAAAGGTCTATTCCAAAGCCCAGTAAAGCCAAGGGGAATCACTATGATTTCATCTGTCTTCTGGTACAAATCTAAACCTTATATCACATTTTTTCCTAGAAAAAAATACCCTAAAACTTCAGTGTAATTTCATGGTGACAATTAACAAAAGACTAAAGTTTTCAAAAATACCTAAAAGAAGTGGATTCTCATTCACTTAATTGCAATTTTATAGGAAATAAGCATTCCACTCTCAGATGTCTCTGAAAATCCTGACCAAAAGGCTTGATTCACCAGTCTTCTCTTTTAATATGTATTATAGATTATTCATGTTTCTCTATATTTTCACCTACCTACAGCCTCAATCACAGAACAAAGCTAAGAAAAACAATTTTATAATAACAGTGTGCACTGCATTTTTTACCTCTTCATTCCAGATCCACAGAACTCTCCCAGTTGTGCATTTAACGTGAGTAAATTACTGAGGTCTGAACCAACTGTTAAATTAATTTAGCACCGGAAAATAAAAGAGCTATCACCATATAACAGCAGCAGGGAAAGGTTGCTTATTATTTACCTGTAATAATTTGAAAAATGCTTACAAGTTCTTTTTCAATTTCATTGCTTTGCCTGAACATAACACAGTTAGCAATTGCTACTGAGGATAAGAAAGTTGAAACTGTAACAAGTGTGCTATTTTTAATTTACAAATTTAATTTAATACAGGTGGTGCAGATGCAAATATTAGAATACTGGAGTTTAGACAGACTATTAGAAGCACTAAGAGAAAACGATGCTAGAATTACATGAATGGATATTGGGAGACAGGACTGACACTACTTATTCTCCAGCAGATTGGACATAAGAGAAAACTTCTAGGTATGCCCTTGAAAGTGGAAGTACAACAAGAAAGAGTCCTCTGAGCTCCAGATTAAATATTTCACTGAGACTTAGAAGACATTCTCCAGGAGAATGCTGTTGGAAACTGTCAATGTCTTTAGTAAAATCAAGATAAATGACATCCACAGCCTTACCCTCATCCACCAAGCAGGTCACCCTGCCATGAGAGGAGATCACAAGGGATTTCATCAACCCACACTGGCTGGGTCTGATCCCCGGGTTATCCTGCACATGCCATGTTATAACTGAAGTGATCCAAGTGATCTGCTCTGTCACCTTCCCTGGCAGAGAGGTCAGGCTGTCCTTGCTAACCTGATCTTGTAAACACAACATTGACTCAGATATTACACTCCTCTTTGTTATGACAGGTACCCTGGATTTTTCGAGGGAAACAGCTGGAATTAGGATACAGATGAAATTCAAGATAATCTTCTGCTTCCTTTCAGTGCATAGGAATCTGTCAGCATGCATCAGGGAAGAGAGAGAGTTTGCAAGAAAGTAAAAGCCTTTGATTTTTGTTGTTGCTTTGGAAACCCTTAGGAGGAAAACTCTGGGGAAATATTGGAACAGAAAAAAAAAAGTGTTAAAGGACATAATGTAGTGAAGTAACTGAGACATGAGCAGGAATAATTACAGAATTATGATCCCATAACAGCATTACATAGGTGTGTGAAGAGTGAGGAGTTGGGCTTTATGATCCTTATGGGTCCCTTCCCACTTGAGATATTGTGTCATTCTGTGATATGAATTATTCAAGATGAGCTGTATGTACCGAGTCACACTTGCCTTTGACATGTATCATATCTTGTTACTGAGTGTGTTCTAATGCACAAGCACTTTGATTTTCAGCATTGAGGATGGCACAAAAGACAGGGCAACAGAGATTCAGGCTCAGGTGTTTACAATCCTGTTTTTTGTTTTTTTTTTTTTTGGAAGGGGAAAGGGAAATGAAGCATTAAGCTGAAATACTACTGCCATATATAATCTAGCAAGATTTTAGCTTTACCTTTGTAGGCTCCAGTCCCTATTTCTCAGTCCTTTTGCTCCTCCTCAGTACTGACTCTGTATCAGTGAGAAAGTTCAGCTTAACAGCTTTAGTACTTCAGAAACAACAGATTCTTAAATACCTCAAACAGTACATAATATACTCCTTTTAGAGATGCCAGTTTCATAAATTCTATGTTTACAGTGATTTACTTAGTAATACTGGAAAGCAAACCAACATATCAACTTTACCCAAGTTTTCAAAAGGTATAATTATTTTATTTGATATAGCAAACACAAGGGGGTGGTGGAGATTGCATCATGCTTTTTGTTGCCACTCTGGGACACATCTAAGAAAGAGAACATAGCTTCATAAATTGGAGTCGATTATGGATTACTAATGTGGCTGGAAGTAAAATTAACATTATGTGGCCATAGTAAATTATAAATATCTCTAAAATATGCACTCCTACAGGTAACCGTTATTAGGATTTTTTTTTCTATTACTGAAAGGAAGAGAGAGGATTCTATAATATAGTAGAATGACCTGGTTAAAAAAAAAAAAAAAAAAAAGGCTTATTCACTAGAAACAGGAAACTTTACTTTGCACAGGTCTTTGGGATCTTCAGCAGTATCTGACCCATAATATCCCCGTTCTCCTACAATAAAAGGCTTGCATGTAACAATTCTTTCCAAGAAACTTTGTTTTTCAAATTTTAAACATGTGATTCATCAATATAAAACCTAAAATACTTGAAAAGAAAATTGTTTTAAGAAATGGTTTCATCCTTCACCATTATCATTACAGATTATCATATTAAAATATGAAAGTAGTACACGAGTGGTAAAATAAAGGACAGCAGACGGGAAATGCTTTTGGTGAAAAAGTACATTCAGAGCAGACAGTTAAAAGCATGGCTGCTTCTGCAAAGAAGACAGAGAAAAGAGCTTCTTCAGACAAAGCAGTTTTGAGTTCCTTGAAAAATGATTTTTTAAGATCACCATCAGTATAGAAAAGGCTGTTGGGACCTCTGTAAGCTCTAACTTGTATTTTACGCATTAGCTGACTAACTGTCTGATAGTAAAGGAGCAAATTAGACCAACAGAAAACCTCTCCAAAAGCTTTTCATGATGCGTGTGTGGGACTTAATCCGGCAGGTAACAGCAACCAGGAATAATGGTGAACAGAAGCTGCTGTTCAGGTAAATGGCTTCTTTTTTGAAATGAGTGTTTATAACCATTTGCATTTATGAAAAATTCATGCTACAAATGAGATAGTGATTCCTCTTTTTAATAAATCTGTGCCTAAGGTGTAAAGTTAACTTGGATTTGATCAACTTTTAATTGTTTTGAAGATTGCACTGGTTTTTCCTGTGAAATAAATCTTATTTTTGTTGTGTATGAAGGTTTGCCTTTATGTTAGGGCAGTGGGTAACCCCTGCTCCAAGCAGATTCTATTCAAGTGCAAATCTCATCACAAGATTGTTTTAAACAACTATATACACACAGTACTAGATATGAATACTCTGTACTGCTATGCAGAGGAAAAAGAAGCATTAAATCTACTGCCTTTTGTCACCTCTGCAACAGGAGACCAATGTCTTACACTACTGAACAGGGTTTAACTCACTGAATACTTGCCTTCAATTCTGTGTGAAAAGTACAGAACTACGCCTTTGAAACACACATTTAATTGTAGCCTGTTTAATAACACATTAAACTTACAGTCTACCACAGTTCTGTCAGAGTAATTAAAGACAACAAAGAAGTCTTTTCAGGGATAACATGGGGAATTTTAAAGATATTTTTGGAAAAATTATCATGGAATTGTGGGCTGTAAACCATGGGGGTTTGAAATAACACCATCTTTAGCATGTCACACTGTGCCTGGGCATGATTTTATTATAGAACTAAAGCTGACGAGCTTAGAATTTGCATGCAACATTAAAGTTTATTTCTGATTTGTTGCAGTATTTTAAACTGTAAGGCAGGATCTCAGAGAAGGAAGTAGAATAGAATACGCTGGTTGGAAGAGACTCGTCGGGCTATTGAGTCCAACAAACAAACATATATTTAAGGAAACTGAGGGTGGAAGGAGAAAATATGTTTATTGTTTTTCATCTTTGAACTTCTATTTAGAAATAACTGAACATTCCTGTTTCTGCAATGAATTAGGTACACAAATACCCACTGATTTGATATACAAACTGCCTTTTGCATTTCAGAGAGACCCTAGTAAATTCCAGATTGTTTCTCCTTTTGACTCACCCCAAAACAGATCTAAAATGGGCATTGAGGTTAGAACTTTCCTGTGAGTCCTAAACACGTAGATTTGGGTTGGGCACAAAAAAAATACAAACAAACCTAAAACCAAATAAACAAAAAAATCTGTTCAACACCACCACCCTCCCCTCCAAACCAGACATTTGTTGCAGTTCTTTCCAGAACTTAAAAGATGAGAAGTGCAAGTCAAGATCTAATCACGTGGTTCTACAAAAATACTACACTTGAAAGAGGTATTAAAACCTTACCAGCAAGAAATAACGAATGGAAAAATCATGATTTCCATCACTGCAGGAAGAAAGGACTATCTTGCTGCTGGTCTTCAGCAGCTGTGTTTCATGAGGTGGTTAACTCTGTGGCCATTTGCTTTGAGGAAAATTGCCCCATACAGCCCTGCTTACTTGATCATGCAAAGACTAAAGCTTTGAGCAGCCCACACAAGAAAGCAGAAATGTTTCTTGCACAGTCTTTTAACTCTATATAGACCCTCTAACCATGTGTTATTTTCAGGGAGTTACTATATATGTTTAGCTAACTTAATATTCAGTTTGTGATGAAGGATACGAAGTTGAAAGTTTTTCCTTTCATTTTTACTTTAAGAAATACAAAGCCTAAGAGGACTTTTAGATCTTCACTTATCTTTTCTTCCACAATTCCAGCAACTTGGAACGGCTCTGTTTTTCTCTCTCATTGGGTATCTAAGGGTCATAGCAATACTAATTTCTCCTCCAAATAATCATCTGTAGTATCATGTCAGTTATTGGTTCAGAAAAGATGACACTAAAAAGCATACATTCATTCTTCATTACATGTTCTGCAGCAGTAATTTGTCAGTCTACTATAAACAAAACACTGAGATGTTAAGCATGAGAATTTTAGACATATTCTGCAGTGGCTTAACTCTATTTTTTTGGGGTTTTTTTTCAGGAAACAGAACTACACTAAACGAAAATCTTAAATGACATTGAGAAATTCAAAATGAAGATGTCTAAGAATAAGAGGATTAAAAGATTCTTCTGTATATTGCAAAGCAGGTTCTTGTATACTACAATTCATTGATTTATTTTAACACTGTCTACAGCCAATAACAGATTTAAGAACATTCATAATATTAAGCACTGGTTAGGTGATTTTTCTGGGCAAACGCACTGACTTTTGAGAGAAGGTTCAAAGCCTTTACTGAATTACTTCCCAGAAGCAAATTTTATTTTAGTTCTCCTGAAAAGACGAATGTTATAGTTTGCTACAGGTATTGTAACCTGTCTCTGCAGGTGTTGGCAGCTAGTTTTATAACAGAGGAATGAAATGATCAAGTTTATTTTCCTAGCCACCCATGAGAAATGCTCAAAACAACAGGAGTCAGATTCACCCTGCGTAGACGTTCTTTCATGAAGATCTTTTCACCTGCAAATATTATTCTTTTGTTAGGATTGTCTCAAGTGAATAATTGTCAATATCATGTCAAATAACTACACCAGCCAGGGCTGGTGTGACAAGGTAAAAGGTTTGAGTTCCTTCTGTTTACCATAGAGACTTTTCCTTTGCATTAAAAAGCCTCACAGAATACTAGGGTTGTGGGTTTTTTATATTTTTTTTTTCACCAGGAAAGGCAAGACTTGATAGCACCAGCTTAGTCTTTTGCTCAACTGAGCTTGAAGGTAGATCTGAAAATACACTACCAGCACCAAACCCATTTAACCCAAGACTCATTCAACTTGAAATAAGTCAAGTCACTGTACAGAGTCTAGTTCCAAAAAGATTTTAAAAAATAATCAAGCCTTTAAGAGTTTTCCGTGTTAGCAATGAGTTGCAACGTGAGTGTTAGCAGGCTTTTAGAAGTGTTTCTTGGAGATAAAATTTGAATAATCGATGTGGTTTAATTTAAATAATTTATGCATAGAGCACTGCAGAGTTATAATTGTAATTATAATGTTCAACTCAGTAGCAATGAGGTGCATTTGAAGTCGGATTCTGATTGTACTGTATATCTTGTGCTCCGAATTTCATTTTGTTTTGAACAAATCCTTTTGAGCACTGGGAGATGGCTCAGAGCTTCTCAAGAGTTCTTGAGTGAAGTTTTAGAGAGTTTCTTTAAATAATAATAAAAATATGTAGGAAAGTCTGAAATCCAATCTTCCATGCTTCTGTGTCATGGTGATAAAGTAAAGGTGGCTGAAAAGTGCCCCTGGTCAGAGAGGAAGGACTTTTCTACTTTTCTCATGAAGGAGCAGCTGTTCCTATCAATAATTTCCTGAAGCAATAGGCCTGGAGTGTAAACAATATTTTATATGGATGGCACTGGAACTGACTGCATTATTTCTGGAATTTTTTCACTTCACTGTGGAGAATGGATTAACCCTGTGTGACATAAGAAATTCAAATGCTAGTTCCTTGAAATGTATTAAAGGGTTAAAGTATTTTAGGAAGAAAAAAAATTCCTGCAACAAAAGAGTGTTGTGTCATCTTAGTAATCTGGTTCATAAAGAAAAAAACATTGTGGCATTAGGAGTACATTGGAAACTGCACATTGGAGCCTGAACAGGCAAAAGGTTTATTCCCACCACTCATACTAATACTGTTATTTCTGTATTTTTAAAATATGCCCATAGACAGATAAGTGTAACAGGCAAATCCCTAAATACAGCCATTCAGGATGCTGGGCAAGCATGAGGGGAACGGACAGCTGATGCTGGTGTACTCTTCCTAATTAAAAATCTACTGCCAGCATTGATCAAAGGATCATGGTTGCAATCTAGTAGGGAATACCTTCTTGTGTTGTTTACAGTAAGCACTAAATGAGTAAGTAATATTCAATTTCAGACACCAACAATGAGCTCAAAGGTCGCCAGGATTTTAAGTCTCTTGAGCAATGCTCCCAGAGGCCAAGCAGCTGGCAAGAGAGCAAGCCTTGTGAGCAGGTCTTATAGGAAGCACACAAATTTTCAGACAGGCTTCAGGCAGAGACAGTAAGCTCCAAAGGTTGAATAAACAGCTGCAAAATTTTCATGGGTGAATGTTGAATGTACTCCTCAACGTTCCAAAGAAATAGAAGTTTTTATCTTCATTTCTTTTCACAGAGAACACGCTGCTCCACACCATATCCTTGTGCTTGAAAAGCAGCTCTGGGAGGGAATGTCATGAATCACTGGTTTACCCTCTTTGTGAGTGCAGTAATTTGCTCTTTCCACTTTGTCCAGCATGATGTGTTACAGTGGATGATCACACTCGTCCCTCACCCACCCACATCTGTAAGTGCAAGGTCAGTATATTTTTCCAAAATATGGATTAATGGGTAGTCTCTTTAAGATCTTGTATCTTCAGAATATTTCATGTGAAAGAGGCAAGCTAAATTGCCAAAGGAAAGAGCTTATGAGGGGAGGAAGCAGCTACATTTATTTCAGTACCTTCCTAACAAGCTTATTTGAAAGTGTTAGAACTAGTTAAACCAGATGGCTCCAGAAGCTTAATATTTCACTTAAAGCATTAGAGATTCACATATCTTTCAAGAAAAGAAAACAAGGTAAGTGTAAGTTTTTTCTATGCTGTTATCATAATATGCTTCCAGCACACATTAATAAAGGATCTGTCATTGTTCCAGCTAACGTATAAAAGAGGTTTTTAATCAGAAAAGCAAAACACCCCCCTAGATTTTCTCTTTTCTTCAGCAGCTACACACTACTGTAAACTTTGTTTTAGAACTGGAGGATAATCCATTATTTGCATTAAATGAGTTCTTGCAAAAGTAATTCTGAATCTGAGCTTTTTTCTCTGTTTTTTTCCTGAGTTGGTGCAGGAAAGGTATTTTAGGCATCTAGAACAGACACCAGTCCTCCAAAGCATAAATCTCCAATCCGAAGCCTTAAAAAGCTGAGATCAAATGATGCCATGAGACCATAAGCAACAGTTGCTCTTTCAGCACATTTTGGTTTTATCATAGGGTTCCTCTCTCTTTACTGCATAGTTTGTACTGCCCAAGACAAGGTCTGGTCCGAAACCATCTCTAAATGACTAGACAGCCATTTAAGAATAAATGGGTTTCTCTTCCCAAGCTTGCCTCTGCTGGCAACCTCACTTTCCTGGTCAGAGCTGCTGCAGCTTCAGAACCAATGTGTACAAGGACAACCTACAGCCAACAGCCTGAGAAGCCAGGCAAGGGGCCAGGGGAAACACAAGGCTACCACTGTAAACAGCGTGAAGACAATACAGTGGGGTCACACTGAAGCCATAAGCAATGGAAATGAAGTTACCAAATCAGTATCACCTTTCTTTCCCATTAACAGTCATGTAAAAGATGCAGCTTGAGTTACTCAAGCTATGCAAGTGGTGATCACACACAGAAAGTATGCTGTGTTTGTTCTACGTGTGTGGTACCTACTCTTACCTCCTATTGAGGCCAATAAGCCAAGTGTCACAGTGACCTGTTGCGTTTGACATCTTTATCAGTGATTCTGAGGAGGTAACATAGTATGTTGTGGAGTTTACAGATGACACCAAACTGGTGGCACACTTTGGCATGCTTGAAGGCAGGGCTGCTGTTCAGAGAAACCTCCAAATATCTGAGGAATGGGAGAAGGAGGACCTTGTAAAATTCAAAGACAAAAGCATATCATAGAGAAATTTAGGTTGGAAAACAGCTTAAAGGTGATTGATTCCAACCATCAACTGAGCACTGCCAAACTCACCATTAAACCATGTCCTGAAGGGCTACATCTACGTCTTTAATGCACCTCCAGGGACGGTGACTCCACCACTTCCCTGGGCAGCCTCTCACAATGCCTGACTACCCTCTTAGTAAAGAAATTTTTCCTGATATCCAATCTAAACTTTCCCTGGAATAACTTGAGGCCATTTCTTCTCATCCTATTACTTGAGAAGAGACCAACACTTGCCTTGCTACAACCTCCTTTCAGGTAGTTGTAGAGAGTGATAAGGTCTTCCCTAAACCTCCTTTTCTCCAGTCTAAACACCCCCAGCTCCACCAGATGCTCTACCTAAGACTTGTGCCCTGGAATCTTCACCAGCTTGGACACACTCTAGTACCAAAATGTCTTTCTTGTAGCAAGGGGCTCAAAAACAAACACAGAATTTGAAGTATGGCCTCATGACCACTACCCTAGTCCTGCTGGCCACAATATTTTTGATACAAGTGAGGATACTGGTGGCCTTCTTGGCTACCTGGGCCCACTGCTGGCTCATATTCAGCCAGCTGTCAACCAATAGCTCCAGGATGTCATGTTTTAGAAGAAAGAAATGGCTACATGCAGCCTGTTATTCCAAAATTAAATTATTGTGAAAAATCAGATGATGAAACTGATAGACTCTTATTCCTAGAATTTAATAAATTGAAGTCAATAGATCCCGTGTTCTCGATCCAAGATAAGCAGCTTTATCAAAGCAGCCAGTTTGATAAACAAGCAAGCTGTGAGGAGTTAAAAAAGGGATTAAGCAAGTGACACCTTCAGAAGCCATGCTTGCTTCTCTAGTGGTCAAAATTACTGCTGCTGTAAGCTTTATAGCTTTAAGCTTCTCTCAAATCACTATGAACACCACCCCCCCCCCAGATATTAACCAGCCATTTCAAAATAATACAGCTCAATTTATACATTAAACTTCATTAAGACTGAACCTACATGTTCAGTTTTGCTAAAGAAACCCAGTACCAGCCTGCAAACGCTAGCAAGTCATGCTACACTGAGAAGACTGCCAGAGGGGAAAAAAATAAAAAAAAAATCTTTCTACTGCAAAACCTGCAGTCCTTAGTTTGGAGTTCAAACTGATTGGCATCGTGTTTTTCTGGCAATAGTTCAAGATTAGCAGACAGAGAATCTAAGAATATCAAATTAGTGGGGAAAAGAATTTGATTTCTTCTAGATGCCTCTATTTAAATGTAAAATTATACTTCTTGTTTTCCAGCATAGAAACAGTTAAGGTTTAGAAACTGAAGTTATGGCAGAACAAGATAAGTTAAAAACTAACTGAAAGCAATTATACAAGATTTTGCAGCACTTTAGCTCAGTTGCTTTGTAAGCTTATTTAAATTTTAAATCTGTCTTAAAACCAGTGTCTGGCAAGTCCAAATCATTATCCCTGATTAAAAAAAGCAGAGTATTCCCTCTCAAGATATATACATCATAGATTGTTTGGAAAAAAAGATACCCCCAAAAAACCCTCCCCAACTGCCCAAAAAGCCAGTAATAGGAGGTAACCCCAGTAACTGAGACAACTTGGCTACCTTCCCTGCAGAAATTCCAAGACCATACTGTCCCAAAGAAGAGATGGCATGCAAGGAAAAGTGTGCAAAATAAACCTCTAGAACGAGATATGTGACAACAAACAAAACTATTCCAAACTCTACACTGGGTTTTCTTTCAACACTCTGAAAACAATATGGCTTTTGCAGCCCATGCTGATGCAAGGATTCAGCTGTGACAGTGTCCCCTGCCAGTCAAAGCAGCCACGGGCATTCAGTTTTACCAGGCTTCTGTGAATAGTGCCTTAAACAACACTCATGCTGTAACAAAAACCCAACAACCAGAAAACATACAAAACAACCCACATTTAGCTGGCTGCAGTTAACCTATAGAACAGTCAAAACAGGGCACAACTACCCCGACAGATTGAAATGTAAAATTAGAAGAAAGGTGGTTGTGGGGAGCATGCATACAGATTTATGCTGGCACATCAACTACACATGAGAGACTGTCTGAATCTCAGCTCGCTCATCTGAATATTTCTATCTGCCTGACCTAGTGTATTACATATGTCAAAGTTGGGGCAGGTGGGATAAGACATGATTAAAAATTATATTACAGAACTTGACAACTGTGAACAGGATATAAATTCAAGGGTTCAGATTACCTGTAGCATGACTCTCAGAACAAAGACCTTGTTTTTAATAGTATGTACACTATGTTCATCCCACAGCAGGCAGCTGTCTCTTATAACTGATGTCTAAGGTAACACTGATTGATGCCGTTCCTCCAATCATTTTCCAAACTTTCCTGTTTAACGAGGTGAGCTGCACAATGGCAGTTTATTTACCTTCTGGCCACCCTTTTCTTTGAAGGGTCACTGCTCTTAATTATAGTGGCACCTGTGTACTTCTTTGCTTTTAGGTCTGTCAAGGTTTCCATTATAAACCCATTTTTAGATGCTTATTCTGTAATACCCTTCAGCTCCACTGTGGGTTGAAGCATGGCTCACAAGGGCTCAGCAACCATTTTCTCTAAGTAATCATGGTCCCCTTGCTCCATCCAAAATAACTCAGGAATGCCTCTTGCTGCTGCTTCTTTTGGGAAAGGTTATACCTACTTTTTCCTAAAGAAACAAATATTTTACAGAAAGGATAACCTCAAAAAGAAAGGACAATCTTATTAGAAAGCATAATAATCTTACAAGAAATATCAATCTGTACCCAAAATACCCAGAGCTTGATATTTTGCTATCTCAAATTTATTGCATCATTTGGAAGGAGTTGCTTTTCTACCTTGGCTCACTGTTGTTAATATGGGATATTAACTTTTTATTTTCTTCTTCACCTATTGGCATTCTGTTTATCCTGAAGGCAGGAGACACTTTTCCCATTGAAGAGATGCTACACTAAAGCACGTAGGCTACCTACTCAGTGTTTCAGGTTATATGTGCCTTGTGATGTTGAAGACAACAGAATGGGAGGTAGCCTTCATATTTTTTCTCATCTGGACCAAGAGAAAAAAAAATGCCAAAACCATTCACTTGCCATTCAGACATGGTAGCATACACATAAAGACCAGAGCAGGCTATCACAGTGACAGTGATGTGACTGATCAACTGATTCAAGGAGGAGAAATTCGGCAGGCAAGCAGTGAACATAGTCAGGAAAGCAAGTAGACACTGAAAAGACAGTCACACGTGCAGGCCTCCCTGTGCCATTAAAAGGTACTCACCTTTTTTTTTTTTTCCCCTGGGAACACAAACTAAGCTTCAAGTCTCACAGCTGCAAGTTGCAGGGTGCCAGCTGCATGTGCATGCTGCAATCTTGCAGGATGAGAAGCAGGCCCCACCTTCTGCACAGTCACAGGTAGTTTACCTTTCAGGCTCATGAGCCCTTATCAATTCTTGACATAATGGGCTGAGGTTGTTGAACTACCCCTCAGGTGTACCTGCCCCTGATGTGGCTGAAGCTCTTAGAAGTAATGCAAAACCAAACAAGAAGTCCATGGAATAAACTCATGCTTTAGAGTGGAGTTCAGAGTTTCAGCTTTGTCATTAGGGTGGTACCTGCTGTGACGAGAGAGATTGCAGCTGCAAGAACTCCTTTTGCAAGTAATTGCTGTGTATGTTTACAGAGCAAAAGTGGAAGGGAAGGAAGTGTTTGTACCAGCATTGATAGTTACAGCTGGTGCACTCTGCTTTTCTTTCACAATTTTACGTGTTTCTGAAAAATGCAGAAGTAGTTTTGTGTTTTTCTAATTTACTTCTAGACGTGCACTTTCAAATCCCTAATGATTCTCTATTTTGATCATAGATAAAAGCTGCAAAAAGGACTGGACTGTGAGAAACCCTGTGTATTACTTAAAACATAGATACATAAAACCTTTTGTGTTAGCTGGGACCTTGTCTGAAAGAGTTATCCACTAGATAGGAATGAAAATATTCTACCTTCAAAGTTTTCATCCTCTCCTGTATTCCTTTTGCTATGATCACCTGAATGACAGAATCTTTCTTTTGATCCAAAATGGGTAATTCAATAAATCATTCCTATTCAAGTAAGTGGAATTACAACAGCATATTTAGGATAACAGTGAAAAATATACAGAATTTCTGGTCTTTGATTGCCAAACTTGTTCAAGTCTAACTCTTCTTCTCATATAAGAAGAGTTTTTTGTCTTCTGATACGTGAAAAAAACTTCAGTACTGTCCAGACTCCAAAAACTTTGACTTGAGAAGTGATTTACTAATTAATATAACCATAAATTAAGCAGAAATCTTATGATCTAATTCCTTCTTGAACAGGTATTAGTTTCCTTTGGGCATTAGGAGTCTGTTTTTCCTGTTTGAATACTAAATGTCAGACACTTGACATTCTGGTACTACTTAAACTCCTTTATACCTTATGAACATTCAAAAGAGCACTGCAAACTGAAAAAAACGCTAGGTTTTAGTTCATATTTGTAAAAAAGTCAGAATTACTGGAGAGCTACTACACTACATACCTTCTATCACAAGGATACAGTCCTAGCTATAGTTCACATTTCAGTGACATTCTGAATTAAAGGTACACGTGATAAACATTAAGACAGTAAAAGTTAATACACTTCTGTCTATATAGTGTATGTTTGAATATGGATAGATCTGCCTGGAGGTGTATTTGGCAGTGGTGTGATGTACCATTGCATATTCCTCAATCTTCCACTCCTGCATAAAAGTCTGTCCAAGTGCTTCAGCTCACTCCTTTAACCTTGGCTTACAAAAACGGAGGCTAAACAGGAAAGACAAAGAAAACCCTTTCTGGTTTATTAAAAACCCCTTAAACTACAAAATCAAACAAACAACCACCAAAAAAAACCAGAAATAATCACCTGTATGCATTATTTTTAGTTGCTCATCACAAATCACTTCTGTGAGTCTGAATGCCCTCCAGTGTGCCTGTTAATGTGGGATGTTTTGGTTGGCTTTTTGTGCATATGGTCATTTTCTTTTGGTTTGAGTTTTGCTTGAGTTTGTTGTTGTTGTGGTTGTTTTTTTCTTTTTTTAATTATTATTTTGTTTGTTTTGTGTTTTTTTTTTGTTTTGTTTTCTCTACAGGCATGTAGAACCTTGCACATTTAATCATTAGTTGAACATGGGTTTTCACCCAAGTGAACCAGCTTCATGCAACCACAAATGCCATGTAAAGATGACAGGACTGATTTTGCAGCTTGATCAAAAAAGGATGCAAAAATGTGTGTATCCATGCAAGAGAGACAAAATGTCTTCCAGGCCCACATTGCATGTTTTTTTTTCCACTTTCAGTAGAGCACCAAAAACTGACAAAAGAATTTTTACCCTATTCAAAACACCACAGAAACTATTCAATACACAGACAACTTTTCTTGAGAATAGAGAATATCCTCTCCCCAAAAGTGGCACTGAAATTAACATAGGATAAATAGCTTTTTGATCTCATCATTTTAGATTTGCAATCAAAAAAAAGGAAAGCAGCATCTTCCTTTGATCTGAATTTAGTTCTGCTGTCCCCTGCTATTTCATCTCATATCAAGAGCAAGATGGGAAATTATTAATACCAAAGCTGAAATCTAGAGATGAAACGTGGCCAAAAACCCCCCCAAATACCCTAAAGGACTGATACATTGCAATAAATTTGCTTTGCTCTTAACTTTGAGGTAGTGCAATGCAGAATTTCGAAGTGTGACAGGATAATGAAAAAGTTATATGACACCCACTACAGTACTTTTTACTACTTCAGATAAAAAACACTCTTTTCTTTTTCCCCTAGGACTGCCTGAGATACAAGGTGCCTGTCTTTAATTTGATGCCACTATCATCAAGCTTTCAATGATCTTGATGGTCTCAGTGGCTTTCCCTCAGCCCCGTATCACTTCTGAAGTTACTGTAGCACCGTAAACCATAAATCACTTTTAACAGTGACCTCCAAAAGAAAGAAATGAGCTTATTCCCTTCTGCTATGGATTAAGAGGGGAATAAAAACCTGAAAGGTTCTGAATGGGATATTTTGGTTCTGTTGTTAAATTTATTCACCATTAACTTTATCTTCCCAAATTTTCCCATGAAATTCCAATAAGTTTGTTTTTTTTTCTTTTTTCTGTATTCACATGAACTAGTACATGGAATTAGGCATAGGACCTGCAGTAACTGAGGTTTCTCCCTTCTGTCTCATGGAAGAAGGAACAAAGACCATCTCAAAGCTTCTATTAGCTGAAGACAGGGATACAGCAATTTGTGCATCCACAGACTAACCACTCATTGGCACCATGGCCTTCAAAGCTGGCCCTGGTAGACACAAATTCAAAATTGCAGTACTCTCAGTGGAGGGCAAGAACAGAGTGAAATCTTTCAGCTCCCTGGCACAACTGAGGCCCCCTTACTTTGTTCATGTGTCACATTTTACTGCATCTCTATTTGACCACATATTCACTGGCAAGACCTGGGATGGTACAATACCAGAAACACGCAAAATATAGATTGTAAGTAGGCAGGCTAAAATTTATACTATTCTTCAGCATGCAGTGTCCTGCTTGGAAGTCATCTGAATGACATTCAGGAGTTAAAAATAACACTCAACCTTTGTGCCAGGTACTGTATTTCATTTCAACAATTCAGAATTGCTAATAAATTAATTCACATAGTACTTCTTAGTGGTTTATGTATTCAATTGATTTTTACATATATACTATGTAAGAAACAGCTGATACTGATTATTTCTTTGACAAGAATGTAAACTGTGATATCGGCCAACCTCTGAATAATGTCGTGAAACACAGGCAAGCTCATTTAGAAGAAAGTAGTGTCTGCTCTGCATGTGCTTTTTCTTCCATTTAAATTATTGCTATTTCATTCATTTGCAAATCTCTTGGTGACGAACAAAGTGATTAAAAGGCCTTATCTCAGGCCTCACTATACCAGAAGTTTTTTGTGGTAAAGAACTTTATACTTTGCTGTTAATTAAGACAGTTTTGTTAGTGTTGCATGTGCATACGTTCAATACTTGTTTTACATATTACAATACCAGTTGATTCACTGGGTACTATTTTTCTGATGTTGTCACATATCACTTTAATGCTGGAGTTAACTGTAACTACCTACATGCTTGTACCAACTTGTGTTATAAGAGAGATGTAGAAGTTTCCAGAAAGCAAATCAGAAGAAAAACAGGGTAAAACTCTTCATTCTTTTATCCTGTAGTTTAAGCAAAGAAATAATTCTATATTATTGAGACTGATGATTTCGTGTTACCTTTCATTACATCCTTTAGAGCAGTGCCATTTTAAAAATAATTTTTCCAGACACTTTCCAAAATAATCAAATACTTTAAGAAATTGACTGCAGTTTTCCTATGGACTTCAAAGCTGAATTGAGTCCCGTTATTTTTTATAATGGGGATGTCCCAAAGTCCTTCATTGAGGAAATATTAGCATTTACAAGCAGAAAGGCTGTTGCTTTAACACAAACATTAGCAAAGAAAAGAGATACGTTTTGTAGTTGTTACAATTCAAGGAAGTGGAACAAAATACAATCACCATTGTTACTTCTGCCATTATGTTTCCAAAAGAAAATGCAAAAAAAGTAACAGCATAAGATAATCCCTTGTTCAGGCCCTTTAAGAACTGCACCAACATTGAATCATTACCTACTTTTTTTTTTTATTTCCTCTAGAGGAATTGCTTTTCATCATCACCATTCACAGTGCATCTGCAACAAGTAAACTGAATCTTGGAGGCATGTGCAGACACCTGGCTGTGCTTTCAAGCTGTATTGGTATCATGTTTACTCTCAGATATGATTTCCAGGGAAAAAAACAAACAGACATTCAAACAAACAAACAACAAGGCACAGGTAACTCACCAGCCCCAGCAGGTCCCTCTCCGGTGCCACCAGCGCTCTCCCTTTCTCCTTCTGGGCCCCAGTCATTGGAGTACCAGGTACTTCAGCCAGCTGGGAAGTGAACCCAAGACAGCCTGGCAGCTCCCTCTGAAACTGTTGTTTCTTCTCAATCTGACATTTTGCTGCCTTTTTCACACCCTTTCTTGCGAAAGACTTTTTTTCCCCTCTAAACCTCAGCTCCCCTTTTCCCACCAGGCCCTTCACAGCCCCTCACACCGTGAGGCGCAAAGGTCGCCCTCACAGCGGCCCAGCCAGGGCACGTGTTCCTCTGGGCTGGCCTCAGCACAGGACGGAGCCCTACAGCTCCTTGCTCCTTCAGAGACTCCCCATAAATTACACAGAAAAGCTACGACTCCCTACTTGCTGTTACTTTAGAAATGTCCTCCCCAAAACACTGTCCCAGTCAGGGACAGCCTGGCTGGTGGGTTGGCCCCAGGCAAGTCCAACACCCCGTAACAGGACCTGCCCACTCCCCTACCCCACAGCAGAAAGTCACTGCACCAACACTGCTCTTTACCTGAGCACACACCTGAGTGGGTAACTCCACTCAATCCACTCAAACACTCCCACAGAAGAAAGGCTCCCTACTTTTCCTAAACCAACCACCCAGCCCCTTCTGGCTCCTTCCAACACCTTCTCCGCACTCAGTGGCCTCAGCTGAGCTGGGAGCAAACTCAAAGCTTCCCTGCAGCCTCAGCCAGGCAGCGTTGAGGGACAGCCATCCCAGGTGCAGCCGGAGGCACCTTCCTGACCTAAATGATAAGGGCCCAGGAGGAGGAAATTAATGTAACGATCAAAGATGTTTCCACAGGCTATGATTCTTTCATCTAGTGAGTCACAGTGTGAGTGCTGACAGGGGCTCTCTCTGCAGGTTAGAAGGGGTTTACTGCATTTTGACAGAGGGACACCAGTGCTCCCTGACCTGCCCATAGTGAGTGTTTGTGCTGTTGATAAATGGCCCTCATTGCTGGAGAAGGAACAGTTGGAGAAAAGGACTAGAAACCATGTCAGACACTACTTGTGTTTGCCTGAGGAGATGTGCTGTCATTCCCTGGCAGGTCTCCCTGTGCCTTGCAAATCTGGGCTGATTTCAAGAATCTGACAGAGGCAGGAACCTAAAAAAGTACTAAGTTCTTACAAGCATCACCAGAATTGGAGTATTTTTTTACCTTTTGGCATACACCAGCACATTTATCACCCCAACCAGCCATTGCATTTAGAGTGACAGCCCCTTGGACATCGAGGGAAAGAAGCAGAGCATCGTTGCTGTCACTGTAGGAGGACTTAGGCACAAAGGCCATGTCTTTGCCTCAAACCAGAGTATTTTAACAAGAGAATTAACTTGTTCACTTATTCAGAATTAAAAGTAAAAATCTTTATCATCTTGAAAATAGAGTCTTTGGGAGTTGGTGCATTTGCATAGAAAGATACTGTCATGGAAGGACGATGCCATACGGCATGCAAGTGAGGGTTGTGCTGTCTCCCTGGGTGCTTAACAGGCTTTCTGGAAGGAGATTCAATAAGTCTGTGAGACAGACACTCTGTCAAGTCTGTTTTAACAGGGAGAGGGCCAAAACCTACTGTTCATTTACAGGCTGCCCTTGGCGAAAAATATTTGCCTTCAAGATTTAAAGTAAGTAGAGGGACTCTGGTTAGCAGGGCCTGAATAGTTTGCTGACTCATACTATATATAATGAAAGCTTAATAAAATAGAATATATCTAGTTCATGAAGTCTCTTGATACTGTGTTGTAATTTAGTCCACCAACAGCCTTTATTTAAAGTTGGATTCCATGAGCCTGTTATAATGAGCTAAAAAGTGCACAGATAAGCAGTTATTTCTGAAAATGTGGCTCCCTATCGATGTATATTTTGCACAGCCTGTATATCTTAATTGAATTGAAATGAGCATGGGACCCTAGGGTTTTTTAGGTCTAGTGATGCATTAAATACTCCAAAAGCACAATAAAAATGAAAAAAACCCACTACTTCTCCAAACTATTGAACCTTATTGCTTTAGCTCTGGGCACAACACTCTTACTGCCTAGCAAAAACATACAAAAGCATTGCTTACAGCCCTTCATCATCTATACTTATAACCTTAATTTCCATAGTCTTACTTATCTCCTGCCCTTCTGATGCATCCATCTTTCTGTTTTAAGTGTTCACCTGCAATGATTGGAAAAAAGCACAGTTTTGGCCAAAGTGACAAACCATTGCCCTTTGTAGTCAGATGGGGGTTCTATTTTACTTATTTCTAGGGAAGTCTGTCTCCATTAGAGTTGAATTAAGATCACATAGTCCAGTAAATTTTTGAATCACTTGTGTCATGTACATGGTTGCATATATTAATATGAAAACCAATGGTAGCCACTCTGTTTATTAAATATACAACAAATTGAGACTGGAAGAATGATCTAGCCTACAGTAAATAGTAGGAGTAAAACTCCTTTTCCAAAGCGAATGTTTTAAAAGCTTAAGAGATGTTAATTTTAAAAACAGTTCTTGTTCACTATGGTGTTTCCTGCCTTCCATATATAAGAGCAATCCTGAGTGCTCTAAGCAAACCACCAATCCACCTGTTCTTTGAATGAAATTTGGAGACCCCAATGGATTAGGCACTTAGAAGAAAGATCTGAAGTCTTGGATGTTTACCCAAATTGAGCTGAGTCTCTGAGTATTTCTGTTTGGCAATCACTCTTGGATGACACTATTTACATTGTCACAGAGGGATTATTATTGATCACCTTGCACTACCATGACTGTTACAGTGTCTATCGAAAACAAGCAGCTTGCTAACACTGAGACTCGAGCTGTACAAATGTTCTCTTTCTGGTGCTCATTAGTTTACTCCTGCTGGCATCTTTTCAGGCCAGAAAAAAAAAAAAAAAAGCAGCCCTGATGTTTTCATTCAAAACAAACAAAACTCTATGAAAATATTTTGCATAAACTTGAACCTCAATTAAGTAAAGATGGTCTTTCTTAAAAAATAAACAGAACTCTTGTTTAGGTGTTAGAATTACAAGTGATACACTGTTAAGATGTATGGGTTTTATTCTCTATCCAAACAAAGGTCGCTGGTAGTGGGTGAAAATGTCCAGACTATGGAATAAACTTGAATTTAAAGACTGAAAGATTTCATTAGGAAGAAGAAGTTGTTGCCCACAAATTAAGTTACATTAATTCAAGTGCCAAGTAGAATACTTTGATGGATTGGAGCGTAGAACTGGACAAAGAAGAAAAGGTTTACTACTGTTATGCATTGCTAAATTAATTTCACCTGTAAGGAAAAGTATATTGATTTCATTTATCTCACTCAGTTGGTAGTATGACTGAAGAATGATTCAAATTCAGTGACATCAGCTGCATCAGACACAGAAGATGGGACTGTAGCAGACGATGGCAAGAAAAGGTTATTCAAGAGTAACAAACGTAATTTCGTCAGAGGAGATCAAAACCAGTGTGTTTTTAAGAGAAGGTAGAGCTGGATGTGTGGATTCTACTGATCCCTGAGGCTATGATAACCTTTGTTAAGTCTATGGGCTTTAGCTGTAGTTGATTTTTCATGTACTTATACATAACTAGAACACACAGACCAAAACAGTGATAATGTGGGACGTTGACTCTGGATACCTGCTGGTATAAATCAGGACAAACCATATAAATCAAAGGAGTTACCAAAGTTAAGTAATTAAGTGGTGAATCAGGTAACAGGTGAAGAAATTGTTTACATAGTTTAGTAATATGGGCTCAATTCAATATCATGTTGAAATAAATTTAAATGTTTCCAAATCACATCAGTAAATTTTGGATTAAGCTTGTATACCAAGTCACAGTGAAACAACATGTATTTTTAATTTTGTTTTTTGAGAAGAAACTTTTTTGTTTTTTGAATTTGAGGTTTTGAAATATGTTTTTTCTTTTTCTTTTTCTTTTTTTCCCTCACCTTTCTTAAAGCAAAATATTATCTTCTTGTTTTTTCCACCTAAGGACTCAGTGTGGGGCAACTTAATTCCATGAATAGCCATCTTGAAATTAATGAGATGATCCGTATGCTAAAGCTCAATATATCTGGGAATTGTCAAAATCACTCAAAGTAAAAATTCAGATACCACCACAAATGACAAGATATCAATTCAGATGTTCATAGCACTTGATAAAATTCTAAATAGTTATGTTTCAAGGACACTAAAAAATCTGATCCCATCAACATATTCTGCTGAAGCTGAAATTTCTTACTTTGATGGTTTCAGCTTCATTTCAGTTAAGGATATGCAAGAAAGACTCACTCTATTTCTTATAATCCAAAGGAGTTTTTATTTCACATGCTGTTTACATATTAGGTCTCTGAAGTAAAGCATTAGAGACCATTTTATATAGTCTTATTTTGCTTCAAAGGCAACCAGTCCAGTTTATCAGAATATGAATACATACATATGTAAAAGAAGCAGGATTGACTAAACAATGTCTTTTCTCATGGTTGCCAAACAAACAGGCATGGAAAGGAATAAAGCAGAGGATAATCCTTTAAGGAAATCCTGAAAGCATTAAAATATATCTGAAATCTGACTGTTTCTCTCTTTCTTGTTTGTTTTGAAACAGTCTCTTAGAAGTAAAATTCCAGGGTTTCATATTAGAATCAGCATTTGTGAATGAGTAAATATGGGGCAAATGTATGAGGGATTTAGTCTCTTTGTGTCAACAGGATTGAAGTGAATCAATCTGGTATGTAAAACCTTATGGGAGCACCAAACCCTCTGCAGAAACATGTATTTACCTCAAAACTTTTGCTCACATCCAAGTCCAATGTGTTATTTCTTTTCTTGTTGTCAATAACAAAAACCGTTTACACACCTTCTATCTCTTCGTGGATTTACATTGTTGTCTTCTCATATGTTTTTATATTTCACATTGCAAATTTTCTTTATGTAGTAGTGAATCTCAGGTGAAGTCTTCTTGTCCAGTGTACATCCAGAAGGCAACACTTCTTTGGTTTCATTTTCACAGATTCAGGGTATCACAGAGCCTCAATGAACTAAGATATATTAGTCAGGCCAAGAAAGTAAGAAGATTTGTGCCTAACCTGAGACATAAATTTAGTGTGAAACACATTATGCCTTGTGCAATATATTGTTGGGAAAAGTTGGTGGGTGAATGGTCCCTTCTGTGGGATCCCATGCCTTAAATCTCTCTTTCATGGAGAAGGTCATACTGATACATCTCAGAATCTAATCATGGTAGCAAGACTCCTTTAGCTTTCCTAGTGTATTTTTATTCCTAAGAAATGCTAATACTGAAGGCAGTGACATCCAAAATGCAACAAAAGAAATATGAAAAGTGTTGTTTTGTTCAAGGCACAAAACGGAGCTCTGATGTTTGGAGTCTCAATATGCAAAATATCAACAAGTATTGTCTGACTTTTATAATAGCAGCTAGGAAATTGGGTGTTATTATTAGTTATAATCTGCAGTATTTGGTATTTGTAACAAAAATTTTAATTGCTTGATCTGGATCTATAATCACTGACAACAAAACAAATAAACTCTGATTTTGGTGCAAATGTTTTACGCTTCTTCCTGAATCATAAATGAAATTACAAGATAACTATCTCAGCTTGATGTTGGAACTGGAACCCTTATCACTGTAACTGACTCAGATATTAAATCTTACTTTAATATTTGTAAAAATGCAAAGTAATTTAAACAATTATCTTGAATAAATAGAATACACAGAGCATAGTAGGAATGAGAAGAATAGAAAGAAGAATGAACAGGAGGGAAAGTTAAAGCTGAGGCAATGTGCATTACTGGTCTATTCTGCCAGAGAACAGAAAAGCAGTTTCCATTCAAAGTTCTGTTTTCCTATTATTCAGAGCTGTGGCTGCAGTCACTCTCTGCTAAACCAGCATGGCAGCTGTGCAAACTCCGCTTTAAAACCTGGTATTTCACATGTTCGCTTGGCATTTGAGCTCCTTGAGGCTCCTCTTCAGTGGATTAATGCACACACCAAGCAGTTTTCTTTGAAATGGTAGAAGTCCCATAAATGTCAGTCCTTATCTTCCTAAGTGTCAGTAGATCAGAGCTAAAATCTCTAAGTTAAAGTTGATAAAGTTAGCAAAACTAAAATGCCATTTTACTGTCCTCTTTGTTCAACACATACCTAGAAAATATGAAGAGAGTTACCATCTGCCAGAAGGATCCTGGCCATAAGTATGTTCATGGCAAAATCCTCCCTGCCCCTCTACCCCTCAAAGTATCTTTACTCCCAGAAATATGGAGAAAAACAAAAAATGAAAAGGGAACAGTGTGACTTTAAAAATGGTTTTTAAGTCATACCTTCACACAGGTAAATTCTGACCACCTTTTTGTTTACCAAGTGCATTCTTATATTCCAGATATTTTATTAGGTGCCATCATTTGATCAGTCTCTCAAGTTATGGAAAGAACCAAAGCAATTCATAGCTTTCAATAGTATTTTAATTCTGCATTTTAAAGCATCAGTCTGTAGCTTGCTGCCTGTGTTTTCCATTACACTGAAGTCTGTACTGGCTTGTAGTTCATTTTCAGGTTGGCTGACTGACTTTCGATGTTCCTTCTAAAAGCATCTGTGTTGTTGCATTCTTCTGGGACACTGACTATAATGACTGCTTATTTCATCTCTATTATCACACAGTTCTTGCATATATTATCTTATAGATATCTGCAGCAGTTCTGTTACAGTTTACTGAACTGCTTGTCCTGGAAAAGCCAAAGTCACTGGGAGAAGGTATTTACTCAGACAATGCATATTAATTCAACAATGAGAGTCCCTGTTTAACACAGCAGGACTGAGTTCTTTTGAATATTCTGCATTCTGAAACCCAGTTGTCACTAATAGGCAATGCAGTGCTGATTAAATCATGAGAAAGCCCTCTATTGCCTTGCTAAACAGGACCTGGGCAGTCAGCCTACAACTGTCATCCAGCTGAACTTGCTAGACATTAGCAAAAGATAGAACAGGATGAAGAAAGTTTCTCGAGCCTATGAAAGAGTAATTTCCTTTCCATCTGCCATTGTGGAACATGATTTGCTTTTCCCAGCCAGGAAATCTTGTAAATTCCTGGAAAAATTATGCCTGCATAGTATCACTTGACCTATGGTTCTTCTGAGACCATTAGCAGCACACTTTTCAGGAGCTTTTAGTCCAGTCACTTCTCTCAGAAGTGCCACAGGGATATAATTTTAGTGCTGGTAGCTGTCCAGTGTAGAAGGAACTAACCAGTGTATTTATGTATTATGTTATAGTTATGTATTGGCTGTGATGCTAATTTGAGGTGCTAGTTTGAGTATTGCTCATGGATTGCTCAGGAATGGGTGTTCTAGTCTGAACAAACAGGAAATTCAGCATTAACTGATATCTGAGTTGTTTCAAAAGCAAACCCATCAAAATCTTCCTTTTATTCCATCTTGTTTAATTTATTGTACTTTCATATGATCAGAATAAGGAGGACTAAAATACATATGCTTTTAAAATATAGTCAAGTGAAAACTGATTGGAGAATTGTTTCTAACTACATCAGTGGAAAAACATCAGCGAAACAGAACTTTTGCGTTTACCAAAGAGTGACTTTATACAGGTACAAATGGTCATGAATACATTTAGGAATATTTTTAAAGAAGGTTTCTAGTCTTCAGAGAGATCAAATGTGAGAACAGCTTTCTAATAAAGCTTTGTAATCAACCTAAGAAATTAATCTCCATCGGTTAATGATCATGGTCAATTATAATAGCCGAGACTGACTTGATATTTTAGGGAACCCCTACCAGAACTTAATCCTGTATTGCAATCTCTACATGCTGAGGTCCTTGACAAAATGAAATTTTCAAATAAAAAGTTATACAGGAAATCACATATGAAATCTAACTTTTTGACTGTGTGTTCTCCATTGCAAACTCAAATATGAGGACATCTAGACATATGCAAGCCATATGTCTCTGTTCATATTTTACTGTCAAATCTAGCAACAGAAATCAAGGCTAATTCTAGACCTTCATGACACCAAACATGTATAAGACATGACAGCCAAAATGAACTCTGAATCCTGTTCAAACATATCTCTAAAACATCTTGCAATTAAATGAAAGATAGCAAAACTGTGCACTTTAAGATTATAATCTTTGTGTTTTCTGCAATACAGCTGCAGCAGCCTTTGGGTTTAACACATTTGTGGTGGATTCCTGGGAGGAACAGCTCTACGCGTGTTCTCATAACTAGAAATTTAAACACTTACAGGAAGTCTCAGTACTAACAGATACACCAAAAGTTTTTGTTAGGAATGTGAAAGATTTTGCAAATTTCATTGTACTCCATCTCTATAGTTTACTTGGCACTAAGTTAATTTAATTTTGAGTACTTACTCTCACTGGAATCAATAGCTAACATGCTTGGAAGTCCAGTCAATTTTGTAAGCTGTATTAGCTTAATGAGGCATATATAGGCCCCCATAGTCCTTGAACTAATATGGCGATTTTGTGATTAATACTAATTAATGATACATCAGTGCACATTTGAAGTGAATGATGAAAAAGATCACCCAACCCTGTTAATACGCTAAAGCAACACTCAAGCAAGGCATCAGAAAGGCAAAATCTAGATAAACATGCATCAGTTTTTTGCTGTGGTAAGCTGAAATCCAACAATAATTGTTTTTACATTGTAGGAGGCCCCAAACAGATCTGACTGTTTGCTTCTGCTTTCCCAGCTTGCTGTTTCTTCCCTTTTTTTAAGCTACTCCCTCAGTGTTGTATAGAATGGAAGCCAGTAGTGAGTAAAAGTGCCAGAAAGATGGGAAATGCAGATGATCACAAAATCCATCAGAAAAGGATATTCTATTCTACATCTGTTCCTAGACCAAAGGTTTAGAAACAACGTTAGAATTTTTTCAACCTTTCACTTGTTTCTCAGACTGATGGTAAAGGAATGGGAGAGTTGAACCCTGATGCCAATGAGAGAGATTGACTTTTTATGTATCAGCAAGCGAGGGGGAGAATGGACTGAAAATGGGAAGGAATATGTACATTTTGACTGTATAGCCCTGCAGACACCAGGGGGAAGAAGCTATTGGCAGTGATAAACAGTTATTTAGTTGGATAAATGGTCCCAAACCTGGGAGGGTATGTAATGCCTTTTAATGGGATTGTACAATAGCTATACATTAAAAAAAAAATAAATTAAAAATGAGCAGACCTTAAGGGGGAAAACACAGATACTTTGACATCAATAACAAAACTCTCTTCAGGATTTAACTTTGAAAAGATTTTAAATTGTTGGATAAAAGAGATTTGGGAAAAGAAAAATTCCTTACACTAAAATTTAACAGACTGCGAAAGAGTTGATAAGGAAAACATCAGAAATGCTATTCTATGAGCTGATTAAAATTTTCTTGGACAAAGCAGTTGTGAATATAGTGCTATATGTTGAATGAAATAATAGGCTTTTTTAATCTTTTAACTTTTACTACACTTGTGTAATAAAAGACACATAAATCAATTCTTTCCAGTGGTTCAAGGAATTATATCACTTTACAAAGCTAGAAATGTGCCTTTCCACTTGGCCATGTCCCTTTAAGATGACATTCTAGTAAAGTATGTTCAATTATTCCGAGTTTGAAAACTTATACTATCTAATTTCTACTTTCAAATGATTTCACACTTTCTGGACATAATTAATCTCATTGTAATTTTGTATCTTAGCTGCTAGAGAGCAGGGGTTTCTGGCTTTCTTTCTGGCTTTCTTGCAATACTACCACAGAGTGTATATATTGTGCACAAATTTATTTTTATTTGATGTGATAATAATACAATGATCTAGACAGGAAACTTGCTTCTGTAAAGTAAGTCTTTTCTTACACACTGTAAATGAAGAATTATGCTATCTTCTGCTTCTGCTGAATAGAAATTCAAAAGCAAACCTTTCAAAGAACTTAATTTTAAGTCAAATATGATTAAGCACCTCAAATGTTTAACAGAATATGACTGGCAACATGGCTTTACCTAGGAGAAAACTGAAGGAAATGACATCTTTCTGCTGTGAAGGTGGCAGAGATCATAAGTGAAGTAGGAATGATCTCCGTGCTGAATGAAGGGTTTACCTCACTCTTAGCAGGGTTAATAACGCTGATTATTCATTGCAAATAAGGAAACTAATATTACCATGTCTGAATTAAAAGTGGCTTAGCCAGCAGCAGGAGTTTTAATAAAAATTTAACAGAACACAAAATTCAGATACATTTTAAAGCAAGCCATGTCTGAAAATTGGGAGCATGACTGGAACATGGGATAAAATACAGGTAGGGTTGTAGCATACTAGCTTCGTATGAGTTTAGGAAAGCTCTGCACAGCCCTGTTGTTTCCAGATGGACTGGAAACGAGGTGTAGCAGGCTAGGAATATGGTCAGAGGGAAGGGCAACGACTATGGCTGATGCTGCCTGGTGTTGGCCATGTACTAGTCAGCCTTGCTAGTGCAGTGCTGAATTGAAGTTCATAGACCTTGGCTTTGAGCATCTCGGACTTCAGGGTTGCCTTGGCTGAGCCAGCTTGGGTCTGCACAGTGAACACCCTTCAGGAAAACACCTGAAAGGCTTCACTTGCACAGCCTGGTAAAATCACAGTGCACAGGACATGTGTAGGGTGTCTGTAAGTTATAGAGGGGAACTGTTAATTTCAGGGGAATCTTAGCACAAGAACTGATATACACCTAAGTGTGGTGAGAAATGAGTTCTAAAAGGTGAAGTGTGAGATCTAATAGACATCTGCATTTGGGAGACAACTTTTATGATTGGACTGGATAGGCTTAGGGAAAGGATTTGAGTACTGCTTGTGTTTATTCTCAGACTTTGTGACTGTGAAGGCCAAGACTGTTTCTGTTGAGGTCTCTTCTGACACTCTGATTTAAAAAGACTGTAAACTTGAAGAGTTAAGAGGGAAGATGGGGCAAATGACTTGGATGAAAACCTGACCCCAGTAAAATCAGTTCAAACTGCTGATTTGATGGAGCTAGGATTTCACCTTGACTAAACTGCTGAGATTCTCCTAAGTGTTTGTTTTGTCTGGTAACACAAAACACCTAGCAGCAGAACCACATATTAAAACATCAAAGCCTTTATTTGCTCTGTGCCAGTTCAAGGTATGCACTGCAGTTCCAAACACTTCAGCACAACTTTATTCTTCTAAGAGAGTGGTTTATTTTCCCCTGTAAAGAAGAACTAGTAGCATGTTCTCTGAAGATAGTGTCATGCTGTCCTAAGTTGCTTGCTCTAGCAATAAAATAGGCATTTTCCTAGCACAAAGAAAATGACTAATTAAAATTTAATTAACATATTGAATGCCTTGGATGTTTCTAAAGGAAGAAGTACTTGAAAAGTAATGGCTTTTACTTAGAGTTTCTGGGTTTTCTCCTTTACTGCCAAGAAAGAGCACTTAGGTAAGCTCTGTTAAAAAAAATTCTCCATATTAAGATTTATATATAAGAGAGAAAATGTAGTGAGAGGTAGTAAAAGAAAGAGCTGGAAGTATAACTGCCAATAAAACTTACAAGGCAATTTACTACAGTGTGAACCCTGATTTCTACGTTCTTAGGTCCTTAGTTTTTATGCTCACTCATGCTGAATGACATGCAGAACTGAAGTGTGTGCCTAAATCCTGATGGTTTTGCTGGGACACACACAGGGTCACAAAGCTGGTAGGGGCCATTACAGCTGAGGATGGACTAAATGAATGGTTTTGAACACATGTGTTAATTCACATATATTTAAAGCCCTGTAACTTTTCTTCTCACCAGCATGGGAAAATAAATTCTTCCTCCTGTACTTTTAAGTCACTTCCATATTTAGCAGAGGTAAAGTCAATTTCTTATTACCATTTAATTAATTCTTATACCAGATCTCCCAGACATACCTGTGATTTTATCTGAAGATGAGGGTCATATGCCATGGACCAAGAGAGGCAAATATAGGCAGGTCTCTGATGCTGTCTTATGTGTCTCAAGCTCATTGCTGAAAGTCCACTACTATGTCTTCAAAAGTAATTTCAAAATGCAAATGCACTGGCTAACAGATTCTTGTCTCAGGAAGATAGGCAATTTCCTTGCCCCGTGCTCATTTATTTTTCATAAAGAATGAAGTATAGGGCAGAATTTTATTTGTTGACAGTTATCAGCAGTAACTCAGACTCAACACTGACCTAAATTCTTCCTGCTCAGAAGCACTGAAGTAGAAAATAATGAAGGTAGTGTTGTTCTCAAATGCAAAACTTGAAATTACTGGAATGCCTGCAAGTTCAAGGCCTCTAGTTTTACTGTTCAACTCCTTATAGTAAATTCTTATGTAGAAAATTTTACCTATTTGTTAGCTATTCCTGCACTAAACTAGATAGCCTAATATAATAGCTTCTCTCCCTCCCCTCCAGCCAAAAAAAACCCCATTTCATTGAAAAGATTGTGAATATCATTTATAGTGGAGGGACAATCCACAATTTTATGCCCAGCTATATATTTTTTATTTTCATGTGCCTGTGGAATTTAGTGCTGAAGCAGAGCATAATGGAATATCTTCAAAAAGTTGAAACGATGATGATGATGCCTTGTGTGTTGCTGTTTGAATGTAATCATTTGGTCAAAGTAAATGCATGGAACTTAAATGTCTTGGTCCTCCTCTGCCTTCTTCACAAGAGTGAATATTTTCATGCCAGAGAGGATTGTTGTTTATGTGTTTGGTAGCTTCCTAATGATGTATCATTTTAAGGAACATTTCTTTGAGAAGCAACCAAATGACCTCATTAAAACCAGTGTTAGCATGTGTCGGTGCTCCTAACAATCATCACATCAGTAAGAGCAGTTTTCATCAGTGACATTTTTATTTTACTGGAATAAATTACCTCAGCTAATGGTAATTAAAGCTCTGTGTAGAGCTTTGACTGTCTCACCAGGAAATCCCACCTTTCAGCCGAGAAGTTTTGGGCTAAGATACAGATAATATGGCAAGTTCCCAGTACTCATTGCACCCTCAAATGGATTGGTAGGCAGCCAATTGTCTCATATACTGCCTCTGAATGCAAATTTATCTCAAATGTCTTCCTTTTACTGGTTCTCTTACTTCACTGTATTTACTGTAGTTGGTCAATTACTGATTTCCCTGTGACATTAGGAATTTCTTTTTAGACACCGGGAGCTGTCGACCTGTCAAAGATTTCCTTTCAGTCCCCAGGGGTGAGAGGAGCTGAACAGCATGGCTGGAGAAAATAAATTGCTCAGGAGTGTTCCCCACTGTGCTGAGTCCAATACAGAAATACAAATGAGAGCAAATAGTGTAGCCAAGGATTGCCAAGACTGTGCTGCATGGGATTTCTCTGCACAGAAGGAGAGGGAGACTTGACCTCCCTGGTATCCATAAAGGCCAGGGAGAACCCATCCTGTTAAGTGTTGCAGATTTAAGGTATGCTACTGCAATGTTCTTTGGCCATCATCTTGGAAGCAAACAATACATGCTGTACCTTTAGTTTTACTCACTGATATATCTGAAGAAAATAGAACTATTATGGTTTTTTCCTTACAACATAGTTTTGGGTGGATTTTGGAGGACTGCATATCAGGTAAAAGAACAACACTATTTCTCCTTGAAAAGGGTAATTCTGGATACAACAAGGATGAGCTTTGTGCAGCCTTGTTTACGTGAAGGATTTTTGTTCCACGGGTACATTTCTGTAGCTGATTCTACTCTGTTTCTTTAAAGGCAAAGAAAGAGACAAAAAAATTGGAAATGTTATGAAATAACAGCCACTGGGGTTAGCGATGCAAGTGAGGTGTGCAAGTGAGGGAGAAGATGTGTTCCTTGGTCTGAATGCCTAGTGGTGTTATTTTGCTTCACAGAGTAATGGTTATGTTTTCTCTACAACTTTGGTTTAAGAAATGGGTGGTGAAGGCTTTTTAAGAAAGTGTACCATATCAAATTTTCCCTGGAAATAGGTCTGAACATCATCTTTTATTTTCTCCATACACCATCATATGTGAGGAGGCCACATGGCTTTTGTATGCCTCAGTGTGGGCCTCAGCAGCTGTAGCCTTTGATGATTAAAGTGTTGCTGTCAGCTGCAATAAGATGATGGTCTAGCCCTGAGAGATTTCTTGTGCTACTTCTTCTTTTTAGGGGTGCCACTCAAATATGGTGCTGCTTAAGGGAGATCTGGGCCCCCATCAAGGCTCTGTGTGGGGTGTTTGTGTAGCCACCCTCTGCAGTCAACTCTGAGGAAAAGGAATGAAGGTGAAGGTTAGGCATTCTGCTAATATGGCTTTTTGCTGCCTCTGAAGTATTCTGGTTCACATGAAAATAGCTACTTTACCATGATATATTTTAGTACAGATAAATTTGGGAAATGTAAAAGAGCCTGGATGTGTTGCAAAAGTAGGTGGATTCATATGCTGTAGGATATTCTGCTAATAGAGGATGTCACTTCACTAATGTAATTTTGTATTATTCATACTTGCATATTGAATTTTCACTTTTCATATTGCAATTTGTATATTTCTCATTATTATGCTTTCCTAGACTGCCATACTACACTGGGGAGTTGTTAGGTTGAGTATTTGGTCTACTTTTATTTTCTTATTCCTGCTGTTCCCTTTAGAGGTGTCATTAACATGAGAATTTGATGTTCTATATTTTTAATCATTTGTGTACCTCAGAGGGCTCATTAGACCTTGTTATTTGAAAGTGTCTGTGTGTATTCAGAGACTGATAGATAGATATATATGCATATATACTGTGGTAGAGGTTGGTATGTGTGAGGGGGGAAGCTAATGACTGTAGTCCTGTATGTAAAGCAAGAAACTTAAATATGTCATTGCTATTTAGTTGGTATTAAAGTAAGAAGGATCTTATATGCTGGAGTTCCCTTTGAAAATCTAGCTACTCATGCTAAGATGACTATGGCTTAAAGTCTTTAACTGCAGAGTTCTATGCATGAGTGAACTGCTCTTCTAAATGTCGTCATGTGTTTATATTTAAAGTCCAATGAATGCATAAACATTTCCACTTCATAGTATGTCGATATTATACAAAGATCATGTTCTAAGACGTTATGGAATATTTGAAAAGTATGCCTCTTGAAACAATACAATTTGTATTTTGAAAGTTGTCAAAATCAACACTGAGACTATACAATTCTTCTTATTTTTACTATTATAATTTTAGTAATATTATTACTATTAACAAGTCTGCATTGCTAGGAAGACTGGACTTCATTTGCAACCCAGCTGAACTATCATCATTATTTCATCATTACAATCATGAAGTTTAATTTTTTTCATATTCTTTCTGGGTAATAATTATTGGTTGTTCTGTTCCCTTCTTTCCTTGTTAATACATAGAGCATACTTGTTAAGTTAGACATCTGTAGGGTACTACCTCTCTTGTATGTTTTTTGTGTGCCTCAACATTTTTTTCCTACCTTTCTTCTTTTTTTTTTTTTTTTAGTTTAATTTCCTTCCTCATCCCTACCATTGAAGGGCTAAAAGTTTAGAACAACCTTACAGAAGGTAACCTGATTTCATTTAACTGTTCCTTGTGGCTCTTTGTGCAATCTGGTGGACGAGTTTGTAGTTCAGTTTCCTTGTCAAGAACACTTCCTGACAGCCTGAGGCGAGCCTGAGTTCTAATTACACTGAAAAAGCAGCATTTTCTTTCAAAGAAATTAATTCCATGGCAAATGACACATTATTTTTCACTACAAGGCTTTCTTTTTGTGATAAAAATGGCCCTTAAATGGTACAGTTCCTCTGTGAACAAAGTGAGAAAGCTTTAAGGAGTAATCCTTATATGAAAATAGACCATTTGTTTTAGACACTTGGTAAGTGTGAACACCTTCCAGTCAGGGATTTAATCAGTAAACCTGCAAATCTATATGGAAGACATTATTTCTGTTTCTCAGATAAGTAAATGTGGGTATTCTGGTGCTCTGTGAGCTTCTGCTAAGATCAGTTTTGGTGAAGGAAAAGTCACCTGCTTCAAGGAGTGTTGTTCTGCTGCTCTGCTTTCCTACTACAGGAAGAAAAGGAGCAGATCAGGTCCCATCTAATTTTTGATCTTCTTCCGCTACAGAAATTTCATAGGAATGAAATTATGCACCTGGAAAAGACAGTGTAATCAATCCTGATTGCATTAGAAAAGAGACATTTTCCTCCAACACTGAAAATCCATTTCTTGTGCAAGAAACTCACTGGAACTCAAATGTAACCCTGGATTCATTCCTTGAGCTGCAGTGTCAGCCAGCCTGCAGGTGTCTGCTGTCTCTGCTCGCTCTCTGCTGCAAAGATGCATTTGTTCATCTGAGTCACAGAAGCGAGCATGTTTTCATGTCCTTTGTAGACAGCTTTCGACACTACTGGCATGAGCTTTCTTCCCCAGACTGCCTGTGGGCCTTTTGTGAGGGCTCTCCAGCAGCTTCAAATGGCTGGATCTGTCTGCCCTGTCGAGGCACAGCACAGTGCTCAGGACAAGGGAACCGGGAAATACGCGATGTCTGGAGGTAGCTCGAGATCAAAACAGGACGACTGTTGCTCTCTGCATGGGAATGTTAGCTCTGCAGCACATCTGATATGTGAGTGTTTGCCTCTCAGTATTGCCAGATGGGTATAAATCTGGGCTCTCAGGATCTGGAGTGCTAAATTTGTCAAGATGGCATTGTGAGGATATTAGCTGCTAGCTGCTAAATTCTTTATTCACCAAAAGGTTGCTCTTGATGCTTCCTGACAAGCTATGTGAGATGTTTGTCATTTTTTTGCCTTTTTTTTTTTTTCTTCCCCAAAGTTTCTAGCCAGTGTTTATCTTGCCCAGGATTTAAAACTATGTTTGCTTTAAGCTATGTGAAATAACATGTAAGTAAACAACATAAATATCAACTCAGCAATTTAACCATTTTCACTAAATAAAACTGTCTCCACATTTTCCCACTGCTATTATACAGTTTTGAATATCTATGGTCTTTTAAGAAAAAAAATCACATTTATTTATTTATAAATCATATTAATTTCTAATTCTCGAATATCAGATTTATCTGTAAGTTTCCTGCAAAGTCAGGCAAATATCCTCCCCTGTGCTGCTTATGCCAGGATGTACAGTAGTATCAATTGGTTTATTACCTCTGTTCTTTCTAAGCTTTTGATTGTAGTCATAAACCCCAAAAGGACTCATTAAGCTTTTTTCACTTTTAGTTCCATGTGCTTGGAGCACTTTTAAAAAATAAAGGTTTTAACCTAAGTAAAACTATTCTGATCAAGTTTTTTAAAAATCAGACCAGGTCCTAGTTCAGTAGAAAGAATTTGTGGTCTTTCAAGAAGTGCTTTGGTCTGCACACAAACCATTATTATTTGTAGGTTCTCACAATAAGGGGAAAAATAAAGATTCAACAAACAAGCAAGGATAGCTCTAATCGAAGAGTAGCTAGAAAGAGAAATTAAACACTAAACTGAAATTAGAAGATAAGATTCACAGTCTGGAGAAGTTTTGTGAGATATAAGAATTTCTGCAGATTACAATAATTTGACAGAAAGAAAGGAAAAAACATTATCTTGCATGCATTTTGTAGGATGACTGTGGTGATTGTACCTCCTCCTTTTTACATACCCTGCTGAAGTATTTTGTGTTTCTTAATGTTTTCTTTCTCACTAAACAAAACATACTCGTTTGGGGAGTTGGCCAGTGTGAGTGGAATAGTTCCATTGAAATGGACATTTGCACTAACTGGTACCAGTCAGGAGCATCCTCCTGTAGCAGGGCTATGCAGTCCTTTGTAAAATAACTGCAGTTTTTTCTGTAAGAACAGAATGCTCTTTGGGCTTTGGAAAACAGCTCAAACTTCATACAACATTATGTTCAGTAAAAATATTTGGCATAGAGATGATGGTGTTGATTTCCCCCACCATAAAAGCAGTCTTACTTCTATAACAGCTTAAATAAATTACTTGTTAACATTTACAGCTGTTAACTTACTCACTCATCCCACCACAACAGATCAGTGTCAACTGGAGTGAAAATTGTGTTAAAGCAACTGGATTAAACAAGACAGAAAAAATTAGTTCTGGAAAGTTGAAACATTTAATTACATGCTGTTTCCTGAGAATAAACCACTTGCCTTGGCACAGCAGTCCAATGACTTTCCCCAGGCTCTGGGTGAGCACAGAGATCTGCTTGTACACTGTTGTCCTAACAGTAGGACAGGTTTAGAAACAACTTGATCTTGTTCATGAATGGCCTCTCTGAAGAGATGTGCAGACATCCTCATCTCAGAGAGGCATTTGAATCCCACTGCTGTCTTTTGACCCTGGCATAGACTAGGCTAGCAAAGGGACAAAACTTGGAATCTGGTTCCTTTTTCATAGAGTCTGTGCTTTGAACTTAAAATTGGTGTTAAAGTGGAAGAATTTCCCCCCTAGTAATGCATGCAGATTAGTCAAAATTCTTGCTTTTTTTATTGCTAAAATTTTACAGGGACATGAAAAATATTCCTTTTATTCACTATTTAAGAGACAGTGTATATAAGATCCAGCCTATTTGGCCATGTTATACGTGTAATCCACTTCAGGAGAAATGGGTTTCAGATTGCTCGCTGACTTCAATAAAGAAAGGGCCTAATCTATGAACTTTAGTTAAATGCATGGTACATAGTTTATTCATTTGGAGATTTACCAGGCAGAATGACCCTTGGTTAAAAAAGCAAAAACATTAACTTTTTCTTTTTTTTTTTTTCTGTGGAGGTGGTTTGTTTTTTATGATTGTTTAACAAAAGTAATGGAGTTAAAGTAAAATAACAATCATCTGGAAAGCTGTAGTGGCTAAGCAGGAAGGCTGGTAGACAAGATGTGGAACTGAAATTCTGGAAATTCAGCATCATTCACTCTCCCAGGTCCAAGGCTTTTAGCTTATGGAGAAGTACCCAGTTGCCCCTGCTTAGCCAAGTCTATATCCTTCCAACATGCGTCTCTGCCTGTTGGTCAACTGATACATTTAAGAAAAAGCATCCAAAAAGATATTTGAAAAGAAAGTATAAAGATCTCTAGGTATTTTCTTCATTTTTTTTTTCATGAAAATGCAAGACCAGCTTCCCACTTCTTTCAGAATATGTAGTATACAACATAATGAAATTGGTAGGATGATATAGGGACATAATATGAACAAAATAAATGATAATAAATAAATCCAGAAACCTGTAAAAATACCACCCTGAAAATAATCCCTATTTTTCTAACACCTGAGGCAAACAAAACAGATCTAGGCTTCTGTACTGAAGAGAAATCCTGATGTTTAGAGCTCTAGCCAAGATCCCGTCTTTCCTTCCTATTTCTTTGGAGGCAACTGGCTTTTTCTGAGCTGAGGGTCCTGAAAACCCTCTCCTTTTTCTTATCTCTTAGAAAAGGTTCTGATATGGGGATGTCAGGGTCTGGCAGACTGGCTCAGTATGATGTCGAGAATAGGCCAGTCCCTACACAAAGCCTTGTAATAGGAGTTTTATTGGTGTGCTGTGTTTTAATTGATATGCAATGGCTAGAATCTGATCAAAATAAGGGACTATTTGATGATAATGCTGATGGAGTACACTACATTTTTAATCTCAAATATAGTTAACTGCTCAAAATATTGATCTTAATGGGATACAAAAGAAAGACAGATTTCTCTAATGCCGATTCAATATTATTGCTTTTTTCCTGGGGTCTGCATCTATGAACACTGTTGCAAATATTATGAATGCTGTTCCAAATATAACAGGTGGTCATACTGTATTTAACTGGAAATGGTTTTCAGGCCGCTTTATTAAAATAGAAAGAAAAGCAAACATGGCTTCAATTTTGTCAATGCAAATTAAAAATATGTTAAGAAAAAATCCTGATGTTGGTAATGGCCTAATATAACAAGGTTATAAATAAATTGCTCACTGTTCTCATGTATTTTTAGTAAACGAATTTGGGAATAGCACAACAAATCCCCAATGCCCAATTAAAGTCTCTTAACTAATTTAACAAATGCATTGTAAATTGGTAGCTGGAGATACTTTAAATAAACATACATTTCAGAGAGGAACTTCAATAGCCAAACAAATGGAAAATCAGTTCAAATGTTTTAGCTTTCTCAATTGTCCTTAATAAATAAGTCATAAGAAAACAAACACAATTAGCAAGCACAATCATCATACTTTATTTTATAGTTGCATGACAGCATTTTGCTGTCTGTGTCTTTCAAGAATGTCTTAACTGAGGAGCAATCTATAAAGTGATAAAAGCCTCAGTGGAGTTCTTTTTTTTTTTTTTTTTTTTTTTTTTTTTTCTTTTTACTCAAGGTTGCAATTATTTTGATGGGCTTTGCTTGTTTTGCTTTCAAATTCTTTCCAAATGAATGGCAAAAAAACCCCAATTCTCTTCAAAATCGGAGGCAGTTAACTTAGTAGTGAATAAACTCTGTGTCTGATTTAAAAAAAAGGCCCAGATCTCTCCTTTTCTCCCTTGGTAGAACCATGCCAACCAGCCAACCGATGAAATGAAACATCTGGCTTTCCAGTGAAGATTGCTCTGGCATTTTGCCTGCACAAATTCTGTGCTTGTGGAATCCCTGTAAAGAGAGCAGACTGCGCATCAGTTAAAGAAGACGGAAGGACACGAACAGCAGCTGAGCAGAATGTGTGCTGGGACTGCGTGTGATGAGACTACATCAAGCAGGAAAATCGAGTGTAAAAAGATGTAGCTGTGGAAAATTTACTCAAGAGCAAATAGTTAACAAATTGGGAGGCAGAAAACAACAGTCCAATGGGTCTTGTTTTTGTGGAGAACTTAAGGCTCAATAAGGTCGTGGATAGTGGTGAAGTTTTTCCACCTCATGATTTTTTATTTAAAAAAAAAATCTTATCAATTAGATGATCAATTAGATTAAAAAAATCAATTAGACTTTCATGGTAAGTCAGCCAAAAGACATGAACATAAAAGAAGAAAAAACAGGATTTTCTCCCCTCACTTTGAAAAATTATCAGACCTGATGTTCATAGGAACAACCAGACACAAGGTCTGCTTGTCCAGGTATCAGAAGGTAGTAGTCAGGAGGTCTTGGTATACAGAAGAATGTAGCATATCCCTCTGAGTGACATTCTGGTTTTTGCACTGTGGAAAAAGAGAAAAAAAGGCAAGACTTGAGTTAATAATTTGGAAAAGATTGGTCTCATATGGCAGTGGTGACTCAGACTCTGCAATACTTGGTTGTGATCATAACTTCAGAGTCTCGTATACGGCAAAAAAAATAGAAGGAATGAAAAAGGACTACAAAAATGGTCCTGAAAGCTATAAAAATGCCTTTCAATGCCAAAACAAAAAATTGTTGAAGTGAGTTGATAAAAAGAATGAAAAACTGCTTGATCAAGGTCAAAGAATATTCTGGACAATTTCACAATCTAACCCGAAAGAATGAGGTTTTGTAGCAAGAAATACATAATTCTCATAACTTGAAAAGTGAGATTTGACAGAAGGTGTATGGAAAAAGAAATTGTGAATGCATTTAGAAATAGTTACCTCCAAGAAAGAGTAAACTGTGAGACACCTACCAGAATTCTTGCAGGCCACATTCAGATGCAGTTCTTTAGGCACTTCTTGACTTAAAGAACATCAGTAACTAAAGTGAAGTCTTTTAGGCCACGTTTCCACACTAAGGTAAGGAATATTAGTCTGCTATTTCAGATGTATGCTTATGCATAAATGAACTTCAAATACCTATATGTTAATATTAGATGAAAAAGCACTAAATGTGTTGGTGAAGCAAATGTCACAGAGCCCTGACTATGTCCTAAAAACTGTGTTTCTGATGCAGCTTGTGCCTATCCAGAGATGCTGGAAGCGTATATTTAATAGACATTGCTAAACTGGATTTGTTGTTCAGGTGCTGAAGACAAGATTCTCTTGGAAGAAACTGCAGCTGCAGCAACAGCAGCAAAATTTCATTTATTTCCAATACTGCTTTGGGCAAGATATGGAGAATAAGAAAGAGGCCAACTAGAAAGGTGGGCAGGTGGGTTGTGGTTCTTTATCTGAAACAGTTCTCACATTGTTATATGAACTTCCAAGAATGTTTCCAAGAGAAGTTCTACACCACTGGTAATATTGCTGAGGGAAAGAAAAATCCTTTCTTCAGAAATGGGAAAAGTCTCTGATACTGACAGGGAAGAGTTAATAATTCAGTTGAGATTTTCAGCTTTCAACAAACTTCAATTTCAAAAATGCTTATGTCACAAATCTGTATCTCCAGCAGCTAACCCAGCACTAAAGAGAGGTGCATTTGAATATTCAAGTTTAGAAATAAGAACAAGGGAATGCGACTCATAAGGTCATTTTCTAAACTTCCTCTCCAGTCACATCATGAAATGTGTTTTTTTCCAATCTAACCTGAGAAGGTACCTTTGGGAACCATTTTACCCTTAGCTATCAGGTCCATAAGCCTCCCAAGCTTACACTGGTCAGTCTGTTGCTAATTGTTTTATGTTCTCATTAATGCCTAATAAAGAAAGCCACTAAAGCTCAATATCGTTAATAGAAGGATCTAACAAAATTTAATTGATTTATTTCCATTAGGTTAACATTTTGGACTGTTGTTGGTTCATCTTAATAAGGCAAGCTTATTAAAGGGAGTTTTATACAAATTGAAACCAGGCCTGAAAACAACAATGAATGTTACTGGACCCTTCCACCACACAGTCATTTTCTCTTGCCATTTTTCACACTCATGTTTTTCTGTGTAACTACAAGGACCTCTATATAGGTAAATTTTGTCCTTTTTTCCACGCTGGAGAAAAAGAAGTCTTCGTTCCTCTCTCTTTTTCCAGTTTGTTTGGGTTTTTTTTCCCCACAACTTCTTGATTAATTAATTAATTGGCCGTGGAAACAAGCAGGTTAGGAGGGAAGAAAGCTTTCCCCTGCTGCTTCTGTTGTGACCTATAGGAATCACCACAAGGCAACTCCATCTCATTTTTTTCCAGTCCTTTGTCTTTCCTCAGGCCTTCAGCATGACAGTTTATTCAGTTATAAAAGTGATTTTTTAATATGGACCTGACTCAGTCCTGACAGAATATAGCCCAGCACACTGATGACTGATTCTCTAAAATGCATCCAATGGATTCATGTAATGTGAGTCACTGTCAGCAGTTGAACCAAACACGTTTCAGACACTACCGAGCAGAGGAGAGTTTGAAGCAGTGCTGTTGTTTCCCAGTTGCTGTGCAGTGCTAAGATCAGGCTGTTCTTTTCTGTGCCTCACAAGACAAAGCTTAATAACCCTGGATGTCTGCTTAATTAGTTTGGGGATTTTCTCTGGATCTCCTCTACAGAAAATCCAGCCACTGAGGGAGGAATTAAGGATTCATATGTCTCTTTGTGGCAAGCACCTTTATGATATCTATCACATCCTCATGCAGAAAACATTTGAGTACTCCATGCTTTCAAAAGATTTCCTCTGGTACAATGTTTCATAAAAATTAATAGATTAAGGTGTGTTATTTGCTCCCCAGATCTTCTGAGGGCCAAAAAAATTGGAATGAACGAGTTGATTTAGGCTAAGCCATAGGAATTTGGCATTCATTCTGTTAAGTACATGTGTTGCAGTGTTTTGGATACTGCTTCCAACTTTAGATGTTGGAAAATACACTCTAAACATGGCAAAGAAAAGGGCACAGTTCATCTCTCACATTCTGTAGAACAAGGAAGCCTCTCGTGCTATCAAGAAGACTGTGATGTGTAAATGAATGGGGCACGGCTTTAATAACAACTGCATTTTAAAAGGAAAACCATGACAGCAGTCAGTCATGAACGATTTAGGAAGACAAACTGCAGTTTAATTTAGTTTTCATTATGCTGAATAACAGAAATTTTACATTGAGACAATATAGATGGGGGTTTTTTTAGAAATAAAAGACGATTTAGAGTAATATCTTTTTGCTGGAGAGGACATAGAATTTGACCCATCTGACTTGTAAATAGGTCATTTCTGGTTGAACTGTTTTACAGGGGGAGGAAGGACAAAATTTCTTTCTCATTTATCCAAATCATAACTGCCCTGGATTACTAAAACAGAAGATGATTTCTCAGTTGAACTTCTTGAATTTCATGTGATTTTGGCTGGCAGGATGAGAAAAACTTGGATAGTCTGCTTGTCATATAAGGCATCTTTTGTGCTTAGTAAAGAAATAGATATAAGTTGACTTAAAAGTGCTCACAAGATTTTAGAAGTGGCCTTGTACATTTGTAGTAGTTTCAGAGCAGTAAGACCATGACATTTCATGCAAACCTGAGGGCTTTATGCTTGCCATAACTTACTGAGATGTGTATATAAGAGGATAATTGAATGTAGGGAAAAATATAGCACTTGCAAAGGGCAAGCTGCACCAACATATTTTCTTGCATGAAAGTGTTACTTGGAAAAAAAGCAGGTTCATTTACCTGTGCAGTATTTCTGAATTAGTACTAGTCTGTCTTTTTTTTCTTTTTTTTTTTTTTTAATTCAGGCTCTTTCTCTCAAAGGCAAATACTGAGCAGTCTTTACTTGCACGTATAGGGAAACAAATAATTTTAATGTATTGAAAGTCTATAAACACAGAGAAATTAATCATTGTGATCCACAAGATATTTCTCTGCACTTCTTCACCTGAGTCTTTAGTCAGCTACTCTTGCTCAAATTCACAGCCATTGATAGATACCTATTTCTCTCCCAGAGAGAATCCTAAATCTGAAATATGTGTTTTGTTGGAATGAATATGCTTGGGAATCATGCCATGCTTTTAAATTCATCTTCAGGCTTACGTGCAAGTTGTGATAATAGTAGATTCGTGGTTAGTAGGAAGGAAGGAGTAAAGGGGCAAGAAAAAAGACAAACTTTCCTGACAATTAAACTCAGTCATTCTCAATGTAATAATATGGTCAGCCAAATGCTTTTTCCAAACTTGAGGTGGGAGTCTCATGACAAATGTGTGCCTATACTTCCTACTTCTTTTCAGGATGAAAATGACAGCTCATTTCTTTATGTCAGTTCTGATAAGAGCACATCCCTACATAAAGAAAGTTATTCTTTTTCTGCTCAGGTTTCATATCTCTCCACTCCCATTTGGGAGAAAAAAGGAGGAAAGAATAAGAGAAAGGGAGCAAGATCTGGAAAAGACCTAATTTCTATAGCTATCTGAAACATCACAGAAGACTGGAGGATTTTGGTACTATTTTAAAACTACTGTTTCAAATACTGTTAGCTGCAGTTCTTGTTTTAAAACCCAGTGTTTCCCTATGCAATATGGTATTGCTGTATTACTTAATCAATTCAAAGATGAACTAATGTAAAAGTGGTCTTTTGACCATATTATTAAAGTTCCCAGATGCACATAACAAAAGATTAATTTTCCTTTTGGCTCTCTGTAGGGAGGAGATATGATTATATGATATAATTCCAGTTCTGTTTCTCTTCCTCAACTTACACATGCTGGTGCTTTTGTTTATCTTAGGTTGTTATGGAAGGTGCTATGGGAAATTTATGGTAATCAGCTAATGAGGGGTTTAGAAATAAAAAGATAATTGCCTAAAAATCACTGGGGAAGAATGAGAGAAATCATCTCAATGTTGTATTGGTGAGGCAGAGATACCAGATTTCTACAACTGCAGTATCAGGTGCTGTGGAGAGGGTCAAACTTTCAAGCACCATCATTATTTTCAGTCAAAGGAAGATCATACATTAATGGTACCTGCACTAGCTTCTCTCTATCCTCTGGCCTGAAGCTTTATTTCAGGCAAGTTTTAAGGCTCTGGGCAGTATCTGCTTAAGATTAGAGAGCACTGTGTATTTGCTAAAGGCAGTTGTGTCCCTGCTCCTGAGATCATTCCTTTAGTCTGTGCACTTGCTTTCTGAATATCTTCTTCCTTTTCATACAGACTTCAGCCCCAAAGAAACCTTTTATTACTATTTTATTTGTCCCTTCTCCTATACATTTACTTCTCCTGTTTTTTCTTTCTTTTCTCCCTGCCCACCCCCAACATCCTGCCAAGGTTTATAGTATTTTTCTCTACATTTCTCTCCTTTACTGAAGATTTCAACTTTCCTTTAAGAATCCCTACCAGGATTTGTCATTGTCTTTGTCTGTTTTCCAGGTCTTTCCTCATTCCCTCATTCCTTCCTTCATGTTTATGTCTTATCTCCTTTACTTTATTTTTCTTTGTAGTTCTGTGTCTCATTCCTCAAGAAGTACCCTTATGCTGCTCTTCCCTCTCCCTCCTGACTCACTGCCAGTCTGAAAAGCTTCATGAAGAAATATGAATCTCCTAAGAAGTAGCACTTCTGAGGGCTCTAATACATGTCTGCTTTCTATAAACATGAGAGAGAGAGAAAGCAACACAGAAATGTTGCATAGAAAATTGTTAGCCATTTTCTCACCAGGGAAAGATTCACAGGGGAGACTTAGACCTCCTATTTTGAAATATCCTCCCACAAAATAGATACTGTGTCAAGATATCAGAGCCTGATATTATCACGTACACTCTCACCTGTAGAAGAGACCTTGGAATAAGATGGGAACAATAGTGATCCAGCCAATGCCCTACACCATGTTGCAAGAAAATTACCCGTTCTGGAACTGCATTGCACGATTTCCCAAATGGAGATGAAGATAAGAATAAGGCATTTCATACCTGCTTCTTTTCCCTTTCCTGCACCACACGCTGTGAAAATGAAATGCTATCTGGAAATGGTCTGTTGATCTGAGATCTGCTGCAGCTGTATGTCTCTGAGAACACTCAGTGGTCAGTCCCACAAGAGGGAAAGGATTCAGCTGGGATTAAATGACTGAAGGTCAAAGTCAGAGGGAATGGGCAATGGCACCCCTTGAAGATCATGTCAGCAAGCACCACAATGAGCAGGGCTGCCATGAAGGCAGTGTGCTCATCTGTTACAGCCTCCTGCTGTTTTAATATGTAAACAATGCCACTTATGTCTGCACTGCTCTTGTTTTTATTCACTATGCAGGTGTAAACCCATGCAAAAATAATGCATGTGCCACTGACTGCGCTGCCATCAAACATTTACAAGGTTGCTGCTGTGTATCTGCAAAGCACACTTGCTGCCAGCAGAGCGGAGTGCATTGTAGGAGGGGTCCAGGGAATCTGCAAGGCACTGCCCCTGACTGCAGCCTGTCTTGAACAAGGGTAAAAAGGAGCACCACCACTGAGACTGTGTGTTCCTGTGAACATCAATTATTGCTGTGTATGGAGACCGGCTGGGGAAAGCAAACAGCCCACGATGGCAGTGGAAATAAAGCATGCTCCCTGCTGACTTACATCATGTAAAATCTAGCACTTCCAGTTAATATTTCTTATTAATGCTTAAATTTTGAAACAACGCACTACAGCATGAGAATATTTGTAAACCATACTGAAAATGTGCTGTAAACTGTTGTGTACTCTCAGGTCTAACTCAGCAGCATTGTACATTTCTCTGCCTATAATCTGGAGATGTGTTGCAGGAATGTCTGTATATTGAAGGTCTCCAAATACCTTTTAACAATCTTGTGAATGAAGATGCAGGGTGAATGACATTTGTCAAGACTGAGATCCAGAAGGATGGTAACAGCTGAATCATCAATCACCCCTTGTGAAAAGATGCACAGAAACTTCTTATAAGAAGAAACAAGTGTGATCTATTTTCTGATCCCTGTGCTTATCTGTTTTTTTTTCTTCTAATAATACAGAACAACTGCTACATCTTCTGCTATCCACAATTTACAAAAGTGAGTCTATCTACTAATCGATAACTATTTCTGGGTTTCATTTTAATATATTTCTTGTACATAAGCCTGAAAACATTTTACAAAAGAAGCCAGCATCAGTGTCCTTGTTTTCATTAGAAATGAAATGATAAATAAATGAAATACCATGAAGAAGAGCACATGAAAATCAGCTCCATGGTAGAACTAGACCAATGGCTGTTTTGGCGTATCTTAGGTATACCACCTTCTTCTCCAGTCCTATTGACTCCTCCAGTTCAGTGAAACAGCTTCTGAAGTTAAATCTATATAGGGAACACTGAGGTTTTAGCCCTAGTAACTGAATTCTCAACTCTAAATTCTCAAGATATATCACGTCTTTGGATATAAACTTCTGCTTAAACAATTGTCCATGCAGTGAGAGTTATGAGTATCAATATATTAGGACACACAGGTAATTATTAAGGTTAAAGCAATGAATACATTTATTCTTATTTGACAGTTTATATCATTTGTGAAGTGTTCTGGGATTTATTGTTCACACTGGTTGATGAGAACTGAGTATTTAAACTAACATTTCAGAAACTACACGTGCCAGAGTTGATTTTCCCACACTGAACTTCTATCAGTAATTGCTCATTTTCATTTAAATTTAACTGTTGATACTAGAATAAATGTGAGGTCACCTAAAAAATCCAATGCGCAGGCTGGAAGGTGTAAAGACCTTCCCCGGATCTTCGCTCGCAAAGACTGGCCATTATTATTATTAGTCTGAAGAAAAATATTCAGAGTATGTCTTGAAAATATGCCCTTACAATTTTATTTTTGCATAATAAATATCACAATTGTATTAATATTATGTTGAAATTAATTGCTTGGGAAAGGTAATTGTTAACGTTTTAGTGTTTTCATAGGCAGTAAGTATTACTGTCATTATATTTCATTACAACTCCATTAAAATCTAAGATATCTCAATATGCATCTTGGCCAGGAATCTTGTGCTGTGCTAGCTAACTGCTTTTCAATAGTTTTATAATTGCTTATAATTGTATCAGACAGGGTTGTCAAAGATGAAAATTTATTTTGGGCACTTTAGTGTTTGTGTGGCAAATTTCATTTGCTTTGGAGGACTTATTTTCAAAATATTAGCATTCTGCATTTCTGAAGAATCACACATTAAGAAAAAAACCACATTTTATTGAGTTTAGGAACAAAATCCCTACAAAAGTAGTTCTTAAAATGCTGAGACATTTAAAAAGTCTTGGCTCTTTCCTGGGTTGGTTGGAAGTACCTCAGAAGTGTTATTACCACTTCAGAACTTGTAATTCAAATGCTGAAGAATTATACTGAAAGGAAAAAAAACTTCTTTGGGGAGTTAAACAGTGTTATTCCTATGACTTTAGCAATCTTCTAAGTAATGCCTTCTCTGTCTCTCACTCTGTTTTTAAATGACTTGTTTAATGAACATCTTTCCATTACTGGTGAGACTCTTCCTCTAAATAACAGTGAAAAAAGAAAATAACCAAACCCAGTTAATAAGTAGCAGGTAGGAGTCAAATCTGGGAGAAGAAACTGGCTGAATACATCCTTGTGCCACATCAGCATGGGGCACTGGTGATCACTGTGCTGTAGGTGTCCAGGCTGTTTCCTGATTCTGAAATAAAATTCATTTCTGAATAATAATAAATTAATACCCTGCTGTTTTATAATTTGGTTTGCAAAGGAGTACTCTGCCTTGTTGAAGTCAAATCACTTCAGATTTAGAGGATAAGAGAAGCATGAAATTTTAGCAGTATTGATAATAAATCAAGCTGGAGAAATGATATTGCAGTTCTTGGGGAAAAAAATGAAATAGCACATGAAAGAACCACAAGAGATATGTACATAGATTTTAGCACAACACTTGATAGTGATTCCATGAAAATAGATTTTGAAAGTTAATTTACTTTGTTTAAAATATGAATAATGCAGTTTGGGCCCAGGAAAAACCCATATAAAGCATCATAATTAAGGGACAATAAAGGGGGGCAGTAGGTGTTCCTGGAGAGGTTGCATCTTAACTAAAATTTTCATAAATGCAATGGAAGAAGAATTAGGCAACATAGTAATGGAATAGTAAATGACATTAACTTCTGAGCATTTAGGACAAGTAATCAAAAAGAAGAAAAAATCCACAACAAAAGAAATTGCAAAGAGGAGAGAAGGATAAGAAAATGAGACCTAGACTGGCAAACATAAAATGAGAAATTTGTGACGAATGTGCATGGAAAAATATGGCCACCTGGGGAAAAAAGGAAAGCTCTCCAATAAATGCAATACATTTTTTAATGTCATAATGCATTTGGAAAACACAGATATTTTGGATCATTTGTACAAAGACATGATGTCACATGGAGGGCCATTGCTAGCCAGGGCTTCTGCTTCCGTCTCATCTGCACTAAACACAAGATATTTACTTTTAAGTACAGATGTACTACAAAGCTATAATTCACAAAAAACCAGGATCAGGTTGCTAGAGAAATTGATTCATTAGAGAACTTTACATAATCTGGCAAAATATGTCCAAAAGGTTACACATAGGAATTTGTTGATAGGCTAGACATTTTTAAAGGCATTCTGGGTGAGATGGAAATAGCTGGTGTGTGAGAGTTTGATTTGCTGGTCTAGCAGCCAATACTGCCATAAAAAAAGTATAGACAGATTTCACTGACTGCTGCCCAGATATTTGCAGTAAGTATTAGAAGTACTTTTTTTTCTTTAGACGTAACTGTCAGCAGGATTTAAAGGTATTTGAATATAGTATTCTCCTACATTCCAAAACTAATGTAACAGGTAGTCAAGTATGCAAAATATACTTTTCCCAAAACTACACCCTTCCTCCTAATTTGTATGTTTGAGAAGATCCCGGGTCTTGTCTCATGCAGTCATGGACAGAAGCAGGGGGGCAGCCAAGGCAGCAGAAACACATCCTCTGATAGACAGGTGTAAATAGCTACTGCAGGGAAAGTGGGAGCTCACTTTTGTGCTTATATCCTCGACCTGAGTGACAGTTGCAGGCCAAAACTGTGTGAATGAGTGGCAAACCATATTTGAACTCATCTTTTCAGAATATCTTATTTGTGCCAATATCAGTGACTGTTTTTTTTGGGGGGTAAAATAGCTCCACTCAGAACGTTTATTTATGTAAAAGAGAGAAGAAGGGAAATAAAATACTGAATCCAATTTTGGACCAGACCTAGAATTAGTAAATAAAATAATTAATTATTACATAGGATTAGTAGATATCTGGGGAACTGTCCACTTGAAGATAGCTAGCCAGGTTTTCCTTTAGTGAGAATACAGATTTTTCCTACATGATTTTGCCTGACTTCATCAGACTTGCCTCACTTGGTCTGTCATCATGAGTGTAAGTGAAAGATCATTTGATCCCTTGAATAGCATTTGTTCTCAACTGTCCAAGGATAGAAAAGTCCCTTCTACTTTAAAAATAAAATTTAAAATAAAAAATAAAATCAGTCTTCACGCATGTAAGGGTGAAATCTGTTGGTGTTACATGTGCTTCACTACCATCATATATGGGGAAATGCACAGCAGAAAGTTTCAAGCTATTTCTCATCACATTTTAATGGAGTCTGGGGGTCTGTATTCCCTTAAAAGCGTGTTAAGTGTTGCCACAGATGTGCTCAACTAGCAGGATACTGCAAGTGTTAGTAAACATTTAGGAGCACTTGCTTGTGGCTTCACATGCAATTGTCCATTTTTCATGAGGTGATGAAATAACTATTGATCGACTCCTGAAGACATTGCTACACTTATGTTTTTTCTTTTAAAATTGGGTTGGTTACCTCAGAAAATGTTGGGTTTCAACTCATAAAAAGTTTCAGCTTTACATGGTCTATTAAAATCTAGCCTTACTTGCTTTTCCAGTTATATCTCTTTTTATTTCTGACAGGCTGCTAGCAATATAGCCAGGATGACACACACTGTTTGATATCCCACGACTAAAGCACGTGCAGAATTCAGAAACTAGGCTAAATTAGGCTCACAATTTTTAATGAGTTTTGAATTATGCAGTTAATCTATTTGTGAGTTTTACAACTCTTTCATTCTGAAAGAAAAAAAAGGAAAGAAATGCAAACAGACAGTCAAAAAATGATATCTAGTTATTGGGCCACATGTGGTAGAATGCTGAGGTTTTATTTTCTTCTGGAAATACTACCTCTTATAAAGCCCATCCATCATATGTAATGAGGGCTGTCAGGAATATTTAGCTGAGGAATAGCTACTTGATATGCTAATGGTGCTCCCTTAGTGAATTCCTTTGGTTCTGCTGCCTGACATTAATGGTTTTCATAATCTAATGAATGATGTGTGTAATAGAGGTAAGGCCACAGGGAATGACATTCTGAAACTAAGGGAAGTGCTATATATGTATTTTATAAACATATGCATTTTTTATATATACACACAAACACACACATAGATACACTCGCAGGGAGAAAACAAAATTGCTTTTTCAAGCTAGATAGAATAAACATCAGCCAGGGAGAAACTACATAGATCAAGCAAATCTTTGATATTGACACTTTAAACTCTAAATTCTAAATCTTCTGTATTCCCAGGACTTCATGAAATATCTAGGAATGTAATAAGCAGGAAGACTTCACTTTTGTAGCTCTGCCTCACTCTTATGTCAGAAACTGAGACCTCGTTCTCCAGCTCCCACCAAGGACAGCAGCTCATCTTTCCCAGCAGGCTCCTGGTGGGTGGGAGGAGCTGAGAGCGCCAATAAACACCTGCACATCTGAGCCAGGTCATCTCCCTGTTGTAAGGCTGCCAGCTGTACCCTCTGGCTGCTGTGCTGAACTTACCATGCTGATCAACACTTACAATTTCCTGGTAATGCCCTATGGTAGTATCTGCCTTATATTGGTACCTCTCTTATCTTTGGAGGAGACAGGAAATGGCTGCTGGTGCAACATCTGACGGTCAAGAGCTGAAAACTTCCTTGTGTGCTTACGTTTTGTGGGCTGTTTGTAGCCACAAACTTTTGTGGCCATCTCTCCCTGGCTAAAAAGACAGGGAAAGTAGATTCTAAGACTGATCTGGAAGACGTCTGGAAACTAATTTGCTCCTTGAAGAATTTCATCAGGTAGTACTGCTCCAAATGCCTGACAACCTCAGCTTTTAGATGCAATGGAGCTTTTGCTGCTTTCCTCCGTTTTTGTGTGTCACAGTTGTAGATGTTTGCAGGATTGATGCCATAATTTGCCCAACGCTCTACCAATACTTGCATTTGTCTGTGGCTGAATTTCTGCTGTCTTATATCTACAGTTTGATCTCACAACTAGCTCTGAGAGTCAGTGAATTAAACAGAGTAGTAAGATCTGAACCAGGAAGCTTGCACATAGAGCAGGTCATAGCATAGTCTGCCATAGAGATATGTTGGTTTAAAGCATTTCTATAGGGCTGGTCGAGAAATTAAACCTCTGGATTACTGTGGTCCTATTTTCCTCTGAAATCCTGATCTCTCTGGGAGTCTGAGAGGCCTCAGAGTGGAGTCTGAGGTGCAGCAGGTACAGGTGACATGATCTCCTCTTTGTGATGCCAGAGATTTACCAGTGTGTAAGGAGTTAGCCCCTCCTCCCCTCACCTTGATTATCAAAGTGAGTACAGATGAAAGCCCTTAATGACCTGGAGACATAAACCAGAAGTTCACAGAGGACAGACCTTGCCACTCAAACTCAGACACTGTTCTTGCAAACATGTCACAGCCATAGGCACTGGGAAGGGCATGATGTGTGTAATATGAATTACATTAATTCTTTATGTATCTGAAAATGTGCACCCAAAGCAATTGGTTTGTGTATGGACATGCAATGTACATTAGAATCTGGAAGAAGGATAAATGACAGAATTATGAAGTAGCAGTGTACAGGCTGCTACAAGAATGTTTCTTGTGTTTAATCTCATAAGATACTTGTGTTATTTTATTTCAGAGTTTCAGAGTTTTTAAAAAAGCAGAAAAATTTAATGAAAGAAAAAGAAAATGAATGCATTCCATAGATGACATTGACTTGTGAAAATTTGCAAATACCAGAGACTCAAACCAAAGGAAAACCAGCTTAAAATATAGACCAAAACCAACGGGAAAGCTTTAGAAGCTTTACAACCACTAGAAAATAAAAGTATATCTAGAGGAAATTAATATTAAAGAATACAGTGGGAGGGAGAGATCCAGCAAAGAATAGCAGTACTGAAGTTCAGGGAGATAACCTGATCAGAAATTAGAGATTATTTTGCAATTTAGCAGTGAAAATTGCAGAGTCATTAGGATGTGGATCAAAAAAATATGGTTCTCTCTAACTTTTTAGATGTAGGGGTATCTTCCCTGGAGAGGGGTGTCTGGGCAAACTGGATGAATCATCATTATAGTTGGAGGAATTTACATAAAATGAAGATTAAAAGAGAAAAACATGGTTTCTTTAGGAGACAAGAAGGGATGTTAGAAACTAGTAATGCTGAATGTGCATGAAGAAAATGGAAATGGATCTTTTATAAAGGACTGAAAGGCATGTGATTAAGAAAAACTTGTTGGGAAAATGTCTAGTACATTAAGACGTATCAGTTAGGAAGTAAAGCAATCAATGGAAACCTCATGTTAATGACAATGCAGAAAATCTCAAACTAGATTATTTCTCACAGAATATTTTACGCTGCTTTGTACAGTCTTGCTGAGGCAGCCAAGGGCCTGAGTTGGAAATGGTCTCACTGGTGTTTCTGTTTTACCTTCTGCAGGTGCTCATAAACTATTTTTCATGATTTCTTCCCACAACTCTGTTTTCAGGTAACTTGTGCAGATGTGCAGCCTGACTGTCTTGTTCGTGTTCTCTGAGGATTACTTTATCAAAGTGATGGTACTTTCTATTTTTAGCTGTAGTGAACACACCTGATTTTTAGGACTAGTTTTGTACAGCAAGATCCTGCTTGTTTCCAAAGGTTCCATGAGACCTTGGAGCTCCACAAAGAGCAGTCCTCATGGCTTATGTGACTCACAACCTCCCTTCTCCCTTTATCTTTAGTTTTTTTAAGCTTTTTAAAGTTTTTTTAATCTGTTTCTCCTATAAGGATTCCAGATCCTAAATTTTACTTCAGCTCCTATTTCCCCATCAGGTCAAACTTAGTATAGTTAGGAACTTGGATAACTGTTCCAAGGATTCTAAATTTCTTAAATAATAGAGAAGGTTGCATTAAATATTGTAGTATTATTTAAGTTAATTAGGTGATATATTCCACCTTAAGTCTGTATCTTACACATAAATAATGGCAACAGTATGTTCCCAGTTAAAAAATGTAATGATCTCTGAAATCTAATTTATTGAAAATGTTTAACTATTCCCTGAAAGATTATTAATGATCTTATCTAATTTTTATTTGTACTTCTACCTGACATATGGCACTGTACAGATGGTTTTGCATCATACCATCATTTTTTTTGTTAGTTTAAATGAATGTTTCAATTTACACATCATTTCTACATTACATTTTGTCCCTGTTGACTTAATACTCCAGCTTAATATTTAATATATTGTGCAACAGAAAGAAGCTGCAACAAGTGGGACATCTATTCTTTTCTTCTTTCTGATAAAGCCAGTATCATAGTTAATTTCTTAAGGAAAGGTCTAATTTAAAGATATCCTTCCCCATTAGAGAGAGGGAAGACAGGACCCCCTGCTGCAGGATCTGATTTTTGTAGTGAGTGGGAGTTTGTTACCAGATTTTGATCTTACTGACAAGACCAGGATCCAGGCTTTTCTATAGGCTGGAAGATGTATTACTGTGTTAGCAGGGATTTAGAAGGCAGTCTTAGGTGACAGTGGAAGTCTGTGCTAAGGCTCTGTCACCCACTTGAAAAAAATCTATAGGAGTGATGAGAAAAAATGTTCTGGAATAAAAAAACCATGTCAATAGGCAGATTCAAAGAAGAACCTGCAGCAAAATCAGAGAGCTTGAAAAGTAAATAGCAATTTTCATGTGAACAGCTAACAAATACTGTAATTCACCAGGGAGGCTGTTCTTTTTACTTTAAGGAGCGATAAATGTAATGGGTGGGCCATCATACCATGTGAAGGGTTTGGAATCAGGCCGCTTCACATCACTTAGTCGTGTAAATCCTCTTCATTGAGCAGTCACTGAGATGGTGCAGGTACGGCCCTGGCACCACATACTGTGCTAAAAATTGCTCAAGGGTCAGAATCATAGAATGATCAAGGTTGTAAGAGACCTTCAGGATAATCTTCAGTCTTTGCTACCCATATTGGATAGTTCTTTTGTTTGACTGATGTTTTTCTTCTCAAGACAGGGTCCACATGCTCCTTCAGTGTGTTGGGAATGATTTCAATAGTAGGGTTGAACTTATTAGAAATATTCAGATGTTTCTCATGTGCCTTCTTCCTGCAAGGAAGAATGAGGAGAAACATGTTTGACCCATCTTCCATTCTTTCCTGGTTTATTTAATCCACTTTCCCATAGTCTTAACTACTCTCTTGTCTCAGCCTCTGTCTCTCGATAATACAAGTATGATTTTACTTTCATACTCTTTCCCATCCAGCAAATCATTCTTGTCCTTTTTCCATTTAACAAGCACATTTAACTTCTGATTCTTCCACTGGAAGATCCTTCAGGTGTCTCTAAATTTTTCAGCTCTTATTTACCCAATGCAGCTGTACATACCACTTCCCTACCTTGTCCACTTTGATAGTGTCACTTTTTTGTGTTGCATTTATCTTTGTTCTAACATGCTCCTGCATTAAGAAACATGGGTTGCTTGTGTTTATCATTGGGCACTTTGTTACCTGTCTCCTTTTGGGTACTTTATAAAGCTGTCTCCAGCCTATGATGTCAATCTTCCTTACCTTGTTGCTAATATCTCAAACAAGCACGTTAATGTTTTTTGCCATGTTATGCCCCCAACGTGGAACAAATTTTTCGTGAACAATCAAACTTCTTATATTTATCCGGTTCCCACATTCCATAATGCTTCCCAAACCCTGAGGTTAATTTTCCCTGTGTGCAAAATCAGCTGCCTGTCTTGCCGATTAAAATATTACTGTGGTGTTCTCATGCTCTCCTCCAAATCCTTAATTCTCATTTATGTAAATATTAGAGAAAGTGTTTGTCTCTTTGTGATTTGTTTGTACCAGGTCAGCCCACTGAGGTGATAGTCCAGATCACTGTCCCGAGCTGCTGTGAGAAAGGTTTGTGTTTAGTTCCACTGTGGTGTAAAAGGAATGGATGTCATTTGACTTCATGGAAAGTTGTAAGTCATAATTTTGCTTTACTTACATTGGACACATCTAATTTTTCTTCCAATAATTTCCAATATTTGCTTGCTTATACCTCCTGGCTCTTCAACTGCCAGGTATAATCTAAGCAAAATGACCTCCTAGTTCCATTCTATGATATTGTTAACTGTTAAAGTCCTTTTTCCCCAAACATGCATAAAACAGACCAACTTATGATAAAATTTAGCTGCGGTCTAAAACACTTGGGTCATGCTGTAACATATTTTATGTGTCAAGAGGAGAAAAATGTAAGTTGTAGCCTTTACTTAAACTCAGATGATTGCTTAAAACACACAACAATTAATCACAGATGGTTTACATGGGAAAACAGCTCCCATTGTCATATATATTTTACATTTGCAGAGCAAAATTGTCACTTGTAAACAGTTTAAGCAGTAAGTCCCATATGCTGAATTCATGAAACTATTCCCTAATGGAAGTTAAATGAAAAACCTCATTAATACTCAGTAAGGCAGAGGTGCATATGAGAGACTCCCACTGGTTGATTTACTGTGGCACCTGCCACATGGGTATGGAAATAAAGGAGAGAGTTGTTTTGAGAAGTTCCAAGAATTTGTATGAGTAGAGAAAAGGTAAAAATTAGGGTACTCTGCTATCTAGGGGAATTTATACCACACATGTTATGAGCTGCTGAGGAAGATACTCTGACTCTCAGTCACTTGGTTGGAAATCTCATTCATAGAATCTGGATAAAATTTTGTTTTTATTTGATTAACATAGTTTTAATTTTAAAAAATCCTTAATATACTTTATCTTTTGAAGCACAGTAGGGCAAAAAGAACTGTTTCAGTAATCTTATATACCACAATACATTCTAGGCTAAGTCCTCTGTAAGACTACACGTGCTGACCACCTGCTATGTTGCAAACATGGTATTTTGTTAATAAGTCATTTGAAGTTATTCAGGCTCTATTTGTCCTCACTTGAGCTTAATTGTATACATCTGAAAACCTATTTTGATGTGATCTTCAGAGAGACAGCCAAGTGATGCTTATCAATAATAGGCAAATTGCCCCTAAAATGCATTGATCCAAATGATCCCTTTAAGTAAGACAGGTACTGATATTTATTTAAAGGGAGTTTTTAGCACTCTGCTGGCTTTTTAATTCACTGCTGGGTACTGAAAGAATACTGCATTCATCTCTAAGATGGGCAGAATGCATTTGACTAGGTCAAAATTCCAAATTACATACATAAATTGGTGTAGCTGCTCATTAAAGCTTTGTTACTTTATATTGGTTGTGGATTTGGCTTGGATTCAGGGAATCCACTCATGTTAATGATTTACCTGGATGTAGCCCCACTAAAAGCAGTAAAAGAGTGTTACCTCATGCTCAGTATGTTCATTTACATTCATGTTTGTTTTTCCTCCTGGTGTTTATCACACTGGAAAGTTTCATGACAAGCAAGTGGCCAACACGTATCTTGCCAAATTTCTCCATGGGAAATGTCACAAGGTGCTAGAAAACTCCAAGAAAGGTTGCTGCAGTGCCAGCCCTCACCCCATCACTCAGCAGCATGAAATGTAAAGCTCTGCTGAGAAGGTGAAGAATAAGAGTTGTACCTGATCGTAATAACAATGAGAGCTAGTCCAGACATGAACAAATGTTGACACATTTAGAGTGAAGAAAATATATTATTACAAAAGGAGTGTCATATATGATTTCGGAAAGCAAACAAGCAAACAAAACTAACAGCACAGGATATGAATTTGTTATTGCATTCACAGCATTATTGTATGGCTTCCTAAACTAATTTGTTGTTACATGATGAAGAGAGAGGGGAAAACTTCCTATTTCCAGCATGTCACCTTTCATTAAAATTGTGTTTTTCTGAGATTTTGTTATTTGCAGTTGCTCATCTGTTAAATTAGAAGTTTTAATTCTTCACAGTTTGCCACCTTTTTAATTCTGGTCTGTTGACACACACTTCTCTGCAATGCAGAAAGGCTTGAAAATGAAAATTTGAAAGAAAATTAGGTGAGAAGAGGATAACAAACTGAAGCATTGGTTCTTTGCTTTTTCTCACCAAATGGAAGATGGGCCTGGAAATCTCAGGTAGACAGACAAGAGTGGATGTTACCACCACGACATCATACATGTTTCTGGGTTTTTGACTTAGGAAAACCCAGTGTCATATTTTTTGAAAGTGGAGAGTATTGTAGGTTTGGCTTAATTATGTTGAGGAATAAGCCATTCTTTTAAACCCGTTTATCTAAAGGAATGGAGTGGTTCTGAACTACACACACACAGGCACTGTCAGTGCCATTTGCCTTTTGAGGGCAATGGCCCTGAGTACAAGTTGAAGGGATTTGCGCCTCGACTGCTTTTGTGCCTGCTGAGCGTTCCCCAGAGTGAGTGGCAGCCAGCTGGTACAAAAAACAATCTACTTTACAGAGCCTGGTGCTTCCTTACCACTGTTCAGCAGCACTGAGCGTGGGATGGACGTGTGGCTTAATTCAGGAGTGCTCGATGAACGCTTCTTGTTTTCTGTGAGGGAAATATTTCCTCATTCTCCGAAAGTGCCAACAGCTGCAGCTACTGGAGTGAATGTGCTCCAGTAATGTGTGTGGTCCAGTAGCAGATGTAGCTATATTACATGGGAAATACAGTAGCCACATTGTCCAAAGATGAGAATAAAGAGAGAAAGCCAGAAAAGTTAGGGCCTTACTTAAACTCAGAAATTTAACCAGTTTAAATAAGTGATGTTTTTCTCTGCCTAGAAGAGAACTTGATCTTTTTAAATTTCCACTGGGTTTCTTGAAATAATTCAACTAAACTGACCAACTTTAGATGACACATAACTCTGTGTTTGGCTCAGGTCTGTCAGTTCTTTGTCTTTTAGAAGGACAGAACTTTCAATGGTTCTACAGGAAATTTCCTTGAAGGAGAAACTGAGATACTCTGTAATAAACTTAGTGAAAAAACTCTATATAGAAGACAGCATTTTGGTCTAGAGTATTTTGTCCTTTTCAGTATTTTATGTCCATTTTTTTCACCTGATTTGAATGGCTGGTTTTGATATGGCATTAGATTGAGTAAGCCTTAGGAATTGATGTACAAAAGCTATTTTCCTACACATCACTAATATGGTATTAATATACTAATAAAGACAGTTCTATGATGAAATTAATTGTATATTATTTGTATCTATATCATAATGTATTAAAACCCATGACATTGAATAGCCAGATATTTTCTACTCATATTAAAAAGAAAAAAATACAGCAGTGAGAAAATCAGTAATTCTCTTTCCTTAAATTTAAGATTAGAAAACATGGAAAAATGTAAATCTTGAGCTAGATTTATATTCCAGATTTATTTTCTTAAATTAACTGCAAATTATTTCTTTTTACTAAGTTTAAAAGCTGATACGCAGTAGTCTGAGGACAGTAGTGTAGTGATTAAAATGTGTAAATAAAATAAAAAGGACATTACTGGTTTTCATGTACATAAGTGGTTTGCTGTACCAACAAGCCTCAAAGTGTTCATTCACTATCTTGTAATCAAGGGAAAATGATAGTTGCATTTCCATATGGTGGCCTGAATCCCTTCTTTACTCTTCTAGTAAACTAGTAGAATGGCAACATACAGTTTGGTGATAAATCTCATCATCTTGATGTTTTCCTTAGTGTTTAAGTTGAAGTCAGAGGTTTGATGTGTGTAGGTTCATAAATGGGAAGAATATATAAAATATTTTAATCTTATAATGACTGTGGTTATGCCACAGTACGGATAAGATTAAGCAAGAAGTTTCTCCTATGATTCTTGTATTTATTTACTTATTTAGATTAAAAATAATAAATTATGCTTAGCCAGGACCTAAGGCACTGTAACACATCATTAATATTACTATAAAATCTCAACAGTATTAAACTAATCACTCAGTTCGACAGACTCCTACACAGATTCCTTCTCATTCTTTCCTTGTGGGAAGAAAACCCTCAACACTGCCCCAAAACATTATCTTAAAAAAGTTAGACCTCAAACAAATTAGAGGTAATTCAAAGTGTAGGAAGGAAGCAATTCAAGAAACCTGAACTTTTATAAAAATGACTTGGTACAGATTCTCCTGTTCATTATGGTGAGGAATAGGATGTGCTGGGATCCTGGCTGTCTGCTGTTTAATACTTGGTGTTCCCTTTGAACTGGTGACTTGGGTCTTTTTCTGGACAAATGAGCTGACTAGTACAATGATGGAATTTGCCATGGCTGTGATGTTCTGCTCGTTTGTGAGCATCTGCTGTAAGTAGAAGTTTTGTTGGAGTGCATCTGCAGCGTTCTCGTTATGTTTCAACCAGTGTGGAGGTGGTAACAACACCCTGTACTACAGCTGGTCACATGCATCCCAAAACTTAGTGTGTATCTTGGACAAATACATTATTTGGACTTTGCCCCTTTATTACCAAAAAGCGTAGCATGGAAGCTCAGTCTGTGTTTTGTTAACTAATAAGCTGTGTGGGGGAGGCACAGATAGCCTCACATCTGTTGACGCATCATAAGTATCTCCTTGAACGACATTTATTGTTTTTATATGAGTCCATTAGTTTAGCTGAAATTCCATCAGTAGTTGTATCAAGAAAATTACACCATAAGGATATGCAGCTAGTATAATATTTTTCTTAATTTGATATCTTAATGAATACTCTGCTAAAATAAGGATAGCATTTGTGTAGTGCTTTGCATAACCAAATCACTCTAATTATGACAAGACTTGTTGCATTTGTTGAATTTTACAGGAGAGGTTTTCTTCCACACTTACACCCATTTTCCACTTAATTATCTGAATCAGAGATTACAAAGATAAGGAAATCTGTAAAAAAAAATGGCAGAACCATGATTAGATTTCACTTGTGTTTCCTTAAGCTTGCCATCAGATTGCATTGCCCTTTGGGAACAATTTAAAGAGCTGCAGACATGAAGAAGACAGGACGGAATGCCAGCTGCAGACAAGGATATTCATTAGGCATTGCCTCAAGCCCCACAAAACCTCCTGTCTTTTCTGAATATCTTTCTGGACTTCTTTCATGTCTGGAGTGCAGAAGGGTGAGTTTTCAGTATCAGCCATATGAAACAGGACAGGAAATCCAGAAGGAAACAATGCTCTTTGAGTTTGCCTGGCCACGTCCAGTCCCTTCTGACCCACACAAGGAGGAAGCAGATCAAAGGAACCATGGGGTGGTGCTGGTATCTCATTCCTGATACTTGTAGTATTTGATCCCTTTGGAGGCTGTCTTCTCTCAGCATTGGCCGAGTCAAAGCTGTTTTGTTAATCATAACATCACTAATTTCCTTTCCTGCTGATAGCTGCATGGTGGTTTTGCTGCTGTCACTCCACAGTAATGAAATGTCATTGCAGGTGGCACAAAATATGGCAAAGTTAAACAGCTGGGAACAAACAGTCTTCTCAGTTACAGCAGTTCAATGGTATGGATTAATTTGAGGGAGGTGCCTACATATTCGCAGGAAGGTTCCCCTTTGCTCTTATGCAAACAGCATTGCATAAATGGTCTGTTAATTCTCACCACCTGGTCTTTCTGTGCAGAGTACGATAGAATTTGTTCCATGCTTGGCCTGTCATTTCTTGCTAACATCTTTTCTAGTCCCTGAAACCCTCTTCAAAGAAGATGAAAGCATTCCAGTGTGCTGTGGCAGCCTGGGCCAGCTGCATCCTGCGAATGGGTGAGAGAACACACTTTGCACCCCACCTCTTCCCTAACTCAGGCAAGTGAAGGGAAAACAGGAGGAACTGTACTCTAAGTCACAGCTTCTTCCCAAACTATCTGCTTGTGTGCCAGAGCCCAAATCTGTGTTAAGTCCAACAGCTTCTTTCAGTGATTGGAAGGTTATTTTCACTTAACAGATGAATTCAAGGCATCCACAATCTGCTCCTGGAAAACTGGAGCCCAGAAAGCACGAAAGAATTTACCAAAAAAAAAAAAAAGAAGAAAGGAGAACAAGGGGGAAAAAAAAAAAAACTGTGTGCATGAAGTTGAAAAACAATTAAACAATTATAGTCCTAATGTTAATTCTCTCATATTAAGTGATTTCCCAAGGTATTTAATTTCTTAAGGAGCCATTCACATGGCAAACAAAGTTTTAGGGGAGAAATACTCTACTTGTATGTTAGTCGCCAAATCCCAGAATTATTTCAAGTGAATTTCAAGTGCTTGTTCATTATGGCAGCTGTAGGAATAATGTACTGGGGGACTCCATGTCCTCACCAGTATTTCTCAGCAGCTTCTGAGCAGAGAGAACACACTTGGAATGGTGCTGCAGAAGCCTCCTGGGCAGTTTTATGGAGCCATTGCACTCAATCTGCGCTCAGAAAATTATTGCTCCCTTGTAAAGCGAATAAAACCAGGAAAAAGCTTATAGTGAAACAATATATCTTTCCCCCCACAATCTTCTATGCAGATCAATACAAACAGTTCAAGTTGATTGAATGTAATTCTTTGCCCAGATCAGATCAAAACTGTAAAAACTAATGCACAGAGATAGTCACCCAGTCTTGGTTTAAACATAAAACTTTTTTCTCCTGTAATGCATTAATTAATCATGCAATCTGGTCGGTATATAGAAGCCATCATTTACATTTCCATTTGCAAAATGTGTGAGAGCTTGTTAGATAAATTCATTTCTGATAACTTTTTTGAAGTTTCATTTTGATGGCAGCAGAGCTTGATCGTTCCCTTTCTACATGTCAGAAATTATAGCCTCACAAGAAATGCATTCTGCACGGTAGCTGAGCCTACATTATTGTAGAAGCACTACTGCAAGCTCCACATAACCTTGTACATACAGAACCTTTTCTTTAAAATATTGGTGAAAAGAGAAACAAAAATAGACATAGGCCTACTTGAAAAGTGTCCTACTTCCTCAGAAAAGGTTCCATTAAAAATCTTAGTTAAAAGCCTCTATTAAAAGCTTTCAGGATCAAATGTGCCTTGTGTGGCCCCCTGAAGCCTGATGAAGCACCCACCAGAGTGATTTGTAGTTCAGGGGATGCACAAGCACCACAGTGGATGTTAATTGCCACCATGGCAAAGTCTCTTTGTCTCCTTTTTTTTTCCTATGGTTAACATTTTATGGGCAATGAACCGCAGGAAATAACTGCTACTGATTATAATGAAAATGCTGAAACCTCTTAAATTATGGCATCAGGCAGGAACAGCACTGATGTAATTACTATGTTAATGATCAAGTAATATTCAAGTACTCCTGTGTGATTTTCTAGTATTTTTTAGTACTCATCTCTAATGTCCTGCAGAGGGTTTAAGAGCTGTTGCCATTCCCCTGCTGGGTTCCCATGCAGAGAGTCTGATAGCTGCCTCTAGGCCCAGTTAGGTCTCGCAGCAGGGACCAGGACTCCTGTTGCTACTTTGCTCTTCTTTTCATGTGTTGTGTTGAGGAGTTGCCCATAATCACCTCTAAGAGCCCCTTAGATCCTGCTGTTGGGGTCTAAAGAGGCACCAGCACTGTGATTAGGTTAGGATTTTTATAGGAGACTGAAAGTGTCTTACTATTGCCTTCTCTGAGTCCTTTTGTACTGAAGTCAGAACTAGGAGACAAAAAGCAAGGAATCAGCAAGGCCACTTTTGCAAAGGAAATGTGGAATATGCATAGCCATAATATTGAACTTTTGCTATGCTGCATGCTATTCTTGACATATCTTTTGCAAGCTAGCATCCAGTAATTTTTAAAGTAGAGTATTAGTGTGTCTAGATACTTTTTGGGGCAAGAAAATAGAATACAGCTGTGGTTGTTCTAGTCTGATAGCTGGTTCCCCAGCACACCTGCCACAGAGCTGCCTTAACACCAACTGCTCTTCCCAGACAACTTTGAACAGGAGGCTAATAATTATTTACTGGGAAAGCAAATGTTGTGATGCTATTATTAAAAGCTTAAATCTGTTTTCTTTTTTTCTGCCTTTCAGTTTTTGTTTACAGAAATCTTCTCCAGGTCTAGTAATACACTAATAGGTTTGCAAATACCAAGAGCAAGTCTGCAATTAGATCACAAGTTAAGGAAGTTTACTTTTAAGTTGATCTTGAAAAGCCCTAGACCTGATAGATTTTTTTTCCTTTGTTTTGTTTTGGTTTTGCTTGTTTGTTCATTTGTTTGCTGGTGTTGGTGACCGGTGATGCATCCAGAATCTCTATGCTATGGCCACCAGTGCAGGACCCACCAAGGCTCTTGGACCACAGTGAAGGTAAAAGCCTCCTGCACTGGTCACAACTTTTGTATTAGCTGCCCTGCATAGAAAATTACCTGTTTTTACGCTGTGCTATTATTTGACTGGAAAAATTAATCCTGAAATTTCCATGTGATATTGACCCTTTGTGCATTCCTTTGTATTGTGACTGTTCTACCTGGGGAAACTGTCTGAGCCAGAAATCTCGTGTGTTTGGAGCTCAGAGTGGTGCCTGTCCTTTGAGGGCAGGGCTTTCTGCAGAGGTGGTGGCCTTCTCCCTGCCTCTTAAATGAATGTCCCCCAGACAAGTCCGGTTTCTCAAGGCTTGTGTAGCCATCCAGACCTTGGCTTGTTGTGACTGTCTCTATAGAGAGTGAAAGTAAAGAATAAGTACTGTGATACATCACTACTTTTCTGTTTAGGAGATGCAATCCATAGCCCTACTAATAAACCCTGATACTTGGCAGAACCTGATACCCTGAGTCTGGTAGAGCAGTAGAAACAGAGAACAAAATAGCAATCCTGCTACAATAGGGGAAAACAGATGGATGCAAAAAGGGAGCATGGAGCAAAGCAAATCAAGGAGACAGTTTGTGAAAGAGGCAACAATCTCACAGCTTTTGCAGTTTAGTCATTACTTACACAAAGCTGACAGCATGACAGGATATCTCAAAGAACAAGCCAATAGCCTGTTCCTGGGTTGAGCAGTCTAGGGAGGTTTATGGCTAATTAACTCTAACTGGAAATACTCTGTGAAAGCTGCCCTGCAGCTTTTCTGCACTTCTTCCTTGTCTGCAACTTTTCTGTCTGCATTTTGTACAACTGCAGTATGTACTGACCTTGGAGGCACCCAGGTACACAGCCTGAGCCCTGAACAAGGAGAACTGAGATCTCCTCCCCATGAGAAACAAGAATCCGAAGGCAGAGAAAAAACCTGAAGTGACAGGATTATTGTGTGAGTCAGAAAGAACAATAACATGAACACAAATGTGAGGAAAGGAGGAAAGAAAGGAAGGAAGAAAGAAAGAAAGGAAGAGAGAAAGAAAGAAAAAAAAGAAAGAGAGAGAAAAAGAAGAAAGAGAATAATATGCAAGCTTGAAGTTTAAGAGTAGAACGAAGTTAACTGAGCAGTGTAGTGGCTGAGTGAGAAAAGAATCTAACAGGCTTTCTTAGTGTCTTGCATCTGTGAAAGACTGAAAACCTGTACTTTAACAGTTCAGCAAGGATAGTTATTATGTGCCTAAGCCATAGAGCAGAGAAATTCTTCTGAGGCTGGAAACTCTCAAACTTCTATGGTTCCTGATCAGGTTTGGCAGATGAGCAGCTCTCTTGCATCACTCTTTCTCTGTAGGATGAAGTTGCCAGAAAAGTTCCTGGCTCTTATCATCCATATGCCTGTTTAGGGCTCTGCCTCCTCTTATCCAAACACTTAACATGTCTTTGACCAACCAGAATTTTAGTAGATGCTTGTCATGCTTCATTACTCACCAAAGATACCTTCTGGGATTGTTCTTTTCACACGTGTCAGGTGTACAGAGCTGGGCAGGAATTTTTCAGGATTGATATGCACTGCTTATCTGTCCTCCATAAACTGCTGGAAGCACATGATGGAGCAACAAGTGTCCCCAAAAAACCAGGTGACTAAAACACCAGTAAACAACTAAGATACTTGTGACATTTTCTTATAGGCAAGTAGATGTAGTTTGAGGACAAATATTTGAAGATGCTAAATAGCAAGCAGAATTAGTTTTGCTGCAGATAGTGATAAGTGTCTTTATTTACCTAATTATAGAGAACTGCCTGGCAGGTTTCTTTTAGTATTAATAGATGTTTTCCCCATAAATGCCAATTCAGCAAAAGGATTCTTAATTTGTGAATGTGCATCACTACTTTTGATTTTCAATCAGTAATCTCAGCCTGAGCTTAGACATGTGCATTCTGCACACATAGAAATGCTTGCATCTTCTTGTTCTGTTTTACAGGAAACAGTTCAATCCTGTACATTAAGCAGATTTTGTAAGGAATTATTCAGTATTGAAAGGAAAGCTATTGTAAATAATAATCTGAAAACAGAACTTTGCATTTTAACAACACTACAGGAGGTCTATAAGCATATTTCAAATGATATTTTAATAACTGATACTTAAATACTTTTAAAGCAACACTAATTAGATGTGTCTCTTTGAACCTTTCAGTTAAATAATTGCATACTAATGTAAAGAAAAACAGTTTTTCACAGTTTTTGCATTCATCAGCTGAGATTAATACACTTAATAAGCAGCAGCTATTAAACTAAACATTCAGTAATGAGTCATTATAACAATATTAAATTCTTAGGGCCAAATGCTACAGCTTGTACTCCTGGAAGTGGGCAAAGTTCCCACTGACTGAGTGGGAGCTTTAACTGCAGATGAAAGGTAGGACTTATCTCAAAACTGGCATGAAAAACCAAGAGGAAAAATTACACTGTTGTGAAAATAACTGAATTTGAAAACAGGTGTTTAATTTCTTACCTATTGCTTTTGCCTTAAGTCATGCACTTAAGATGTAATGTACTTGCATTACATCTGCATATATTTCTTGCACAATTCATCATCTTCACATCAGCTAAAAAGGAGGTGCCCAGTTCTAACAATGGTAATTCAATTTAACATAAGTACTTGTAAATACTGTCGTAGGAGCTAAGATACCTCTGGAGATCTTGCTCACTTTCGTTTTCTTGAGTATGATCTAGTTCTTAAATAAGAGCATCACTCAGATCTGAAAAAGGATTTTAAATCACTTTTGAATTGAAAAAAATTCTGTTAAACCCAATGAAATGCTGAGCTCAGCTGATTTAAAAGAGAGACTTTTGTAAAATTTGTTATCTTAGAGACAAAGGATCCATTTCTAAAGTATGCATTTTTCTTCATTATAAAGAACTAAAAATCTTCAACAGTGATGGTGATCAGGTCAAATGCCTGAATTTCTAACATGAACTTAAACAGTCTTATGGATAAATATTTTCATTCAAAACACAAAGTTGCAAATATTCTCCCATACTGCTGAAAATGCAATGTTTTTTCATTATGACAAACTTTTAAAATATGGAGTGGTGTCCAAACCAGCTGCAAACACATCCACTGAAGCTTAACTACAGCGTTAGCAGACCTGAGGAAGTTATAATGATGGAACAAATATATAGCAGTACTTGGTGTGGCATTCCAGTTAACAAAGATCTCTACAAAAGGACTTCAGTGGCCAGATGTGATATCTTTTTATTTAGTGGTTCATGTTGCACCTTTCTTCCATGAAATCTGACTATTACACTCTCAAAAATATTTTTACTGGATCAGTATTAGATATAGGAGTTTCAGGTTTTTTTCTTATGTATCATTTCTGAGCCATAAAGATATCTTCTATATCCCTTGTTAGCAAGAATTAACTTTACAGCTTTAAAGTACAAATATTGTACTCTCTGCTAAAGTTGAAGTGACAAGAATATGCATAGATTTATTATTCTTATGAGACATGAAGCTAATAATTTGAATTTGAAAACAGCATTCTGTCCCTTTTAAAGTTTAACAGTTGTAGTTAAGAACATTTTAGTATAGCAATAGTCCTTGAAATGTTCAAATGCTTTTGAAACTTGATCCCAGAATTACCACTTTAAAAAAGGAATTACTCCTTTTTTTTTTTTTTTTCCTTCAAATAATATTGTTTGGGAGTTCAGGCTGCACAATCCACAAATGCATCAGTGTGGATCCCAAGCGAAGTTTGTGCTTGTTATTTAAATTAGTGGTTTTGAGCTTGTTATGTGGAGTGGCATTTGAGCTCTCTCAGCCTAGTGCTCTACAAGGTGAATGACTTGCACAAGGACTCCATGGCATTCTTTTCAATTTACCTTCAATATCCCTCAAGCCTTAAAAAAATCTGTTTCCCTATAACAAGACTTTAGCCTTTAACATGCAAAGCTCACAAGCCCTTAGTCTTCAAAAGGCCAATTTAGCAGGAACAAGAAGAAAACCCACAAGACAAACTTGTTTTGTTAAGTCTGCAGGTGAACTGCGCAGTTATTGGAAATTCTTGATTGTCCCCAAATCTGACATTGCAAGTTTGAACCTAAAAGAAGAAAAGGTTAGAAGTTGTTTAGCATCAATGGATATACTCATATATGAGGCATGTCATGACATCCCACATTACAGAAATGCCTAATGGGAATGATTTGACTTTTTAACCATGAAAGACTTGGAGGTCTCCTTTGGAAGAGAAAGGTGACATGCTCCTTCATGTATCCAAACTCTGTGGATACATGAAGGAGCATACTGGAAGAGCTCCTGTGGGATTTTGACTGGGTTCACTGAGTGAGGTTTTGGGAAACTTTGGTCTCTAGTGAAATAGTTGATAGTACATTAATGGGTCTCAGTGCGCTTTTTGAAGCAGGCAGTTTGCATGCCCTCTGTGACAGAGAGGTGGGGAAACAGGCTCCAGAGCTGAGGGATGCCCAAAGTTCCACAGCATGTAATGCCTGCTGTATCCTCATTAAGTGGTTTCCTTGTCAGTCACCCTGTCTTAAAGTCCGCTGCTTATTGGAGTCATTACTGCTTGTTTGGCAAGTGCATTACACATTAAGTGTTCCCCAAACAAGGGGAACAGCTCTGTCAGTGAGCTATACAGATTCAAAACATCAGCTACAGTAACAGTAGTAGATGAAGATCTTAGCTCTCTCTAGTTGTCTGGTCAGAAAACTCACGAGCTAGTATTTTTGCAGTGAGTTTGTAAATGTTAGGCACTGTAATTCTGAGATAATATAAAAAAATAGGTCACTGTAATCTAAATGTTCAATTCTGAATATATATGTACCTCTAGACTACAGCTGTAGTACTTGCCATAGCATAATAATGGGAGTAGTAACCAACTCTGACTATACACCTAAGGTGCAAACTGGCTTCTTGTTGACTCTTACTCAATATCATATAGGTTTAAAGTATCTTGAAGGAATGACTAATTAAAATCCCTGAAATATAACTATTAAAATACACCATTGGTTCACCAAAGGCAGTGGTGGTAAAACATCCTACTGCCTTTCTTTGGTGAGGAGAATTGGTCTGTGAGTTTAAGAAAAATGGTAGAATTAATTTCTTTATGTCCTACTAATGCAACTGATACATCTCATGAGATTGTGTGGCTTTAGCTGAAGAACATCATAAGGATAGTAAGGAAGGTAAGCTTCTAGCTAATGGGAAGCTAATGATAAGTCATAAACAGTGGGAATAATTAGGTTGCAGAGGAGATATGAGTGGAAGGATTGACCTGGCATTAGATGTCAGTCAATATTTTCATCAATTATGTGACAGAAAATGAGAAGGTGCTATTGAAATTGTTAATGATGTGAAGCTGAAAATCTTCATCAGTACAGGAAATAAGCATTAGGAGGACAAGGAATTTATTTAGGACATCTTCTATTATGAGAAGCACTTTTTTTTTCCATCCTAGAGTAAGTTAAGCAAAATGATAGTCACATTCAGGATTACTTGTTTGGTGGTGTATTTGCAATTCATTGTAACAAGGTTCCAGAATCATAAATACCTAAAAGGTCTTTGGGTCTAGTATTTTGAAACAATAGGGTTTTTTAAAAGGTCATGATTGTAATGATCTCTGTGGATCTGTAAGAACATGCTACCACTGTAAGAATGAGCACATACTTGCTGGGAACCAGGTACAGCACTAGTTGCACACCGTGAGTGAGGCTGAGCAGCTAAAGAGCAGCTTACAGATTGTTTGGCTAAGCAGAACTATTTGGGAAAGTTAGATTTGGTGTCTTTACAGGCATATGACACACTGGAGATAAAACTAAGTAGTGTAAAAGCCTCACACAAAGTCTACTGAGAGCTGTACAGTTCATTCCTCCTTGCACTGATTCTAACCAGCAGATTGTCCTTCAGTAAGAACAGTGAGCCAGCCCTCTGCTCTCATTTTAGGATACAGGCCTAACTAGACCCAGATGATCGAATTCCTGTAGGAAATCTCAGCTGGATAGCTCTCGCATTTCTCTAATAGCTGTGCCAACAGGTAAAATAATACAGGCTGTGCAACAATTATTTTATAAAAATATCATCACAATGAAAAAAATCATTACAGATTGTGTAACAAACCTGATGCAGATCAAGCACCATTCTCTGTCACGTTCAGCTGTGCATACTTGGGCTGCGTGAGAACCATGCTAAGTCAGAGAGATAAATGCCTGGAGAAATATCAGGGTAGAATTACAAGCTCACCTTCAAGAATTATGTGTTTGTGTGTTGTTGGAGTCTGAGCTTGAGGCCAGAGTTCATTAAAGTATTATCAGACTGCTGCAAGAAAAGAGCAGAAAAGCACAGCTACTTGAACTTTCCCAGTGCTTTGAAAATTTTCTGCATTGTTTCTGACAAGGTTTTAAGTTACAACATCAGCCATGTCTAATGTATTGAAAGGTTGGTAAGGGAACTAATAAAAGCTTGCTATTGATCAGGCATGTGCCTTGTAATAAGAATCTGCAATAATTTGAGTAGCAGTAACAGTTTCTAAGAGAATTGCCACATACATAATGCCAGTGATTTCTAGTATTTTCGGCTCCCTGTGGGAGGATGGACGTATATTACTGGAATTTGCTGCATAATGATTCACAAGACAGGCAGTTCATAGTCCCAAATCAATTCTTAGCTGTCTTTTTAGGATCAACACTACATGTGATTAAACTTCAGAGTAGATACAAGTGTATGCTACTCCTACTCTAAAAAAATATTGTAGAAGCACTTTAATAATATTTGCTCATGGTTTTATTCTTTCCCCTTCGTATTCCCCTTCATATTTATTCTTTCCTCTTTATCTTAAACGTATGTGTTATTCAGTTAATGAAATTTAAGTCTAGCTTCTGAAAGAGAAATGTGTGCACCTTACTTCACTGAGTGGCTGAGTACAGCTATACCAATTTACGGGTTAATGTCTGCTCTCACGTGGGACAAATCTGGAATAAACTAGCTCACAATGATGAGCCTAATATCTTTTTAGTTTGGGATAAAAAAACAGGACTTGGATTCAATAACTGCTGATAGCCAGCCTGTAAATGAAATGGGGAGGGCAATGTGCACGTTGTCAGCAGTGCACGAGTGACAGTGACTTCAGCTAAAAGCAGATCACAGATACCACTCACTGCCAGAGAAACCACCATCCCACACTGCACGATCTGTTTCTCTCACAAGAGTCCTCTCTTAAACAGTCTCAGATTTCCATGGGAGCCTGAAAGCCTGCAAATGATGAAGAAATAAAACAAAAATAGATAAGCTGTAAACTTAAATATTAGATTGACTAGGCTTGCACCGGCAGTGCTGATAAAAAGCCCATGTCTCAAATGAAGCCAGTATATTAAATTAATGATCCAAATACCACACAGAAGTAGCAATGTATTTTAGTTACAGTATTTTTGATTGGCTGAATAAAATAGCTTATTTACTTGTAAATACTTTAATAGAAGCAAAACCATTCTAAGTGACTTATATAATGATCTTTCTTAAGAAATGGTGGGATATTCACTTCTAAATCTATTCATGGAGAAGAATTAATACAAGTATGGCAAGAATGGGTACATTTACCAGCCAGATGACAGAATAAGATTCTAATAGAATATACAATATCATAAAATTTTCTTATTCAGAAATATTCCTGAAATGTATTATCTGTGGTGTTTTTCCTACTATTGATATTTTTGTGGCTGTTACATAGACAAAATTCTTTAACTTAGCTTCCCATTGTGACATATGATGCATTGTTCCAAACTGACATCCTAACCTTGACTGATGTATCCCCCTGTGTATTACATTCACTTGTTTATTGAACATTTACCTGTATGGTATTTCTTTTGGCCACATTGTATTTTCTCAAGTAGAAATCATGTTTTAAGAGCTCTGGTAAAACTTGGGAATTATACATACATATATATATATATATATATAAGGCTTTAAATTAAAAGTTTAACTGAGGAATTCAGATAGTTCTTTACTAGACAATACTCTGACCCTTCAATGACAGTTTCTTCCCAACTTAATAACCAAATAACATTAGAGTCCATAATATTTATTTTGGTTTGCTCAGTGCTTTTGCAAAGTTGCAGCCTCCACCCTTGCCAAAACGTGAGACCCAGGAAATATGCACAAACTCTCATGATTTTTACTGAATGCAGGATAGCACTAGTTAAACATAGCTTACAGTGGAGGAGCTGGTGAGCTACTCCAGTGAGTCCAGCACCACCTGGAAAATCATTCTGCAAAGCTGTGTTTCCCTGTCCACAGAGGTTACAAACCTAAAACTGGATTTGCTCTGGGGTGAGGAATCTTGCAATTGCCCCTGCAGCATGGCTTGGGTGCTCTGAGGTATCTGTGTTTAGATTAGGAGAGACTTGGAAATTATTTTAGTTCTTTGACAAGTACCAGGAGATGGAGCTCCAGACTGCACAGCATAATTTCTTGATGCTGGAACAATGAAACATGCTATTTCTGCACAGTTAAATGCTTCTTTCTTTTTAGCTCATCATTTACAGGATTTCTTTGAATCATCTCTCTACTTAGGGGAATTAAATGCTCCTTCTTTGAAGCACTGAATTAACCCCAGGGAGCAATTGCTAATGTTTTTCTTCATAGATTTACAGCCTGAAGTTAAAGAAAAAAAAAGTCTGATTAGGGAGAAATCAGAACAGACATTGATTTAAAATAGTTTTGGGGGTTTATTCTGGTAGTATACAGTAACTATAAATCTATCATCTTCACACACTTTTATGAGCATATGGAAATGCTCAAAAACTAAAATTCCTTGCAAAATACTTTGTAAGACACACTATCAGATGCATCCTTACTAAATCCCTTTACAAAGGGAACACACAAAATTCTTTATGTGAAAGAATAACAGTTAGAAAGGGGATAAGGAACAACATGAAAGTTCTCCATGATACAATCTGAATATTCCTTCACTGGCATTTCAAATACATCAAATTTTGGGGGTTCTAATAATTTTGAGTCATATTTAATCACTTATGTGAAAACAAAACAAAACACCATTGCTTTGTTTAAAGCAGTGAACTTTCTTTGGAGCCATCTGACAAATGCCCAGCTAGGGATGTCTAACCAGAAAACTGCTCTCATATGTGGCCTAAGAACAACATTCTAAAAAATCCCTCAAAAAATGAACTCTTCATGAAACAAAAATAGTTGAGTTCTGGTTTAGCCTCCCACCTCATGAGAAGCCTGATACAGCAATTAACCTTGTTTTTAACTGGTATTTAAACTTAAAGTGAAGACACATGCTTTGATCTCTAATCAGATTTTTGATACCCATCAGGAGAGACTGTGTCCAACATCCCAGAGCTGCAAGTTTCTCGGAGAGTGTTGCTGTAAACCTTTTCCCAGTAAAACAGTTCCATGTTGAGAACAAAACTTTTAAAGGCTACAAAGAAGCTTAAGAACATAATTCATGCTGACTTTTACTTTTTGTGTACCTGTGAATATCTTTCCAATAGATAACATTAATTTGAACTGATTTTTCCCCCCTCTGTGCTATACAAGATTAGAATATACAGTAAAAAACAGATCTGATATTTATGCTATTTTACTTCAAAACTGTGACATTAGTTCTGGCAAAAGTTGTCTAACAAAGAGCTTTATGCTAGTTATAAATGTTTGACATAGGAAATATGTGAAAGACCAATTATGGGCTGATCAGAAATATCTCTTGACATTTCTAGAGTACACTCTGAGAAGGGTTCACCTATTTAATTATGACTTCTTCAGATAGGGTACTCTAACTCAATGGGAGTCACTGCACTTACTGTTGTAAGGAAAGATAAGATTTTTATGATGGGAAAAGGGAAAAAGAACATGTCTTCAGGCTGAAATGGTTATCAGTTTTTATATCAATCACCCTTATGAAAGTTTTTCTATTGGTAGCAAGATATTAATATATTTACAACCAACATATATCACAGTGAATGGATTGTATGAAGAAAGAAGGACAAATGATAACATACTCAACATATAGACTACAGAGCTTTTATTAAGAGTCTAAAATAAGATAGCTATAAAGTAGCATCTCAGACTGTCTCACCAAAGATTACAGCATGAAGTCCTGTTGTAGGCTTAATATTTCTTTTTCATACTTTTTAAACTGGACTTACCAGTATTCCATCAAAATTTCATTTTCCTAAAACCACTCTTCCATGCTTATACTCAAACAACTTGGAAATACAAAACAAGAGCAAATAAAGCATTATTTTCCTCATTTGTGGAATTCAGGGCATTGAACTGGCCATTTCAGCCCTGGCATCAGGAGAAGGATTTTTATTGCGAATATCACAGGTTGCCATCACATCCTGGTTACCATAGCACACCCTGACGTTACCATAGCAGTGCATAATGAGTGAATGTACACAGATTGCTGGAAGTAACTGCCCAAGGCTGCAAACAAAGCGAGATGGAATCACAGGAACACTCACTCTGTCTAGGTAGTTATTTCAGAGCCCTGCCTGTGGTCTGACACTAACGTAGGTACAACTTCTGTGTGTTCACCTACTTTTGCTGCTGGGTCATGGCACCTGTGAAGAACTTGGATTCCTCTTCACACCAAATTAAGAAACTGGGCTCAGAAAATGCCCCAAATTAGAAAATCATATTTAAATGTGTTCAGATTCCCAATTTCTTTTCTTTTGTGAGTAAGCAGTCCAAGAAAGATGGCTAGTTCCAGTTCTGGCTATTAGGAAGTGGTTGAATAAATAAAACACTGCCATAATTACTCTACTTCAGATATATTATGCAGTCATGAACAGAAGATGCCTCTTCTTGTATGCAGAATTGTAAACGCTCTGTATGCGAGACAAATCTCTGTATCAAAATACAGCTAACAATGCAAAATGATGGGAATTCCTGTTTCAGTGTGATAACAGGATCACAGAAAACACTCTTGTTACTTCCAGAGAAGAGGGTGTGTATTTATAGAATATGCCTGGTAGCAGCTTCTATAATTAACGTTAAAAAGCAGTTAGCATTGTAACTCCCTGTCTTCAATCACTTAAAACTTTATGAAACATCTCCCTTTTGTGTTGCAATTTTCATCCTGGATTTATGCCAATGTCATTGTTTTAAAGTATGAAGAAAGGTTCTTCCATATTCTCGAGAAGACCGAAAATACACGCTTAGAGGAGTGACTGCTCCATGCAGTTCTGTGCTCCAAAGTTCTATTTGAATGCTGCAGTTTGCAAAGGACTGGACCTTGCCAAGTCCCATGACTTTGTCCCAGGAGACACTGTTTTTAACACATATTTGCCAATATGCATAAAGAGTAGCACATACTGAATGAGCTGATGCTCAGGGAATTAATGCAGGAGTTTTCTTTTCCCACGTGCCCCACAGGAAGGTTTGTTGACTAAGGCAGGACAGACAAATTTTGTTAGGAAGATCTATGTTCGAGCTCCCAACTTTCTCTTTTAACTAGCACTAAGAATCGCCTTACACATCGATAGTCTTGGTTGCTTATGTCTTATTAGCAGGATACATCAACACTTGAAAAAACAGGCAAAGTTTTTATAGCTGTACAATGCTCCCACACATACTTAAGCATTGTCCCAATTCAGAATAGAAAGAAAGGAAAGATTTTTAGTGTGATAGCAGTTTTAATAAATATCTGCAAAGTTTAGACTTCTGGATGTGTCTGCAGTCGTAAATATGGCTGTTAAGTGTGCAGTTTTTAAAGGTCAAGTAGGACTCTTTAAATTTCTTCTAATTACAATCTTTGTTCTGCAAGGACAGTAACGTTTGGTTACCCTTAGAGTTAAGCCTTTTGTGAAATATAGCCAAAAATTCCCTAGGTGTCTAAAGGTACAGTTTAATCCATGGCTAAAGGAGATGTTTTGCCTAGCAAGCTGATAGAACACATGGTCCTATTTTTTTTAATTGTTGTAAACATTAAAAAGAAATTCTTTTACCTATACATACATACACTTTTTTGTGAAAGTGCATGGAAAGAATCTGGGATATTTTGTTCTTCTATCTTCCATCCTTTAAACACTCAGCAAAGGTTAAGGCTGTATTTTCATGGACAGTTTAAGTGAGCTGCTAAGGTCTTCTCTGCTTCCTCTTTAGCTCCAGCATCTGTGCCACCCAAAGAAATCCAGGAAATGCTCTATCTGAGAAAAGAAAATGAAAACTTTTATTTCAGCTACTCTTCTCAGTCCGATCTGCTGCTTTTAAGGCCCTTGGCTCTGCTGATCCGTAACTTGTTGCTCTGAGCCCAGTTGTTCTTCAGTGAATTTGCTCCAATCCATATAAGAAATGGAAGAGAGAAGTGGTGTAACTCCAAAACCATTATTTCTGTCCTGTGGATTGGTGCATGAAAATGTACCAATGAACCAGGGGCGTTTACAGATTCCCTGTTATGCTGGGAGCTGTACAAATGAAAGCACATATATAAAGAAGTCATAATATTGGTTAATTATAAAATAGAACAAGCAGAAAAAACATATTGACTTGCAGTAACTTTAGCTTGGTTTTGCACAGAGAACTGATGGGTATAGCGGCCACACTTACAAAGGCAAATCCATCAGTACTTTGTGTTCAGGAATAGGAAAGTAAAGCTTTGCTTACTCAAGGATGATTAATAATTTAACTAGTTTCCATTTTCAAAAATTTTAGGCAGCTGAGAATCAAAAAGTGGCCAGATGCATAAATATGTGGTAATTTAGAAAGGATGCTTTTAACAGTCCCAGAGCAGATCAGGCCTTGACCTTCAGTAGACATGGATGAGTCAATCATTTTCTTACATTTCAGAGTACCTCACACAGAGCTGCTGTCTGCATTGTGGGTTATTTTTTTAAAATCTTTTATTTAGTTTTCAAAATAATTTTCTGGTGATAGCTCAGTTGCTTAAGTTGTATATTAAAGGTACCAGATTCCCTGGGCAGCTGACTATAGTTATGCATGTCCTAGACTATCCTGGCAGTTTGAACACTGGGCCCCTTCAGCTGAGCCTGAAACTTGCCATTGCAAACCTAATATCTAGTGTTTTACAAAAACAATAAATGCCAAAAACAGAGAGAAATTTTTCCCTTCTCTTGATTTTGTCTCATTGATATTGATTATGGCTTCAGATAGTTTGCCTCTTCTTTGGCACCACAGGTATCTCCTAATGATCTTCCCCATCTAGGATTGGTACATTTAGCCCAAGAGAACTGGACAGGAGTCCTTTTGAGCCCATAGTACAGGTTTTTGCTTGGATAAACCAATTTTCAAGTGAAGCAAAACCCAGTTCCTCATCCTAACAAATGGTGTGAATGGAAACCTGGCCAAATTATAAGAGCAAAACCTCAGAGCTAAATAGTGGATCCAGAAGGCCACTTGTTCCATAACCTTATTGCCAATCTCCAGGCAAGGAAAGACTTCTCTGGGAACATCAGAAAACTCTGTAAGTCAGAACAACAGAGCTTCAGAAAGTGATATTTCCTGTAAATTATACAGCATACCCCTAATGATAGGAAATACGAATCTGTGGAATTAAATTACAATGCTCAGGAAGATTAAAAGTGAGCTGTTTCAGATTGATTTTAGCCAGAGGTCAAGCCAAAGGTTAAACTTGTTTCTACTGAGCAAGAAGCCATGTGCATAAGGCTCACATCTGAAGTGTCTAATTACTGTGGTTAGATCAGGTTGAACACTGGACTTGGTGTGTGTGTGTGTTGGCTTTCTCTGCCAGCAGTGCGGGTGTTAAATTATCTCTTCTGAAATCCTTTTATGGTTATTGATCTGCATTTGTTCAAGAACCTTTCAGGGAGCACTCGAGGTTGCATAGATAAGTAGCAGAAAACCACAAAAAGGAACCTGATGTGGGTGAGCATCTTCCATTCAGTGGGCTAAATCCTGATCCAAGTATTCAGTTTGGGTAGTAGTTCATTATGCTACTGAAAGTAGTGGCTGTTGGGATAGGGAGCTTCTGAAATGACCGAGTGTTGAACTCAGTAACTCTATCTTTACATATCTTCAACCCAGTTTAAGGGTTTTAGCTAATATACTAAACTTTTAAACTTTTCTGTTGGTTGGTGGTGTTATTATTTGATATACCATTAAGTAATTGCCTGATGGTTCTGCTTAAGTGGGAAATTTGACCTTTTCCTTTCTACTCTCAGTAAATTATGCCCAGCTGAACTCTAAAAGCTTCAACCTTTTATTTTTCTCTAATGAATAAGCTATTTACTTCATTAGAATGATAGTATGCTTACAGAAGTAGAGTCTGCACATGGAAGTAAAATGACACGTGAATGATTATAATGGAACTTCACGATATCCCTCTTAAATGAATGAATTTATTTTTATTCCTTCAATTACGTGTGCAAGACAGGAGGTTAAATATTGTCAGGTTGGCATCGCCTTTATATGTAAGAGTATAAGAGAATGGAGAGACCCTTACAATGGTGATATTTGCTTCCAAACAGTGATAGTGGTTTGCTGCTTATATGGCCATTGTACTGACTGACTTGCTTTCTAGGCCCAAGTCATGCTTCCAGCACCATGCTGTGTTACTCCATGCTAATTCTAGCTACCTTAGTGGAGGGGTCTGGACTTGGATGAGAAAATATTGCAGGTTTGAGGCCTTTCCAAGGACTGATAGAGTTTTATCTTTCTGACTAGATTCAATTCCATGATACTGAGTTACAAATTTCTGTATGAAGTGTGATGATGCCACCTGTCAAACAAAATTTCTCATTCTAATAATTCTAGGAAATCAGCCTGACTTTAAAGAACGGTGAGGTTTTTCTTCCCCAGCTCCAAGTTCTCTGGAGTCTTTTTCTTGGCATGCTCAGTATGATGTCTTCCAGTTTTTCAAAAGTGAGTCTCTTTGCCGTCACTCTACATGGCTAATTGCATTTTATAAAAAGTGGTTTGCACATGATTTGTGAGGGAGGTATGCATTATAGCTTGCACTTCATGTTCATTTCCAGATTCATTTATCTCACATAAATGTTTTCTAAAAGTCAAGGACTAAAAAATATAACTAGGAGTAGTTTTCAGAAGTCTATTACTACAAGTTCTGCTAAGGGAAATGAACAACGCAAAGTTTAAATGCTTCTTCACTGCCAACAGCTCCCATTGATCCAATTATAACTTCTTTACCTGTTGTTGCACAAGAGTGATTTAGAGATAGCTGTCCAGATTGATCTGAGAGGAAACGCATTAAAACATTTACGTTATTACAGTATACACAAAATGCATTAAACTAATGAGAGCAGTCTGACAGAAAGTCCTAAAATCAGACTTTCACAGGGGAGGTTGAAATGCCATTTTTAACACACCCAGCAGAGAGATTACAGCTTTTGTGGAAGACGAAATTACATGCTTTTTTGAGACTCCCTAATAAAGAATCACTCAGGCATATTGTAATGGTTTCAAAATTATATGGTATTTTAATCCTTTGCATTTGTCTTTGTATTATGTAAGTTAGATTTCTATCAACATTTCAACACCCTGTCTTCGTCAAATTATTATCTTTTCATTACTTCTTCTTTTTCACTTAGCGGTATTTATTATAAACGATCTCAGTTCTAGAGACCCTTCTTGTTCTCTCTTTTGGAAAACTAGTGGGATTTTTGTTTCAGCTTTGGTTCTAGATCAACAATGAAGCATCTTTAGATACATTATCAAAGAACTTTGAAAATTAGCTCTTAAAAACTAAAGTCAGCTCAATGAGTGTTGGCAACTGTCCAAAATCCTAATTACTCCCAACGATGGTGGAAGGTGTAAATTGTTAGGACAGCTCTGACCAGCGCAACTCCACCCTCTTTTATAGTTGTCGATTGACTTGTTCAAACTTCATCCATCTCTATGTCATAATAATTATTAACTTGATGGAAAAAAAAATCAGCTTTGCAGCTGTATATTTAAAAAATTGTAGTAAAACAACTGATACCAACTGATCACTGAACATGTTCTTTGAAGCCAGGCTGACTTACATCTCAGTGTTATAATACATAATGCCGTTGGGAATAGAGGAGGTCTGTCACTTTCTTTGGTGAGGTTAGGAGTGAAAATAGCCACAGACCCTCACTGGTAGCAATACTAACATGCATTTAGAGCTCCCAGTGCAACACTTTTCAAGTAGAAATGACTAATTCCTCTCTAACTACAAGAACAAACCAATGTTATATCAGCCTCTGCACCAACGACTTCAATCCAAACTTCTCAGATTCTTCTCTCAGAAGTAGGGTCTCCAGCTACAAACCCCATGGCAAGTTTGGCAATTGCAGCAGGATCACTATTCAGTACTTAATACAAATAGTTGTACCTCTTGGTGAACAAGAAGTTTTTACTATCAAAGTAATGGTGAGGGATAAGATGAAGGTCTTATAAATACAGTGGATGAATTGAGAGATATGGGTATTAAATATCAAGGAAAATCTGAGAATTTACATTTTTTTCTAATGCATTTTTTATGCTCATAACCCTTTGCATTGTACTATATTTATTCTCTGAACTAAGATTTCCTGTGTGTGAGAGTAAATATGAAGGATAAGGTGAAAGTATAATAAATAAAGTAGATGAGCTGAAAGATATGAGTATTAAACATCAAGGACAGAGCAAAGTATTTATATTTTGCACTAAATCCTTTTTTATACTAATTCTATTTCACTATTTTCTTATTCTATTTTCTTATTCTATCTATTGGTAAACCATACAGGTGGTCAATTGTCAATGAATGAAAATTTAGAAAAATTACAAAACAAGTAAAAACAATTTTAAAAATGAACAGATAAGTTAAAAAATCATTTTGAGAGGAGATTGGTTCCAGGCTCATCTTGTGTAATTTTTCTGGTGTAGGCACAGGTGGGGCTCAGCTCTGATGTAGGGTATGGTATCTACACAGAAGGTCTAAGCTGTAATTTAAGAGGTACTAACCCCTTCCCATTTGCCCTCTTATTAAATAGCAACCTTATTAAAAGATTACATCATTGTGCAACTTCAAAAAAGGCACAAATGTTCACTTTTTTCCTGATTCCCTGCAGGCCAGGTGAAATGAAGGTTTGGTTGAGTTCTTTGACCATTACAGCATCTTGTCTGTGAGAGCTGGCCTGGACCTTTTGCCATTGTCACTGAAACACATCATGTGGTAGCTCTGCAACACAGTTATTTCTGCCTAATAGGCTGATCAGAGATGGCAGTCATTGCTTCTCAGGGAAGGTGTAATGTTCTGATAATACTCAGGTACATCCAGTGGTACTTTCTGGGAGAATTAGCCTTATGTACATTAGGGGCTACATCCATATTTCCATGTTAGTATAGATTTCAGAAACACTTCTCCTGGTAGCCCATAAAAATAGCCCATTCTTTGGCTCACGTTCTAGATGAGAGAGGCTCCAGACAGAGAAACTTGGGTTCAGGATTTTATGCTCTCCACTGAGAGTGGATGCAACTGTCCTGCACAGTCTGTCACTGAAAACTTGAGCTTTGTCTTGCACATGTTTACCAAACACAGCGTAAATGCAGAAACACTTGGGAAAAAAATCACTCTCAGCATGAGTTCAGGTGTGGTTCAGAATGATGCATTTGAATTTTCAAAGGCATTCTTAATGCTCATTAACTGCAGAGGTTTTGTTGTGTCTCCCCAAACCAAGACACATTGCTGCTAAAAATTACTTAGTTCTTGAGGACTGGTTCAGCATATGAGCAGCATGGACTATGAAGGACTATAGTTCAAAATAACTGCTGATGAAGAAACTTCTGTGGGAAACTTGCCAGGCTTATAAAAGGAAAAGATACCATAGCAGAATATAAAAACAGATAAATAATAAATTGCATCTTCGTCTGGAGCTGTGGAGTGTGCTAGTATTTACGGTTTTGAAAGGTTTTATGGAGAAAATATTTTATTTTTTATGTTGTGAAATATATAGCAACATAAAAATGTAATGGTTGGCTTAACCTATAAAGAGTTTTCTAATCAGTAAGTTCCTGACAGAAGGTGGAATTTGTATCTCAGTGCAGAATTTATTTATTTTTTTCTTTTCCTTTTAATTTTCGAAGTTCAGGATGCCTTGAAGTTGCCTGACGTTATAGGATAAATTTTCAAAGCTCCATGCAGGAGAGATGCCAACATGAAAAACATCAAGCAAACACTGAGTTATGCTTGTGCATCTCCTGTGTTGTGTTTTGATAATTTCTCCCATATATCTGCATAAAGATAGGGTTTGCAAGCACAGTGAAATTATAGATTGAGCCGGTTATTTTCCCTCTTCCGTGTTATGTGGAAATTAATAAAGTAATTAAATGTTACATTTACTGTTCATTGAATTACTTGGTTGTTTGGTAATTATTAGCATGATTACAAAGTGACATAAACAACCGTGTGGCTCAAATGTGCAATTATGTTCAATATATGCTGAGCTGACACACACGGAACATATTTCGCTGATTTTGCAGGCAATTAATAAATGCTCATGCAAAACGACTTGTACTAAGAGCTGTAAATAATGCAACAGAGTCCATTTTTTGTTCAGCTTGCACTTGTGCTTGTACTGAAGCACACTGCTAGTGAAGTCAAACAGAGGCAATTTAACTTGTTCATTGCTAAATGTAATTTAAGTGGACAATAAAGGCAGTTCTGCTCACTGCTTACTGTCTTGCTATTTTGTCTCTGCTGCTGGGACACTTGTACATAATGTCACACTGTACTAAGACAGTGTTAATATTGGATTACTGAGGATTTTAAGGATTTATGTGATTCTAGCATTTGGTCTTGATTTCCCTTGTAATGTAGCCATGATCCTGTGAAGAGAAGTCTTCTATGTTTGCACATGGAAACATTCATGTTGTTCTTTCCTATTTTCTGGTCCGTTTACTGTAAAATAGGACTACACGTGACTGACACTGCTATCTGCTTGTAGGAGATTGTAGGAGAGATAGTGTTCTGCCATTTCCTGAAATAATTTTTGAAAAGACAGCAGTTGCTCATCAAAAATGAATGAAATCATGACTCACAAGGTTGAATCACAGCTAACCCATAACCCATAGCCATGTAGTATTTTGTAAGAGAGGTCAGCCACAACTAAACACTTTTATACCGGACATCTGGCTGGCTATATCTTTGCAAGGAACAAATAAACACTCATACGTCTTCTTTAATGTATCTGACTGTGAATACTGAGACTATCTCAATTCTAATCTACCTTTAACTGCACTGTCTTTAAGCTTGATTTTGCTGGCTGCATGCATATTAAAGAGCTACTCTAGGTAGCAAGGGTGTCAGTGGGACACACAGTCTTCTTCTGTAGTCACTTGAATTATGCAGAGCAGAACAATCTGTCCTGATACTTCACTCTTTCTCTTTCTTTTCCTTTTTCTTCCTACATCCATTCTACACTGTGCTGAAATTTTATGCTTTTTGTTGCAGTCAAGTGTTTGGCAGTTTAAGGCTGTGTATAATTCATTCATATGTCTCGACACACTAGTTATTCCAAGTAGGCTGGAGGGGAGATGGTAAGTGCAGCATGAAACTAGGACTGTACGGGTGTATTACTGATATTTTCTTCCTAAAATCACTGGAACCTGTGGGATTGTCTGACCTTGAAGCAAAATCTTCCACCAGTGCCACAGCACAGTGAGTTTGCTTCACTCTAGGCTAATGAATTCAGGCATATTTTCTGCATTGGCTCAGGATTGTATATACATCTTGCAAGTTCTGCTGCTCATGCAGGTCCAGGTGCTACTGTGGATTTTGGTGTCACCAGTTACTGGTCTTTCTTTGGTCCCTTTGTCACTTTGAATTATTTCCTGAAGAACTCGAAAAGACTGATTTATGAGAGTATTTGGCTTGTGCAGAGAAACGAAGGAGGAGGAAGAAAGGGAGGAAGAAGCTTGGTTATATGTCCCAGATAGCTCTCTATGTGAAAAGAGTCCATGCAATTCCAGGAAAAACACTCTGATCCCAAGACTTCCTTGTTAAAGTGAATGAAACCACAGTCTGTAAATTGCCACTATTGCTGTGCTCTGCTGTGCTGCACACGAAGTGTGACCTTCAGGCCTGTGTTGTACAGCACAAACCTCTCAGCTGCAGGATAAACACAGCCAGCTCAGCGTAACAGAGGAGTCTGTGGCAGGTCCCACTGGGTTCCACCACTGCCTCACCTGCACGGCCTGGCCTTTGTGCATGAGTGCAGCAAGAAGTTGCCATGTGAACATCCTTAGTGTTTGGCAGTGGAAAGGAGTTCTAGAGTTGTTTTCTTGTAAGACAATCACATAAGTTGAATGACAAATGGTATGGACAGAGTCTGCATGGTGTGCTGCACGGAGATCAGAGGCCCCTTGGGGGTTAAACCTCTCATGGTTCCTACTATCTAAAGGAACATAAAATTATCCATGCTAATTTCTTCTTATAACGCTAGCTCTAATAGGATTCTGAATTGTCCTTCACAAAGCCTGGGAGGTTTTCTTACTGCAGTCAAAACCGACTGGTACCTCCTGGTGCCGAAACGCCCTCACACTGGGGGATCAAAAGCAAGAAAATGGTGTTAAAATGAGATAACCTGAATATCATATACAGTTTTGTGTGAACTACTAATCTGCACCGTGACTTGGCACACTAAACCCGAGGTTAAGGAATTCCCTGTGTATTGTCAACTGCTACAAGTGAACAAGTATAATGGACCGAGCCAGGTTTTATTGAGTCCTGATTCATTAAGAGGTAAAGAGGCAGATAGGCTACAGCAAGGAAGTAGGATAAGCCATGCAGGGTATAATGCTCAAATTTAATGCCAGGAAGCAGCTTCTGTGAAGATGAAAAGGCAACATTCATCCTGACATTTCTCATGCTTTCTACAGATTTTTTTTTATGTAGTGGCAACCTGTGCTATTGGAGGCAGAAAATGGATGGTCTGAGTAGAAACACTTCAATAAAAAGGGCTTCTGCTACTGCCCTGCTCTGCCCTGCTGGGTACACACAATGTGGTATTGTATTAAACCCTCATAAAGTGCTGTTGCCCTCCTAGGTTTGTGGCTTTTCCTGTGGGCTTGTAAAATGATATGCACATGGGCAGTTTTTGAACAATACAATCAAGGTATTGCTTGCAGTCAAACAAGTAGACCAAGGCTGTGGACCAGATTTAAAGAATCAGATTTGTCTCTGAATGCTGAGGGGAACAGAGGAAAAACTTGTGAAAAAAGAAAGTAGTGTTACATGAATATTAACCCAGTTTCTGGGTTCATTTTCTAATTACCATGTTCTTGTTTGTAAAGTGCTTAGAAAAGCAGAAACAAAATTCGTTGTTTGTTCTTCTTTCACCCCTTGCCTTGCTTTATTTTCTCAGCACTATGGTGTGACAGACAGGGACAGGGATAAAAACCTCTGATCTAGCTGTTTCTCAAAAACAGCAACCACATGCAGTGCTTGAGAGTTTGCACTCCAGTTCTGATGTCAGGATCAGGACATTGAGTCATCATATTTGTTTTGCTCACAGGCTGACTTTCAGCTTTTTGGTAATATTTGTGTGAATGCTTTCCTCAGCTCTTTTCTGCAGACCCCAACAAAGTAGTCCCTTGCACTCTTAGAAGTTCATACTGAAGATCAGTCCTGTAGATCTTTACGTGCCATCCCGGTCAAGCTTTCCTTTCAACTGGTCCCTGTGTCTTTTTCCAATAATGAGTTATTCCTCTGCTCATTTTACTGAGGTATTTGCAAACTTTGTGCCTGCTCAGTGGTCTGGCAGAAAAGCAGGGTTTAATGCATGCTTTGGTCACTGGTCACATTTCTTTCTGGACACCTTTTTAAAAAAAAGATGGTAAACAAATATGGAAAGGTCAGAGGATACAACTGCTGGTGTTGAGATGATGTCGCTTCATGCTGTTGTTTTTTTAGTAGACAAACCAACACAGTGTCACCTTTAGATGGTTCTTTGTTATACCAAACAGCATCTTCCATTAATTTCTGTGGGAACAAAGTGCACTCAGTGCAATGTAGGTTTGGCATTGGAGTCAACGGGAATGATTTTTTTGACCTCAGTTTGCTCTGGACTGGGTCCATGGTGTCCAGAACTGAATTTACGGTGCCATCTAAACCCTTTAGAGTATGCATGAGTCATCTCCATGGTACTGAGGCAATCTCAGTAAATAAGAAGAGACAGCTTCCTTCTCAACAGGTGAACCAAATCCCCAAAGTAAATTTTTTTTTCCCCCAAGGAAGCAAAAGGTTAATTTGAACTGCTCATGGTCTTCCATGAATCAAATGAAGTAATCTCATGCCTGAGGTTTAAAAGCATCCGTAAATTAGAAGGGTGTAGTGTGCAGATCAAAAAGAGGGTTATCAAAGATTAATAAAAAGAGAGAGAGGTGAGAGAGAAAGAGACTCTGCTAGAAACTCTCTCACAAGTCCAACTAACCTGGAGAGTATAATTCACCTACTTGGGGTCTAGTTAGCACACACTGTACTGTAAAGCCCAGGGCAAGAATACAAAAAAAAAAAACATCAGAAGGAAGATATAAGATAATTTAAGAATGTGGAAAATAGAGTCTGTGAAAAACAAAATGGGGAATGAGTTAAATAGAGGAGAATATATGGAGAAAAAAGGAAAAATCTAAGAAAAAAAGCTCTTGGCTATTTTATCCCATATGAAGCCTGGTTATTTTTTTAATGCCAGCTCTATTTGAAAGGCAAATTATTTAATGCAAAGAAGTACCAGTGGAAAACCAGGATTTTTCTGGAAAAGGCATTCATTAGATGGAATAAAAACCTGATTTCTCAGGGAAAAAAAAGCTGGTTATGCAAAGGGAAAAAACTTGCATCACGGAAGGAGCAGTGAAGACTCTGTGAAACCAACCCATTTTGCATTCTCAAACAGTGATGGAAATTTCCCCAGGCCGTATTAAATTGCTGTGCATATGCAGGAGACTGCTTATGTGTCCTAATTTTTAGCTAGTAACTAATGTCCTCTACACCCCCTATGCTTAGTATTAAACAGTGTGAATTGGTTCATGCCATACCATCCGGGGTACTGGACAGTGTTTAGGAGCTAGTGTGTAAGGCAAACAAGAGTTTCCTTTCCCAATGGAGATGTTACAACAGTCCCCAGACAGGCAAGGCTTTAATCTTGCAAGGTCTTGCATATCCTTTATTTGGTCCACTTGAGCAAAAGCCATGTTGTCTCTGATAAGATAGAATCTTTCATAATGGAAACCCCACAATTCTGCTTTTGAAACATCGCATTTCAATTACTTTGCATGCTTGCCTCTGGTTAAAGTTTTATTGAAGTGAACAATCTTCAGGAGCTCATATTTTGCACAACAATCTGTGTTGCCAAGCAGCAGCTGGAAGAGCAGAAGAGGGAGCAGAAAAGCAAAAGACAATGAAAAGCAATTTCAAAACACTGTAGAAAGGTAGGAGAAATCTTATACCTAACTTGTTTTTTCATGGATAATTATTTATGATTGAAAAGCTTGGGGAGAAGATATTAACATCTGATTTGGAACAAGCTGATCCAAACGTACATCTCACAGTGGCTGTACCAGCGCCGACCTGCCAAGGCTGCAGCTGCATGAGGGTCCTGGACAGATCAGGGGAGTGTGGGTGGCACTCAGCCCTCAGTTGCTGTACTGACACCCTGAGACTTTGACTGTAATATGAGAGAGCATGTGATCTTAGATCGTTTTATCACAAACAGCAAATGCTTTTTCAAGGTTTTGATCTTAGCAAGCAGATAAAGGCCGTGAAGAGTGTTGTGTGTAAGCCCTCACTGCTGGTACCCAGCAGCAGCAGGGTGCTGTGGTCCATCAGTACCTGCAACACTGAAAGACTCTGGACCGTGTTCCTCTTTTATTTATATAAATATATATTTATTATTTCCTCTTTTATTTATGTCCTCCATCTTAGCTGAGCTCTACTGGTTTGTCTGCTACTCTGGGGTCAGAGCCTGTCTGCCCATCTCGCATTACCCCTTAATTTCTCTAGAAAGATAGATGGGAGGTGTTTAAAATGCTGTGCAGAATCTCTGTCTGTGTAGCCTGCCCTGGGCACTGTGTGCATGTATAGGGCAAGCCAGTCAATAACCTCATTCTGCATGTTTATTAGTGGGGACATTAGTCCCCTTAATGCTGATGTTTTGGGGCAAGTTAAAAGGATGCGTTCAAGTCATCAAATCTCCAGCCTAGTAGTTTTGCTTTATTTTCAGTTGATCTTGTAACTTGTCACAGATTTAAACAGTCCTTCTTGTCCATCACTGGAAGTTCTTTCAGTGACCAGGAAAAAGATGGTTTCTCCCTCCTTCAGATCTATTAGTAAAGATGTGACCTATTGCCTGTGCAAATGGCAATGAAGTGTCCTCTTGCCTAGATGAGCATTGGACTGGATCCAGAAGGGAGAATTATTCTTGCCTCAGACTGTTTAGGCACCTTTGTTTGTTGTTAAGCTTGCCTGTAAACTGCTAGAAAATCTGAGCTGATTAGTACAACAATCATAATTGTGCAGATTGAAGTCATGTTGGTGAGTCATCAAGTAACAACATTAGTGAATATGTTCAAATTTTTTCCCTCTAATATGATGCTAATTCATTGCTGAAGCATCATATTTGATTGCTTTATTTGTCAATAATTGAAAATAGTGATTTGAATAAGGGACCCAGTGGCTCAATTACAAAACTCTATTGGTATATAATGCAGCACAATGGAGATAACAGGTAATTAACTTTTAAAAGTGCACTTGAATCTGTCATTCCGTTTTCAAAAATATGGTGAATAACAAATCAAAACATTTGTCCCACACTGTTGCTATCAATTCAATTAAAGCCTAAACCAACTCTCTTCTCATCATGGCTATTCTGAAAACTTTGAAAGCTGCTGTATTTCACCATTCCCATTCACGTTCTTCAGCTTTTAGAAATTCTTTCATTTCAGAAAACAACCAAAAACTGAAATATAAACCACTATCAACTTTTTATTTCAAGAAAAAGTAGTTTCAAAGTTTATATCTACATTAATCACCAGCTGCCAGTTAAATTGCTAAATAGGCCAACTTTAAATACACCAATATTTCACCGCTGGCATTTTGAATCTGCAGTTAAATCATCCTTCATTCATTCTATTAACCAACAAATATTATTCCTATTTTCTGCAATGAAGTCATGTTCCTGATTTCATCTGAGCCTGCACTAAAGTTATGTCCAGCATGGACAGCCCAGGTGTCAGCACATGAAACAATTCTTGCCATATTTTGGATACGGTGTAATAGTAAGATTCCATCTGCTGGAAAATATCTATTAGTGCAGCTATTGTTCTGTTTATTTGTACCCCAAGTTTTTCTTTTTTTCCTAAGCTTTTATTGATTTTTCTTTTCTCACTGTTGTGTTTTGATTGCAAAAATACGTGCAGACCTCATTATGCATCTGGAGAGGTATTGGTTATTTATACTGCATATGATTGCCAATTTAATTATAAAACTTCAGTCATTCAGCCAGGGAGCAGAAACAGTCTCTCACAAGCTTGACTTCCATTTATACAATGTGCTCCATGCATAGATAAAGCCAGGGCCCTCAAATGGGCACAGACTGGATTATGCCTTAAAAGAACTTTGTTCTCCTATGGAAGATGTTTAAGCCATAAGCAGCAGAGCTGCAAATGGGACTGCCCTCCAAAACAGACCCTTCAGTCCATTCCACTTCCCTCACACCTAATTTTGCCTGCTAGCTTGTCCAACGAATGCTTCTCATGCAGCTTTTGTCCTGAAGGTAGGTGTGGAATGACAAAGGCACCTGCCAGCGCATGGGTTCTGTGGCGTTTTTTGCAAAAGTAAAGAATCCAGAGTCTGCAGTGACATGCTCGGTATGGAGGGCTGGGGTAATACATTAGAGGGAATGGTAATGTCATAAGAGCAGAAATTACAGTGGCATGCAATAGAATTACAACTTTTTTAAAGTGTGGCTTTTATGGTCACATATTTAAACAATATTTATTTGATGTGAGGCTGCTTCTTAAAGACCTCATTTTACCTAAAATTTTGACTACATGCCATGGAAATTTTGGTTCTAAGGTGCCTAATGAAAATTATGTGAGTACCCTTGAGCTTTTTAGTCCACAAATCATGGTAGTCTGCAAACCAGTTTCTCATCTTTGGAAGTAATAATGGGGCCTTTTGCACAGGAAGTGCTTATTTTTGTTGCAGTTGTGATAACAATGATAGAGAAATTGAACAGGTTTCATTCAGCTTAGAAAAAAGCCTTGATTTGACATCATTAAATAGTTTCAATCAACAGGAACATTCAGCATCTTGCAGAATAATCTAATGTTTCCAAGTGCAAGTATTGATGAATAACAACTCACAAATTTGGAGTGACACATCCTCACTCTGATTGTAATTGCCATCGACTACTTTTGAAAAGTGAAGACCTCTGTGTTTGCACACCTGCTAAAGAAACCCAGTCTCTCGACAATAGTCTGATTATTCAACTGCACAGCTGAAGCTCATCTTTAACTAAGGAGCGTTTAAATAGCTCATCATTCCACAAACTGGAATATCAGTGGCTGCATATTGCTGGGTAGGACAAGATTCACCTGTCTTCATTAACTGCCTAATCCATTGTATTTACAACTGTAAGGATAACAGTAAGGATGTGCACATAATTTTCTAATATGGAAAAATTAAAAAGTGTAAGTCAAAAACCCCACTAAGAGGCAGGCATTGTTTTCACAAATGTGTTGTTAGCTCTAGAGTAACTCTCTATCTCTAGTTAACATACATTACATGGTTTTTGTGCATAATAATTCTCTGTTTAATGTAGAGTTTCTAGGTTGATGACACTTTTTTTCAATAAATAAACTAAGCACAAAGAGTTGTGCTGTCCTCCTCTTCCCCTTATGAACCCATATAAAATAGCAGGGGCCTGTGTTACTGAGTCAGTATTGGCTAATAGAAGTGGCTGAAAATTTCATTTTGGTTTGGATAAAGCATAGATTAGGTTTAACAACCAATTGGTCACGAACTTGGTCTAATGAAGATTTCTGGATGTGAAGGCATGGAAGGAAATCAAATCAGCTGAACTGAGGTTGAAAGTTACGGAACCGCCATGTGAGGTAAGAGCACAGGGCTTATTTTCTTGGAATTAATTTGATAGGAAATTTATGAAATTTTTATTTATTATTTTTTTAGATTTGAAGGCCTAGAAAGTCTTCCTTGAATCCCATACCATGCTTGTACATTGTTATCAGTTACAATAATTCAATGTTTAGACTTAAAGCCTATTTTTTGTGATGAGCTGGAATAGAGTTCAGCATGATCTTGCCTATCATTAATGACTTTTCATTCTAACAGTTAAAACTTCCAGTTAGGAATTTTCTTTGGGCTGAATGTACAATCATTAAGACTGGAAAAGACCTCCAAGATCATCAAGCCCAGCCTTTGACCAAACATCATCTTGTCAACTAAATCATAGTAGTAAGTGCCACGTTGAGTTGTTTCTTGAACACTTCCAGAGATGGTGATTCCACCTCTTCCCTGGGCAGCCAGTTCCAATGCCTGGCCACTCTTTCAGTGAAAAAATTCTTCCTGATATCTAAACTGAAACTCCCTTCATCCAGATTGAGGCCATTTCTTCTTGTCCTGTTGCTAGTTACCTGAGAGAAGGCTGACAGTCCCCTTTCAGGTAGTTTTAGAGAGTGATGAGGTCAACATGAACTAAATCATAATATTCTGATATCGACTGGAAACAAAACACATCAAACTAAAATAACCCCACCAGAACCAAAACACAATGAAGTACTTGAATCCTCAAAATGCTTTATTTCTTTGTTTCTCAGGATTGTATTTTGTCTCTCTTTTTTATCCTTCTGCTGCTTATTCTAAGGTAGTATAAAATATAGGGGGGGTTGAATAGTTGAAATAACAACTGTTGAAAAATAAAAACATTTACTTCTTGTAAGTTCAAAAACACTACCATTCAAAAATGGTAAGAGGTTTATATCTGTCTCTAGCAAAGATACTAGAATGCAGTTCACAGTGGGTCAGTATTTTGAGTAGGATTATGTAGAAATTGGTTATTTTATCCAACATAACCATTTTGTAGTCTGAATTCTGATTCAAAGGCTGTTTGTAACCTGGCAAGTTTGCAATGGCTGAGCATATACTACATCCTGGGTAACTGTTCTTAATTCTTTTTGTCCTGGAAAAGAAAAGAAGGGTAAATAAATACTCATTCTATGTTAATGAATCAATAGATCTATTAGCTTCAGTTTAGAAGTATACCAACAATCTTGAGAGTTCAAAGACAATCTTCTGTAAATTGTGTGAACGCGACTTATGCCAAGGTACTGTGCAGATGAAATGCTGGGTCTTACATCCATAAATCTAGAGTTATCCCTTTGTTATCATTTGCTCTTTCAACAGGAATCATTTGTTACAAATTAAGCTCCAGCAAATTGCCTTGCTATCTTTGCTGTACAATGAGTTCTTCCAAACTACGTGCACATGTAGGTTTGGAAAGGTTTGCAAAGATTGATGTGATGCATTAGATGTGCATCAATAAGCTGAGATTGCTACATGTGATTCTTTTATAACAATTATCATAGATATTTTAAAGGCAGCTTTTCTTTCTTTTGTGAAACGTGGGCTGGAAAAAGAAGCACCAGACTTTTAAGCAGACCATATGATTATGACTAAATAATCTTTCCAGAGATGTTTACATTTCAGCTTGCACCTGTGAGTCTCAAAAGAAATTAGTCTTTCTGTGTTAAATTTTCTTCACCACCCCCCTCCCACCCCAACACCCCCCTCAGTCTCTGGTCCCCCATTTGTGTTTGCACCCTCTTTTAGGGCATGGGTTCACCTCAAACAGAAGGGCCACACAGACTTTCTGGGACCCATCCTGTGTTGACCCTCTGACGATGCCCTGTGGGCTTTCAAGTGATACCACTCTCTTTCAGCTCCCAGTCATGCCCTGACAGAATTATTTAGTGTACACATTTGTATCCTTTCTTCCAGAATGCTTACTCACTTGTCACAAGACTGTCATACCCATCTCAAACAAAAATATATGCCCTCAGGAGCAGGATAATCTCCTGAGTGAGCCAGCTCAGGGTTTGAAAGGGTGAGTTATTCCCATGCTGACTCTGGCCACAGGATGTCAAACTTGCTTTAGCATTTGCAGGCAACGCAGATTCTTGTGTAGCACCAGCCTTCACTGAAAAGGCTTTTTTTGTCTGTTTATATCAGCTAGCCAACTTTAAAAGAAAAGATTTTGTTGTTGTCCTTTTTTTTACGGATTCTGATAGAGGTGCATTGTCTCTATGATCTTCCAAGCTGTTACAGTTTAGCTAGACCTTATGCTGCTGCTCAGGACCCTTCAAAGAGGATACCTGCTGCACTGGCCAAGGCACTGCTGGCTCCTCAGTTCTTCTGGAAATCAAATCTGCACTCTTAAGCTGATTGTTCAAAATCAGAGGTAGATTAAAAGTTCTATACGTACAGTTCTGCCTGAGCTTCACTGGGGAAAGCGCCCATTGAGTTCAGCGGGGGCAAGATTAGGATTGAACATTTGCACGTTCTGAAAGCAAAAGTGATGCCTGTAGGGCTGCCTAGAATATCCCAACATTTTGAGTGACATTGATTTCCTGCTGTGTGCACTTGCAAAACCTGCACCTCTACAGTAAGAAAGAGAGCATCATATTTATGCTATGCCTAGAAAGCAAGTCAGCCTGCTTGCTCCTTAAGATGCACATTACGTTTATGTCTTCCTCTAGGAATTAATGAAACTTCAGGAATTATGATTGATATGGAGTGATTTATGAATGTCCATCACAGTAAGTCATTTTGCTTGTTGAGGAGGTTTCCAGGTTTTATGAATGCTGTTTTTGCAGGTTCATTGCCTCTTATATATGAACAATAAATGTCCTGTTTCATGGTGGGAAAAAATGGCTTGATAAAAAAAAAATAAAGGCAATGTCATAAGGAACATTTATAAACAACTTCAGTGTAAAGCTGTGATCTGATAATGGCTATTCAGAAAAAATGAGAAACTGTCACACTGGAAAGAGTATAGTCCTTCAGAGGAGAGCAGTGATATATAACAAAAAACAGTCCTCTTATTGTGGATTGGGAACTTGCTGCTTGACCCTACTTGCTGTAAAGTTTGATCCTTCAGTCTCTGATCTTTCACACTTAAAGTCAGTGGGAGTTTTTTGATCCTACTGTTAATCAAATCACAGGACTTTGTTGGAACTAATCTTTGGCTCTGTATGTCAAATTAAGCAGAAGTGCGAAGAATTGACAACAGAGAGTCAGAGCCCACTTGAATTGAAACATTCAACAGCGAATCATGGAGTGGAATAGCCTTTGTGGTATTTGCTTTCACTGAGAGATGGATGGTTTTTGTAAGCTGAGTATGTTTTTCTATCCCATGGCAAGCATTCAGTGATTGTGGTTGTGTTTGCAGTGTTGTATGGGCCTGACAAATCCAGCCATACTCACTTACAATGAATTTTCCCCTAATTTCATGGGTCTGTATTTTAATTCTTTGAGAACTAATCCCAGAAAAAAAAGTGTCTCGTTGGCTAGGTTTGTAGTGATGATCCCTGCCCTAACTAATTAAATATTCTGATTTATCAGATTTGGACTGCAGACCATATCAGAAAACAAATATGTGAAACAGTTTAACTGTAACAAAAACACCATTCTATCTTTCATGCTCATTTACTTCCATTAAACATAATAAGGAGTCGCGGTCTGAGGTGGTCTGGGTAGCATACCTCCCTAAAATACTGTACTGATTAGCCTTGGAAAGAAATAGACTTTCAGAGATATTATTCTCATTGTTAGCATAGAGCTTTTGGCACTGTTTATTAATTCTTTGCAACATGAAGTTGCATAAAGACAGATTTAGAAAGTAAACCTGTGTTTTGAATTTTCTCTCAATCTAATGTCCTTGGGGAAATGAAACACGTTTTTTAATTGGGATCTGGAGGCTTTGAAAAGATTTGCCATTCAAAACAGCCAACCTCAAAACACTGTTCCTGGGAGGGCAGAGCACAGCACGAAGAACGATTGATGCCTCCTCGCTTTGGTGTCACTTTTTACACAGGTCGTGGCATTCCTGATACTTAACAAATCACATCCAGCCTGTGCTCCTGCTTGATCTGCTTCTGCGAAATTCTTTGTAACTTGTTTATGAAATTAACAGTTGTTATTTGAGGGAAGTTAATAAATGCCTAGTCACTGCAACTGTGTCCTAGTTCCTCTAACTCAGTGACTCTTAAAATATGTTTCTCTAAATTTTATGTTACTTAATGAGAATTACTTTAATAGCTGGGTCTCGCTTCCTAGTTTGTGGGTTTCTCAGTCCTAGGATCCATTAGAGGGAGTGGATATTCATAAAAGCTTACTTTGATTAAAACACTGTGTGAGATATCCTGTGAGTAGGATCAAATGGGATAAACCCTCCAATAGCTGTCTTTTTTTTTTTTTTTTTTTGCCATCAGACTGCATGGCTCCGTGGTCTCTGTTTTTGCTCCAAACTCTAGATTGTGTATAGGGCACTAAGTCAATGAGGCTTAGAAAGGCTTTTTTAGATGAAAAAGTCATCTTTAATTTCAGTTATAGTGCCTGTTGATCCCCAGAACAAATATTAACTCCTCTAGAGAAGCCGTAGCTTTATGAGTAGAAAAGCTCTTCTAAATTACATTATATACTCACATAGTCCTAATAAGGTGGCATGAAAAGTTAGATGTGAAAAGCAGCAGAGATCTAGACTCTGGTGTTCATAGCAGAGCCATACATTTTTAATTTTGGTGATGCTGATGGCTGTGTGGTATTCCCTGAGTTGGAGGACTGACCACTCATGAGCAGGGAGAGAGGTGAGTTTCAAAGCTATGGGGTAACATCTCTGTGTCTTCACAGCCTGGAAAGAACCAAAACATGACTGTGGTCTGTTTTGGGGTTTAGGAATCCCTACAAGACAGGTCCCTCTATTAGGAATCATATAGCTCCATCCAGATGGGTTATAACTTGGTGTACATGGCCTAAAGCAAACACTACTGGATGTATTTGTAATTTTGTATGTAGGAACATTTCTATTAGTTTATTTCTATTAGTTTAGTTCACCAAACTTATTTTTCTGCATGTATTAGAATCTTGTTTCTTCTTGCTATCAGTTTTACCATAACATTCCTGTCAATATTACTATATTCTGCTGAACTTCAGTTGCAACTCTCTTAAAAAGGACCTTCTCGTATGCAGGGCTGTGCCAAATTCACCTGGGGAAATTTGTAGTGTCTGTATTTTTGGTATTTTCTTTGTTTTCTTCCATTTTGGTGTTTCTTTATCTTTAAATGAAGATGTATTTCTGTTACTGCTGTGGAACGACAGCATGAATTATTGTGAGTTGTGTTTTGTAAACTATTGAACAACATGAGGAGAAGCTTTATTTCTGTCTTAAGAAAACTAGTTTTGGAGATATAACAACTGCAGGTTGTGTTGTAACAATGTACAAGTGACTAACTAAAGCCCTTTTCTTTTAACCTCTTCTGCCTTGCAATTTGTGATCTTTGTGACCACAAGGTCACTGAAGTCGAAATTCTGACTTCGTTGAGAGAGATAATAGCAAAGGTGAATTTGTTATGTTCTTATTCACTCTCTCACATGCAAGCAGGAGATCCTATTACTGTTATTTCTTTCCATATTTGAAATAGGTGTGCTCTATGCTGTCAGATGCAGACTTTATTGAGAAAAGTGTAATCAAAGCTAATCAAAGTACAGGGGCAGGCAAAACTGCTCAGTGGCAGAGGCAAATTAAAGATGTGCTTACATTGCCCTGTGCTGCTTTTGTGAGTAGACACCACTTGGGGAGGCTTTTCATGCAAAATCTTTACTAAAATACCTTTTAATCATTGAATTAATATTGAATTATCGAATTATTTTTCAAAATACAGCATTGCATTGACCTGAAATAAAGGCCTAAGCTTAGAGTGTCTTTAAGAAGTTTTAATCTTCATTTTTATAAGATATATAGCAAAAAGTAACAATAAAAACATATCCTTGATGTATACACTGGTATCATTTCACTGCTACCAAGAGATCTCTGCTAATTTGCAGGCCTACAGAGTGTGCTTTGTTTGGGACTCTGCCTTCTCCAGGCAATTGTTTCTGTGTTTTTAGAATTAACATGTGAATGTAAACTGTTTAACAGCAAGGCTTGCTTTTTTACTTCCCAAATCATTTCTTAGTGACGTGCCCCGAGATGTTCAGTTCTGTAGAATTTGTGTCAGAGGGCTAAACTGCATGTAAGCCAGGAGAAATGCTGGAAACGACAGTAGCACCATCCTCTGTTTTTCCTACTACCCAGCACGTTTATTTGAAAAGCAAAGCAAGGCTCTTTCTGTAGAGGCAAGAAGGTGGGTGACCCCTGCCCTGAAGGGTTTATAATCTGAAGATCTGACTGAAAACACATGAAGGAAAAAATGGAGCCAGCATTGAAAACAGTCTGGTTGTTTTTGTCAGGTCAGTTTTTCAACCAGACCACTTCCATGGCCCAGCCTCCTCCACTATCACAGTGTCTGCCCTACAGGATGGCTGAGTTCCAAGGAAGGATGAAGTTTGATTCCTAGTAGCTACTCACACCTAAATGAGATTGACCTGCTCATGAGTACACAGATGGAATGCTGGCAGTGCCCAGCATGCCACAGATACCAGCAGAGTAAATAAATATTGACACGGAGGTCATGGAGGTGTTTTTGGCAAGAGCACAGGGAGGAGTATTCCTTGGCTAATGTTTTTACCTACTGAGAGTCAAAGAGGTCTGCAGACCCTAGAATGGTTATCTAATGCCACCTGTGGTCCCTGGGAGTCTGGTGTCAAGCATTGTGTGATATTAAAGGCCCGCTTTGTGGAGATGTCCAATAACACGAGTGTGGCAAAAAAACCCAAATGAATTTCAGTGAAGTCTGTAGCTGTTGCAGATATAGGAGTATCAGTATACATCAGACATGTAATGATGGTATCCCACAGAGCCTCAGAAACCTTATTGTAGTGGTGTTCTGGGACAAAGATGGCCAGTAATTTTTTTGAAGTTCATGCTTTTTGAAGTCAGACCTGTCAGATTTGGGGTCCCGATTTATGATTTTTGAACATTTAGATTGGCAACAGAGGGAAAATCTCTAACTTTATTAAAAAAAACCAAACAAAACCCCTTGTCCCTAGTCTCTGTAGTTTGTATTTCTGTCTGAATACAAACCCAGATCCTGAGCTACCTTCCCAGCTCACGCTCCCTCTTGGCTTGGCTGTGTCCGTAACTTTGTGTTCCCACCCCTGCATCAGGAGTTTCTTCTGGCTCGGATCTGATTCTGCTTCCCAGACCAACCACCCTGGCGAAGGGGTTGGGATCCTCATCAGTCATCATCCCGTGACTGACACCGCCCTCGCAAACAGATGGAGATCTGAGTCGTCTTAGTCACTAGTCCAAGCTTCAGGATATTTTCCTTCATTTGGGATGATGACAAGTAGAGTGATGTATTTTTTTACCCTATATTTTTTCCCAACTGCTGTTACAGAATTTTTTCTGTTGTCATTAAATAGGCAACCATTCATCAAGCGAATCTGGTGTTTCTCAAAATACCATAAAGCCAAAGGAAAAAGGCATAGGAAGATATGTGTAACTGTTTGTTTAGTTTATCTTTATGTCCAAAATGACTAATTGATTTTAAGTGATGTTTTATAGAAACAGTTCATACCCGCAGAAAAAATCTCATGTAACAAATTTCAGCACAGATGGTATTTTGGTTGCAATCAAAAAAAGTGGCATATAGTAAATGAGTAGAGAAGGTTTCAAATCCAATATAATAAGTCTTGAAAGATGGTTCAAATAAAAACACTTTATATGTTCAGAAATTAGAAAGCTGGCTTCTGATAGAAATAACACAAAACCTGGCCTTAAATGTTTTAATCTGCCAAACTAATTTACCCCAAAGATACAGGTCAGTGTGGAAGTGAACCTTACTCGGTGAGGGCAGATAGTAGGCACCTTTCCAAGTAACAAAAGTAACCCCTTAGTCTGTACCCAAAAGTATTCTTCTTACTCTCTATGCTATGGGAGCTTCCTTTGGAGGAACAATATTGAGACAGTGACAATGTTGATTTTCTGGGTAAAGGGAAATACCCGGGCTTTTCGACCATGGAACAAAATATCTTTATGTGGTGAAACCTGAGCAATTCCAGTAGAAGTTCTGAATTAGTACTCCAGGAATAATCTCTCCTAGTTCATAAGCGCCAAAATACAAAACCAAACGACACAATAGGAAAGCGTAAATGTGTGAGTGCAGATATGCCATGTATGGAAGAGGATGTGACAAAGAAGAGCAGTACAGAATTAGAAATGAAGGCTGTAATGGTTAAATAGGCACAACTGGAAAAACTGCCCAGACAGAATGCAATTAGTGCCAACTCCTCTGCAGAGAGGCTTGAGAGGATTGGCCTTCGTGTAATGTCCTGGGCTAAAAGAAGAGCTGGAAGCTGAATGCTTCCCTGGCTCGAGGGGAAGACTCAGGCTGTTGTGGGAGGGGGTGTCCGATGGATGTGACTAAGAGCAAAGAAACCCCACAGAGCTGCAGCAGTCCCTGCACTGTGGATGATTGGCAGCCGAGGGACTGTTATGGGAAGTGTCAGACTTCGTGCCACAGTCTTCAGCTCTCCCCTGGCCATCTGCCTTCAGCCACTCCTGCAGATTAGGGGCTGGGTTGGACAGATCTGTGGTCTGACCCAGTCTGCATTTTCTTCTATTTAGTGACAGGAGATGAAGGTTGTGAAAGTGCTTAACAGAAAGAGTATGTTTAGAGACAAATTCAGTGTCCTTCTGAGAGGTGGGCAAGGTTGATGTTTCACAGAACTGGGCAGATGTGTGCAAATGATTAGGAACTCAATTGAATATAAAATAAATGTACAAATAAATTTTACCTTTAAGGAATAGAAGCATTTTGGGGTTTGGTCTTGGTAGGCATGACTTTGCATACATAGCTGTGATTGAAAGGATGAGGTTTGATGGAAAGAAATTAATTCAAACTCATTGACTCTAGCTTTAAAAACAATACTCTATCATAATATATTCAGATTTTACACCGACTCTCCATTAATGCTATTTATTTTACCTGTTCCACTGCTGCTGAGGGATATATTATTTTCTGCAAGACTTTGACAGGCTCAGACAAGCATCTGCAATGGGAAATCCTTTACTTCTTGTTATCTGTAGGTTTTGTTAGCTCTTCTAAAATAAATCTCAGGACTATCTGAGGTTCACATTAATTCTTATTCTATATGGAATCAAAAATGAAACAACAATTAAAATAATATCTACAATGCTAAGGTTACTGATATTGAGAAGACAGCATTTGTTTTAGTTTCAGGATCATTTACAACTTCCATAATAATAGATCTGACATCTGAAGTAATTATTCTCCAAATAAATAATTAAACTGAGTAAAGCAGGGCAATTTTAACTATTTATAGGAGGTGTCCCAAAAGACACTAATGGCAATGATTTCTTTCTTTGAGAAAATGGGTTTACAGAATTTCTGCAAGTCATTACACAGGATGGAGTAAACCAGCAATGTCCTGTGCTTTCAATTAGAAGTCTTGAAGTGGCAATCAGTACTTTTTACTGCAGTTCATAAAATCTCAGTATTTAATGAAAATTGTGATGGAAGTTGGCAATGTCCAGGCCTTTTCAAGTGACTTCTGCTACTTACACAGGGAGAAAATTTTCCCCACTTTGATGAAAGACTATAGATCAGTAACAGGTAATTGATTTTGGCTAGTTTGTTACATTAGCTTCCCTTTGTATCTATTCAAAGAAAAGGAAAATGCTTGACTATTTTATACATCTACAAATTTCTCAGTCTGAAGGTCTATGCTTGACAGTATATATAGAGCTGTGACAGGAATTGGTGCCGTGGTATTTACTATTTCTGTCTACATCTGAGGATCTCTGTATTACCACTGGATATTTAGTTGTCACCACTGGTAGATGTCAGGATAAATTTAAGCAAATGTAAACATCTATTTTATGTTAAGATAGCCTGTGTACTAGACTCATTTACTAGATATCCACTGAATATAAATGAAGTCCAGGATAAGAACCCTAGATGTAGAAATGTGTAATGGGGAGGCATAAAATATGGTGAGCTGGTTCACTGAAGTAAAACAAGGATAAGCTTCTAAGATGACCAAGATATTTCTGTAAGAACAGACATGTGCATTTTCGCTTATGTATGTAGAAGAGGTGCACAGACATTTTAGGGTAAGTGCAATATAAAAGGCATCACTGTGTTCAAGGTTCCTGTAGTAAATTATTCAGAATGCTGCAATGTGTATTATTTGCATTCCTATTTTATTACAACAAAATTCCATTTTCAGTCTCTGGGCAGGGGAATTTTTCTTTGTTATAGGCAGTGTAGCAGTACCCTGGGCACTGGTAAGAAAGCAGATAAGAATAAAGACTCTATTAGGATCTTTGACTTTTGTTGTCTTTTAGTACCATAGGGAACTTTTTCTGAAGCCTACTAGTCTCTTTTTTTTTTAATTTATTTTTTTTATTTTAGGTAAATCATTACTCATTAAATACAATTAATATCCAGAAGAATGAAATAACTCATTTTACTTAAACCAACATCCTCTTGTTTAATCACAAACACTTTGCCAAGGGTTTCTTTGAAATTACAGCATCTCAGGTTTCAAATTAAATCTGACATTTAACCTAGCATTTGGGACACTAAATATATGACTTTCTCTAGAGAGAAACTGTCTGTTCAGTTAAAGTGCTGCTGTACCAGCAGTGACCTACCAGGAGAAGGAGAACTCCTTGGCAGCCAGCCCTGTTGCAAAGCTGCTTTATATAGCATTTGAAAAACACAAAGTTGTTGATCCTGGGAAATGGTTTCAATCTGCTGTTAAAAATGATAAGAGCTGGCAGCGTGGCTCAAAGATTTCCTTGTCTCATATACAGAGCTCACCTTATCTCCTGGCCATCACAGCGAATGGTGGGAATGTAACCATTGGTTTTATTCCATATAATCCAGCTCTGTGAAAGGGTCCAGGCCACTGACTTATGAAATCACGAGCGGTGCCTCCTGCACACACCGCGCTGCTGCCTCAGTTTCCAGGGTAATTTGTGGTAAGGGAAAGAAAGGGAATAGTCTTTTAAGTTTCTCAAACATTCTAACTTTCATGGCAAAATTGATGCAAAGTAATAATGCTCTTACCAGGAACAAGCCCTGCCTCAAAATTCCCAGTAAAATGCTAAACATTGCAACATGTTGTTGAGAATTTTGCATTTATTTTTTACGTGCCAGTGATGGCCTGAATCAAAGGGACATTTGCTGCCTATAAATCATGCTCACCATGGCACTTCCCTTGGCAGAGAGCTCACAGTTAGTGATCCAGAATGAGTTAGGATGGCAAGGAAAGACACAAAAAGGGCTTTTTTTTAAGGCATACAAAGAAAAATGTGTATTTCTCCTGTTAGCCAGCTCACCCCTGGTGCTGAAGAGCTATCCCAGACCTACTCACACATGCTGCACATGGCAAGCACAAAATTAGGATGATAATGTGTGGACTCCCATGTGCACCGGGCCTGTGTGAGATTGACCTGGCCTCTGAGCCAAAGTTTTGCAAGTTAATTTGAAGCTGAAAGGCTCAATTTGCTTTTGAGGAACTACTGTAAAAAGCAGCAGCCATGCAGATGGACAGAGCTTGGCATTTCCTGTCTTTTTCCCTCTCACGGATGATTTATAAGCAGTTTAAGTGTTAGGGGTCAGTTATTACTCTCATCTCAGTTCTTTTGCAGGTAAGATTATAGTTTTGGTCTAGCAGTTTTCTTCTTTGACTTATTTTATCAGAACTGGACTGTTAATTAGAGCCAGGGTTTGGCTGTCTTTACTGTGAAATATAATTCTGTTATCAGTGCAACCACATTCTTCCCTAGGTGATTTCCACTTTGGCTTTAATTTTTTTTTCTTTTTTTTTAATCCCGTGAAATATAAAGTGTTTCCTTACTTGGATAAGCTGGATAGCCCTTTGGTCTAAACAGAGTTCTTTCATTTTGAGATTTCTGATATGCTAAACCTCTGTGAAAGTTTGATAAAAGGTAGCTTTAAGGCTTTTAATTAATTATGTACAAAAAGTTGACAGTACTCCACTGGGAGGTGTTCCTAATAATCCATGCATGTAATATAGTGGGAACATTGTTTATAAATATAAATGAATTGGAAGGTTTGTAACCTTGGAATAATAGAAGATGAGAAATCAAATCACGGCTGGCAACCTCACAATTAAATGTTCTAAGATTAAATGACCTACTTGAAAGCTACATTTTTATCTTTGTTTTCCAGTAAGTAGAGGAAAAATAATCCCTGTAAGAACTCCTTTAAGCTCTTACTGAGAGTGAAGTAAGGAAATGTTGGTTTTAATATTTCATATCTCCCACAAATTAAAAGACACACTCTTACAGTTTGGCCTAGCTGGAAAACACACAGTTTACGTGGTGCTGAAAGAGAGGGTGGATGTCGTGGTTTTGCCCTGGCTCAATTCACTTTTATACCCCCACATACAATTACTATTAGCTGAGAGAAGGTTTATGCAGACAAAAAGAGACTGAATTAAAAAAAGTATGAGTATTTATTATTAACAAACTAAAATTAAAGAATTATATCTACAATAATTTTACTTAAGTAAAAGGTATTATGTATTTACAGAAGATACTTCTCCCTCCACTTCCCTTTATATCAGTCCAAGGAGGAGAAGCAGTCCTTTTCCATTCTCGGAATTCCAGCTTTCTCTCTCCAGTAACTCTGCAGCACTTTCGTCGCAGTTGGAACTTCTTTATCTCTTCTTATTCTGTGTTGGCCTCCAGGGCTGGGCCTACCCCCTCCTGGGCTAAAACCGAAGGCTGAGGGTTACCCAGGTCCTGAAGGGTCTCCTTCCATAGACTTGCAAGGGGACACTTGCTTACTATGGATCTTCTTCCACAGGGTTACAGGGGATAATGGTTTAAGAGTTCACCCCTGTTTCCCTATGGAGGTCCCTCCCCATGGGAGAACAGTCCTTGATTGACTTCTCGGCATGGGTCTAGTCTGGATCCCTTACTCGGATCCCAATATCCCACCTGAGCCATTTTCTGCTCCAGCGTAGGTTCTCTCTAGCACCAGCAGCACGGATCCCACACATGGATCCCAACATCCCTACCTGAACCGTTTTCTGTTCCAGCGTAGGTTCTAATACCCGTCAGGGTCATAAATCTTCAACAGCAGCAGCATGGATCTCTCACTGAGATCCCAAGCTTATCTGAGCCGTCTCGCTCCAGCATAAGCATCGATCCCTTCGAGGGTCACAAAGTCTTTAACAGGACTCTGCCTCATCTGAGCCGCTTTTACTCCAGCATAAGGTTTTCTCTGTTAAAGTTACAAATCTCTGGTGCATCCACAAGCTTCTCTGTGAGCCGCATGGGGGTCTCTTCACCCCAACAAACTTCTACAGGTGGCAGGGTGTTATTTTTCAGTCTTTACCCTGCTGAAGGGAGGAAAAGCGAAAAGGGAAAAAAAAACCAGTTCTCCCCCCTTCGAACTTTTCTTCTCTCTCCTGTGCTGCCAGCTTCGACCTTGAAAATCCTGTTATCTCATGGCTGGAATTCTTCTGCAGCGGTTTCTCGTCTAAGCAGTTCGTCTTTTAAACTTTTTTTTTCTTCACTCTCTCACAAGAGAGAAGGGAGGCTTCAGTGCTACACCTGCCCCCCTCCCCGGCCCAAGCCGGGGGAGGAGGGGGTCTTGGCCCTCCTCGGGCCCGCTACCCTTCTACATGGCTGCTACTCTTAATTTCAACTGCGCAACAACCTTCTCTTCTGTTTTCTTAAAGATGTAATTAGCAAAGGCGTCACTGAACTTTTTGATTGGTTTTTTGTCCGGAAATCACCTGGACAAAACCATCCTCAGCCCCAGGGATGGCCTGGTGGGCAAAACCACGACAGTGGAGAAGAGGGGAAAGAGAAAGACAGTGTCAGTAAACTAGGTACAGAGCAGTGGCAAAAGGAAAGTCTCAGGTAAGCAAAGGAAAAGGGTCATAAACCTGGAAAGCAAGGAACAAAAAGGCTATCTGTAGGGCAAGGGTTAAGAATACTGACAAACCAAAAATGAATAGAAAGGAATAAAGGAAAGACCAACCCTCAGATCAAATTCAATTCTATCATTGTAGCATTTGGTGGATTAAGAATCCTATTACCATTGGCCAGCATGGATTTTATAAAAAACAACCTTATCACTGTCAGTGTTGCACCTATTTTGCTTATGCTTGGCAGCAGCAGAACCTTCTGGGAAAGGTACAGTCTGTCAGCAGTATGGGACCAGCTCACTCAGAACTATGTGTTTGCAACTGCTGTTTCACCTTTGATCTGCTGGTGTCATTAAAAGGAGAATCCACAACCTGAAAATCACACTTTTGTCTGTCCTCATTAAGCTTAAAAGGAAGTGCCTTGATATTCTGGAAGTTAAAGGAATTGGGGGGAAAACAAAAATCTACTTTTTAATTATTTTCTCTCATTGCCTCACTGTTGCAACGAGAGGTTCAACTTCTTCACAGGTTACTGCACTAGTAAAGGGCCGTATGTGGCAAAGTGCCTCTAGATCATTGCAGGGAGAAAATTTGACTGAGAAAACTACACTTGTCTCCCTGGTGCCCTTTGCTGGATGGAAGTAATCATTTACTGCTGCTCTGCACCAGCAGCAAATGTTTGCTAGGCAGGTCCAAGCCAGCTCAGCCAGGCTGGCTGAGGGCTGTACCACCCCTCTGAGGCACAGTCTGGTCCCTCTGCTCTTACCTGCTTTCCTGGAAAGACTCTTATTCAACTTTTCATCTTTTAAAAAAGTGTTAATTTCAAAAGTCAGCGAGCTCCCTTGAACCCTTTCTAGCCTTCATGACAGCACTTAAAGTTTGAGAGTGCTGGGATTACTTTTAAACATTCCTTTCCATAGACAAATCTAGACACACTCCTATGTTTTTCAGACATGGAGAACAAAATTCTCAAATAGCATGCTGCCTCCTTCTTTCTTCACTGGCATGTACAGAACAGCTGATATGATTTCAAAACTCCTCCAGACAGCCAAATTCCCAGGAGTCATGTTGCAGCGTTGCTGCTACCATTGGCCAATGGACCGACAGATTTGGGAAAATGCTGTCCTGCTCTGCAAGAACAGCAAATAAAGAATGAAAAATAACTCATAGCTAATACTTTCATATTGATTTTTTTAGTATGTCAGAAATGCAGAAATGGAAATGTCAGATATGGTAATGCTCATTTAAGAAATGGAGGATTCTATGTTTGTTTTTTTTTAAAGTAAATCTCTGTTTGGGGTCCAACTCCTCATTTCCATAAGAGTCCCAATAAGACAGAAAGCCCCAGGAGCACACAGTGGGTTGGAAACAGCAGACACTGAGATTCCTTTGAGATTCCTTTTACTGCTATGCTTGTTGCTCTCAAGAGATTTTTATCAGGGTGGGCATTATAGCTGGTTCTTCAAGGATAAGGAGAAGTATTTAGGACAGTGGTCCTTCAATATCTTAATGTTTATTTAACAGCTGAGTGTATTTTTTTATTGTTTTAATAATGCAAATGTTTGAAGGAAGTAGAGAAGTACCTTGTTTTAGATTTCTGCTTTGGAAACCCAGAAAAAAATATGTGGGGGATATTTCATGACTGTATTTTTAACCTTCACATAGCACAACTGAGAGGGAAATTTGCACTTCAAACTATAGCTGGAAACAAACCGCCCACATAAAGAGATAATAAAACATCAAAAGGCCTGTGAAATATGCTGGCACATGTATATGTGTTTAAAAAGTGCACGAAAATGAAGATATCCGGAACACACAGCTAAAGTTCTTTTCTGGCTGGAGTATTAGTTATAATAAGCAAAACAAAATTTGGTAGTCTTTAACCCAAGCCCAGCTGAAGCGATATGGTAAAAATGAATGTTTTCTACAGTGTTCAGATTGCTGAACATAAACATATCTTCTCACAGGATTGAGAATATTGAAAGATACAAACATTACCCAGCCTCATTAATTCTATTTGGCCTGAAAATTGCTTCCTTGTGCTCTGGGGAATATGCTGTTTTATTAAAATTCTGAAAATGCATAATGGAAATGTTAGTACCATATTACTCATGATCTCAAGGCTCAGCACTTGTTGGCTTGTTGACTTCTGCCAGGGTAATGTGGCTGCAGGAGAAGTTCCACACACATCATTCCCTCTCACTTTGATGTGGCAACACAACAGGGAAAATTAAACTTCTGCAGTGTGGGCTGACAGAGAAGTTGCCCAGTGCATAGAGACCACAGGGCTGCTGGAGACATCCCTGCACTCCCTCATCCTCTTGGTTAGCCATGGAGATTCCTGGAGGGGGTAGGCTAAATATTTGGAAGGTTAGAAGCCAAAATAATGCTCTTGGGAGAGCCCAGGGGAGATTGCTGCTGCTGAAAACACCTCCAGGAACTTTCCTCTTCTGTCTGGTGGCAGTTTCTCCCTTGGTCTTTCTTGGGCTACTCTGTGAGCTGGGTTGAAGCCCTGGGTGTCCCTGGCTGTCAGAAATTGCAGTCCTGCTCTGCCCTCCCCTCATGCCGAGCTGTGCTGTCCCAGCGCAGGGCACAGCATCCCAGGGATTACTCTTTTGGTGTATGGCCACTGCTGAACTACATTGCTAAAACCACAAGTTTTGGCCTGAGTTCCTCGTTTTAACTTTCCACTTGAAAGTTAAAAAAAAGTTATGCTTTTATTTTATTTTGCAGCTATTACAGTACAGGGTATTAAAATAAAGGCTGGGAGTGCTGGCAAAATCCTGTACAGTGAGCTCTGCCCCGGCGCCTGAGCTCTCATTTTGAGGTAGATCTGTTATCAGACATGAAACTGGAAGTACCAGCTCTCACTTGATGGGCTTTTTTCTTTGGTAGAGGAACAAAGGTACTAAGCATCTGCAGCTGATATTCATTGCTATTTTTATATCAAAGCTTTCTTATCTACTTGGTAAGTGATTTGGGGATTTTCTCTCTCTCCTAGGTGCCCCTGCAAAGTGTTTGTTGTAATCTCTCACATATCCTCATTACACTTTTTGCTCCACATTAATAAGAAATGAAGAAGTCAGGTTGCATTAGATTCTCTTATCTTAGCCAGCTCTTTTCAGAATTTCTCCAAAAAAAGTTAAATGCCCTCTTTTCGCTTTACTTTTTCGTTTCCCTTTCCTATGAGCTTTTTTCTTCTCCATTCTGTGCTTACAATATCTCTGCTCTGTGACCTGAGCTGACCTCCCCAGAGCTTTTAGAAAATTATTAAATACGCTGTTGTGAGCTTTCATATGTGTATGCACACGCAAGCGTTATTCTTACATGTATAAATACACTTCTGCTTAGTTTTTAATCCTTTTCTTACTTCTCCCTCCCTCCCTCCCCACCTTTTTGTGCAAGTGGGTTTGCTTTATCTGTCCCAGCAGATGATGTGAGCTGTGACTGTCTCTGCTTAGCACTTCTGCCATTATCTACTGGCTGTAGTCAGATCTATTCTGCTTTCCTGCAAAGGCCAGCTCTGATGCTTCACTTTGCCTCTGCCATGAAAAATTATCTCAAACACTGATGACTTCAAACTCACAAGAAACAGAGACAGGTAGAAGCTGCGATATTTGGATTTGGACTCAGATTTTAAGTCCTACAGACTTCAGGCTATCTTGGATCTGCCCGGTATAATGATAAAGGTTGCAAGCAAAATAGGAATTTGGGTAGCTCTCTGTTCTAATGATAAGGGAGCTCAGAAGCTTTTAGTTTGACACCAGCTGCTTCTCTGAGAAATGAGTTACTTTCCAATTGACCATTTATCAGTCTTTGAGTTCTTGATTAACAAACATCATCTTTTGTAATGAGATGGGGGACACAGCTCAGAGCCATGTGACTCCTTTGTGAGTCCTTTTAGGTTTCCTTTTAGGTCCCAAACGAAAAAAAAAAAGAATGATGGCATGCATTTTGGTAAAGTACAACCATATTTCCTGACAACTCTGACATGACCTCCGAAAACATGTTACCAAAGGGGAAAATAGCACCTTTGCTGCAGCCCAAGGGGTAGGGCATGTCCCCTGCCCACCAGGGTCTCCTGCAGGAGTAGTCAGGTTGTGCATGTGCAGAGGGAGCAGTGGGGGCCCTACCTTGCCTGGGTAAATGTCCTACAAGGTCTCTGAAACACCACAGAGTTCATTGCTCTGTCATGCCAAGGGTACCAGCAGGTTCTGGTGAGGTGTTGATGCAAAATACTGTGGGATGGCTACACTAGCTGCCTGTCCCCTTGCCTACAGTACCACCCTTTGAGCCACTTTTTACAAACCCTGGAGTGGATGTAAGTAGTGCTGTAATCCCCAATGTCTATAAAAAAGGCTGTTGTATAATAGAAAACCAGCAACAACTTGTGTCCCTCCTTCAAAAGTAATTCTATAATCCACCACTTTGTAGGAGCCCGAGATGCCAAAAGATAACGGGGCAAGGCTGCAAAGTGTCTTGGCCAAGCGCAGGAGCTCCATGAGACCCAGAGGAAATAAAGGTGCTGCTCAGAGCATGATCTGAATATACTTTCATCTGCTGTCATTGGAGAGACCAGCCTATAAGTAAAAAGACACCTTGACAGCTGTAAGCCTTTTGGTCATCTGGTCCATTTTTCTAGAGCAGTTCCTCTAAATCATGGAGTTCCTGGGTTCCTTTTTATGAGCTCTGTTATCAGTTACTATGTTGGTATGTTCTCTTCGCTTTGTGAGCAGGAAGGGGTGAGAACTGCTGTTTCTGAGCTTGTGCCCTCAGTGAATCAGGGTTTTCTGTCAGTTTTCGGACTATTTGTTTTCAGCTCACACTAAAAAATTCTCTCCTGTGTTGCTGGTGCTTTGGCATAGCCTCCAGGCTCCTGCAGTGACTTGTGTCTGATGCAGCTTCCATCCGCAGTATATCTCCTATCTCACTTCAGTTGCTCTCCATTTTCTCTTAAATGGGAAGCCAATAATCACCATTCCTGGAAGGGTCTTCTTTCACATGTATGCTAAAACTATGCCTTTAACCAGGGACTTCTACCTGAATATGCTGTGAAAGACACTGAAAAAGGGCACAGTGGAGTATGGTGGAAATTTCCTTCCCTTTTTCAAGCCTTGCAGGAATGTGCTGCCTTCGAGGGATAGTGCTGCCTAGCTGTATGCCTAGGGCTGTATGTTGAGGTGGGTGAGGGTGTGAGGGTGTGTCCATATGTAAAGAAAGATGCTGACCTTCCCTTGGCAGCCCTCCAGTAAGAAATCCAGCCACTGCCAATGAGCCCTTCCATCAGCTCATTTTTATACAAGACGAGATACAGATAGGGAAAGGGCAAAGAATGCAGCCCAAGGCCTTGTCCTCTCAGTGCCAGGAGGGGCCAGAAAGTTTTGAGCAGGGAAGGAAGGTGACAATCAGGGAACTGTGGTTCCTGCCTTACCAGAGCCCTGCACCACCCTGCCCTTCCTCTGCTTCTGTCCTCATCAGAGGGCTGCACTGCATGGAGCTGGCAGTAGATCTTCTCCTCCTGGGAGAAAAGTCTTACCAGTCTTTGTTCTCCCCAACCACTATAACTGCAGGATTTGGGGTCTTTTTTATTTTTTTCATATGCAACTTTCAATTTCTTGCATTAGTTGTGAGAAAATTGAATATAATATGATCTTTCTGATCTTCCTGCTATGTTTGTATATGTTATCTGCATTTTGATCTTCATGTGTAAACATTATCTGTGTAGACAGTACCTTCATCACAGTTTTTGTAGTTGTTTTAAGTTGAATAAGCATGTAATCTCATTTAAGTCCCAGATGCTTATCCATGTGTCCTGCTTCTGAAGGCACTACTGCTGTCTTTTATTATGTCATAGAATTGAATTTATCTGAAAGTAGAAATTCAGATTTTGTTCTAAACATCTTTGCTGGTGTTTAAATTGGTGTTTTCAACACAAATTCAGCACATATTAGAAAGTCTGACACTTCTTAACTGTATCTTATGAGAATCATGAGCCACTTGTGGAGATTTATAGGGGATGTGTGGTGCTACTGAGTGTGTGTAGCATTGTTCAAGGCAGATTTGGGGCAGCTTTTCCTTTTTACTCCATGAACCCACAAATACTATCCTGTGGGTTGCCGTCGAGTGTTGCATCTCGTAACTCTCTTGAGTGAAAGCTGATGCTGTTGGGAAAGATAGTAACAAGTTGGGGCACACTTTACACCCATGGGTGTGAGGCTGTCTTCTAAGGATGGAGAATTTTTATTTCCCTGGACTTTTCTGGATGGTTTCTCAGCTAGGGACACAGCTGGTTAGCAGTAAAGACCCAACCTCTGGATAAGGGAGAGACTCGCTCCAAGAGCTTGTGTTCCCTCTGCTTGTCAAAAAGAAAGAGAAAAGCAACAATTGGTTTGAAAGATTTAGGATTATTAGTACTGTGCTGAGGTTGCTAGGCCATTCCCTTCTCATGTACATATAAACACTGATCTGAAATGGAAAAATCTGCAAGAACTACAGATTAGGAGCTTAAACAGCTAACTTGTTTGGCTTCATGTCCCCCTTCTCCAGCAGAGAAGGAAGGGCTACATCATGGATGTGAACAAAGCAAATGTCAAGTAAAGGGAGAAAAATGAGTGAATGAATATTTGCATATGTACAGGCAAGGAAATCTTGTGCAATTTTCTTATGGCATTTCTTTGCTCTTGGGATGAATGTTAAATAACAGGAAGTAATTAGTTCTTGGGCTTTCCATAAATGATGATTTATATAATTTTGCCTCTAGTCAATTCCTGTGATATATGGATGAATATATATCAATATTTTGGCAGATATATCCTCTATAGATGATTCATGGTTTTTCAATTATAAATGTATTCTTCGTGTAAAATTTTCTAAAAGTTGTCATGTTCCCCCATTCATCTCCCATTGCATCATCCAGTTTTCCCCCCACTTAACAAGTTATTTTATTAAAAGAAAATGTTCACAAATGTCCTGGAGATTTTTGTTAAGTAGGTAGGAGATGGTGATAGATGAAGGTATTTTTATATCATTTCAGTGTCAACACAGGAATTGTGTTGACATGGCAATTCTGTAGACTTAGTTCTGAAGGAAGAAACAAGTCTGGCAGAGGATTTTAACTTGCAAATAACTTGCAAAAGTAAATCAATCCCAGTAATATGCAGTTAGACTGTCTTGGAATATAGCAAGTCCCAGCTGCAGATTTATTGAAGATCTGTACCCTTTCCTTCAGTGGTGGGATAGATGGTAAGAAGAGCAATCCCATTTATAACACGGCACACCTATTCCTGTTCTCCACTTCAGTACATCTGTGCTGTTAACAGCGAATCTGCTGTTCCTCTTTAGCAGGATACACAACCAGTCTTGGATGAAACATTTTTCAAAACCTTTCAGAAATCTGTAAATATACTTCCAATACCCTAAATATAAGGGGCACAGTCTTCAAGTCTACAGCTAAATATAAATGTAAGGTAATCAGTGGCTCCCATCTTTGTATTTTTTGGCTATCATTCTTGATGCATGTTCTTTTATCTTCTTGGTTTTCTGTGTGCTTTAAAATTAAGTACATACATGTTTTAGCACAATTCAAATTAAGAAAAACACAAGCTGACTTTGGATGAAGAATATTAATATTATAAGGGTTTCTCAACCTCATAGCAGTTTTCTCAAATGAATGACTTAAACAGAAGAGGTTAAAAAACTTTAAATTTTTTGATTACAAGAGGCTGGATGTCATACAACCTTTTTACTGGTGTTTTCAAGAAGCTTTGAAAAATTTTCATTCACCAAAATCAGGTTTTCTACAAAGAATATTTTAATTTATTTGAAAATAAATTTTGAAAAAGTTGATGAGATGCCTACATAGTAACCCAGAAAATGAAAAATAAGTCTCTGCAATATTCAAATGTTAGTCCTTCATACACAGTTGTTTTTTTTGAACAGACTGCATTCTTTCTTTTTCTCTTGTCTTTTGATAGATAACCATATTATGCTTCTTTGTAGTTAAAACTGGATAGTTGAGTGATGATTTTAACGTTCAACATTTACTTCTCACTCTTGTGTGATAAATAAGATAATCAGCTTCCTATTTTCATTAATTCTGATTACTTGGCCATTTCCAACTGTTAATTATATTAGTACGATCAAATAAATTCTGTAACATTATTTTAAGGCATTGATCTGCGTAATTTTGAACTCAGAAGCCATAGCAGTTCTGCAGCAACCCCTCAGATGAATGCTGAAGTAATTGGCTCCCTCAGAGGTAATCCCTGTAATCACATAAATCAGTAACACCATCACGAGTCCCTGCCAAGAAGGACAGAGCTCAACTGGCCACGTTAGCTCCTTGCTAGGGAGAGTCTCTAAACACCACGTTGCAAAAAGATCCTCCTGAAACATGTTCCTTGAAGGAAGGACCCGGGAAGTTTTTTGCTTTTCACAGGTCCCAAGTGCCCTTATCTTCAGGAAAAATTTGAAGGCTCAGAGGGTGACTGATCTGCTTGTAGTGATGGTGCTGCTATTCCTTACTGCAGGGCAATGTCCAAAATAGCCCTGAGCACGGTGGTGAACTCATGTTACTTAACATTAGAGACAGAATATTTGTTCAGCCCAAGCAAAGAAGTGCAGAAAAGAAGGGCTCCAGAGCCGCATTCTGGGGTTCAGAGAGCTCCTTTGAGTCCCTGGGCACACCCACACAGTATGATAGAGGGTGGACTATAAATGCCTACACTGGCAGCTGGGTTTGGAGATGTGGACATGCATGCTCAGATCAAGAAGCAGTGCTCCTCTTCCTTTCACAGTGCTCTTATCAAGCTGAAGGTCTCCTGCAGTACTTCTGGTGTACGTGGTCCAAGCCAGGCAGTGAAAGTACGAAACAGCCCTCTTTGTTTGCTTGTCCCCCTTCCCACAAGGAGGGATCAGAGCTTTGGGCAGTATTGAACATGTGGGTGATGTGGGGCACTCCTTACACGCTAGCTTAAGATTCCCAGAGATCTCTTTTTAATTTTGAGTTTCACAACAAATAAATGCAAAAATCAAATTTATTTCTAGAATATCTAATTTCAATACTGAGCTGGAGGATGGACTATCATTAATTTTTTAGAGAATGACACCATGATAAAAACTGAAAACACTGGCAGAAATAAAGCAAAACAGCCTTAAACTCTTCTAAGCTTCTTCTTCTTCTGGGTCTTGCTAATGGGAATTTTACTCCCTATGACTAATTATTCTGCCGGTAAAGTAAGTCAGGGCCATTCTGCCTCCCTCCCAGCTGTGCCACTGGAGCAGAGACAGCCTGCAGACCAGTCCTGGCCAGCCATAGTGTCAGGACCAGGAGTCTGTGCTCCTCTCCTGGATCAGATGTTGTAGGAAGTGAGTATGCTTGCAAAGTGTTTTGGGAAGGAGTCATTGAAGGGATCAGGGCATTCAGTTTTCAAAGAATGGGGTTTGTGGCTTGTGAAGTTTCTCGCTATTACTGATAATTAGAAATTTTAGCTTTTTTTCTTTCAAAGATAACAGAGGAAGAGTTAAATTGAAATAAAGAATAGGTCTTCAGATTCTTCATAGGATGGGTATTGTTGTTGTGCACGGGGCAGAATGCACTGTACTTTCACTTTTCTCATTCCATGAGTCTCCAGTGATGAACACACACATCTTAAAAATATTCCATCTCCTTCAGTAAAGCTGGATGTAATGATACCAGAAATGTGTACTCCAAGCTGTTGAAGAGATTCTTCATTGAAACTGGCAGTCACATTGAGAACCCGCTGCTGGCTGTAGGTAGATCATTTTAAAGCATTTTTGAAAAATCTGGAGGATCATTCTAAATTTCTATAGCACAAACCAAGATAATTCCCTGAGTAGTCTAACCAAGAAAATTGCACAGGTTCTTGACACAGTACTACCAGATGGGATACAGCTTTTGTCTGCAATCCCTTGTACTAGAGAATTAAAGGAAGTGTAATGAATTCTGAGTGTGGGTATTGTAGTGGGTACACAGGGTGTGAAAGAAAAAAATATATAGAATGTGTTCAGTTACACTCTCAGGAAACAGTAAAAGCTCCCTGGTTTATAGAGCCAGCAAAGGTGCTCTATCGCAGCCGGCCATCATGATAAAATGTATTTTATGTCATCACAGGCAAGCATACCTTGTCTGTTGACCAAATCCCTCTGAGCTTCTACTTTATAGATACAGTTGTATTTATCTACGTTAAAGGCTGTTCAGAGACTTTGAGGCCTTTGTGTGAAACTCATTACTGTAGAAAATCAAAATATTATTATGCAATCCTAAGAATAAAACCTAACTTCCAACTCCCAGGGTGTTACTAGCTGAGAGAACTCTTCCCAGGTGAATGATATGGAGGTGAATACAATTTTGCTGATAAAGAACACATGCTACCAGCTTTGCAGTTTGAGAAGGATTTAAACTAGTAAGGTGCCAGCTTCTCCTGTTCCAGTCAGTTTAACAAGAAAGCAGAAGCTGCTCTCCACCTTTCAGGTAAGCCAAAGTATATAACATGGTGTGTTTTGAGTAGCAATTATTCACAGCTTTGGCAAATAAAACTAAGGTACCCCTAATTTTATATGAAACATATTCCAAGTAAAAGCCAAGCTTATTGTTAGAAACTTGTTTATTTAGGCTTTCTCATAGAAGTCTACTATTTGTATGTGACTAAGACATGGTATCCTCAAAATTTAACATTAAAACAGCTCTATGTTTTGGAATAATGAATTAGGAACTATGGCACAGTATAATAAAAGTACTCTTCATTTGCATGTGCTAATTAATTTTTACTTTATTGCATCAACATTTGGGAGTAGTAGCCTTATTATCAGGAATGAATTTGCTTATAGTCTGAAACTAAACACTGAACAATCTCAGTGAAGGTGACCCTTTTTCCTTTCAATTATCAAGGTTAATTATAAAATTAATTAGGTCAATTTGTAACTTCGATTAGGAGAATTTACCTTCTCTCAGCTTTGACGGAGAATCTGGATCTGCAATGAAAGATTTTGCCTTCTTTACTAAACTGAGTAGTTTTGTGACATCCTTCTTAAAAACTGTTCCAGGTTTTCTCTACTTGGATGATGTCAGTTGTTGAACTCAAATTGGAGACCGTGTATTTGTTTTATCTTGTCATTATCCTTTTCCTGGTCTAATTCAATAATGAAATCTGGTTTTATAAAACAGCTTAACAATTTAACGGGAAACAGATTAAAAATTAATTGGTTTCTGTTCTTTTCATGTACTGTCAGTTACAGTTGCGGTTATAATCTAGAGCATCGACATGAGTCATCCGTAGAATATTACCTTTATTTCTGATTATGTCCAATAGCCTTGCTTTTTCCATAATTAGCCTGAATTCTGTTCTTTGGTTTTTATAAATTAAACGAGCAATAGCTGTGGACACTCATTTTGCTTAAAGTTTCTGCTGGTGTCTGGCACACACTGGGAGCATTAACTGTGGGTTAATCCTGAATGGCATTAAGGCCCTGCCATAGATGTGCACAGGCATTCTCCTCAAGAATTTGTAGGCTAAACAAATGTGGGTTAATTGGCAAATACAAAAAGGTCTGGAGAACAAATAATTATCCCATTTACTGGTGGGTAACAGAAATTTTAATTGATTTCACCTCTGTGACAAATCTGTGCCTGGATCAATAATTAAATCTTAGTCCAAAATTTATTGCCTTAATGAGATGAACATCTTATTTCAGCTGTAATATGACCCTTTCCTGACTAGAGAAAGCATTACTAGTTAACTTTTGCAACCTTCTGCCTCTTAGCAATTAACAGAGGGACTAATTCTGCAAAGTAAGGAAGGCTTTCTGAGTGGCAACAAACATTTCTCTTTCATTGCCAAGGAGTTTGAAGTCTTGGCAATAATTAATAATAATAATAATGGCCAGTCTTCATGAGTGAAGATCCGGGGAAGGCTTTTACACCTTCCAGCCTGTGCATTGGATTTTTTTAGGTGAGACACAGTGTGGCAATAATTAAAAAAAAAAAACAAAAACCAGTTCTGAACTACTGGCTGCTTAAACATGAGAAATTAAAGTGCCAGGTCAAATAGGGAAGGATTAGGAGTGGTTTGCATCCATATCATAAGAGATAATTAAGTACTTGGACTCCACTTTGTCTTTGAGGGATGTAAAGGCATCCTGAAGAGACAGCTTCTAAAGGAAATTTCTGGTAGGTCTCCATTTACTCTGATGATCCCACTTGTCTTCTCTGCTCACACACTTTCACTATTCACATATTCCATATTTCATTTCATAGCTTTCCTTTACTCCTCTCCATTTTCAAAGCATTTTAGATTGTTTCTATCAGGAATACATTAACAGTGCAGATGCTAAGCCCATTTGCATCTTCTGCATGCATCCAGTCATTAAGGCCTGACTGATGCTTTACTACAGTCCAGTTGTCAACCTCAAGGGATGTCTGCCACTTTTCAATACTGTACATAGAGGGCATCTCTCAGCTGGGCCTTTTATGAGCAGGATTATTAGCCCCCCTCAAATCAGAAACCAGTTCAGAGAAGGAAAATGGACTGTACTCCTAATATGATTGGGAGTACCTAACACTCCAAAACCTGACTTGTTGTCTGCAAAGGTCTTGTACCTTTGTGAACAGCTTCTCTTGTTTAACCTGTCATATCCATTATAGGAGCAGAAGGGCTTTTTTTCATTTTAGCATGGCTGAGAGGCAGCCAGTATGCTCATCAATGAACTCAGAGCTTCTGTGTGAGGAAGCATTTGATAGCAACCATGAACCCTTTCAGAATAAAAAAGTCACTAAAATATTTGATATTCTCCCTTAAGCACGAGAAGCAACCCAGAAGGCATCAACATTTTTGCTGGGCCTTAGCTTAATAGAAGATAGATTTAGCTAATTGTGGTTATTTTCCTTGCCTCAAGGCTATCAGAGATAGATTTAAAAAAAAGTTACAACAAAAGTTTAAATAGAACTCTTAAGATTACCTTTTTCCCTTTTCTTATCAGTTTTTGCCATATGCAGAAACTTTATTTTTTCAATTTAAGAGATCATCACAGTCTTCTTCCCCACTCAAATTATTATATCTTAGCTAATTTTTAGCTATTGAACAGTCTGGTTTTCCCCTCTCTGCTAACTTGTGCCTTTGCATTATCTGCTGCTTTATTTGCACTCTGTGCTTTCCTGTGGTTTCTCAACTGTCAGATCCTCAATACAAGAAAATCCAGTGGCTTCCTCTTGGTCTACTATAAACTACATGTGTTATTTCCTTTCAGTATTAGAAGCAGGAATGTAATAAAATTCAAATATTTGTTACTTCATCTGAGATGAAGGCCAAATAAGTATCTCCATAACTATGCCCCTAAATTTCGTTGCCCATGGCTATCAGCACTAATAAAAGATAGACCAAGTTGTTTTCTTTTGTGAGCAATAGTCAAGAATGCCACTGTCAGTAAAATGCAGCAAACTGACAGGTACTTGCTTGGAATTTTGTTGGGGAATATTTCAGATCCACCTGCATTTATGCTGTGGCTGCAGCCTGTCTTATCTTTGCCTAAAGCTCAAGCAATCTGCAGGTGTCACCTGAGCAATTCAAGCCGAGGAGGACACACACCGCTTTTGTCCCGCTTGTTCTGCTGACCTATTTCCTTTTGCTGGTGGAGATTAGGGTACACCGGCACACCATGTAATCACAGGAATCAGCCTGTGCACTACAAGTCACAGGAAAGAAGCTTACATCTTTCTTTTAATAAGTCAAACTTGTTTAAGCATGTGCACTCCCGGCTTGTCAGCTCCCTGCTGCTGAGGCTTTGCTTTTGCGCCTCGCCTTGTCCTCAGATGAGTCCCAGAGGTCACTTGCCTACACACCAAGCAAATGTCTTAAGTGTTTCTTAGCAGAAGGGAAAAACACTTCTGCTAAATCACTGTGTAGCCCTTAAAAAGAGAGCTAGAGGCAATCAAATAATAATAATAATTTCAGTCATTGCTTTATTCTCACACTGAGTATTTAGCAAGAGCTTTGAGGTTTGGGAATACTCTTTCCAGGATAGTCACTTCTTGCCGTGTTCAATAAGCAAAGCACTTTCAAAAGCATCCTGAAAAGGAACATTTACTGTTATTTGTGGAACTGCACTGGATTTATTCCATTTTCTCCATCTATTGAAGTAGAAAGTCACGACCAAAGTAATACAGCTATGGCTCAAATACATGTGCATTGCCAAGAGGAGGGGATTCTCCACCATCAGTTTTCAGTGACCAAAACTGGGAACAGATTTGGGTTTGACTGGAGTGAAGATAACCCGAGTGGCCTGGGCACCACTGTATATCTCTGTGGCAATTCTCACTCTGCAAAAGTGACTGAATTAGTGATGGGGGAAAACACCAAAATAAACACTTTAAGTATATAAACCTCTCAATATTAACCAACTTATAATTTTTTCCTGTAATTAAACCTTTGTTTTATAGTTTATTAACTTTCCGTGCCCAAAGAGAGGTGCATTTGAAAGGAAAGCCACCAAGAATTACAACTGTGCAGCTAGAGTGCATTTTTTAAATACAAGTCAAGGTAATTTTGCAAATGGACAGTGCCTTCTCATTGAAAATTTAATCACCCTGTACATGGGGTTGATAGCTTGAGCAGAGCTAACATCTCCGTTCATTTAAGCTTTCATCTTGGGATATTGCAGCTCAGTATGCAAGAACAGCAGAAATCAGTGCAGTGACTTTGGCAATTATCGCAGTATTTATTGTGCTTCATAGGAACAAGACTGATTTATATGGGCTGCAGGTAGCCTGAAGGAATAGCCTACTAAATTTCTTTTCCCCTGATGCAAGTTCTGGATCAATGCAGGAGACAAAAGGAGCTCTACAACTCCCCAGTATCCTGCATTCATTCTTCAGGCAGCCTGAAGCTCGAGTTTGCTTCAGGGAACCACAGAGCTGGTAGCAAATACTGTACAAGAACACCAGTCTCCACAAATTCAGATGAAATTTTGGAAGATGTTTCCTTTTTTATTGGATTTCACTGAGAAGCGATGAACCAGAATTAGTGACAAAAATTTCCTCTGTACAGTGAAGATTCCCTATTCCTTTGCATAAGTGTTTTAAAGTCAGAAGTTAATAGGAAACTTTATAGTGTTTTCCATAAGTTGCCTTGTCTTAAAACTTAAAAGAATACTTCTCCATGTGAGATATATTGCAAAAATACAGACATTTGCATGACATTCAGTGTCCTTTTTGCTATCTCCTCTTGGCTGACTGCCTTTAGCTGCTTTTCTTTATACCTGCTAGAAGGTCCAGACCTTTTATCACTTCACTCCCAGTCTAAGAACTCTTTTTTTTCCCCCAGCTTAGAGTAATTGTGTAAAATAGCTTTCCATTCACTTTTATCAAAAGACAGAGCAGATTGGTAACATGAGTGATCTCTCTGGGCTAGTAGGATGCACCCACACCTCATGCCCTCATCCTTCAACTTAGTGAAAGGGAGACCTTAGAAAACTCCACTAATACACAACAACAACTTATTAATTTGGGTGGGGAGAGCTTGTTTGTTTGCATTTTTTGTTGTTGTTTTAAAAAGCAAAACAAAGCAACAGCAGCCTTTTTTTGAGGGAGCATCAGAATTCAAATGCAGAATTCTTTTCAATTAGCTCCCTTTGGAGCAATGCACTGTGGTTTGTTTCTTTATCATGCTGGTTTTGAGGAATCTTAACCAAGATGATGGCCTCATTTTTATGTATAAACACAAGAAAGAAAGTTGTATTGCAAATACAGTGGACTGACACATCACAAGTGAAAAGAAGCCCCAACAACAGTAGTCTCTGTGTGAGAGAAGGAAAGGTGGAGGGACAAACCCAGTCACCCTGAGCCTGTGGAGAGCTGGCTATAAGCATAACCTAGACATGAGACTAGTCTGTGCATTGATGGACAAATTTGGAGATAAAAATTAATGTACTTTATCTAAAGAGCAGGAGCTGTTAAGGAGAACTAGATGTCTTCATTAGGAAAGAAAAACATGTCTGAAAAAGTTTAATGGGCACACCAAGAGAGAGGAATTATAAAATATTTCTGACTAACTCACCAGCATATTGGAAAGAATTTGTATTCTGCAACAGAACCCAGGACAATTTGTGTTACTTTCTTGTAATAAAACACCATAAAGAAAGAAATGGTAATTATGTGCACTTCCTTTGTATGCAGCTGAGAGATACCTTTAAGTACTGTGACAGCTTGCTAATGTACCACTGTATTTGAATAAATACCTGAAGTAAAGAGATTTGTGAAACCCCTCATAAACTGCCAGGTGGATAAGGGGATATTATGAAAGCACTGTACCTTGCTCAGTTTTGTCTTTGCACAAGCTGTTCCTGAGCAGGTCTGTAGGTGACCGGATGCAGAGATCACAGGCGGACACCGTGACTCAAGGGAAAAGGCACTTACTTTCATATTATCAATCCACCTAGACCGCACCAGGATATGAAGACCAAATACAAATACCCTAAGGTAAATTCCTGTGAGTTGCAATTCACTTTTCAATAATTAATCTGGAACTACTAAAGCTATAATCTTCCTCATCAGTTTTCTTGGAGATAATTTGGAGGCCAGTCTTAAGAACTATTTGTTGCTGACTCAAACACCAACATGCGAAAGTCTTACCATTCAGTTTTACATGATTATGTGTTATAAAAGATACTGTTATCAATTAGAGGATAAATTTCATAATTAAAAAAAAAAAATCCCACAATGAAACCTGTACCTTTATTTGTATTGGTCTGCAGTAATTCCCAGGGCAGATAGGGTGTTACAGCAGGACCACACCATATTTTTAATTCGTTTCTCCTAAAGGAACCAGCACTGAATTGGGCAGCTTCTACACTTTGGGTTTCTCAGAAATTCAAGAATGATCCCAATCTGACTTGTTTTCTTCCTCTTGTGTCTGCTCCCCACCATCCCTCAACATCATAGAAACGTTAACACTTGACACCTCAAAGTCTTATCATTCTTCTGAGAGAGTGGATATTTTCCTATTTCATGGTAGTTTGCAAGGCAGATTGTTTTCTTGGAGTGGGCTGCATTCAGCCTCAGCAGGGGAACGCACTTAGGTAGCTCTGTCAGTGACAGGGTGGGTGGAGAAGTGAGAACCACAAGGTAGCACAGCTTCTCCATCTCCCAGTGTGCCACCTGCAAGGTCTCTTCACATGGAACCAGTCCCAGCATGCTAAGCTGAGACAGCAGTCAACATAATAGGCAGGTTTTCCTCCAAAGTTTTGTTTTTCATTCCTCATCTTCTGATTAGACATTTCTTATTTTTGTAACATTTTGTATTTAAAACACTTTATCTTGGCATGAGATGTTTGTTTGTTATCTAAATGCAAGTGGGGCTATGTATGCTCTCAAAAGAACACTGACCTTTAAGCATATGTACAACATCTGTAGGAAACAGCTGGAAAACATATCAGGTGATGATTCTTCAAGTAAAAATGCAGTGTAGTGTTCCTACAAAGCCTTTTTCAAATCTCTTCACATCATGCAGCACACAGCAGTGCTATTCATTACAAGTTGAAAAAAAAATCCTCTATTGACCTGAATATTCTAACACAGAGAATATAAAGTTGCACAGCTTCCCCATACGTGAAATTGGCAGTGCAAAAAAAAAAAAAAAAAAAAGAAAAAACCACCCAATTAACCTTTTTTCTACTGCTTTTACCTTTCAAGCACTGATTTTCTAAATAGCCTCCTTTTTAACATCCATTTTTCTCCCTGCTAAACATGTATTACTAAAATGCATACTTCAGTAATCATTCCTCAAACATTCATACATGTTAGCTAATTGGTTTGCAGGGGTTAAAGTGAGTGGTTTGTAAAGCTCAGATAATACTGGCAACATTCAGAGGTTCAGATTATTATCCAAAATTCATCCAAACTCATCTCAGCCTCCTCTGGCTAAAACCTCAGGAAGGATTGCCTTTTTTTTTTCCCTGTTTCAGATTTGCCATAAAAAGTAGGAGGTGTTTTGCTTATGGTGCTGCCTTCTAGTTTTCCTTAAGATGCTTTCTATACAGATAGGTGTTTCTCTTATTCACTTCAGATTATATGGAAAAAGACTCTACCTAAGTGGATGGCAGATTGAGAATGCCTTTGGATTCTGAAGTCAGGGCAACATGTTCTGGACTTGCTTATGCAGTCATGTGGCCATGGCAAAGCCCCCATACCTGGGCACACTGCCACTAATTTCTGATCCCTCAAGTGCAGCCACTCCAAGAATATCCACTTTGTACTGGTGCCTGGGCTCACGGATTGTTTTCCCTGCAGGATACAGCTTGTGACACTTAAGACCCCTGCATGGGGACTAAACCAAACCAGTCTTAGGCAAGGGGAAAGGTCTGTAGGTCTAAACAAAAGAACAAGGCCTGAGCCTTTTCAGTCCCCATTTCCTCTGGTATGTTCCTTTGGCTGGACCAAAGTCTTTCAAAATACTGCTTTGCTGTCTGAGGAGATCCTCTGTCCTTGCCTTAGGAGAGCTTGCTTTAACCTTGGCCACTATTATGGTAAAACCGAGCCCAGTTTCCTTAGCTACAAACATTTCCCTGCTCTCTGCGGCTCTCTGTGCACTCCCTGCTCTCCTGTTCTGCTCAGCTGGCAGGGTCACAGTGTGTGAGCAGCCACCTCTCTCCCTCCCTCAGGGCAATCTCCGATGTGTGTGTGGCCCTGGCCAGGCTGCCCGGCTCCTGGGGCACGTGTGGGTTTGCTGGGGGCCACCAAGCACTGACTTGTTCCTGAGCCAGGTCTAGCCCAGTGCATCCGTGGGAGCAAGGGCAGGAAAAGCCAGAGCCTGTTTGCTCTGCCGTGTAAACAGGCTGTAAAGCCGAGAGCCTGAGTCACTCACTCAGTGTGTTGGACTTGCACCCTTGGCCTCTGCAGCGAAAGTGAGGATAAAAGACAGTGAAGGATCTGACTGTCCCCTTTAGAAATACATGCACGCTCTCCCTGTCCCCTGAACTCTGGGATTGTATGTCATCACTATCTGAGTGATCATAGAAAGTTTAACCTGCAAAATTATGCGCTGTAAATGACAACCATTTTCCTCTCAAGGTGAAAGACTTGGAGACAGAGAGAAAGAAGGAAAAAGAGAAGACCAGTTTCCATGACAACCCTATGAAACTTATACACCATAGGAAAATGTCATTTTCTAAAAAAGACAGAACTTCATGGACAAGTGGTACAGTACATCAGAAAGGAAATGGCAGATTTAAAATGAAAAGCTCATTTGAATTTATGGTTTTGAGTTTCATTTTCTAGTTACAAGACCCAATTGTGGACAATTTAGTGGAGAAAATTATATTCAACATTTCAGGTGAATAATGTAGATTAAGATCAGGTTCAGCCTGAAGTGCATTGTGACAGACTCAGGTTTGGAGAACACTGGTGTGGATGGATTCTGCTTTAGCTGGGCTAATGCTGAGAATGCAGAGAAGTTGCTGACATTTTACACCCTCTATTAGACCTTGGAAAGTCAGGATATGTCCCTAACTGTTGAGATCCCTGCCACAACTTGCAATTTCAGCACCTAAAGTTGTACCTTCTAGATTCCATGTTACCTTTGATACCATCAATCACTATCCATTGTAAGCCACATTGCATAGGAGAGCGTTTTATGATGAGCATTAGAGTTGTAATATAGCAAAGAGCATTGTTAATGAAGCATGGAAAAAGAATAAATTCAGCTAATGGGTATATGTGTCAAATTTCAATTAGGGATATGTTGGAAAGTGGAAGAGACAGACGAGCATACAAATTAAACCTTTGACCTTCAGAGTGAAGGGAGAAAAACCTGAGAGAAAAGGGGGATGTTCAGAGATGTTTTCCTAAGTGAATCCTGGAAAGTCTGAAAACTCTGAAGTACTGTTTTCTTCTTAATTACGATTATTTTAGGAGTGACTCAGCTGGTTTACTGACAGGTATATTACTGTTTGAGCTATTTGCTGCATGGGAGATAGATGAAGATTGTGAGCAGTTTATGGTGATGGAAGAGAAAATCTCATCTTTGTGAAGCCTAAGCAGAGGATATTAAAACTTATCCTTCTCTGCCTGTGAAATGCTACTGGAAAGAACCTCCTTCTCATCCTCTTTGGCTTTCAAACAGGCCTTAGTTGATTCAAAGTGTCTTTTAATGCATAATCTGATATAACACGGTTTTTGAATGCAAACAAACAGTAGGGGAGGGGTTGCAGCAGGAGCACAGCTGAGCAAGCTGCAAGGTTTGGGCACAGCTCAGGGCACCTGGCAATTGGTAGTTCACATTTGCTTTGACACTGGGGTGAGTGATGGTGCAGATATGCAGCAGTGGGTTCATACAGGTGCTACTGCACCCCCCCACACACGTGATTTAGTATCAGTTGCTCTGCTAAAGCAATGTGTGTTGAATTCATCTTGAGTTTAATAGGCAAAATTGCCATTAAATGTACATATGTCAGGGTTTAATTTAAGCCATTTTTCTGCTTGAGGAATAAGGGCCTGTTTCACAGAGCACTGAGGCTTGTGGGGAAAACTGCTAAGACCTGAACCCAGCTCCACTGCCCTTGCAAAACCTAACGTGCTGATGCCTTTCTGACTGCTGGAGAAAGCTTCCCTGAGCACTTGTCCCAAGGAATTTAGCTGTTCCTGATACCCACATGCTCCCATGGATGCCTACTCAGCCCATGCCCCCAAGCCAGGGGACATCTCAAAATCCCTCACCTGGGCACATCATCCAGGGCCAGGCATGATGGGAATACTCCCTGCCTTGTGTGAGGGCAGTGGGTCAAACACACCAAACAACCCCTCTGTGACAGATGCAAGTTTGTGTTTCAGTTGTAGCCTTGGTGCAGCTCTCCTGCCTGATGCACACCCGAGGACAGTAACAGGACAGACACCTCTGCCTGTGCCTTGTCAGATTAAAAATGGCAAGCAGCAGATCACCACTCAGTGTCAGCCCAGCAGGGAAACAAAATCCAGTTGTATTATTTCCCCACAATCAATTAATACTTCTAAGTTCCAAAAATATTTGAACATTTGGGCAGGAGATCAACCCTTGATAGACCCTCATAGTACATTCTTGAGTTGTTGCCATGGGTTTTCATTTTCCAAGATGGACCATCATTTTGAGGAACAATCTTATCTTTATTTTGCCTTTTTTTTTTGATCACAGAAGCCTCTGGTTTCCATCTACAGACATAAAGCAGATTTTTCAAACATCACAATCCCTATTTGCTGAACACTGGATTTGTAGTAAGAATATGTAAGTGACTGCTATCAAAAGGGTATATCACACGGAAAACTGTGTTTCTCCAAAAACTTGTTTAAAGACTAGAGGAATATTGATTTTATCCTCCATTCAGAATTACTAACATTTTTTCTGAGTAAATTTTCCATTATGAAATAGTTGCAAGATTATTCTTAGCATCTGATAATGGAAGTATGGAAAGAAAATTATTCTGTTAAGTCATATGACATCATTTGTTTCATGAATGAATGATGTATGTCTCTGAAGTAGGTAAGATGGTAGTATTTTTAAATGGCAAAATTTGCTTTGACAAATCCTACAGCTTGAATACCTAAATTCTCCTTCTTCCCATCTGGTAGTATGTATCTGGTAGTATGTATTCAAAACTGTTTTTCCTTCCTTTGTATTTAATGTTACTAAGTAGCTAGAAAGAAAATATTTTCATTAGAGTATCTTCTCTAGTCTAATGAACATCTACAAGTTTATTTCCAACTATATTGATTGACTTTAATAGCCTAAATAGGCCACATTATTGTTACTAGATAAATATTATACTGTGGAAGCATATTTCCAGTGTTAAAATTCTCATTTGCAGGTCAGAGAAGAAGGAATCTTCCGTGAATTTCCTGCAACATTTGCTTTCAGCTTCTGTTTAAGTGAACATTCTTGCCAGAAAAACTTGTTCAGTAGCATATTCAGGGAATACAAATAAAACAGGAAAGGTACAACAGTGAATCTAACTACATTTCTTCATCAGGTGAAAATTCATCATGCTCTGTGTGAAATGAAAAAAGTCAGAAATCATCCAAGTAGCTGCTTTCAGGACATACTCACAGTAAAATCAGTGTTATCAATCTAAAATATTAAACATCTAAATCATTATATCTATTGGGATTTAATTCATTGTTTTATTCAAAAAGTGTCTTACCTTTAAAGACATGGTACATTTTAGAGTTTTAATTTGCTCTATTGCTTTATTAGAATCACCAGAAAATACAGTCATAGTTTTGAACTTTTAAGACCAATCCCACAAAAAACAGACTCTCTCTAAAAACAAACCCCACAAAAGCTGGGGTTCTCCAGGCAATGCAATGCTCAGATACTGCAACAGGAGCTCAGATATCTGTGGCCAGATACAGCAGGTTTTCCCTGGGAAACGAGGTCCTCCAGTGTCTCATCTGGCTCATACCATCACAGGTCCTGACACAGAGATGGAGCCAGGAAGGCAGGTGAGGGATCCAGCACTGTATTAAAGTTTCCACAGCAGCTCTTTGGGAGGTGGGTACTGCAGAGCCTCTAAAGCACTGACCACTCTGAATCTCCTCTGTTCTGCTTCCACCAGTGTTTCCCAGGGGTGGATTTAGTCCTGTTTAGGCAGATTCTTTCCAAATAGGCTCAAGCTTCAGATAATTCTTTTCCCCTACCACAAGCAGCAGAGATGATCAGCTGAGTGCTAGGGGCTCAGTCCTACCAGGCAAACTGTCCACAACTACAACACTTTTTGCTAAAGTCAGTGAGGGACACCTTGACCCAAAGCTACAGCCTCTTTCTCTCTTGCTAGTGAGGATGGAGATCTGCCCCACTTGCCAGCTATGGATTTCCGTGCTGATTAGCAACAATATCTAACGCAATTTAACTCTTGGGGTGTTAAAGAGAGACGTAGAGACGTTTCTTTAGTACATTAGAAAGAGCAGTTGAGTGAGTCAAAGCCTGCTTTAATTTAGGGCTGGGTATGCACACAGCACCAAGAGTTCAGTATGCTCAGTGTCAAATAGATCAAATGCAGTAACCTGTTGCCAAAACAAAGAATTTAGGCACAGTGGATGTGTTTACATTTCACATCTCTAATCTTGACTCTGTTGTGCAGACTTTAAAATTGCATCAGTGAGAAGAGGACAAGTATGGCTATGTTCAGGTATAAAATGGAGGGTTTAGGAAATTTAAAAGGCAGACAAAAAGGAAAAGAATGCTTCTACCATGCAAGGAATTTTCCAGGACTTCTTTGCTATTTGATGCAATATGGATTTCTACAATAGATTGTTAGGAGAATGTCATAAAACATAGATTAATGATTGCATTTTCATCTTTTTGATGTGCCATTTAATGAGGTGTATTCTCTTTCATACCTGACATCAAAAAGACAACTTCTGGAATTCTTCACATATACATCAAATGAATTTTTGTGTTAATAGGTATAATCATCTAGGCAAAAGAATGCCGCTTTTATATCAACTGGTTTGCGGCTGATTTGATATAGTCTGTCTACTACTCGCTAGAGTAAATTGAAAATGTATGTTAAAGTGCTGTGGTTTGAGCCCATTCTGCTTCCCAATCCCAAATGAAAGGGAACAAGATCTCCTTTTCTGCAAATTAGATTAAGTTTTTAATTTAAAGAATAAATGCCAGTAACCTTTAGTACCAGTTAGAAGTAGTAACTAAGGTGGTGGAGCATGTAAAAGCTGGTGAAAGCAGTTAAAGTTGGTTTTATCCATTCACTGCTCTGCCAGCACAAGTATTTCTGCATCCCTGAAGCATGTAAAGGAGAGAAGCTGATCCTGGACACTTGGAGAGAGCAGCACGGGCTGAATTTACATAGTCCAATGCTTCTACCCCTCTGAGCTTTTTCCACTTCCTGTGATCTCCCAAAAGAGAATTAAGCATGGTTTGTGGATGAGCCATTAAAAGACTTCATGTCTGGTGGTCACCATCAGTGTTCTCATCATAGACTGGCAGGTCCAAAGCAAATCTTCATGAGACTGCAAGCATACTGGTTCTACAGATAATCATATCTTCATTCTATTGGAGCCCGTATGCACACTTTTGAGCACGTCAGGCATACTTTTACTTTACAGCATTTGTGGCTTTCATTTTAATCAATATCCTCCTCTTTAAAGGGTCCTACTTTTTACATTTCCACCTTTTATGATGTCTATAGAGTGAATACAATTATTTTGAAAGAACTTAGCAAAAAATTTGTTAGGTGGCACGTTGGGAAGACGTTCAGCTTTTCATAACAGTTGCTTTGCTTCTGCAGGTAACTCTAATTTTTAAAAAACAATCACACCACATGTATCTTGAGCGAGTTTGGGCTTGCAGAACAAATTACCTCCTAGAAAGACCAATACAATATTTGTCTGTGCTGCTAAAATGCTTTCATTTCAGTCGAAAACCACGAATCTATTGGTTTTGCAGTTCAGACAAGTTTTGCAACTTTAATCTGTATTGGTGCAGGAACCTATCAGTGTTGGGAGGACATGGAGAAACTTCCTTCAGAGTATTCATTTCCATTGCCTTCAAGCAGGATTTTTAGCTGTTGGTTACCTACAAGTGCAGGGTTTGATTTCTTACACAAAGAAACGGTTGCTCCTCCGCAGGGTTCAGCTGTTCACCATCCAGCACTTGTCTTGGACTTCTTGCCAAGTTTGCTACCACAGCAGTTTTATTCCCTTCCCTTGCTATGGGCTTCAATATGGTTTGAACAAGTGTCCCAGCAGATAGCAGTGTTGCCTAAAAGTGTTGGGAATTTGTATGAAGAAAGCTTTCCACTATATATTCCCAAAATTTATGCTATACCTTAAGACTATTCATTCAAACACAATATGGGCAAATTGAAGGATGCCTCCCAAAATGTAAGCTGTAACAAATATGGATTTTGACATTCATTCCTACACATTTATGCATTTTATCATCCTCTTCTCCATGCCACCCAGTCATTTACTGCTTAGATTCTAAAAGCATTTTACAAGAACTATGGGATTATTTTTTAAAATATAATGAGAAAGAAAGCTGTTTTGTCTCAGAAAAAAAAAAAAATCAAATTGTGATCTCTGGTCTCTTTATAGTGATTGGATATGCAAAAGCTGTTTTTAAATTCTGTTTCTTTCTCATCTCCAGTGGCAGGCTCAGCTGCCTATTCTCTAGAGCAACACAGGGGACTTACTGTTTTGCAGATGCATCATTTTTCTGAAGTAAGGTGAAGGTTGGCTTGTGTAGAGCTGCATGCAAGTGAGTGAGCACAGCCACTAGTGCCGGTATAAAATTTGTTCTTGCTGTTATTCCAGGAGACATCACAAATGTTTAGGTTTTTTAATACAAATTGGTATTATAATAATACATGCCTATTTGTCACTGACTGGTTGCTCATCTCTGACTATAGCTTCAGGTCCTAAATTTAACTACTGCTTTCCCAAGGTGGCAATAGCAAGGGGGTATATGACTAAAAAATATCTTTTGAATCATGTTTGTAAATAAGGCAGGTGATTGCTTACTTGTTGTTAGAGTATATGTTGCCCAATTTTCTTAAGTTTAATATTAGCAAGTCCTCTTGCCATGACAGTGTACTTTAAATATATATATGTATATGCTTATACATACATATATATATATATATATGAAGTTTAATATATGAAATTCTGAAGTGTTAAGCTGAAAACTAATGCTATTCAGTGTTGGAAGCTTTGAGCTAGAAGCCCATTCTTCCCACGGACCTTAGACTGACAGGTGGCTTTGAAAGAGTTTTTAAATATATCTTTGAAGATTTAAAAATAGTTTTATACCAGAAGGCAAATATACAGTAGCTTCCTCTGTGAAGCTTATCTTTCAATTGGCAATAAATAGTGCATGGCTCAGGGATTTTTGATCTAGTTTGAACTATTTATTCTGTTATACCTGAATAGATTGCTTTAATATACTATTGAGATGGGCTCCCACTCTGGAAGGTCATTATATGGTAATGAATCACCATCTCTTATCCCAGAACTGAAGCCCAGCTTTCTCAGGCTGCAGTGCTATCAACAGGGGTGTGCGGGGAGAGGCCGGGGGGGAAGCACTTCAGGCCAGGGGCTGTAATCTGTGAGGCACGGCCAGCCAGTGAACCTCTCCTGTTATCAGCCAGGCAGCTCTCTCCTCGGAGGGTGCCATGTCTTTAGCACACAATAGACTGTAAAGCAGAGCTTTTCCCTGGGACTTTCTCCTGCTAACTTCATGGGGAAGGGCGACATTTAAAGTTTCACATCGTTGTCTTTAATTTTGGTTGAGATACTCTTCTCCACAACAACCCCTCCTCCACATTTCTTTTTTTTTAACAAGGACTCATTATGAATATTCCCTGCAGTAAAGCAGATTTGAGAGAAAAAAAGAGGTTTGGTTTGGTTTGATGTTTTTTTCTTTTTTATGTTACAACCATAAAGGACAACCAAATGTGGTTGCTATATGACAGTCATATAGGCCATATGTAATGGCCTATAACTGAAAACTTTGTTTATCCCACGTCTCACTTTCCAAGTCTAAATGCATATTCAGTGAATAAGATGTCTCACTTGAACCAAATTGAACACTAAGGTGAATCTTGGCAAGACAGGTTTGTGTATTGATTGAAGTTTGTCATTATAAGAAATAGCTAAAATAGCTTTTATTTCAGTATAGATATTTACCCTTAAAAATATATATTTATTTATTCATCAGGAAAATATGTGTCCTGAAGAAGACAGTCTGTAGTATTAAGAAATGCCAACCAATACATAGATAACTGAAGGTGAATTACATGTGAATTTCTTTTACACAAAACTCTTCAAATGCTGGCAATAACACAGTCATTCTGATAAATAAGCCAAAGAGCAATTACTGAGAAGCAGGATGGTTAGCTACCACCTGAAGGCATAATTCTGCAAGACAAATGCACATGGACTTTGACAACTGATAAGATTTCTGATTTTCTACACAGCAGAAAAGTCTCCCCATCTTACCACGATACAATAACATTACTTGTTTGATTATTATCATTCATCTTTTACATTACAGGGAAAAGTAGTTCTAGTGGAGGTAAAATACCTTAGAAATTACCCACTCTTTCCTTTTTATAGGTAAAAGCTATTTTTCCTTGTACTATACTCTCATACAAAATCCTTTCATTCTGAGAGATGAGCCACGTCCCAGCTGATCCATAGGGCTCAATTTTCAAGAAGTCCAAAGGAAATTTCTGTGGGTGATCTGCCTTATTTTAAGACAGAAACTGAGCTGCAGAGGTGAAATTCATCAGGTTTCTTCTGTTCTGAGTTAAGCTACTGTATCTGATTTAGGAAATAGGCTGGAGGAAAAAGAAAAAGAACCATGTTTGGCTTGTTTAGATATCACCTATAAATATAGTTAATTTTATACAGGTTAAGTATGGTTGTAAGGTGTAAGGTGCCAGGAAAGTACATGATGCATAAAACATGCCTTCCAGAAAATAATTCTACAGCAAATTTTACTTCATAACGAGCTATATATAAACTACACAATGAGACAAGTCACATCCATATTGAACCATTGAGTAGCTTGCCAAACCTGCTATTATTACTTCTTTATTCTTGATTCCCTTATTTCCCACATGATTCTATTGTTTTTCACTTTAAAAATATGTTATTTTCTCTATAAAGCTCATGAAGGTCAAGAAAAGTATTACTACAAGTACATACTGCAAATGGCCTGAATTCTTTGCCTTGTCCTTGCAATCTTACGGAATAACAGCAGGATCAAGTTTTACAGATCCATAGATGTTTCACAGAACACACGGTAGAGACTTGGTGTAATAAGCAGGTAGAGTCTGTTGTCTGCATTTTAACTTCTGTTTCTTCTGTGGTGGTGGTAAATTTTAAAAAAACTTGAATATGAGATTTGTTATCTCGTCTAAGGAGGTGCGAGCATTGGCATTCTCCACTTCCATTCTGTCTCATTGCATGAGAATGAGTGAGGCCTCAAGAAAGTGTTGCTGGAAAGGGGAAAGGGCTGGTCAGTGCAATCCCTTCGCAGTTATTCTCTGTGCATCCTGGCAGATAGAAGCTTGGCTTTCATAATGTCACGTGCCTATTTATGTAGCAAAGATTAAAGGCACATTTTAACAGACATTTGGGTTCAAAACTTGCTTATGAAAAGGAAACAATGACTTTTTTTTCCCAGGTGATATTTTAATAGAATGGGAATCATCAGAACGAGCAATGACTTTCTGAGCAGGTGCTTGGCATCATTACCCTGTGTTAAGAAACGTAAAGACACGATATATAAAAATGAATCTCTGGTGTCACGTACGCTCTAGCTAAATGAAAAATAATTTCTCTCCTGTCAGTTGAGCTTAGGCAACATTAAATTAGTGCAAATGAGGTCAGAATCAGGCCCAGAGATTATTCAGTGTAACGAAGAAGAGATGGTGAAGTGTATTATCTGTCATTTAATTAATTTTATGTTTCCCCAAACAACTCTTATTGGCGTCAAATACAATGAAAATATTTTAAATGTAAATTCCAAATTCCATGAGTACACTTCATTTGTGTGAACCATAAGTTAGAACTTGCTTTTGCTGCTAAGAGTGGCATTAGCAAGGTATTTAAATAAAAGAAAAATTATTATAGAAAAATTATTACCAAAGAAAACAGTAGCAAAGTATGCATGGCTAGAAAACCTTACATTAAGGAAACAATGCACAACAGAAATATACTGAGAATCCCTGCTAATTGTTTGTTCTTAGACCATTCTGCAAGATTGCACCATAATCCTTGAAGGCCAGAACCAAACTATTTTCTTGCTGAGTTACATTCAAAGACAATAATTCTCAAAATCATTTTGATGTAAAAAGTTAACATACAGTAGTTCATACTCTTAGATTTGGTCTTAGTTTTCTTTTGTCTGTATGAATTTTCTTGATTATTGCTTGCCAAAATTGAATATAAATTTATATGTGACTAAATGACATAGCTGACACACAAAGTTCACATTTATATATAGTTTCTTAGTCTAACAAACTCTAGCAATCCTTGAAAAAAATCTGGTCTCAAATTACTAGCCACGCAATTAATTGTTTTCCTGCAGTGACTGGAAGCCTCACAACATTCTGCTGTTTTTTAATCAGAAACTGTTTCCAAATTAAGGTTCTCTCTCAGAATTTGTGCCTGTGCTTTATGCTTTCCAAGAAATTAATCTTAATAGAAAATGATCAAGTAAATGTACATGTGCTCTGAAATCCATGTAGTTTAGGAGATAAGGTGCTTTTTCATGAGAAAAGCTGCACCTCAGATGAGTTCGACACATTAAAACATTTCCCACCACTTCCTCTGTTCAGAGTTGCTTGGACAAGATGGTGTAGACTGAACATTTCTCTTAAAATGGGGTTTTGACTGTGTAGGTACCAGGGCAGCCTTACACGAGGTTGTTTTTTACCTTGCAGTTTCACGCCAAGATGCTAGTCCAACTGATGTAATTAGGAATTCAACACATTTTAATTTTGGAAAGCAAATAGCATTCTTAGCGCAAACCTTTACTTGGGAAAAAAAATCCCAAACCAAACCAAACAAAAAAAACCACCCCAAACCCACACTAAGCTATAATTCCCAGAAGTTGTTGAGAGAACATTTTAAAGCTGGCAGAGCAGAGATAAATGCAAAGAAAAGAAAACACTTTGAAAGTGTGTTTCAAGCAAAACATTTCAAACTGCTACCAACAGAAAGCCAATAAGGTCTTCCATTACCACATCAAAACTGTAAACCTGTGCAAATAATTTTTCTTAAAAGAAACGCACAACCTCCTCTGAGGAGTGACCACCCAAGCAGTCCTAATAGCAGCTGTCTGGGAGTTCAAGAATTTAGGTGATGAATTACGGAAATAGTCCAACTGCTGACTCACTTCACACAAAGATAATTGCAGATGACCTGAGCAAGATCCTGCTTTGAACGAAATGGGAAAATGTCACAGAAAGGGGCTCAGACAGGTTCTGTTTCCCAGTGTGACAGCTCATGGGACAAAGATAACTATCTCTTGGGTTTTAAGATATTGGTGAAAGGAAGAGCACCCAGCAAAATATATGTACGTATTGCTAAGAGGTGGCAAGATGGTATCTGAAAATATGAGAAAACAAGGGTAAAGAACAACAAGCAAGGCAGGGGGAGGAAAGCCCTTTCATTAAGGCAGATACTCTGAAAAAAAAGTCAAGTCCCATTTTGTCCTCAAATGCTGTGTGGTCATGTGCAATGGCAAGATCTTACAAGGAGATCAGTCAGCAATACAGAAACTACTGTTTTGGGAAATCTCAAGTGTTGTAAAAAGGCGCTACCAGAGAGCATTTATTTTACTTGTGTTCCCATGACTGACAGGGTTATCTTCTCCAAGTCCTCTTTTGCACTTGTGCATCGTGACATTCAGGAATAGTGGAGGGAAAGTGGCACCCTTCACACAAGATGCACTTTCAGATTCTTCTAACTACCTTCATTGTGAGACTTCATTCAAGTTAAAATAGCATCACATAAGCTGAGCCCACATCAATCAAGAAATCATCCTTCTGTTTTCTTAGAGAAATGATGGATTCAAAGGTACTAGTTCAACTAGGATACTAAGTAGGTATTCTGGAATCTATAACCATCAGAAAATACAGACTTCCTCTAAACCCAGTAGGATCAGAACAATACTAGTGGTTCTGGAACTTCAAAGGAGAGGAAAAAATGGCTGGATGCTGCAGAAGAGTGTAGTTTCTGCATGCATTATCCAGAGACCCTCTATCTTTAGGAAGATCTCTTTGCAAAAGCAAAACGAAGCTGGGATTTTTCTAGGGCAGCCTAGAAGTGCTTGGAGATACTACTTCTATGAGCACATAAAAGCTGAAAAAATAAAAGCAGGTGGTATAGGCAAATATTTTGTGTAGCAGAGAGCTGTTTGCATTGCAGAGCTGCACTTGGTGTTACTTTCCAAATGCATCTGCACGTGGAACTGGATATTGCAAAACACAGAATACTAGAATGGCTTGGGTTGGAAGGGACCTTAAAGCACATCTAATTCCAATGCCATGGGCAGGGATGCCACCCTCTAGACCAGGACACTCAGGGCCCCCTGGTCTTGAATAAATCTGTTCGTGTACAAACAGGTTCCTCCCTCTTCAACATCCAGGGAAAGCAAGGTACAAATCTCAGTTTTATTTATCTTAGGTGTAGCAATCTGGAGTGCAACATCTCAAAAACCCCACTGAGTCAAATCTCAGTTCCTTAAGTCCCCAAGTAAAAGACACACTGCACCTAGGGTGGTTATTGTGGGAGCCATGCTTCATCAGAAGACGTGCTGAATGACCATGAAAGGACTTCAGACCCAGTGTTTGTTGTTGGCTGCTGCAGAAACAGGCAAAAACATCCTCTCAACAGGGAAAACGGGGAATGTTCAAGATGAAATCCCTTTGGACTTTTTGCCTCAGGGTAGGATTAATACGATCCCTTTAAGGTGAAGGCAGCTGCATAAGGTAAATTCCCTTCCAGATTTAGAATTAGCCTGATGAAGGGAATTATTGATTACTGATGAAATGCTAATACCATGCTAACTGTAATTTATTCAAGAGTAGCTATTCTGTTAATGAACAGACACATTGCTACTAATGAACAGACACATTGTTATACCTGAAATTCACAGGATGATGTAAAAAGTACAGGTCCTGCTCAAGGTGGTCTTACAAGGTATTTGAAGATCATTTTTAGTTAAAATAACACATAAAAATTCTGTGTTTCCATTTTTAATACTGTTTTGTTATGAAGTCTTTATTTGGCTGGAAGTAAGAAGTAGCATCAGAAGCAGTTTTACTGGTCAGCCTGCTGCAGGTGTGGGGTCATCCACAGAGCCCATGGCAGGGGTTTGGGTTCACTCTCTGCACCAAGGGGGTCCGGAATGGGACTGGGAACCCAAGAACAGTCCCAGGATGTGAGCCATGGGAGAGGACTAAGTCAACCTTGAAAGGGAGAGAAGAAGAGCAGAAAAGCAGCTGACTTGCTGACAATGTGGTTTTTAGGGGAAATTTGCAGGTTTTGTGAGAATGACAAAACAGTCAAATGGAGCTCAAAAAGGTCGAGAAACTTGGGGCAGCAAAGTCAACCCTTCTCTGTGGCACTAAAACTTAGCATGGAAATTTTTGCAGATGACTTTTACCTCTCTGAAAATAACATCTGATAATGAAACTGTGGACTTGAGTTTAATGATCCCAGTGTGAAAGGCCGTCTATAAAATGATTTCTCCTTTTGTTGCCTGCTTCTACCCAGCATTTTTGAAAAACATAAACAATTTACAGCAACAAAAGCTTTTTCTTTTCTCCCCTGACCTGAATGCAATAATTGCTGCATTTACTTTATGTCTCTCCTTTTGGAAAAATAAAATAGAATCGATGATGAGCAGAGCAGAGGGCATGTAGAGCCAAACACGATAAGTGACAGATGGTCACTGAACGACCACACAAAGTCACAACATCAGAGATCCTGGAAAGGGCTTTGGTCCAGGGGATGGGTAGCATGGCATAGTTTCCTAAACTTAAGTAGGTACTTTTGAAATGTAACTCTAAAATCACTCCGAAGTATTTTTAAAACTCCTCAATATTGTGCCTGTGGGGGAAGCTATTTTTTGTGTGTTGGCGGTGATTTCAGGAGTGAATTTTGGCATGATCAGCTGAGTTCCCTCACTGCACAGTACATGGTAATGCTCATTATGATTATATCAAATACTATCCATTTTGTGCAGAGTTAAATTTGATCTAATTTTGATATGAATTCAAACTCCTAATGCCCAGGTGTGTCCTGGAACCAAATTTTTCTCGGTAATTAGTCCACCACTTGATAGTTGATTTTTAAAATTTTGTACAAAACTCTTATTGCATTTTACATTACTGCTCTTTGAATGGAAAATATTTATCAGAGCAACAAATGGGTCCTCTAGCCTACCTTTGTGTTTTAGAGGCCAATAAACCACAACAGTGGACCACAGAGATCCCCAGACTCGCTAAGAGCTCTGCTTCTGAAGCAGCAGAATACCTTTCTAATATCCAGGGCTGAAGCTCCGGAGAGTTTTGAGTGTTAAAAGTTTCTAATCTTTATTCTGCTTTCCTTATCTGGCAATACATATTCATGAGGAAGGTCATTATAGCAGCACCCAGTAGTGTGGCTCCGGTTTCGAACAGCGGCACTCAACGCTTAACAGCCAAACTCACAGAAGAGCATTGCAGAGCTGAGCACCAAGGCAGTTAGGAGAAAGCAATTTTCTGAAAACTAATGAAACCAAAAAAAAGTTTTCATTTACGTTATTGGGCTACCAGGGGGAAAAGAGTACTCTAACTTATTTGAGTCTGTCTTCCTACTGATTTTAAAAAGGCATTTTTGCCTCGAGAGTGCTCCGACAGGGTGCTGCATACTTGTATTTTTCAGGTGCAAGAGGACTGCTGCACAGGGCAAGTGGGGATGGTGGGCTGAGTGTCATGGATTCAAATAGCATGGTCACCAAATTTCAGGGAAGAGTGATCTGAAAAATAACGCAAGGATCAACTTTGTTCTGCTAAAGCTCTGGCTTGTGACTCCTCCAGATCTTGGTAACGGACTCGAAGACATCAAAAAACTGTTAGTGTAAAACAAACTACCAACTGAGAGAGCTGTGAGTAACAGTTAGATGCAGAACTGAGAATTTAGAAGAACATCTCAGAACATTCGAGATTGAAGGAACTCTGCGTGTACCAGAGGTCCCCCAAACTTGTCCACTGGTCCCAAAAGCAAGCACGTACAAATGCAACATCAGGGTTTTCCTCCGGTAAATGACACCTCTCAAATACCTGAAAACCCAGTCACCTTTCAGTACCCTGCCTCACATCAGTCTATTTGTACTCTCAATACAGTATAAAACTATTTTTCTAGTGATTTATAGTTTCATGATAATAAAACTGTATGCAGATTACCTAAAGACTAATATATGCTTGATAAAATGTTGTTAGCATTCAAATAAGTATACTTGCTAATATTTCAGTCAACCATTTAATTCAAGTTAGTGCCTATATCAATGTCAACACATTTCAATGTAGATAAGTGTGGGTGTGTTTGGATGAGTGGGTGGCAGTAAATGTATAACCAACATATTTCTATACCACAGACTGGATATTACTCTCTTACAAACTGTATTTGCCAGAGCATTAGTTTGACTCATTAGATTCAAATATTTGGGCATGTATGAACAGCAAAGAATAACAGCAAGACAAAAGAGAGCATTCCTATCCCCCAGCTGACTTTATCTCCTATTTTCTTTCATATTCTGCAGGTGTAACCTTGATTGCTACCCATAGCACAGAGCAGGAAGGCCCTTTCCACTCATTTTTACATATTTGTGCCTCAGCAAGTGGAACATGGAATGCTGATGTGGGAGGCTGGTGCTACAATGCATTTTCTGCAGGTGAACTACAGAAGCAAATTAAAACAAAACAAAACAAAATGGCAGTGAGTCCCTTGTATGCAGTCTGGGGCTGCTAAGATCTAAACAGAGATCTCATTCCCTCTGCTTTTCTAGTACCTGGCAGCTTCTGGAGGAATCCTGCCTCTTGTTGGTACCTATCTTTCATTTTGGGATGGGTGATCAAGTCTGGGTCCTGAGTGTTTTTCCTTTTCTCTAGTGTCAGCTATTATCTTCACTGTTCCAGGGGATTGGCTGTCTCTGCACTGCAGTCAGGGTCCCCACCTTTTTATTTCAGTGATTATAAGGTAAGATTTTATTGTATTTTTATCGCTGCTGTGGTCCTGGAGACAGTTTCTCTACCTTCCCTCACTTATCTGTATTCTGCCTATGATATTGATCTGAAAAATTGTTTCTTCTCTGAACGCCACCTTCCCTGCTCTTGAGTCTGTGCCAAGTGACTGTGCCTGACACATCTCCTCTTGGCCTCCTGGCCTGTCCCTGGCAGTGGCTGGCTCACTGCAGGGTTAGCTGAAGTGCATCCAGAGGTCTCCCACCAGCCCTGTGGAGCTGCATCCACGCTGCAAACCCCCATCCAGCTTGGGGCTCCCAAACACAGAGTTACCCCTGCAGAACCCCAGGGTGCTCCCAGGCCAGGGCATCTCCTTCAGGCTCAGCTGGCCCCACACCAGTGTGGTGCAGAGGGTGGTTTTGCATAACCGCTCCTTTCTACTATTTGCAGCACTTTTGTGGCCAGGAAAATGGCTTCTCTTTCCAGTGGTTTTAAAATGGCAACTTAATTTTAGGTGTTTTTGAAGGAAGAAGTGATTTTCCACAGCAGAGATAGCTTTTATCAAAATATCCTGAATATTAAACAATGATGCCATTCAATGAGTTAAAACTACCACCCTCTAGAGACTATTAAAAATTCAGTAACCTTGGCAACAAAATAAAATTCAATTCTGGTTTAGTTGTTTCAAATGAGGAAAATACACCCTTACATGTGTGAACATATTGTTAACAGATTGGTTTGGGTAGTTTTTATTTTCCTAGTTCTATAGCTCAATCCTACATTTCTTCCTCTTACTTCCTTAAACATTCCAGTATTGGAAAATAGCAATTTTCTTCATATAAAACCTGTCCTACCTCACAGAACATCATCTGATTAGGAAAAAAACCAACAAAACACAACAAACCAACCAAAACACTTCTCTCTGAAACAGAAACAAGAAAGTGCTCAGAAAATGGTGCAGGAGCGTATAGACACTCTTATGAATTGACTATAAACAGAAAATGAAAATATGCACTCGGGTGATTTTTCAAGGCATACTGAGTAGTCACTCATTATTCTTTTCATATCAAATCTTCTAGAGAGTGTATAAAGTTGCTGCATTCCATAAAGAGGTAGATATCCAATTCAGGTTAGGAATCAAGTACAGGAATATTCCCTTCAAGACTAAAATCTTGATAAGCCGCATGTTAAGAGACAGGATGGTGAGTTTGGACGGTGCTGCTAAACACAGAAATATGTGGGACTGGTGGGAAAAGCCTGGTTGGCTGTGTGTCCCAGCATCGCAGCATCACCGAGGTCACTGCTGCTCTGCACCTCCACAGGGCTTTGCAGCTGAAAATTGTGCTTGTATTTGGCTGCCCGAGGCTTTGTATTTGCTTTTGCAAATTATACCAAAGTATTACCCTCATTCATTTAGGGGGCTTGAGGCAGTAAGTTCAGGCCATCTAACAGCAAACTACAAAAAGTGCTGCATGTTTTCTTTTTTTTAAGTTTGTGAAATAATTTGTTTCCCCAAGCTAGTGATAATATGGATTTGGAGCACAGCTTTCCCAGATTTATTTAATAGAAGGCTACCATTTTTCTTCTAGCAGAAAGAAGCAGAGAAAAGAAAGCTATTCTTCTCCACACAATAGAAGGTAGGATTATAGAATAAATGCAAGGCAGATAAGAAAGGTGAATCAATTTAAATGACCTTTATTCAAGCTGCATTGAAACAAATGAATAAGAGGATTTATCCATCAGAAAATAAAGCAGAAATAAGAAAATAATGACCAAATAGCAAACTAAAGGAAAAATTCTAATTATATTGAAAGAGATTTGTCAGGGTATCTTAGTTTAAAATTAAAATCAACTAAGAGCATGTTAAAATGTATAGATTAAAGCTGAGCAAACATAATAAACCACTTGGACAGCTAAGCTAGGAGTAGGATGTAATGCAGTGCTCGCAGCTGAGAGACGGCTTTGCCTATTTGCATCATTAACCTTCTAAAATTTAGTCCTCCTACCTTATGGATCAACTGTTTTAGAGATTAATTGACTCACTAATCCTGTGAATTCCTATTTTCATATTTATCACATAGGACAGGGCCCTTTAAAGAGTCCATTGCAGAGCTAGGCAAAAAAAGCAAGTGGAATAATTTTAATGATGTCGCAAACAATTGCCGTGGGGCTCAAGGTCCAGAGCACAGGCTGAACCTTAGCCCGGTGCAGGGGATCCTCAGCCTGACATTTGCCTGCCTGGCTGTGCAAAGCAGAGGCATCCCTGAGGCAAAGTGCCAGGTGTACAAACACCCTGTGCCTGGTGCTGGGTGCTGGTGGGAACCCACTGGTGGTGAGCCAGAGTGCACCGACACCCCTCGCAGCTCCTGGGCAACCCCTGGAGCCTTTGCTGGTTGCAAAAAATTTTTTTTCATATTTTGTAAAAAACCCACCTTAAATTAGTAAACTGCACACGCAGTTCTTCTGGAGCCATTTTTGTTTGTTTGTTTGCTTGTTTAGCTTAAACCTTACATCTTTGCCTCATTTTGATATGGCAATCAACCAACTAAAACCATTAATTACATGGTGATAACTTTCTGCCAGTGCACAGATCCAAGGGTAATAGGTTTAAGCAAAGTGATGGAATTTGGCAGCTTTCTCTTCCTAGCAAGATTATGTCAGTTGCTCCTAAATCCATCGATCCAGTGAGACAGTAATTAGTTAATTTAATGAGAATCAAAGGATTTTAGCCTGCGGAATTTGTAGTGCTAACAAGACAGGTTATTATTAGAAGCTATTTCCAATAAAAACACTTCAATCAGCCAGCAAGAATATTGTCTCTTGATTAAAAAAAATGGAGCATCATTTATTGTTAGGTTAATGCTAGAAAATAGCCTGCACTTACAGTGGCATTGGCTACAGTTAGAGAATGCCTGTTTTGTTTTAAGAATGTTAATATGAATCACCTTTTTGAACATCTTAGGGTGCAGCCATGTGCATGGATGGGTTTGCTTTTTCTTGTTAATTACTTTCCCACCACTGAAGAGATTTCTGCTGGTGCCTGACTGCTGTGGCTGCCAGAGAGCTGCCAGGGGCAATACAGTGGGCAGGGGAAACAAGACTGAATTGGAAAAGGCAGATTTGCTTCGCAGCAAGATGTGCCCAAGAAATATTGGTTTCAGCTGAGGGGATCAGCGCAAGCCAAAGGTACAGGAAAACTGTGTTGAACCTGCATGATACTGGAGTCTATCTTTACCATATCTCTGAAGCACAATTAATTGTTCTGAAGTGACATCCTAAGCCTGGCATTTAATTTAACTCTACAGAGATGTAGCACGTCTGCTGTTAGCAGAAACAAGCAAAGAAACCAAAACTGCTCAGCAGAAGAGCAAACCAAATAAAGCCAACCAGGAGCCAACTAAATGAAAAATGCAGCCCTCAAGCCTCTGTTCATTCACCTGTGCTATGCAGGGACAGGTATAAAAGCATCCCAGACAGACAGACACACCCTACCCCCATCCTCCCACCCCCACTCCCAGATTTTGACTGTGCAAGGAACCTCTGGGTAGCAAATATGTTCTGTGGAGAAGTGTTTCCTGGAGCTGCAAGAATTCAAGGGTAAGGTAGTCTCCACACAGTTTGGATTGCTATAAATCCATACCTTTCCTTTTGTAGACCGTGCTTACAGCATGCTTCGACCACGAGCTGTGAGCAAGCTGCAATATTGCTCATCTCTGGAACTGGCTCTAATGTTGGCTTTCACCACAAACTTCATGGCTCCTTCTGTGGATGGCGTTGTTTATTCTCCAGCACCCATTCTGCAAATAGGCTGAACACTTCAGATGGCTTTAAGGAAGAAATGTGAAGATGAGACATATTTTGTGGCAAAACTTTTCTCACAATATAATTATTTAGAGGGGTATGAATTCCTGATGTGTTTATTTAAAAGCATCTTCAGTTTACAGTCAGCTCCAGAATCACTGCATAATATCCCCATCATACAAGTAGTAAGTCAGTTTGCACATAAATATAACAAGTTTGTCTCTTGTATTTCTCTTTGCTTACATAAAATAGACATTTGAGTATAAAAATATTGTGATTAATTTGGGGAATTAGTTGGCTGAGTACTTAAACAATTCCTCTACCAGAAAAATAAAACTATTTAACTTAGAGAAGAGTCAGTGTCTTCTCTGAGGATGCTTTAAAAGATTATTTAAATCTCATAAATATTTAAAGACCTGCATAAAAGCTAATGGATTTTTAAGGAAAAACAAAGCAACAATGTGTTTTTGAGAAACAGCATCTTCTACTAAACCAATTAAATAAAAGAGTAAATCCTATGTTGTGACTGTGTTTTGAAAATTACCTCAGTTGAACTAGGTGGTATCTTTGCTGAAATACAGTCAGGATTTTGCTGAAAATAATGCAAATGCATTTCAGCTTTAACAGGTAAAGCTGCTGCTATAGGAAAATTACATGGCCTTAAAGAACTAATGTGAAGGTGCATGTTCCTCATCCTTCCCTTTCTTTCCTGCAAGTAACAGGCTCTGGCCTGTATCTGACTCCCATGCTCATTTTACATTTTATGTTGCCTGAAGACAAGACTTTAATGGTTTAAAAGAGTAGCCATGATGTTTCTGAAAGGGGTTAAAAGAGTAACTAAATCTGTTTTACTTTGATAATAAAACTACTCAGTGCAACCACTTATTTCTCCAAGGATAGTGACTGAGTATATTTAAGCATATAGTGCATATTTACAGAAATCCACGTGCATTTGAAGGTGAGAACATTTTCAAGAGTGTGGAGCAGCATTTGGTTAAATAGGGCCTCACATGGTCTATCTTGGCCACTCGTGGGGAAAGCTCCCTAAATTCTACAAAATCTCAGCTTTCACAGAGACCAAATGAACCTGAACACATAATTTTTGGGCAAAACCCCCACCCATTTCATTGTGCGCTACATATGCGTTTTCCAATTAACAATTAAGCTTGATCATGGAGAAAAAACCCATAATTTATAAATATTTTTAAGATAAAACAGTAGTCTGATTTCATTTACTTCAGTACAAAGCTGATGTGCACCACGCCTAAGTGAAAGGCCTTGCTACTACAGCCTTTGAATCTGTAAGAAGTTTAAGGTGATGTGAGTGATGGGGGGTGGTGATGTTTTTTCTCAATGCTCTGCTTTATTCTCACTGAACACACTGACAAACGTTAAGATGAAACCTCAGCTGAAGGAGATTCTGAAGAAATACTGGACCCTTAGCAACACTGTTACTATGCACATGGAGTACGTAAAACCTTATTCCCCTAAAAGACCGTGTCTGAGAAAGAAATAAAATTTTATTTTCTTTTTAAATAAAGATAAGGTGCTTGCAAATGTTTCACAAACCTCTAAATATACTGTAAGCACAATTTGAATAGTTGCAGGATTCATAATATAAACTCAAAATGACGACCGCGGTACCGAAGCAGATAACTAGTGGAACCAGAGATATAGATCTTTTCTGTGAAAAGCACGTTTCCACCTCTATGCTCTGGGAGAAACAGAGCATTTGATTCTGATTCCAGAGAAATAGAAGTAAAGAGGACAATAGCATCCACAAAGGGTTGCTGCTATAATAAGAGAGGGCATGTGAATGGGAAAGGCTTGAGGCAGCCTAGTTATCGCCTAGAAGAGGACTAGGCCCTGCAAAGAGAGATGGTTCACAAAAGACAGTCCTGCAAGAAAGCAAAGTGAATAGGAGAGGAAAATGAATCTTTTCACTGGATAGATGAAGGATGCGCTCAGAATAATGTGCCACTAGGAATAAATCCTCTTTCTCCTCTCTCAGAAGCTGACTTGGGAATCAGAGCCTACAGTGTATTAATGATTGCAATGAGTTAATGAACAGATGCTGTGTTGGTGCAGTTTATGAAGCATCCAGCAATTTTTCAAAACTTTGCTTTTTCCTCCGAACTGTTGCTAAGAAAGAATGGTATCACTATAAATCTCTAAGCAAATTCTTTGAATATGTTGCTTTTAGCAATTTTATATTTTCTCTTTATCGACCAAAGCATTAGTGAATTGCTGTATAGTGTCTCAACTTGCTTGTAAAAAGTAAGATGCATAGGTTTATATACATCTGGTCACCAGAAACAAAGGGTTTCTTTCTGTTCCAAAAGCACAACTGCACACCAAAAGCAGATTGGACTGCTAAGGACATAACTAAGGGTCATGCATGCTGATATCCTGGGGAGAGAGATCCAAGCTCCGCTGCACTCACAGGCCCTCAGGCCCTCGGTCGCCTTGAAGCTGGCAGGGCTCTAGCCCTGAGTGATGGTGCACAGCAACACCTTTTGTTTGATGCTCAGAAATGGCTGTTTTGTACCCTTACTCCCCATGGAAGCAGGGATCCAGGTCCCAGATAGCTGTACTGCAGAACCCCAGCACTGCTGCCCTCACCACCTTGCAGGGACATGCACCCAACAGGTTCAACAGCTTCTGCCGTAGGGAAAATGTTGGGGTTTTTCTTCCCCCTCTAAAAAAGCTATTTCCATCAGCAGCCTCTCTGTGGCCTATTTTACTTTCCCAGCTGAGCAGGCCAAGTGTCAGATGCAAACCGATGGTGTGCTTTTGATTTTGTACACCCACATTCACAACAAGTCTCCCTCAATCAGCATTGTTCACACTTGCAACAGAGGTTACCAATTATACTGCATGTTTTACATGGCAACTGTTTACAAGAAAATCACATTGTTTATATATTTTTGCTGCAGTTAACAAATTATCCTAAATGTCAAATTGCTTGAACAGAAATAGGGGAGCCTACTCTATGCCTTAAAGCACTACAATTGTTGGTAAATTGCACTCAGCACAGAATTATAGACATTTAAACATCATTCGGAAAGAAAATACTTTCCCAAGGGATTCATCTGACATCGTAAACTATGAAAGTGAAGGCTTAACAATTTATAAATGTCAGCAGAACAAAACCACCCCATCTTCTGAGCATGATTGGTCACGTGCAGTTAACAGTTTAATAGTTGCACTGTACTGCTATTGATCTTGCATAGCTTTTGTGAAATTAATTTGATAGATGCTCATTTATCATTAATTGCGCTGTGAGCTTCAGAGGGGATTGAGAGCAGGAAGGAGGTAGGAGGTTGGCTCATGAACTGGACCCAGGAGTTTGTGGCGTAATGAGAAAAAGTGAGCCACATGTATCATTCTGCATGTAAGAACCATCCATAACCATCATCCTCGTCCTCACTGCTGTCTTCTCTGTCATTCTGGCAGCACTTTTTATCAGCTATCAGCTATCAGGGTCATTAGGCACTTAAAAAATCAGTGTTTTCTGTTTTCATACAGAGGTCTTGACAGTCAGGGGCTGTGGCTGGCTTGCAGGTACAGTTCAGGGCAGCAAGGAGCCAACTCAGTCCTCTGCTCAGGCACTGCTAGGTGGTAGGAGCATCAGCATAGCACGTCCACCTCTCTCAGCTCCCCAGGCAAGTTGGTGAATCCCAGCTGCTTCAGAAAACCACCACCACCTCAAGACATTATTGGTGGTACTCTTGTCTCAAACTGACCAGTGCCTTTTCTTCTCAAGGCTGACTCACTGCCTGGGAAGATCTTACTCATCTGGAAACCTGCCATGTCACATGGTGTGTGTACAGTTGCCACTTCTCCTCACTCTCCTAATAGCTGCCCATAAACAATCCAGCTCTGGGGAGCAAAACTGCATTTCAGTGCTCTTGTTTTCCTCCTGGAGTCCCCTTTGCTATGAGAAGATCATCATCATCATCATCATCATCATCATCATGGCTAGGCTTCGCGAATGAAGATTTGAGAAGGGCTCTACCCACGCTTGCTACAAGCGCGCTGATGTATGAGAAGATAAGGTCTCATGGTCTGCTCACAGTCCCCACGCAGCACCTAAACCTGTGCACACTGTGGTGAACTGCCCGTTGTGTTCAACCGCTGCTTATTTGGGACACTGCCACCAGGATTGTAGATCAAAGGTTTGGGTAAAGGAATACAGTTTGTCAGGATCAGAAGGACAGAATGCTCCCCGAGTGAGATCTGCAATTTGCTTTTCACTCATCTGGCCAAGCGTGGGTGGAGCAGTGGTCCACCAGCACCACTGTTCATGGGAATGACTCCATCACAGACCTTCATCACAGGTCAGAGGCAACAAGCCAGAACTCCATGCCTGTCACTTTGCTTCCTGACACTGCACTGCTGTATTTCAGCAGGTTGAGAGTATGGTCTGTTCCACAATATGACAATTTACCACTACTTGGTACTTCTGATATAAATCCTTGTGTTTTTTCTAGTTGCAATGATAAATTATAAATATTTGCTCTAGTCTTAGTAATGAGCATCATTCTAAAATTTCAGAAGGGCCTCATTAGTGCTCTTGCCTGTATTCACCCTATTTAAATTGAGTAGCAAATGGGGATAGACAGTTCACACAAAATTGCACTAGCAAACCATAACCCATCTCTGTATCATACTTTACACTTTCCAAGCCAGTGGTGTCTTTCTGTGCTTTTTCAGCAGCAGATCCGTAGTCACTGCAGAGGGAGCTTTACTATTAATTATGATGATAATGCAGTATGATTTGCATTTGCTTCATACATATTGCATATTTCATATGGATAATAAGGGACATAGTGCAAATACCCAAAGAAAAGGCATAATGGGTTATAATACCTAGACAGGGAGTCTAGAAAGAGAAAGAAAAACATAGTTGTTGAGAAGTATTTTGGGGAAATCTGAACCAAAGAGAGTCTTAACAAAACTGACCGTGGAGACAGGAATTAGAACAGCCTCAAGAAAGGTGCTATTTCCATGTATTTTCTCCCAACTAACTGGCAATTTAGAAGATGAACGTCCTATGCAGGCTGGCATTAAAAATTAAATTGAGATTAAATTGAAGAAGAGAAAGGAGAAAGGAGGAAAAATGTTGAAAACAAATGAAAGGTGAGAGAGATGCACGCATTAAAAGTAGTAAATTGTCACTCAAACGACAGTGACAGGAGTGTGACAGGTAAACAGAAGGATTTTTTTCTTCCCCAACAACAGAATCATTTCAAGCATGTTTCTCTGTGTCTTCTTATTTACATTAATATCTATTTGATCATTACAGGTTATGAAAAATGAAAAATGACAAGCAACAATTTTCTTCAGCTACAAGGACAGCAAGTGCTAATGAAGCAAGATCAGCCTACAGCAACCCTGAGTCCACAAACAGCTGATGACAACTGGTCGGTCCCAGTCAAGTCCCTGCCCTCCATGTGCCTTTTCTATGAAGTGAAGATTGTATTTGTTACAGCTTCTTTTCTCTGAGCTTTTCATATGGGATACCAGCCCATCTATCAGATCGCATTTCATCATCTCTCATGGTAATGCTTGGGCCATATATCATATTTTCTAATAAATCTTAGCTTTGCCAGCCTAGCAGAGTATCACATTACCTTTTAAAATACTGCTTTCAGCACTGGATACACAGGGGCTGCATCTTTCACGTGGTTGTTTTTTTTTTTTGAAGTTTATCAAAATGAAACATGACTTCTACTGTAAACGATATTCCCATTTAGTGTTTAATGATACATCTGCTTCCCATCATCCACAAATTCTGATGGTTTGCTAAAGAGATATTTTGTTTAGTGTCAAGCTGTATGCCAAGCTGAAGATTCGTTATCTTCAGCCTATCAGCAATGGAAGCTGGTGTAATTATGAGTTGGGCCTAAGGGCTGAAATAGCTTAGTTATTACAACAAAAACCTATTTTACAAGTTCTGGATTTAACATCACGTTGACAGAAAAAACATCAGCTTTAAAATCTGAGGTGCCATCAAGCACTGTTATTGCTTTCTACTCAAAGGGTAAAAATGATGTTCTGCCATCAATTACTCAATCCAGAAGCTACCGCTATTGGGGTGGAAAACATGAGAGAACATAATGATATCTTTTCATCAGCTTCTGTTGTACTTGATAAGCCACGTGGACACATTCAGAATTTCATGGGATAACAGAGCACAGAGAAACCTGTTGCTGCAGCCCAAATCTGTGCCCTATTCCACAGTCTCTGGGTTGGGTACCACTGTCTGCTGTCCAGTGGGCACCTCAGCAGGGTTCAACACCCAAGATTTAGGCAATTATTTTCCAAGGGTGGCAGAACATGCAAATTACAGTAGACCTACAGTAAGGTAATTTTTGCAAGTTAAGCCGTGAAAAAAGTTAAACGCAATTTATTAATTTCCATCTAAATTAACTCTATATTTTCTTCTTTTTATTTTCCTCTAGACTCTAAGACTTTTCAAAGAAATTTTCTGAACTTTGATAGAATCAGTGGAAGTCTCAGTGGTGTAAATTATCTCTTACCTCCACGAAAACAATAATATGAAGGAGTTAAATGTACATGTTTTTGTTGCCATGCATATTGAATAAAACACGGTTACTTTGTGATTGGTATCCTAAATGTACATCCAAGACACATTGCTTATCTTGTTATATTTCTTATAAGTGGTTGTAGCATTGCTTTCAAAATGGTTCATAGAGATTTTCATTTTATGGACAATTACACTGAGTTGACTCTCAAAAAAGGAGACTTATACTTGCAAGAGTGAGAAGGAATAATTATTTTCTTGATTTCAATTACTTTCTAAGGCAATCAAAACCTTGTTTGATCAAATAAAGAACAGTACATAGATCCATATTTAAAATATGCTTCTTGCACATTGTACATGTAACTTTACATCAGGGTAAATAGGGTGATTTCTATGAACTGACAATAGGGCTTTCCATGTAATTAGTATAAATTGTTTGCATAGACAAATGATGATTTCAAAAAGAATCTTAATAGCAGAAGTTCATGCCATGACCTAAAATGAAAAACAGTCTCATGGCCACAGTTACTTTGACCAGCCATAAATTAAAAAGCCAAGCTGTAATTTGATTCAGATTCAGCTCCAAACAACTAAACCTGTTCAGTTTGAGTGTTTCAAAGATCAGTAACTAGAAGGCTCTTTCTAATGTTTGTTTCAGAACCATGTCCTCACCCTGAGGTTGTCCCTGGAGATTGCATATCTATATCTGGGGGACAAAACTCAAGGGCAGTTCCCTCTTCCCTCTAACACATTGTTTCCCTGAAAAAAATATGCAAACCACAGACAATCCAAAGTTAATTTCCACTTCCATTTTTAGGATCTAACCTCCCTCAGCCAGGTCTTGCTTGATATCACCAATTTTAGAGCTGCTTCACATAGTAGCAAACTATTCATACCATTATACCCTTAGATTTAACGAAAAGTTATCCATTATGGATAGTTAGCCATTTATGGTTCAGGAATGGAAATGGCCAATGCTGTAACCGTGTCTGAGGCCCCAGACCTCCTGGTTTACAATGATGACAATGTATTTGCAAAGAAGAGGGCTCTACAGCTCTAGAAAAGAAGATATGCTAAGGAGAAGGAAAAAAATCTCCATTTTTATCATTATTTTTTTATTAACTGTCACTCAGTAATTTCCTCCTAAGAAAGCCAATAGCTGAAGAGACATACCATGTTAAGGCACCTGTTCCAAGGTAGAAAGTAGCAATCCATTATTCTGAAAGACAGTTCAATATGTAATGAGAAATTCATGGTTTTTAAATATTACCTCTTTTCTAAGTGAAAACTCTACAGCCACTTGAGAAGATTGTATCTACACCCGTACCTAAAGTCTCTAGTTCTGCAAAGATCTCTTTCTGCCATGATCATGTCTTTTTTCTTGACACCCACAGGAAGTCTGCGAGTGGGGCAGTTGTGGTGAGTGCAGCCATTTCTACACATCCCATCCCAGACTGGGGACTGAAAGCTGGATTCTATCTTCCCTCCCACACAGACCATCAAAGTGATGCTCATTTCCCTGTGCTATTGCTGCCTTTGTCTTGTAGTGACACTGATGCTTTAGCTGTCACCTGAATGCCATCCCTCAACCCTCTCCTTCCTGCCACCGCTCCGGTCCCATTGATGAGTGCCATGGCACAGGAATGCTGCTCGGAGCTAAACCACCATGGTAATATTTCACTTCCCTTCATTTTTCACTTGCTGTTCTCCAAACTGGTTTTACTTCTCTCCCTCCAGTTCAGCTGCCAAATGAAAAAGAAAAGGAATAAAAAAGTTCATTACCTTAGACAGGTGACTGAAGTTCTTCATTGCACTTCTCAGACCCATCCCGGAATTGCACGGAAACCTCTGTAGCCATTAAAGGAAATTCACTTCACATGGACAGAAATTTCCAACTCAGGAGTAGAAGTTATGTTAAAAACAGCTTGGCTGTGTAAAGCACTTGATGAAAGGAGAATGTGATGGCCAAACTGCCTTCTCTCATCTGTGTCCCTCCTTGGCCTGTCACAGACTCCACGGAGATGAATGGAAAGACTCCCATTGATGTCAATGGGCTGGGGATCCAGCCCTTGATGTCTGTGCTTTGAGGGACTGAGCAAAGAGCACCTTTGTACTGCATATATCTAGGTAATTTTAATTGTGGAAGTGCAGTGAAACAGCACCTGTACCTAAAGGATGGAAAAAGAAATGTTAACAAGGGGTTGTGAAGTGCTGCAAGACAGGGGGAACTGCCTGTCAGTGAAAATAATGAGGAGTCTAGGAGAAGTGTTTGGTGTTTTTTTCAGAGAATATTTAAACAGCCTCTGCCTCTTTGTATAAGTGCAGTATTGGCTTTAGTTAATGCATACACTGGATGGGTATGTCCTTCCTTACTGAGATGTAGGAGAGGCATCTGCACCTCCCCAGCTCTCCTCCTCCCTGGCCAGCAAACCAGCTTCTGCTGGACGCAGCTCTGCTCCCCAAAAGCCAGACTTAATCACCATCTATCTGCCAGATACACCTTTTCTCCTCTGAAAGACTTCTCCTGCCTTCTCTGTGCTGAGAGTTTCCCTAGGGATGCAGGGCAATTTCCTCCTTTTGCTGCCCTACGTGAATTGACACCACATACATTATCTAGAGGACCTCCCTGAGAGTGCTGCACACGCCTGACAGTGTGGGGAGCACATGCCCAGAGGATTAGCAAGGGCTTGCCACAGGGAGCTGTAACTACTGCAATTTTCCCTCAGGACAGGAGATCCAGTCTATCCTGCTGCTTGATCCTTAAAATAGCCTCTTTATTTTCCTGCTTGCAAACTAGTTCAATTTTCTGAAGATTAAATTCTCTCTGCATTAATGATGGAGGAAATCAGCTTTCTTACAAGAAGTTTCTTTAACATTTCCCTCGGCTACAAACAAATCTGAGCTTTGAGAAGTTATCTTTTAGCAGGAACGTCTGGGAGCTTGAAATGCTCTTACTCTTGCTGGTATTACAGGTCACTGCCCTTCTCAGCATTCACCAGAGCTGAAACACTAAATAGCTTGTTATTTCTATTTAGAAATGTGTCTATGCTTGCACCCCCTAGTAACCCTAGTGTAGCAAAGAAAGATTAAACATTCAAGTAATTTAGCTTAGTTCCAGTTCATTTTCAATTAACAGGAGAAAATCCTCTCAGACATAATAGGCTATTTTTGGTTGGAGGTTAGTTTATTTGTCTGACAAAAGTAAGCATTTAGGCTTACAAGTTAAACTCACTAGTTTTTTTACAAATGTAGTTTATTAAATAAAAAAAAAAATTAATGAAAAAAACAGAGAAAATTAAAATACTGATTTCAAAGGTATTTTCCCTTTTCAGGAAGTTTTAAACTAGTAAATACCCTAAAATAAAATCAATATAAAACATTTCAGGGAATAAATTGTAGTATTATTATATAAGGTTTTATTTCTTAACCTCTAACCTTTCTATATGTTTATTTACTATATTTAGAATGTAAAACCTGCCCTGGACCAATTTAGCAAAGTCAGCTTGTGTCTTACGATACCATTCTTGTAAAATCTCATTTAAGTAGCTGCATTTGAAAACACAGATATCTCAGTTTTGCTGTTTTTTCTATTAAGGAATCCTCTCCAAATGTCTTTTCCCTGAAACCAGCAAGACTAGAACTTCCTGCTTCACCCACTCTCAAGCTGCCAACCATTATGTTTTGTGTTTCTCCCTGTCTTTGAAAAGTTATAAATCCTCTTTTTTTTTTTCTTTTTTCTTTTTTTTTTACAGAGTCATATTGTTTTCTGAAGCAGGGCAGAAGTCATTGATGGGCACATATACTGATATGCATCCAGAGAGGTATAATGAAAGAGGATAACAAAATACTATGAAAAATGCAGGAAATCCCAGAGCACTTATAAGCTGTCTGATACACTTCTGATTTACACATCTGGCAAGAACTCTGGCAAGAAGTAATGAGAAAGTTACAGAGTATGAGGAATCAGCAGTGCAGAGGACACTTCGCATCTGTGAGAAGTGCAGGAAAACACCACCACCATTCTCACTCAAGCTGGTTTGACAGAATTAAAAATGAACGCTTTCATGAAATAAGCAAGCATCAAAGTCACCTCTCCTCCAGCAGTTCCCACCGACCAAGCATTTCCTCTCGCTGCCTGACAGAAGGAAAATCTGTGTCCCCAGTTCCTCAGAGACACAATATGCTCCAGTTCCAGGGCGACCTGTGTTTAGAAAATCAATTGAAGTGAAAGGGAGAACGATAAACATTTGAGATCACTGGGGAGCTAATGATCCTCTTACAGTCCAAAGACACCACAATTATAGTAATCTTTACACAAGACTGAGAACAGCAGCTCCTACCCTGAGCACACATGTGGGAAACCTCCCCTGGGACTGAGTGCTCCTGACAAGCCAAGGTGTCACAGGGGAGCTGTATCAGGCAGTCACTGCTCTGGGGTGAAAGGCAGGTCTGTTCGGTGCCATGTTTATGATAAAGGGACACATATTCTCATCTATAAGGTACATTAATCTTTTTTGATTCTTTATTTTTTTGACTCACCTGTACCTTTGGTGTTTTTGTACTTTGCATCCCCTGTTACAGAATGGAAAGATGAGGAGACAGAAAAATAGCCATGCTGGGACATGGCTGGCTGTATCTAGGCAAAAAACCTTGTTTCAGGGTGAGGTTTCCTACAGAAAGCTGCTTCTTCAGGGAGGGTTTTCCTATAGAAAGCTGCCTGGTGCCCTGGGACCCAGCCTCTCCCATTACCTCCCCATGCCTGGCCATTTCCCAGTCTCTGATAAGGGAGTGCTGATGAGGTTCAGATGTGGAGTTGGCAGCCATAGGTCCCAGTCGTGCTCTGCCTGCCAGAAAGCTTCAGAAACCAAACATATTGAGTTTAACCAGTTTCCAGTGACAGAAGTTTAATTTTTCTTTCCTTTGGCAAATCTATTTAGCCTTTTTTTCTTAGTTGTTCTGGATAGATAAACACGGGTTTGAATCACAGATTTCGAGATTCACACATGAGTCAGAAACTTTGCTCTAGTTTTCTAATTTTATCCCTGTGGGTTTTTATTTTATCCACTTGTCCTGCATAGCTTGTTTATCTCCTGTATTCTTTCAGCCCACTTCTGTTTGCTTCGTGATTTGTCTCTTAGCACGTTGCTATTCCACCTTCCTAAAAATAAAATCTTAATCTTCTCATTGATTGCTCTGCCACCCACAACTGCAATTTATAAAGGCCTGTCACCACATTCAAGTGCCAATCTTCCTCAGTGAACAAGAACCACTTGACGGTGTTTTACATCCTTCTGAAACCTCATATTCTGCTCTAGATCTGACAGACCCAGGCTAGTATACAAAAACTTGGAAGTCAAAATTGGATAGACTGGGTGGGAAGGAGGTAGCATCTTTCTGGAATAGTTTGTATGTCCCATGGACTGATTTTTCTTTCAGTCTGCTGTCTCTGCACACTCACCCTTTATACAGGAATCTGTCTCTTTTTTTCACCTGCAGAAAATGGAGTGCCATAAATAAGTTACCATCTCCCCACTTACAAGTCCACCTCTTTTTAGAAATCTGTGCAAATAAGAGACATTTATCAGGCGCTTGATATATGTTTTCCTCCTTATTCTACTTGTTCAGTGCCCCCCAGGCAAAACCAAAAAACCAGTAACATACTTAGCCCAGCAGGAAATTTCTATTATTCACTTCAAAGAGCATTAAATACAAATTTGAAGTCTGAGTACTAAGATGACCCATCCTTGAAGAAAATAATTCAGTTGAGTAACTATTTTACACAGTGATACTATCAGAATTATCCAGAGCTTATTCTTACTGCCCCCCGTGCAAAGCCCATATGTAGAACAACAGCTGATATCTTTCTGAAGACCACCTAGTCTTCAAACACAGATTCAGTTGAGTAGTTAAACTATCTCAATGCTGAAACAATCTCTTTTCCCTTTATTATTGACTGAATATAGACAAATTTGTAGAAATTGCTCTCTGAAAAATAGTCAATTGCATTCAAGAACATTTGTAACTCTTTAAAAATACAGGTCATAGAGACAGTGCTTAAAATTACGGTTTCCTACCTCTTTTGCCTGTACTCCTAACTTAAATTAAGGTTTACATACTGGGTTATTTTAAGCAGTGAGCAGACTTTACTAGAAGTCAAAACCAATGCAGTTTGTCTTTCCTAATTAAAAAAAAAAAAAAAACAACCAGAAAATCCTACAGCAATCACCACGGCAAAGCCCCAGTATTATGCTTGTGAAAGGAAACAAAATGACTTCTCAGAAAAGAAGATGGGCATCTCAGCAGAACCATTTTAATCTACAAAGTAGCAAATTGTGTGACTGAGTGGTTTTGACTCCAAAGCAAAATTTATGCAGTGAGGACTTCTGGAAACAGCTGGGTCACGCTCAGTCCAGAGCCCAACTACTGGGACTGAGGCAGTTTTTTCACTTTTAGATGATTCTTTGAAAAAAAACCACAAACCACCCAAAACATGAGATAGAAATCTTAGTTTTTCATTTGTAAGAGGATTTTCTGCAATTTTCTAGTTAGTTTTCTCTTTTTAACCTTCCTACAGAGTTTCCATCCTTTGACCTCTGTTAGACTTTGCACATGGATTACTTCTTTACTGAAACTTAAAAATATATTAAAATTCACTACAAGTTTTAGAAAAAGAGATCTGAGGTTTTCTTTTACATAGTAAAAAAAGTTCAAGATGGAAAATTTTTGTTGAGTCAAACAGAGTGCTTTTCTATATGAAGAATTTGAGTCTGATGTTACTCTCATGCTTGAAAAAATGTAGAGTCTTTGAAGTCACTCTATCAAAGTCAACAACTACACAGTAATAAAGAAAAAATTGAACTGTTTGTCTTCTTTTTTTGCTTGTTTCTTCCCTTAATTTGAAAAAAAATAATAAAAATTGTCTGATTTACGTTTGTTCTTTGTGTATATAAGGCATGACAAATACATTCAAATATGCAGACCAAATACAGTTCTGATAAAAAATTCAGGATTCTTTCCTTTCATTTTCATGGACTGAGTTTCAGGGTTTCATTTTGATATTTTTTGGAATTCACATTTTCCTGTGTGGTCTCCTTTATCTGGTTTATTAATATTTCTTGTGTCTTGAACAGAAATGACAGGTTCTGCTGCACTTTTGACACTAAGAATCGAAAACATACATCAAATCAATGTTAATGAAGCTCACAAGTTTCTCTGCATTCTGTATTTTATGGCATAAGGGTGAGTCATAGCTTTGAAGCAATGGTGAACTTGGATGCAGTGGCTGCAAGAAACACGTGAATAAAGTGGAAAAATTAAACTCAGAAGAGGACTGGATTAACTAAAATGAATTAACTATTTTCCCAGAAATGAGATTAAAATAATTTTTACAGAAAGAAATGGCAAGTGATTCTAACTGTATAAATACAAGTGGAATACTGGTGCTTTACTCTAGGATGTTCTTTCATTTAAAAAAATAAATAAATCAAGGTATTTAAAGCCTGGATGGTTTTTTGTTTGTTTTTTTTTTAATGAAAAATTCAATTATGGTGATTACGTTGAGAACAACGAGATGAACAAGGCTCGCATTTTGGCAGGAGCTGAATGTACCTGTGCCAAATTTTCCACACATAAAGATTATACAAGGAAATTTCAAATGGAGGAAAAATGTCAGAGTGGGCTGTTGGGCTGTGTGGTGTGACCACTGCCCAGTCTGCCTCACAGCAGAGAAACTGGAAAGGCAAGAGCTGATGATGCTGGCACCCCTACTGTGTCCCTTCTGATGTCTGCAAGGTTCATCACTAACTTGTTTTCTCCTTCGTTTTGGGTTTGACAGCCAGGCTATCTTTCCTTTCTTTGCTCTGTCATTTGTGTGTTCATGGTTAAGCACACAGAAAGCAGCTTGGAATACATTCCAGTGCCTTCTGATGTCTCTGTGGAGGATTCCCCAAACTTCCACTGGCTGAATCCTGGCTTTTCCTGGTTGTACACAAATGCCCTTCTCCGTGCCACTGTGAAGACCTTACTCCCTCAGAGGGCTGGTTTTATATTTTTAAATCTACCACTAGCACCAAATTGCCCCCCAGATGCTGTTTTCGAGGCTACATGAATGAAGGCATGTATTTTTATTAACAAAATGCCTTCCCCCTGCAGGAGAGAGGTGCTCCAGGTATTCTGTGAATTCAAATATGCGCTGAACAAGTGGTTTCCCACAGCCCCTCATATCACTTGACTCTGCCTTATATTGTGCCCTTGACTCTGCCTTATATTGAGAATAGCTTTCCCAAAGCAGTTCTGGCATGGGAAGGTACCAGCGAGGACACTGAGAAGTGCCAGCAGAAAGGTTACTGCAGTTGTACCCAGAGCAGCCAAGGACCTCATTTCATCCATCTGCCTGCACTTCAGGACAGGCCGAGGAGCACCAAGAGCTCCTCAGTACAGCCAGGGTGGTGGGGGAAAGACTGAGAGAGACTTTCCCTGTTTCAAAAGCAGAATATATTAATCCTCTGAATAAGTCATACGTACTCTCTTAGAGAAAGCACGGGGAAAAGCATCAGCCACTGTGCTCAGAAAAAGAGAAGCAATGGAAATGGCAGTAGGTCCAAAATCATGAGGGACCAGCCAGTGGGGTGCCACCAGGCACAGTTGCAATGGATATGTCTTCATTTTTGAGGAATCTCTCCCTCTTAAGAGCTCAGCAACACTTGAAGTGCTTGGCATGCTGACCTAAATCAAATTGACTAGAGAAGTAAATTTGCTTTAGTTCGGGTAGAGAGAGAGGACACATTTTCATACACAAAACTCTTTGGGGATCTGAATTATCTTTCTTTCCTTGCAGTCCAAAGAAATATGTGATCATTTCCTATGCCTGTGCATGGTTAGTGGCTCCTGGGGGAAAGAAAAAGATGTTATGCTTGTTGCCTGGCTAGCATTTTAGAACTCCCCAGATGTGTTCCACTTCTGTGCATCCCCAGGAGGGCAACTGCCACGCACAAGCACAGGCAGATCAGTTGACGATTCTGTTGAAAGGGAGGTGAACGTTGTCATCATCTCACACAGGACCTAGAGCAGCTTTTGCCAGGAAAATGCAAACTATGACTTTTGGAAGGAAGCAGAGCCACAAAGCAGTGGTGCTGAATACAAACACGACACCAGTCCTGCAATAGGGGTGATAGCACAGCAGGAGCAGAAGGAAAAGTGCAAGTTTCAGGATTTCATCTACAGTATTTAAATGAAAAAGAAGAGGCAGAAATGTCAAAGAAGTGTATTTTAATTATGATAGGGAGAAAGATTATAGCTATATCTGCATGGAAGATGTAAAACCTATTTTACAAAAAGGGATTATTAAAAATTTGACTTCAAGTACAAAAACGTTCAAAAGCCTATCCCAAGATTTTTCTATAAATAAGCAGAGAGGAAGTTTTGTTTAAGAGCATGAGGCTTATGTGCAGTATAACTAAAAGATTTAATTCCTAAAAATATAAAGGATAATCAAAATTAAAGAAACTCCAACAATCTCTTAATCCCTAACAGACCTAATAATTTTAAAATATATCTTCCTACATCACCTTTCTGCCCTGCCCAGTTTTCATATCAGTGACATATTTGCAAAGGCTATAGAGACTCCAGTGAAATCACGTCCTGTGGTCCAAACAAAGGCTTCCCATAGTTTCCATGTCTTGCTCTGTCCATGGTGGTAAACAGACAATATAAATAGACTGAGCCCTTTCACTCCCTCTCGCTAACTAAAATGCAATCAATACCTCATCATCCTTTCTACTGCACAGCAGTCCACAGGTTATTTCGCTTCTAAACACAACTATTGAGACTGTGAGCATCAAAGCAAATGGCAGGATTGTCCTGCACTAATGTGATTCTGTCCCTAATGTGATGGCCTGTGAAAATAGGTTGCCTCCATCCTTGTGATATTCAAGTTGCACCTTTACCAATTCCTTCCTTTTGGTCCTACAATTGTTTTCTTTTGTTGTGGGAGCTCAAGACGTTCAATGCTCCTTTAATAATCCCTAATTAAAGATCTTCAAGAATTACTCTGGCAGCTTGTGTCTGAGAGGATCTCCTAGTGGAATCCACTCAACACATCACTGCCAGAGCTGTGGCAAAGGAAAGAGGGGTTCTGGGGCCCTGAGCCTCCTCTGTTGTGCCCAGAGGGTCTGGAGCTCAGACTCCTTTTAGAAAGTTTTTTTGTGATCTCCATTCACTGAAGATTAAGTGCCAGTTTTCGTGGTGTAGGGATTGGTAGCACACAGATCACTGTGTGTTTTTGGAAAAAGTGGAAATCTCATCCTCCCCCCCCACCACATCCCCCCCATCCCTGCTTCTGAATGGTTTACCCTTGTCTAGATCTTCTCAGTTTCAGGATGAAAAAGAAATTTAACAGGTGCACTCCTGCTTAATTTGATTGAAGTTCTTTGTTAATGCTGCCAGATTTTCACTGAAGACCAGCTTTGTTGTGCTCCACCTTCACAAAGAACAGGCCTTTCTGATGTTCGGTGCTATTACACTTTCTGGCAGTTTCTGTGTTCTCCAAAACATCTGCAAAACAGGTCAGATGATCCTGTCCACAGTGTGAAATATAATTGTAAGATGCACAACTCAGAAGCATAAACTCATGCTCAGAGAACCTCAGATTTTGCATGATGGAATTATCATACTCTGCAAAGCTGTTGACAACTGCCAAATACATTTCATTTATAGTGAAGTCTGAGAAAAACATAATTAGCACCTCATATTAAAAAGAAAGCAGCATGCTGTTGACAGTAAGCCAGGAAGTTTATAAACACAACTTCCTCAAATTAAATTTTCCTGAAGAGCCTAGATGGGGACATAAATTCTAAAGAGGCTGGTGTTAGCAGCTGTGCAGTACAATCACAATTAAACTCCAAACCCTAACATTACCACTTACTCTTGCAATATATATTTTCAGAAGATTTTCAAATTACACCAAGCAAATTTAATGTTTTTGGGTTGGGGGCCTCTGAGTAAGGAATGATTTGCTACAATAAACACCACTCAAAGAAGAAGCACATAGTTGCTGAAAAACTCTTGTCATTCCAGAGTTAGTTGTCATCTGTGTGTACTGCTCAGTTTAACATGACTTCCTTTTTGTGGCTATGTAGAAATGTAGCTTTTGAAAATAGAGATTCCCTTAACAGGTACAGCATATTTAAAAAGAGAGAAAGAAAAGAGCCCATATGCTACTAATTGTTTCTCTTCCATTGTGCCTATTTTTTGTTATTCATATCCCTGTAGTTTACTAGTCTTTTTCTCATTGCACAGATGTACACAGCAGCTTTGAGGTAATTTTTATGTATTCGGTGCCAAGCTTGCCCTTAATAAATATTAAAAGACATACACATGTACACTCATAAATCTGAGAGAAGATGAAGGGACTGATTTTTAGAAGCACACCAGAAGGCTGCCAATTTTCTTTGACTTGGTCCCAAATGCTACCTGCAGTTCTACCAAAATAAGATTACAGTGGGTGCAGCTGCTTTTGGTGATGGAACTGCCCTGGCAATGTGCTGCATTTCCTCTGAAACCGACAGGTGAAAGGAGAAATATTAAGAACAGAAACTCCTATTACCAGTAATTCCAACAATTTTTGTGGGTATGTAGGTATACCTGATATCATGGTGCAGCTCAGCAGTGATTGCACAGAATTGTCTGTTGGCAGTTTGTGCAGAGGGTGAAGAAGGATTTTTCATTTCATGCATCATTTGCAACTCCCTTCAATAATTCAGCAAAGTCAATACATAGCCTTGATGCACAGTTAAGAGAAAAAGCCTGAAGCAAACAAAAGTAAGTAATCCAGAGGGTGACCAAGCATAGCTAAATCCTTTTAAGCTTTGTTCCTCCCTGCTCCCCTGCCCCTTTGCTACATACTACATGAGAGCGTGTAGTTGTTTGCACAAAGTTCATTACAGTCATGGAAATTCCTTGAAATAAATACATAAGGGTCTGACCCTCCTGCACATCCCACAATGATTTAAAGGGATTTTGCAGTGCCTTTATTTACTCAGACTATTCAGGGTTCAGACTGCTCATTCCCCCATGGTAGAGATCAGACAGTAGTATTGGGAGAACATTTAATCCCCAAGAGTATGAAGAAACTGTCATTAAGATGTGTATTTACCCTGACCTCTGCTTCCCAAAAAAAGAGTGAGAGGGGTCAGGAAAAAAATGGAGTAATACAGACACTAGAAATCATTGTAGAATGACCCCACAGCCCATAGTTTGAGGTCAAACAGGTCAGGACCAACTTCCTCAGACCAAAAACCCAAATCTGATACACATCCTACTCCTCAGGTGTCAAATTCTTTCTTCGAGACTGGGCATACCATGTAGTCATCCCAGAGCATGCAAAGGACTGAACTGACAAATCCAGACCTCCTGTGAGATGAAAATCTTTATTCTCTGGAGATTACTTTTTTTTTTTAAAGTCAGGAATATGACATTCAGCCAGCCATAGCATCAAGTAAATGGATAAAGTCTTGTGACCTTGACAGACTGAATGACTCTGCTGAAAGAATTACTAATGTTTCAGACTTAAAAAAGAAACAGTCATTCCATTAACCTGACCAGCAACTCTGGAATCCCTACAAACCAGCTGTAGAGAAGAGGCCATACATACAGTAGTAGGGTCAGCAGGCCGATAAGAACAACTTTTCCTGAGATTTCCTGAGTCTTACTTAAGGACCAGGAATGGTTGCTTTGGGGGCTGGACAACAGGAGTAGGACATTTGTTCCCATGCCACTAGATCATTGTGTCTGCATGTATGTGATAAAGCATATTACGTGCAGAAGTAACTGGCCCTTTGGCCATACCATTCCTCTTGGACACGGCGTTGGGATGGGAACACCAGATAGCACTGGAGATGAGCAGTGCTGCTCTTCAGTGGTTGGAAGCTTGAAATGCAAATAGCATAGCCAAAGAAGCTGGTTCTATGTGGAGAAAAGAGTAAACTTTCTTACTCATCCCAGCACTCCTCAATTACTGATGGCTTTCATTCTCAACCCGCTTTCCAGACACTGCTCAGAAAACAAGTCCTCATCAGCTGTGTGTGTAAGGCAGCAAAGGCAGTAGAAGGGAAAGCCTTAGTCAACCACTGCAAACAAGAGAGGTTGGAATTGGAGGCTGTTTGAGAAAAGACTCTTGGATAAAAACACAGGCAGTGTTCTGGGGGTTAATTTTTCTCAAGGTTTTCTTGTGAGAGAGGTTTTCTTTCCTGCTAAGAATTCAGATTTTTTTTCAGCTCCTGCTCCATTCTCTTGCTTCAGCAGAATACAGCAAACACATTTCATTTCCTTTCCTGCCTAGTGGGATGCTGAGGAGATGTGATCTCTGAATTGGTATACGTTTCTGCTGGCCCATATTCACAGCAAAATTTATGACACATGCCAGTGCCTCCACTAGCTGATTGGATACAGCCAGGGAAATGGAGAAAGCCTCAACTCGCTGAGCTTCAAAAAATGAACTTCACTTAAATGATGTATTGTTGTTTTGCAGAAAAAAGGAACACCTGGCTTGTACTGTGGGGAAAAAGAACAAAATGCAACATTCATAAAAATGACTGAAAGGGGACTGGAGAATACAGTTATTTTTGCTTCCACATGAGATAACGTGGCACAAAACAGGGTTTGCAATTATAATCTGGCATATCTGTTGCTTTCGTTTGACATGATTGCAGTGGTATGTCCACTAATTCAATTTTAATCCTCATTAACACCTCCTGTATTTTTCAGAGTAGATTCATACTGTTTGACGCTTCCCATGTCACTTGGAAGAAGCATTAGGAAATTATTGTTGGTTTTCTTATGACACTAGATAATTACTTCTTCAGACATAAAAGTCATTTATATTGTATGAGTGAGATTTTGGTTTTGCTTATCCCACTGTACATCTTCAGTGCAGATGTGCTGGCTCTATTCTCAGATAAGTAAGAGTAGAATTGACTCTAGAAACAAAAGATTTTTGTACGTAGCTTCAGTGCGAAAGAGATTTGCAAATATTTTTGGGTATCTTAGAGTTTAAAATGCTGGGTATGGAGCACATGTTTAATTCAGCTAAAATAGGAGTTAACCCAACTCGCAACTGGGCAGAGAGAACTAGAGAGGTGTGGCATGAGAGTGAATGACCAGAGAGGACCCAGAGGTTACCCTCTATCTATTAAGCTATCAGAATAGCAAATGCAAAGTCTGCATGTGTGTGTGTGCATCTGCAGGATAGACAAGATCTGTATTTACGTATACACACATAGAAGAAATATGTAAATCAAGGGATGTATTTTTAGCAACAGGATATGCAGTGTTACAACACGCACTAATTTGCCTTTTTCTAAATGCTACAGAAAAGAAAATCCTGTAGCAGATTTAGCATGAAGATATAGATGTCATATCGTTCATTAAAACCACACCAGCTCTTTGCTAATGAGTAAATAAACACAGCTGATTTCAACACCTATTTAAATGTAGACTCCTGCACTCTCCATTAAGCAAAGAGAATTCTGAGTAATTTCTGCTCAGTAAGTGTGTTACCAGATCCTAGCACCAACATGAATGAGGTTCCTGGGAGAACAGGGGGCACCTTATGTCTGCCCATTACAGGCATGGAAATAAATGGCTCTGGCATGGGAACACTGATATAGAGCTACTGCCTGGGAGCGTTAATAGAGTTAGTGCCGAGCAATCCTAATTGCAAACGAGCAGCTTCACCTAATTGGTCCAGCAGCACTAATACAATCAAAGTATACCCCTCTTCACTGGGAAACTGCTATGCCCCTTTTGGTCCGTGTTGTTCCTGGAGAATTCGAGCCTTTGTTCTTGGGAAGCAGAATCCATTATGATGTATATCTTTTAAAGAATAATTGCTTGCCAGTAAGTGCTGGTCCCAGAAGAAATATATTCTGAATTGATTAGTACTCAACCACCCATCCCTCCACAGACTTCGGGAGTTCTGTATTATCTTTCATAACTTTTCAATTAGATTGTGATTTGGGAGCGTTTTGTCTCCTGCTATGGAGGGAATTAGCTGGCAGAGTGCAGTGAGCAGCAGGAAGGAACTGTGAATCCTCCCACCCTACTGCTGTCTGGGGGTCAACACCATAGGTTTAAAAACTGTTAACATGCTATTTTCAAAATAAAATGGAAATTAAACAGTGCTGCTAAATACAAGCAATTTCACATGTCCCTTGGTTTTTAGTTTTAAATATTTGGTACATGGGTTCCCCAGCATTCTGGTACTTGGAGAGACACCATCACTCTTGCAGAGATAATTCACCGACTGCAAGCATCCCTGCTCTCCTATTTGCTTGCCTTCAGCTCAGTGATCTGCTAAGGGCAATTCCTGAAACTGCTATGGATAATCCCACCCTGTGCATTAATCTGTCACTCAGTATAAGCCAGGAGATGTCCAAATTTCTGGCAGTCTGAGCTGTGGGGCCAGTTATTTTAGGGAATTACATGTGAACAAAATATTCCAACACAGAAACCACAGTTTCAAAATGATTTGCCAACCACAAAATTAAATAAATTGGGTGGATAATTTGTTCACTAAAAGTAATTCCACCAATTTTACCACTTAATTTCCTGTCTCTCCAAATGAAAGTCTGGAAAACTCAGTGTATCAAGGTATATATTTTTTGAGAAGCATTGTATGAGAAATGATCATCATAACATACTATCAACAATGTTATGAAAGCACCTTGAATTTGTATTTCAATAGAGGAAAAGAGATGGCTGGATGCAAAGTACACAAAAATATAATGACAGTGATTTCTTTGTATCATGGAGAAAAACAAGATGATTTCAAGAGGCAATTTGAAAATAGGATCCTAGGCACACTGCTTTCATCAAACCAAAGGAGGATTGTTTAACAAAGGCCTGATGGTCAGACCAACGATTAGCCGCTGTTTCATCAAAATAATTACATATAAAAATCAGTACAGGCAAAGAAAACTCCTGACCTGCTGATTCCAAAATAGTAGCCTATTTCTGTCTTTTTTAAACAGCAACGTTGGTGTAGCAGTTTCAGGATATGTTCAGGATAAAAGCCTATTTCTTTCAAAAGCAATAACAAATATTCTGTTAACTTTGGGAGAGAAGCAAAAAGAAGGATTACTATTTTACCTTTATTTCTATGTCTGTATTGTCTAGGAGAGCTTTTAAAGTCCCTTTCAAATGTGGATAAATTTGCCTAAATAGCGTGGTTCCTTCCCTCAACACGGGACCGTATTCCTTCCCACAGTCCCCCTAAGGCGTGGATGTGCATAAAGATAACAGAGCATGTGAGACTGGGAAAACATGGCCTGTGAAAACATCTCTGCATGCTCTTTCACACAGACAGGTTATCAGTGCAGCATCTTTGAAAGCAGCTCCCTAACTTAAAATAAAAGTCGGGGTAATTTTGCCTCTGGTGTCATATAATGATGATCTCGCAGCCTGTTTGTATCAGAAGGCAACTCTCTCAAGAGAAACAGGCAGAGGTGCAGTTTGGGCTGCAGGAAATGCTTCAGCACTTGCAGGAGATGCTGAACTTGATTTGCTTCTCTCCCTGCTAACTCAGAGCTCACTCGTACAAATTCTCTCATTTTGTTCCAAAGAAAATTTCCTAGAAAAAGATGTCCAAATCAGCTACTGACAAAGCTCATCAGTATGAAAGATTCATAAAATAAATGAGACAGACACTGAGAAAGTCTGATTCTCTCACACCCTTGCTCCTGAGGAGGAGAGATTTCCTCCTGAAAGCCACATCTCCAAACGTGCCTGGTAGCAAGGGGCTGTCCCAGAGGAAAGGCCCGGGCAGGTCACAGGGGATCACGGTCTGAGGAGCCGCAGCAGCACCGCTGGGTGACGGCACTCTCAGAGGAGAGGACCCTGAGCTGTGGCAGAGCACCCTCCACTTGAGGATCTGTGCCACTTAATACAAAATTAATGTTACCAGTGCACAGCCCAGGGTCTTACTTAACTGCAATTCCCATTTGATTTTCTCTGAAACTGAATGATTACTTTCAGGAAAGAGCAAGGAAAGAGTAAACTCCCTGTCACTGGAGATGAAGTTTCTGTATCTTTCATCTCATGGCCCAGGTACGAGCTCTCTGGGGTACAGCCTTCCTGCTTCACCTAACATGAGGTCTCCTGAGGAATGGTGAAGGGAATTTGGCAGATCCAGCTTCCTCTCCTCCCATCCTGTCCTGGCCAGCCTCCACCTGGGAGCTCAGCCTCCCTTTCCCTGGGGCCTGACAATAGTCTTGGCCACTCACCCTCGTTACAAAATAGGGCTTGATTTGTTAGCCAACCTACAAAGCTGCTGTGTAGAGATCTCTCAAATCAGTTATAAAGTTGTTTGGATTTTTTTCAATAGCAGTGTATTCAAGATGCATTCAGGGTGGTGTGTGAGATTCTTACATTTGAGGAGGGGTGAAAGACTCATGAAAGTGGTATTTTGTGGGGGAATTAGAAAAAAACAAAAAACAAAACAATTCAGATTTTGCACAGAATGGGAAATATATTGTTCCACTTCTGTCACTTAACTAAAGCCTAATCCTGGAATCAAGACATCTTTGTTCATTCCAAACACTAAAACCAGACAAGATGTTGTCTCAGCTTTGAGGTCAGCACATCCTTCGATTTTTGAGGCAGTTTTCACCCCTGGCCCCTGCTGTGCCCTGAGCAGTTGAATTGTTCTTCAGATTACTCCTGCTTTCCCAAGGAAAATATTAAAAGTGTAACAATCAAGATAACTTGTTCTACAAGCAGCGACACAAGGCTTTTTCTCTATTTGGCATTCAGCTTCACAGCCCAATTAATTAGCATTTGTACAGCACTCTGAAAATATGAAATGCAATTGAAGTGCTAAGTATTATTATTAATATTAGCAGCACCACCATTTTGCTCTACTGAATGCATTTTCCAACAGGCTTGCTACAGAAAAAAGTAGTCAAGCCAGCTGAACTGACATGCTATAGACTTGAAATACACTTAGAGCTTCTTCACCATATTTGATTACAGTAAGCCAAATGGCTGAAACATCTGCATAGCTGTGCAAATTTTTTCAGTCTATTAAAAAGATTGAACCTCATATAGCACAATTTGTTCTGAATCTGTCAGCAAGGTAGATAGATATTGCTTTGCAGGACAATTTCAGGATTGTTTATGAAAAGGATTCTGAGATGCTTGGCTGCCGTAGGCTACCTCTCATTTGTATGTATACAAATACAACATCCAGAGAAAAAAAACTGCCTTACGAGCTCTTGTAATTGTATCTTTCTCATTTAGCACAGAAACTGCTGATAGTTAAAAGGCACAAACACTTTTAAATAGGCGACTGATCCTGTTGCCCTCAATTTAAAATGTAGCTCTAACTTGTAAACGCAGGAGCTCCCGGGACACATCTTTCTTGATTTCCATTTTGGTAGCTTCTGTTTTTGGCGGTGCCAAGAGGATATCTGGCCTTAACCTTCTGAATCAGTTTTATTTCAAAATCAATGACTTTTACCCCATGCTGGCTATTTGCTGCTCACACAACTGCTAACACATGCATGGGTTAGTGGCTGCAGCCATCATTTCTTCACCCAGTCGCTTATAACTGCCGGATTTTTATTTCCGAGCAAGCCACCTTGTTCTGCTCGGGGTAATTTGCAGTAGCTGAGAGCTAACTAGCACTTGGCTGCCTTAGGCCGAAGGGAGTCTGCAAATGACTGTGAGACCAAATCATTAACTTCCTGCAGTTTGCTTCTCGTGACGGTCCCAGTGGCTGTCACAGAACGGGACATGCACCCGAGACACCGCTAAGTAGGTGCGCTGGATCACCTGGGGCAACCCCGACTGCAGAGGAGCCAAACTGCAGCTGCCAGGCTTGGTGCAGGAGCAGATCAGGAGCACTCTGGAAATCTTTTCTGACAGTCCTGCTCAGGAGTGTTACCCACCTCTAAGGGCAGAGTTGACTGCTGGCAGCAGCAACTCGCTTTGTGGTCTCCTTCGATACCACAGTGCCCTCACATCCCTGGGTTTTCCAGTGGGAAGAAGAAGCCATGGATTTGCAAGAGTTGAACCTTCCAAGACCTTACCCAGCTCATGTGTGCCACTGCAAGAGAAGGCACGAGGAGAGCACAGGGATCTCAATGGGCATCTTTTGGGGGCATTTATGGCATGACCAAATCTGCCATTGTGCTGCAGCGTATTGTGCTGCAAAATTTTCCCTGTGTACTGACTCCTAGTTCATAGTGTATATTTGTTAGTTAAAAAAAAAAAAAATAATGCAAGTTTATATTTTTTATTTCCCTCCTAACCCCAGATGTTATTGGTATGTTGGTAGAAAAGAGAAATTTCATAGTTGCAAGGAAGTAGGACAGAGGAGTTTCATCACTGCAAGGAAGCAGTGAATGCCATTTAGATTGATAACAATGAAAATGTGGCACCAAGGCAGAAAAACAGGTAATAAACCTGGAAATCACGATACCATGGAAGTCACGGGGCCCCAAGATTGCACCCTGGGCTGTAGAAACTGCCTGATGTAAGTAAGGCAGGCATATATCCCCAGCACAGCCAGGAGATGGGTCAAAGAAAAGTCAGGTTTTTGGGGATGAGTCACTTAATGGATACGAGTCCAGGAAACAGGAAACCTGACAGCAGTTATTTCTCTGAAAGTCTTGAACAGCTGATTGATCACTACAGACAGATAATGTCCCTAACAGCAATAGCAAACCAGAGCAACCTTGAACTATGAAGAGCCGACAATTTTCATAAAAAACATGGTATTCAATCATAAAAATACTTTGTGGTTTTAGTTCTTGTGAGTGTTTCACTCTCCCCTTCCAAATCCCCTGACACTGAGATGACACATCCCTTCAAGATGCATAATAGTGAAATACAAAGATCTTTCAAATATCAAAGCTGTGTGCTGCAGCCTGCAGACAGCACTAAAGTGCTGATGAAGATTTGTTTGATAGCTTTCTGAATTCTGGGGGTATTTCCAGAGCCAGAAGACATATCAGAGAGGCTGATTCATAAAGCAAAACCAGCCTCTTCATTCATTTCATGTGCAGGGTTCAAAGGAAAGACCCTGTGAAAATGTTACAAAGTACTAATAATACAAACCTCATGAAAATGAAGGAAAAAAGAGAAAACATCCAAGAAACAAAAAGCCTCCAGAAAAACACATAATAGAACTTAAACCCTGCGAAGCTGGTCTTTGAATACAAGATTGGCATAATACATTTTGAATCTTCAGTCATACAAAAATGTGGTTTTGCATATGAAAGGTCTTTGTAATTTTTCCTATCATCACTATAAGCCTCAGATGCATTTGCTTTGATTTAGTAAACAATAAAAAAGAAAGAAAAAATCCTAAGTGCTTTTCTACAGATGTATAAAGATGCTTTAGAAAAAAATGTTATTGCTTCTTCCCCCACACCAGTTGCAGAGGGAACTGCCTTCCATGACTGGATTTTGATTATTTTTTTGTTCCTTTTATTTTTCTTTAAAAAACCCCCACAAATCCCAGACTTTCGGCCTGAATGACTGAGCCTTTCTGGAGAGAAAAGGAAGTGTGTGAGGAAGGAAAGACAGGAAGTCTTTGAGGTGTGTGAGGAGGAAAGAAGTGAAATGAAGCTAAAGAAACCCCCAAATACCAAACAGGGGCAGTGGAGTATATTCAATGGGAGAATATACATTAAAACTAATTAATAAATTAATGAAAAAAAGCATATGCTACTTCCAAATTCAGCCATGAAGAACTATTAATCATATTTTAAAAGGTATTGTGTTTTGAAACAAGTGGAGAAAGGGAGTTTTGTAGGCTCAGAGTTTCCCAAGGATACAGTACTTTGAAAATTTCTGATATTTATAATTGTTCAATAACTTTTCAGAGGAATTATTTTTTCCACTGATTTGCATTTATTTAGCATTAGAAAAGGGCACGAAGAGGCTGCTCATAAGAAAGGAAGTTTAGTTTTATGTTCCTTTGTGGAAAACGTATAAAATCAGAGCCTGAACTCCCAAGTCCCAGCGGAGTCCCCCAGCAGGTCCCAGCAGCCAGGGGCAGCCAGGTCCCCAGACCTCTCCTCCCAGAGCAGCAGCAGTGCCACCAGTCACCTGCTGTCCTTCAGCCACAGGATGCTCTGAACTGCACCCTGCAGCTTCCACCTGCTCCTCAGGTACCCAGTGCCACGACTGAGCAAGACACAGGAGGACCTCTGGAATTCAGGTGGAGAGCAGCAAATGGACTCAGTGAGCTCATTTTGCCCAAATGCCACAGCCATTGCTGGAGGGGCCTTGCCTGTGATGTGACAGAAAGGCTGGACCATAACTATTTTATGGTCAACCACAAAAAATAGCTATTATGCTTGTTTAGTGTGTTTTCATTCCTTGATATGATATCTTAAAGCCTAAGCAGAGTTCAAGAAGCTCATTTAATTTTAATGTATTTTATTCCTCTAACCAGAACAATTTTTTCTTCAATTACCTTTAGCAGAAATCTAATCTAGCAAACAAGAACAGCAACAAAATATGTCGTTACAAATGATTTTTACAATTTTGTTGTTCCCCTGATTTATTATGGTGCCAAGTTTTTCTAATTTTGTTTGCTGATTGCCCTTTTAGGAAAAAAATATGTCTTTGAATTTATAACAATTGCCAGTAACACCTATGTAAATATTCAGATGTAAAGAGGCAATTTCAATAGCCATTTAAGCAGGGCAAAATACCTGCTTAGATACACAGAGTAATGAACTTGGGTCTGTTTACCAATGGCTTACAAAAAAATAATACAATGCTCTACAAGACTATTACAATGTATAGCTGATAGCCAGAATTTAAAGCAGGATAAATACTTTCTGGCAAGGTCATAAAAGGAATCAATGCTGGAAATTTAGTCTTTCATCACAGAACTGCACAGATAATTGCCAGGCAACAAACAATACGCTGGCAATGACCATTTTTTCTGTCCTTAAGAGATACAGGCATATCTACACTTGCAAATGCTGTAGTGCAAGAACAACGGGTCTGTGGAGGCAAAGAGCTCATGGACTGAGTGTGCACTGGATTCATGTTTAGGTTGTTCGTTTCTGCCTGTGTTTGTCTGGACCTTGGATGTGGATGAATGCTCCCCAGGGATGGGAGGGCATCAGGTGCCCTCCTGCAGGATGCCTGCCAGGTCAGCTCACCCCAAAAGGGACCTGGATGGTGCAGCCCTGACTGCCTGAGGAGGTGAGCCAGACTGAGGTCAGAGGGTGTGATCCCACAGTCAAAAGCACTGTCTTGATCCAAAACCAGACATGAAGGAAAGTGCTCTGTCCTGCCCACAAAGCTAACCCTGCCCAGCACCACAGTGCCCAGGTGTGACAACCAAGCTACCTCTATGGACGTCAGCAGCTCCATGATCATTCCTGGCCCATTCTGGAGGGAGGAAAGCCCCGTGGGACCTGGGCATGCACTTTGCTTCCTTGATTGCTCCTCCTAGACATGCTCAGGGGTGGAAGCTCTCACACACACATCCAGTCTATTCCCCCATGCTTGGTCTCTCACACAGCCCCACGTGCCACCCGTGGTACACTGAACACTTTTTGGGGGCATATTTGGGGTTCCCAGTGGATGGGTTAACCAGCACTAAGCTCCTATTGCCCTCAGTGTGTGATCACCAGACTAGAAGCATCTCTAATCCAGCTAAAGACAAACATTTAATTAAAAGGAAGATTCTGAAGATTCCAGTTGCTGGAGAGCATCTACTAGAGGTATACATGCAACTTTGCAGGGTTTTTTTCTGGCCCTGATTTCTGTTATTGTATCTCACCACAACTGCAATAAAAATAATGTATTGACTTCCATTTCAGATCCTGAAGAAATACAGAATACAAAACCACAGATATATTACCTTTCCTTCAGACATAAATTTTGAACCAAAAATGCATATTGATAAATAGAAAATATTTCACTGAGTGATGGTGATTACCTTCAAATTTTACCCTACAGGAAATGCCATTTTAAATATAGTAGAGAGTATACAGTACAGGAAGGGAGAAGGGAAAGCCACGGGAAGCTCCAGGAACTGGTTGCCTCCTCTGAGGGTGACACCACATAGCAAGTACTACCCCTGGATGACATATAACCCTTACTGGAAAATGCTCTTCTAAAATGTGTCCGTTCAAGACCCTGCCTTTTTTTTTTTTCTTTTTTTTTTGCCTTAAAACTGCCATTTTTGCCAGCTTTTGAATTCTTCCAGCTGTATGCTGCATTTCAGCTCAGCTTAACAATGGACAACAGGTTTTCTAGCCCTTCCAGTACACTCCAGTTAGCTGTTTAAGCAAAATAAAAAAATAAAAAGCCAAAACAAACTGTAGTTTCTTTAGAATTTTAAGTTACTTAATTTGTGTGATGGCAAAAGTCAATGAACAGTAATGCTATGTTGATTGCCAAAATAAATGCTTAACAATTGCAGTGAATTGTCAGTAAAGAGCAACTCAAATAAATTAAACAAAATCTGCTAATCACTTTTTGGCGACTTTATCAAATTCTCTTTGTAGAAAATAGATGATCTTTGCTTTGAAAGATTGAGGGAAATGATTAATAAAATCAGCTGGAGTTTGAATTTCTTTATTAAAAAATTCTTTGATTCTATCAGGGCTAAAAATCAAAGCTGAAATCCTATTTCAGAGAAGTCTTTGTGTTTCTACTTTTAAAATTAAATTAAAATAGTGGTTATCAAAATATTACTTCAAGTAGTTGTCAGGAATTGTCTCTGTTCTTCCTCAGACCTCCAGAGGCAGTTCCCAGCTATCCACATTTGGTAAATAAGTTATACAAACAGTGCCAGATAGTTTCCTCACGAATATAAATATTTTACATTCAGAGGGCTCCTTTTTATTTCTACCCAGGTAAATCAAGGTCATTTATTCTGTATTTGTTCATAAAACAATCATTATTAGTCACATGGGTAAGGCCACACTGGAGGCTTCCCAGCAGAGGGAGGGGAAAAAAAACCCCAAACCTTAAAGCATCTCAAAGGCTTCCAATTTGTTTATTCCCTAAGTGAAAATGTGAGCCTAGAAGCCATGTTTCTGAACTATACTTGTTCTTCTTAAATCAAATGAACACAAAGGTTTTAGAAAAAGTTCTCACGGGAAACAACTCATCTGCAGTCACCCTGCACTCTCCGAAAGTTGCAACACATGAGAGAAGAAGGGTGACAGAAGGCCATCAGGTGCATTTAGTTCCTCTTTCATATTCAGAAAATGCCCAAACTCAGCTTCACCAGGAAAAAGCAGGGCAAGAGGGTGTTAATACACCATGCGAAATAGGGGAAGAGAGTTGTGTTTCCTAGAGTCTCCACAGTCACCTGGAAATGGAAGCAAGAACACATTTGGCAAAGTAAAAGGATCTTTCGTGTCCTACTTCTTGGTGATAAACCAATTTTCCTACAAATACCCTTAGTCAGAAGACGAATTTTCACTTCGTAAGCAGAGACCCTGGACATAAGGCACCACATTCTCCAAACAGCAAAAACAACTCAGTAGCTCTTCATATTCATTAAAGACCACCTTTAAATACTGTTTCAAGGATATGTGGATTTACTACTACACATCCCAGTAGGTGATTTTTAAGCCTTCACAGAAAAAAACCCTAAAAAGAGACTAGAAAGGTTCTTCAGAAAGCAACAAGAAAATCTGATGAAATTATAAGCCACGGATTTTTACTCCTGGTCTAATGCTGACTTTTAACTGCCTAAGCAGCACGTGGGTAGTTTCTGTTTGCTATCCAAAAGCCAACTGTCCTGCTTAGTCCTGCAGTCTGGGGAACTGTGAGGCTTTGGGATAGATCATCATGCCCTTTTGCAGCTAAAAATATTGTTTAACAACACGGCTTCCAGTTATTAACAACAAGCTTCCAGTTCTCTTTTGCTGAAGCTCAGATGCTAGTCAGCAGATGGAAATTTCTACCCACTTTTGAACTTGCTATTCGGCTTCCCAAAGGGAGGTTCAGCATCTCCAGTATTTATTGCCCTGAAGGCAGAGAGGCCCCTAGATGCCTTTTGTCCCTTCCAATTAAGTTACCTGCTGCGCTCCCCACATATATGCAACGAAATCAGTTGAAACCGCCTCTCCTCTCTGCTGCTTTTATGTCACTCTCTGAGCAGGCATCACGCAGGGAGGGCCATATGTTGGCCCTTTTTCACTAAACTCAGTTTAATGCTCCCAGTCTTTTCTTAAAATACGCTGAGCAAAGATAGCGTGGAGGACATTTGGAAATGCCTGATGGCAAAGTGGGAGCGTTCCATGCTTTTCTGCTTCACACCGTGCGTGTGTGTGATACTGATGTCACTCCAAATTACAGATTTCTTTAAGGACAGTTTTTTTGGAGGGGAAGGTCACGTTTCCCTTCCCCTTGCAGTGGTGTTCTTGTAAAACAAATATATGTGGCATACGTAGACTCTGAAATCTAGCAGCATTGCCTGTGATCTGGATGCTGGCACACAGAAGAGAACAGGTAGAGGCAATGAACACGGAACTGTTTAGGTATTTTGCCCTTCAGAAAGTGATCTGACCTTTGAATACGTTTTCACTTGCAACATTTTCAGCTGCAGTTTGTAGCCACCGATGATGATGAGCTTGACTTCTCCATTTTGCTTAAAGAGAAACAGAATGTTCACTTGTATTTGAATCTAATGTATGGAAACCATTGAGAAAACCTGAAATATTGCTTTTCTTCTCTGAACTAGAGGATCTAAACCCTGGTGAACGTACACAATGACAGAATTGATGGGCTGGTGTTGAGCTTTCTTAATCACAATTCCATTCTGAGAGTGAAATGAACTTTGAAGGAAATAATTTCATTCCAAAATTCTATTGAGAATTTGTGGGTTTGAGGGAGACATAACAAAAGAAAGCAGAACTGTTATGAGTACTATTATTACATAATGTCACCCAACACATCACAAATTGCATAATCATGACATGGGGTTGTGAGCTGGGCATTTCATTTGAAACAAGCACTCCATCAGATCTCTGCAAGACCCAAGCAAACATTCTGGAAAAACAGATTTAAATTTACTGAGAAACAGTTGCATCCTGTCTCAGGTGCCTTTTTATTTTTTTTTTTTAAGTGAAACTACAGACAAGCTGTACCAGTGGTTTTTAATGCCATCATTTGAACTTGACAGGCAACTACCAGGTAAAATGAAAGGAGATTACCTTTTGGCAACTGCCCTCTCCATTTCCTAAACTAAATGACCTTCAACCAGAGCAGCAGTGAAAATCACAGCAGTCTAATCTTAAATGTGAACCCTGTGGTGAAACAGCAGTGGTTCATATTATAAGTAGGATGCATAAATGCTTTGAATCATCATCAGATTAGATGAAAAATGCCACTGTGTTCAAAAAGAGCAATTCTTCACAAAGAAACGTAATAGAAAAGGGCTTAACAATGTCATAGAGACAAGCTAATAAGCTTCCCCATTTCTCTCAGATTCATGAAGATATTGTTTACCTTGTTCACTTTCTCAATGCAGATAATTTTCCACAGATTAACTTTTCATCTACTCTAATTTTTTTTTTTTTATAAAAAGCATACATTGGCTGATTCTTAAAAGGAAAAGCAATCACTGAAATTTATGTATGTTAGCTTTGCATCTCCCTCCCACAATCACCTGTACCTCTTTCATACAAGTTGAAATAATTTCCTTGACATCCTTTTTCATGTTCTCCTGAGCATCAGCCACAGACAATATTCACCCATTTTTACTTGCTCATAAATTATGCTTAGGGCTTTCACCTGCCATCTTCCTTTCATCAATTCTTTCAGGGTACTAGGAATTTTTGGGTATCTCATTTCAGCCTGGAAAGCAGGAGGGCTCATCCTCTCAGGCCTCAATCTCCACTTTGGGGCACCTGAGCCTTTCCTGGTTGCTAGAGAGTTTCACAGCTAGCTGGAAATTATTTGTTATTGAAATCTGCTGTTCAAATGAGGCAGTGGTTGATTGTGTTGCAGTAACTGCAAAAAGTTCCCATATTATGTGTTTGTGGAGACCAAGCCTCTGTGGTTTTCCCTCTGCAACCACTGCTAATAAGGCTGGTGATTCCATACCCCTTCCAGGTGATAGATATGTCTGCTGTATAACAGCTTAAACTAGCAGACCTGATCCCAGTTGGCCAAGCAGAAATCTTGATTCTACAGCCACCCTAAGGAGTTACTGGGGGTAGCCATATGCATCGTTGCTTTTAGAGGAAAGGTTCATTCTTTTTCCAAGTTAAATGATCCCTGTACATTTGGGGAGTTTGGATTTGAAAGACAGAGCAGAAAGCAGAGCTGGGTTCTGTGCTGCATCCCAAAGCATCCCAGCAGCTGGTGTGCAGCAGGGTCTCTCCTCTCTGCCCTCCCTCCTCACACGCGTGCCCGCTGAAGCTCTGCAGCAAGGAAAGCGGTCATTCCCTGTGCCAGGGGAACAAATGCCCTTGTCCTTGTGTATCCCTCCAAACACACTGACATCCCATCTCTAAGTCAGAGCACGAGCGAGTTTCTCACGTGAAGGGCAACAGTGGGTACCTGAGTGGCAGCAAGAGAAACACAGGGCTGCCTTCTGTTACCAACTCCCTGCTAAATGCAAACACAGTAAAAATTAAAAGATGGAAAAGGGATTATTCCAAAGCTTAACTTCCAACAGCACATTAATGACCAAATTAAGACTGAACAACAGAGAACATGGCAAGTCATTAAAATGCTAATGACGTCACTGAAAGACGTAAAAGATGAAGGATGCCTGTTTTGTGTGTGGTTCTGTGACAGACACTTTGACAGAAGCGATACTAAGTGAAGATGGTAGTGTCTTTCTAATGTGATTTTAAATGCCTGATTTTTTGGTAGCAGTTTTTTGCCTCTGCTCTATGAAATATGATCTTTGTTGTTTCTGTACAACCTAATTGCCTTTAAATCCTGAAGCACAGAAGACAAAACTGATGAAGACAAGTACAGCCTAGCCAGGGATGTTATTGGAAACTGAACTGTCCTGAGGAACTTGGAACTCTGACTGTATTTCTGGGGGAAATTCATTGCATTGAAAGAGCTGATGGGAGTTGGGAAGCTCCTTACATTTCCCACTCCGCTCTGTCACTTCCTAGAACATCAGGCACAAATCCGTACTAAGCTGGGTTTGAACTGGGTTTTAAATTCCCAGAGTCAAAGTGGCACTGTGAATGCAGTAAAAGGTGGAAGCCCCAGTGCAGGATCACTCAAAAGCATATCTGTAGTGGGCCGCGAACCCACATCTGTCAAGCTGTTCTTCGACATTACAAAACCAATGCACTGCTTCAATTTTGCACTGCAAGCAACCCAGAGCACAGCTACTTATCTCTGCACCATCAAGCATTTTAGAGTTAATGGCATAACATCTTCTGCTGGGCACCTGATCTGATGCCACGCTGATTATACACTTGAGATGAAAGCTCCTTCTGTGAGATTGCTGATTTCTTTAATGCAGGTCAATACATCATGGCCAGCCAGTGCATTACTTTCTAATCCTGCAGCTACACAAGCTTTCTGGCATTCACAGCGGCCCTTGCCCAGGTGCTGCTGAATGCTTGGAGGAATTCAAGTTTGAACAGTCATAGACAAGCATCACGTAACAGAGAAATGTTCTCTGTCTGGTGCCTCTGCTACAGTAGCACTGGAATACCAGCTGCAGCACTTTTTGGGGAGGTTCAGTGTGGAAGGGAATAAAAAGCCAGAGAAAAATTATTCAGAATATTTGTGTACCTATGACTATTCTGCTCATGTGTGGGGTGATGGATGGTTACGTGTGCCCAAGGCCCTACAGCAGCACACACCTTCTCCAGACCGGCAACAGTGACAGCCCCTGCCCCTTGCAGCCACACCCATTAGATCACCTAATTAGGATTATTTCATCAATTTGTTTGACTCAGACCAAAGGGAGCCAGAAGTTTTGGTCTCTCTCAAACCCAGCTGGATTAAAAACAGCAACCTGGTGTCAGGCAAAAACCCTTTAGCTGCACATAATCACGGCACTACAGGACTGGCTTTGCACCAAGTCACATAAGTGCTCTATTTGCAGGACAAAGAAGGAATGCAAAAAGCTTTACTTACACATACTGATTCCCTGAGAAAATTACCTCACAGTACTTCTTTATTTTCTTTGAAAGGAATTACACATATTTTTCTTCATTACAAAAAGCTAAATCTTTCTATCCTCTGGTGCAGCAACAGATAACGGATGCTCAGAAATTAAAATATGCTCCTTGTATAAATACATAATGAAACAATTGGCAAAACATTACAAAAACTAATATCCCTACTGATAGAATACAGAATTTGAAGTCCCCTTTAATGAAACTAAACATTTGGTTTCTGCAGAAGAGAAAGCCTCTAAGAAGCTTAACAGCATTAAGAGAAGAGAATAAACTATTGTTAACTTAATTTACTTTAAAAAAAGTTAATCCTGCAACAGTCATTTATATTTTTCTGACTCAAAGGTGCTACTGTGATTCACTTTCATTCCCAACTCCATTTCAGTATAATGGAGTTTAGATGTGCCACTGAGACTGTTGATTTATCAAGCTGTAAGTTGCATGTTCTTCATTTTTAGACCAGGCACTTAAAATCTTTGCAATGATGCTCTGTGCTGGGAATTAGTCTTTTTTTTTTTTCCCCTCTTTTTGGAAAAGCAGAAGAAACCATATGGCAAAACTACACACAAGCCTATCATAACTGTTCCAAAAAGCACAGGGACTTTTCTCTTGTGATCTTTTTAGTTTTTTAGTAATTGTAAAAGAGTTGTCAAATCTACTTTTCCCATGCTGTTGATGAAAGCATTACTAACTTTTCCAAGGAAACTTCAGCTAAGCAGTGATTTTTGGCTTGAATTTTTTTGGCTTACAAAGACCCACCACCTATCAAACGTCAATCTTTTAGCTTTTCACTGTCAGAAATCAAAACTAGTGGTTATGGACTTTGTCATATTTCAAAGTATGAAACACCATTACAAGATGAGTATTCAAACTTAGTGTGTGGCAACAGGCTTCAAAGACTGGAAAATATTTTTTGTGATGTTGGCTTCAGTGCTGCTCCTCACTTTCAGATCAGCTGGAATAAACACAAACTTTGTCCAGAGCATGAATTGAAATTGCAAATTAAAGAGCTTCCTATTTGCTTCACCTTATGCTACCCATATAGACTCAAATTTATTGTATTTAAACACAATTTTCTAAAGTTATCCATGACAGTTTTTAAGAGACACCAAAAGATACTTTACAAATGTCATGTTACTTTTGAGAGAGAAAAAAAAAATATACTCAGTAGATTAAATTGCTGAGACTCAATTCAGAAAAGAATCAGCAGACAAAAGCCATTACTACCACCTGAGAGACATGCTGTGTCTAAGCCCTGTCTCACACATCTTTGGTGAATCTCTTTCTTGCTATACCCCAGCATCTCTACACTCCACAATAAATGTTGTTTGTTTTGTTTTCTGAATGTCTGCTCTGATAAAAGCGTCAGCAAAACTGTTAGTTCTTTGTTACCCATCCAGATGTTAATTGGGACCAGAAAACCCTGGACACCCCACGTGGTACAGTGGAAAGACAGCACCTCATAAGGGCCTGTCTCCCTGCCCTCTTGTGTAGAACAACGTGCCCTGCTGCATGCAGGCTCCTGCTTCCATCTCTTCCTCACCAAACCAGCTTGTGCATCTGGGTGATACGCAGATCCTGAGCTACCTCACAAACAGCTTCGAACAGCAAGTCACAAAAGAAATGAACTCACACCTCTGGCAAGCCGTATGTGAGCACAATGATCTACTGTCACTAGCAATTGCTCCTTCACAACAAGTAGTACCACGCTTTAAGAGACACTCAGTAGGCTGATTTAAGTTAAAACCATCACTTGGGTGGGATATGTGAGCTGTTTTCACGTGGACTGTGACATGCAGCACGGTCCATCAGGGGTCTCTCCTCAGGCTGTGCATCTTGGGACCAACACTCACGATTAGTTACGAGGTTTTCCTGGTGGCAGAGTTAACACAAATCCCATTTAAACTGTAAGCACGGCACACTGGGATGTGCTGGTGGTTTTTCTGAACTCTGGATGGCCATCCCAAAGGTCCTCATTTGCTAACTCCTTCCGTTTCCACAGGGAAAATGTACTTGGCAATACATCTATAGCTCTTATCTCACAATTTGAATTCTTCCCTTCCTCTTATCTTACAGAAAGTGTCCTACAACTTAGATCATTCAGCAACACTTTCACAGCAAGTGTAAGACAGAAAGAGGAAAGAGTGAGGCTAATTACAGTCTGAGTGCCACAAATTCTGGATTTTGATTTATTTTTATTCTTCTGCAACAGAAGCTAGAAAAAGGGAAAAGTCTGGAAAAAAAGATTTTGATATGGAACATTTGAAAATGCAATTCAGATACAATCTAAGTAAAAATTAAAAATAAATCAAAGAAGAAAATACTGACTGAGAAGCAAAATCCTCTCTCTCCAAAAAGAGATATTACTCTACTATTTAAGAAATGCATAAACAGGTAGTTCCTTGAACACACTGGTGTTATTAAAGCCTTGGTTTTCAAGTCTTCTTGCATACAAAGAGACCACACTCTGCAATAGGCAGGAAGGGTAGAATTTGCCAAAAAAAAAAAAAAAAAAATAACCCTCCAGGAGAAACATAAGAAGGGAGATGTGATCTGTCTGCCAGTCCATGTCTTGTTTCAGAAATTGTTTGTGTTCTCCCTTCAAATGTTTACTTCCCAGACTAAAGAAGTTTTGTAACAGCTCCAGCCAGGTTATCATCCAGCTGAAGGTGGGTCCTGGTGGCAAAGTTCATCACAAAATTGGTAAAGGACTCCAGAATCCACAGCAAAATCCCAGGAGTCTCTGCAGAGAAGTAAATGCACTGCTACATCCGAAGGAAAAGGATTTCTTTGGATGGTGCTCCAGGGACAGCAGTGGGTACAGATTTGCAGACCCACCACAGTTAACAGGCTGGAGCACAGTGGTATTTGGTATGGAACATTTGAGCACACACCTCTGTGCTCTCCACATGTGGGTTTGTGCCCACTGGCCCATCAAGAAGGTTTGAAAAAATTCACTTTACTCATGCTTAGTATCTCATCTGATCGATTTACTCAGTTGCAAAGTTATAACTTTTCTTCCTCCTTGACAAGTGAGTGGAAAAAATTCCTAGCTCTCCTAAGGACTATATAAAAATTTAATATAGCTGCTTTCTGAGCACCCACCTGCCTCAGTAGAAACAGTTAAAACATGAACAAGAAAAAAAAAAAAGCTGTGATGCTGTTCCTGTTTTAATTTAAATGTAACATTTATAAAAATAATAAACAATAATAAATTCACTTATAACACTGCCTCTGTCTGCAGTTTTCTGTTTCACTTTCCAAACAGATGCACCACTTAGACTTTTACATATTAAAGACCAAAAATCTTCCATCCTATCACTGGAAAAAGGAATTTGCTTCAATTATGATTCCATCTGTTTCCACTTCTAATAGCACATGCAGCGGTATGTTAAACAAAAAGCTGAAACCCTTGACTAACTCAAACTATGTTTCATTTTATATATCCTAAAGGTCTGCCTGTAACAGCTTCAACTTTTGAATTCCACCACATTCAGTTATTCATGCTTAGGGAAGACAAACTTTTCTTTCTGCACTCCAGTGCTAGATCAGGACTCTTGCAGAAGTTTTGCTTACAGAAGCATTTCTGAATTTATGTTTACACTGAGAACTTTTCCCTTAATTGAAAAAAGAAATGAGATTAACCTTAAATTTGACAACTTCTCTAGGACAGTAATTCTGTAGGAGATCAATCTACTTTATTTCAAGGCAATCAAAACTCTTGCATCTTCTCATGTTAGAGAATTTTCTGCTCTTTAGATCCATAGGATGCCTAAAACCTTGAGCCCAGGAAGTCTTAAATGAAGATAGAAAGCAATACTGTCCTTGATAGACAACACTTAAAAGAATTCTGTGATCTGTGGGGCTTTAATTCTTTTCTAAAGGAAGAATTATTAACCCAGTAGCTTAGATTGTTCATGAACGTGAGAAGAACAATGTCCAAACCCAGGAAAGAACAGGCAGAGAAAAGTTAATCTTCTAAACACTAAAGATTCAGGCTACTATTAAACTATAAATACAAAAGTCACAGAGAAAAGAACAGACCTTAAGTCAGGGAGAAGGGAAGGCCACTCCAACCTGCATTTCCAGCACAAAATCTCCATCTGGTTCTGTATCTGCCCAGGACAGTCAACCTTCTCTTAAGCTCTGGGACTCTCCTTTATAGACTCAGCCCTCGTGGTTCACATACTCATCTTCTGCACCTGGTTTCCCTCCTCCTTGCAAACCAGCAGCAGTGACTTGCCCACAGGTGCATGTATTTTCTTGTTTGGCTTTCCCTGTTTTTTAAGGAAGCATCACACTGGCGAGTGGGGTCAATAAAGAAGTGAGTCTTTATCTGGCTCACCTGTGTTAAGCAGTATTTCTCTTTTTGTTTTTCTCTGTTGGTGGGCAGGGCAAACAACAAACTATGTCGTGACTAATTTTTACTCAATTTTGTCTGTTTTGTATTTACAGTTTCTTGCAGAAGGCACCTTTCTTTCTCCTCACTCCAGAAATGCCTTTCCCATTTCCCAGAAAGATAAGTGCTCTTCTGCTCCAGCTTTCTCGGCACGCTTGCTGAAAACTTCAGAATGAAAAATAAATGAATATGATACAGCAGAACGCACTGTTTCTGACGCATTTCAGCAGTTTCCCTGCCAGCCCTTGTGTGCTGTCCCTGGGCTGAGACCTCACACCAAACCAGGTACAAGCCACCCCAATTCTTATTTCTTGGAACAGTGCTATCTTTACACACTGAAAAATTTCATTTTGTTTTAAAGGCCCCTCCCCTGCAGCAGCCTCCAGAGAAGATAAATTTTATCAGGCCAGCGTCAGCAAAGTGATAAATAAGGGTGCAGCCTGTTCCAGCATGAGCCAGACACCGAGGCTTGCTGAGCAGAGCAGCCAAGTGCTTCAGCAGCTGATGATTGAAAGTGGAAGCTTAATGGAGTGAATGTGAACAAAGAATTAGAATAAATGCCACCTTTTGAAATAGGAAGCAAGCAGCTAAATGGCTTGGGTGAGACAGGAAAGCAGATGTAGAGCAGACAAGCAGTTCAGCAAAGCCAGCCTGGATTCCAGATTACAGTTGAGTCATCTTCGTCAGCCAGCACAATCACAGCCTCTGTCTGGGTGGCCTCCTGCGTGTCAGCAGGTGATGGGAAAAACACATGCTCCTCTTGCAAGGGCTGATTTACTTCAAAAAATGATTGTTTTATGGTCTCCTGAGTAAACCTTCTTCTAATTAAGCATTTCCATTAGAACATAGCACCCCAATTACCTGTAGCCATATACTTATCTTCAGACTGATGGGTCTTCAGGCTTTAGCAGGATAAACGTAACCTATGAAACCTTCTCCAAGACGAAGGAGAAGGGAAGGATTTTGTCCTTCCACAATTAAAGCAGCTACAAATTCTGAGATTTTCCACTGATGCAAGTCAAACCATGAGAGTACCACTCCAATGCAAATCGTGTCAAATGGTACAAATATTATGGAACTTTAAGAGAACTTGTGGTTCTGTACCTCCTCCCACAGGAGTCCTTACATGGTGGGACTATTCTTTCAGCTCATTCAGCCAAAAAGGGTAACTGGGAAAGGAATGAGTTCAGCAGGCAGACCCTTGAATTACTCCAATCTAAGGCAAGGGCCGAGTTTGCTCTGAACATGGGATTAGCAGCTGGCTAGATGCACAGGGCATGGACACTTGTCCATGTCTTTGCCAGAGGAGACTGTAACTCAGCAAGAAGAAAGAAAGGTCACACTGCCCAAGGGAAACCCCAAGGGAAAACAGGCTGTTAGTGATGATGGGATGAGTGTGAGAAGTCTGACCTGCACATCCCAGTGAGGCTCGCAGACTGACCACCAGCACTGAGACATGATGGATTTGTGCAAATGCGAGGAGCAGAGGTTGTGGTGCAACTTGAGAAAATGAGTCTCTGAACCCCAACCACACACCGAGGATGAGGCAGATAGGCTCTGGTTGTGTTGAGCTGCAATATAGCTGGGACTAACAGGACATAACTGGTAAAGTGTCTTCTCTGTCATTTTTCTCCCAGTGGTCTCCTTGTAGAGTGCGTTTGATGAATATGGATAACCATAAGCCAAGAAGTGAACAGACCTTTGTGCTGCTTGAGGGCTGCCCATGAAAATAGTGGGCCAAATTTTAGTCTAGATGAATGCTTCAGTAGACTTCTTCCTACTTTGCTAACAGAAAGTATTTGGCTGCTGTCTCTGGCAGTAAGGGTAGGGGCAGTGCCAGCTGCCATTTGCATAAGGCAGAGACTAATGGATTTCACCATCAAACAACCGTCACTGAAAGCTGTCCAGAGATGCCTGGGTAGACAACAGTCATTAGACAGAAAAGAAGAATTTCTTTTCTATAAGAGAGGGTTGGAAAGCACATCATTCCTACACAGCTGAAGGGAAATAGACACTGCTCTGGCCTGACTCCTCTCCCCTGCCTCTGAACACAGCAGCAGGGCTGCTGCCTTGTCTTGGCAGTGTTGATGAGCAGTAATTATAAATGTCTGTCGGAACTTTGATGTCAATATTTGTAGGTAGCTACCTGATCACATTTTGGAAACAGCAGACCATGTTCTGTACTTGCCACGTTTTAAAATGGATTAAAAAATTTCCTTAGGAAATCAAATAAAGAGATTGAAGTCAAGTCCAGTCCTTATTAATTATAACACCATTTCACTTGACACAAAGGAAAAATTGCATTCAAATCCTGTCCAGATTTGTTTGTAGCATGTATGAATCTAACTGAAACCAGTGAGATGTGTTTGCATATCTGAGGAGGGAATTACTGTCTACATACCAATGCCCAGCACAGGTAATACACAGACATTCTTTTTAATGGCCAGGTTTATGCAGCTAATTCCTCACATTCAGCACCGACTGTACAATAATCCTTTTGACAAATGAGTCAAGAGGCAGGGTGCTGCTGAGCATAATACGTGTTATTGCCTTGCACACATCCAGGACATGTAGATGAGTGAGGATTAATAGCCACAATTAGAAACGTAAGAGCAGACCGTGGATTGTGAAAATAATTAGCAGGTTTCCGAAAAGAATTTCCAGCTCCACAAAAATGTTTTAGTGCAGAACACATTTCAAACGGAAACAATAAAAGAGGCTCAGCCATGCTCTTCCCATAATGGTACTTCTGGGATTGTTAGGGCAGGATTTGAAAGCTTGCTGGCTCCTTAACAAAGATGGCTCAATGTTCATAGACAGTCAGACACCATGGCCCTTGCTGGGGGTGGCAGGCAGCCACTTGGCTTCCCGAGGCAGTCTTGGTCACATTGTACCTGTGTTCCCACCTGTGCTCTCGCTCTTAAGGGTTGTAGCACTTCACAGTCCCACAGGATTTATACTCCCCAAGCCCTTGAAGAGGAAAACATTACAGCAATGCTGTAATATGTGAGCAACCCGACTCACTGCAAGGATAGGGCAGGATCTGGGCAGGTGTGTGGGAGGAGCTGTCTAAGAAAATGTTGACACTCACTGGGAAATTTAAATAATTAACTGGATTATAAAGTTTTGTCTTTAAAATACAGTGAATGCTATATTATCTTTGATTGGCTTTTGGCATTAGAAGAATGTGGGTTTTCTTCTTAGGACGACATCTGAGACGCCCCCATTTTTCAGGAGTGCTGGCTTTCGGCAGAGACTCTGCAGGTTCAGAAACCTTCAGTGAGGTGCAGAAGTTGGCAAAACGAGCAGTATGAAAATGGCCAAACTGCCCGGCCGTGCTGAAGCAGCCTGGCAGGAAGCAATGCTGGCTGAGAGGCTGAGCTGCAGGATACCAGACCTGAGGCATCTCCAGAGCAGACCCGTGAGCTTCTGGCCTTTGCAGATCAGCCACTCTGCAGCTTCTTCCCAGGTGGGCTGTCTCTGGGATTTAAATAACTAAAATGCCATTGAAAAGATCATGAATCATGCCCTCTCAGCAGTACAAAAACAAGTCTGATTTGCCTTTCTTTTCTCTGGTTGAAGGTAATAGGTGACTGTTGACTATAATTCCTTAAAAATCTGCAGTCCACAATTTATCTTTCCCAAAAGCTGTCCTATTATGTCTATCCTTTCACACTTTCCAGAAGACATGAATGGTAAAAGTACTCTGAGAAACCCACTTAAGAAAATGCAGGGTGGGTTTCAGGTAACAGACTTTAACAGTAAAATGATGGCTCATTGCCAGTAATTTCTCTCAGGTGCACCTTACTTCTGGCCAGGAGACAGCATCCCTCCCAGCTACGGACCGAGTGGGGATGCCTTTGCAAAGTTTGCAAGTCTCTAACCTGGCAATGAATAAAAAAATTCTGGCAGGAGAGGAGCATATAATGATCAAGTGTAATGAAATGGTGACAATACATCTCACCAATCAATAAGAACACTCTCTTTGTAAGAACATATTCCTTATTTATAGATCAGCTAGCTTGTGCTGAAAAGGGGAGTCAACAGCTTTCATTCTGATTTAGAAGAAAGACTGACTGATCATGTGAAATTAGCTGGAATACTTAATCACAGAGATCAAAGAGGTTGGTTTGGGTTTTGGGCTGGTTTTTTTTTGTGTGTGTCTGTGTGTGTAAGTACAGCTTTAAAAATCATATTATTCCAATATAATTCCCATTGTTGCTGTCAGTGTGGAGTGCCTGAGTGCCTAATATATCTAACACAGATGTGCCAAAGGGCTACAATTAAATCACTCTGCACTCTTCTTCTGGTACCAATCAACTTTTTCTCCTCTTAATGAACAGACACATGCTGTTTTATACAGTCTGATTGACTGGTTGATATGAAAACATAAAGTGGCAGAAGCTGGTGAAAAGTATTCATTATTCTCTGTGTTTGGAGCTGCAATAGAGTGAGTAATTGTTTCTGACTGTGGCAGCCACTCTTGCTGACTGATGAGTGCTACAGCACCGGCACAGAGGTTGTGTTAGACAGGATGGAAACTCATTTGTGAGATCTTCATGGAAGTTAAGGCACCCCAATGTTTTATTTTAATGGTGAACATGGCTTTGAATTGGTAATTTTCCACTACCTGGTCCATAGAAGGTATTACACCTTTTTAAGGAGCCCCAGTCCAATATTATAGCTCAGGAAACTGAGATAGATGGAGGAAAAGCAGGTTTCTCACACCTTTAGGGATCAGAGCCAAAGTGATCTACACACTGCAGGAGCCCCTGTCTACACACTTCAGGAGACTCAAACTGAGTTCTAGTTGTTCATCTATATGATAGAAATAGGTAGATTTTTCCCAAAGCTCAAATGTGTTGCATTAAAAAATGAAGGCTGGTGGTAGGACCTCAACAACAAGGACACCTCCTCAATGTCTATGTGCTCGATAGAGATGGTAATGACTTTACCCCTGTACTACTGGCCTACAGTCTTTGTGAGCCCTGATTTGGGGTAGACTCATCCTGTTTCTGCATTACCCATAAACAACACTCCACACAGGTTGCAAGCTGTTTGCCTGGGAAAAGGGTCTGTAACGAGTGCCTGTCATCAAAATGCCACACACAGAGTAAAAAGCAGAAGCAAAACACATTACTGCTAAAGTGAGTGCAGGCTGTTGACATAGGAGCTCAATACTTATTTTGGAGGGAAGGTGCATTAAATTATGATCCTCAAATGCCAAGTGACATCAAAACCAAAATCATTCTTTGGAAATATCTGGGAATTGCAGTTACCTTTAAAGCTAACATATTAAAGAGCAGATTCAGTGAAAAAGAAATGGGTACTAATTTGGGCTAGATATGAAAGCAGTCATTTCCCAGGGTGGCTGGACATGGGAACATGAGTCCACACTCAGCACATCCATGTGAGGGCAGCATATCCCCATGGACACTGGTTTTTGGAACTAGGCATAAGACAAAACAAAAAACAACAACAAAGCAAACCACACTTTTCGCTCTGAAAAAAGCATGAAAGAAAACACTGCAACTGAATCTCAGTGTTGGCTGAGTGTGTACATTTTGGTAGCAAGTACTCAACTTGCATTTCCTAAACAACAGCAGTAAACTTTCCTTGAGCAAAGTTACTCAGAACAAGTGCTGGAATGAAATTATAAACTTGTGATTTTTGTGAAAGAATTATAAAAAAGATTTAAATAAATAAAATTCCACTTGCCCTTTGACTACCAATGGTTCCCATAAAGGCTGTTTTAATACTGTGTTTCAATGGTACAAATATATTAAATTCTTCAGTAGATAGTCATAGTTTTAAATCAGTTAAAAATATTGTTGTGTTCTTTGGAGAGCTTTGCAAGCTTAACTGCAATTTTTCTGCTTTGCTTTTTTTTTCATCTAGTTTTGTTTGCTGGTGGGGACTGCCAAAGTTTGTGTAGATATTTAAGCCCAAGACGGCATCTTAGCTTAGCCATCTGTGAAAACAAAACCGAGTAAAAATATAGCTTTGAATAAATGAAGCACCAAGGGAATTTCATACTCGATATAAATAATTGCAGATATAGCTTGTTGCTATGCAGTTAAGAAAAACATTTCTCCTATCCTTGGTGAAGACTCATTTCTTTAAGAGGTTTCACTTTTAAACATGAAGACAATGAAACATTAATATTTTTCCATCTTCCACTTCAAGTGTACATGTGAGATCAATGCCTTACTGTCTGGTTTGATTAGAAAGAACACAAAGGATCAGAGAGAGGCAGGAGAGAGACAGCAGAGGTTCCTGGCAGCTGATGCTTACTGACACCATTATTTCCCGTGGCCTCAGCTTAAAGACCACAGGCTCTCAGTTTGGTGCCCAATCCAGTAGGGCTTAAAATTTGGGTGCTCTGTGGAATCGTGAGAAACATGTTTCTTCTCTTTTAGGGGGTTAGAGGAGAGCTGTAAGGCATAAGCTTTGTGAAAGGGGCACTCACTTCCCAGGTACTGCAAGAAAAGTCACTTTATAATGAGCACATGGGAAAAACCCTGAGGACACAGAAGGGAAGGGAAAACAGAGGCAGTTCTGCAGCAGCAGATTTTTCCCCTTTCCTTTTTTCTTTTTTTCCTTTTCTTTCCATTTCAGCTTTGGAAAGTGGCACACCTTGTTACAGGGCAACACTTGTGAGGGAAGATTCGTTTAGGAACTTGTCCTTGAACAAGTCATCACCACTATGTGTTTAACCATGATCCTGAGCCACAAGCCTCAGCTCCAAAGTAAGACCTCTTAGACATATTATACAGAAATTACAGACGTGACTGTTTTGTAAGAAAAGCTGCTTTAAGATGGGCACCCTGAAAGCACAAAACCAGGGATGCCCTGCTGCTTTTGGAGCAGTGCAGGGCAAGGGCTCAGGTGCCCTGGCTGCCACACACAGCCCCTGCCTCCCACCCAGCGTGGGCTGTGTCTGAACACCCTCGTCTCTGTGGAACTGTGGGCACAGCAGGTCTGCTGGGGGCTGCCCCATGCCACTGTGGATAGCCCCAAAAAGGAGAAATGCTTGAATAAACCACTCCCTCCCCATGTGCTGCCTTCATTTCAAGCCTTAGAAGGAAGACTACAGGGATCAGAGCACCTGTGTAATAGAGCATAAAACCAACAGCCATTCTGCTTCCAACCATTCTGTTTCTTGTGGAGATTTTCAGCCCTGATTTCTCCATTTTAAGTCCTGAAGAGCCTTTTCTGATCAATGCTTTGTAAAAGTGCACAGGGTTTCACACTGGTCCTTAGTCCTCAGTGAGGCCACAGCTCCCTGCATGCGTGCCTGGAGTGCCTATGCATGTGTACATTTATGCATATGTACGGGAGGGAATAGCAAAACCAACAGCTTTTTTCAGCCCTAGAAAAGCTCAATATTTTTTTGCTTCCTTGTTTGACTTGTTTCCCTGAGAAAAAAAATTGGACTTTCTTGGATGAAAGCTGTCATCTTCAATGAAAAGCTGATTATATAGTGGAAGTAAATAATAAAAGCATGATTCTGTCTGGTTGTCTGGGCTAAATTCATGAAAAAAACCTCAGTTGGCACTCAATAATTTCCTCATGAAAAGCAGTGTTTTCTTAAGGAAATTGTCACAATTTGCTGTGGACCAAATTAGTGAAGATATAATCTATCTTCACATTGAAGATGTTGAATTTGCATGCAAATAATTGTGGCATGAGAACTGGTGGTGTCACACAGCTTTAATGATGGTTTGCAGTAAAAATACCAAGAGAACAAACACCAGCTCTACAGCTTCTGCAGGTTGCCAGAGCATTATTATTGGTTCTGACCTTCTAATTGCCTCTCTATTTTCTGCTCCTGGCTGCATGGTGAATAACACCAGTGCTCTTTCAACTCCTACGTGTCCCCCAGGTGCTCCCCCCTCTCTCCTCTTTCTCTCAGAAAAGAAATAAACTACCAATTTAATGACTAACTAGCTTGTACTCTCGGAAGAGTTTCCTGAGCTTTTGTAAAAACGTTGAGCTCTGAACATTTTTCAAACAGAAATCAGTATTTTTGTCTCTCTTTCTCTTCACACTCTGTACGTGCCGGTGAGGAGCATTTTAGTCAGAGCCCTGTCTGCGTGGCAGTACAGCCCCCCTGCCTCTTTCCTGCTGGTAGCGAGAAAAAATGCTACAGTGGCTGCTCCTGTGTAGCCAGGGCAGTAAACAGCTACGGAGGGTGAGGAATGTTAAAGACCCGGGCGGCGGGCAGGGTGCAGGTCACGCCTGGTCCCCGGGGGTCAGCACTCGGCGATGCTGAGGGTGGGATGCGGGCGAGATGCTGTGCAGCGCCCGCGGCCCCGCTGCCCCCCGGGGTGACGGGCACCGTGTCACCCCTCTGCTGAAGGGAGCACGACGAGCTCTTGGGACCAGGGGAAGATTCTTCCAAAAATATATCGTCATGTGAGTAATTGCCGGAAAGAACGGGAGGGCGAGGACGGGAGCGGCAGAGGCGAGCCCCGGTGGCACGGGGCCGATGCAATGCTGGTCGACAGCCAGGAGATGTCACTGAGGCCCCACACAAAAGCAGGTACGAGCTACTTTGTCAGACAGACCAGAAAGACTGAGACGAGGACGCTTCATTCCTTGACTTCCCCCCCACCCCGCCCCTCCCCGCCCCAAAACTGATTTGCTGTCGCCCTGGCCCCTTCCCCATCCCTCCAGTTCAGTTGCAGCGATTTGTGAACTCGCAGCATCTCCCTGTCACATCCAGGTTCCACCGGGCAGATCTGCACAGCAGCTGATGCCACTGAGAATACACCACCTTAGGGCAGTGAGGAGATCACACAGAAACGTAAGGCTTGGACCATTGCTGCAGCTTCTAAACTCTGGCTGCCTCATGCCACCTTTTTCTGAAAAGAGACCACCACGGTTCAGTCATTTTTCTGAGATGCTCAAGAGAAAATTACTTAGTCATTCCCTTTAGATCTATAGTCTGACCTGACATTTAGAAACAGTAATGAGGGATTTTAAGTAGTCATCTAAAGTACCTGCCATGCCCTCCGTGCTCTAATGTAGTTTTTAGTCTTGTCTCAAACCTCCTGCTTCAACAACTAGATTTTGTAGGAAGGGCAGGACCTTCAGTAATGTTTTTTGACCCATCTATGTTTGATGTTGTTCAGCTCTTCAGTGTTTAGAAAAAATGTAAACATATGCTAGCAGGGAGAGGACTTTATTTTCCGGTGAGTTAAATAACTCTCCTTTCCTACCACATCCCATGTACTATCCTGGATAAAAGTTCCATCCCAAGTAACTCAGGGACAGGCGTGCTTCCTCGGCACTTAGAAATTCCTCTCCCGTCAAACTTTCGGGACAATTGCACGCTTTTCACCCTAGATGAGGTGGAAAGTAAATAAGGTTTATCCCTGCAGCAAATCCTTCAGAAGACTGGCACCGTCTGCCACTACGTGAGGACTGCAGAGATACAGATAAGAAAAGCAAGTCTAGGAAGCCTTACTGAGGCATATAAATATGCCCTGTATTAATAGCTGTTTATTAAAACAGGTTATAAAACACATTTCCAAAGTTCAGATAGTGACCATCTTAGCCACTAACATCCGAGGAATATACTTAGATCAAAGTTTTATGACCTCTATTTATTACAGCAGATAGCACTACCTGAAAATGCCCGCTTTTAAAATCTTATTACTGTCAAATTCCTTATTTAGGCCAGTGACTTGACATTCTTGCATGAGTGAACATTAAAGTTTTTGCCTTTTTAACCTCCTAATCCCGGTGCATAAATCTTTTATAACCAATTCTATTCTATGTGTCTTTTTGGTGTTATTGGATTCTTATCTTTCATTCCTGTCTAGGTTTCTGATTTAATATATTAAAAACTTCAGTTCAGCTTTGCTTTCCTTATTAAGATGCAAAAGAGGTAGAAGCTTATAGAGTGTTGAACAAAAATCACAATATATAATTCTTTTTTTTTTTAAAAAAAAGGAAAATTACAAAGTTTTAATTTAAAAGGAAGGTTGTATCACCCTCTCATGTGGCATCCCTTTATGACTGCCACACAAATGGAGAAAATGACTTCTAATTTTGAGCAAGTACATTTCTGTGCTCTCCCCTACCTGCTTCTGTTCAGATACTGAGGTCAAGCCCTGCAGCCCCAATTCTACTGGTGGGTCTCAGCAAGCTCTTGCTTCTCCAAAGTGCTACTGGAAAATCTCTCCCTGGGGACCTGCTGGCAGGATCAGAGTACTGAAGGACATGGACGTAAAATTCTCCTTTACTATCCCATGTTGCCTCCTTCTCCTTGCACCTAGAAAATATCTGGGTGAAAAAGTAAAATCAGAGCCCACTCCACCAGCAGAACAAAAAAAAGCAGAAAGTAAAACCAAGCCCAAACCCTAAATATTCACATGAGTAGAGAAATCAAGTAAGTCTGATTTGTATCTGGGAAGTGGTCTATGTTAAAGGTTTTCTTATGACAAAGAAGGGCCGACAGCTGAAAGGTTCAAAAGTGATGAGAAAACTGATGGGACCAGTTTGGTTATAGAGTGTTTGTATTCAGAAAGTCCTGGCTGTACCCACTATAATAGTCTGAGAGACTAATAGCCTGCCAGATTAGCTTACAAAAGGCAGGGCTGATCCTTCATATGGGTACATCCAAAATGCCTCAGGGATGGATGAACTTGCAACGATAGCAGGATCACACTGCAAATTAAAAATTCATCCGTACAGAATTAGATCCTTGAGCCACTATTGGACACAGAAAGAGGGGTGGTTAAAAATACACCTTTTTTTGAACAAAGATGAAAGTATAGAATAGAGAGATTTTCATCCACATTTAAATGAAATTGACCTGCTTTAAAGAAAAAAAATCTTGTTCGTGCCTGAAGTACACCTGCAATCACATAGATTTGAACATCAAGTTACCTTCTCTGCCTGTCCAGGGAGGTTGTTTAAATTTATACAGATATATACCCCCCAATCCCCTTGTACTCTGCATACCTTTTATGTAATTTGGCCACACCGTGCTTAAGGACCGTGGCAGCAGATGGAAAGAGCAAGGTTGGGCAAACTTGTATTCATTTCATTTTCTATTTGGATGAATAAAGCATAACCCAGACACAAATAGTAATGAAGTACTACTCAGTATTTAATGGCTCAGACTCAGACTTAACTACTGATTCAGCTGAAAGTGGTTTGTATACAGGTAAAAGGTAAATGGTCTTTTTGCAGCAATAGCTGAAAGCCCTGACCCAGGAGCCTGCCAGTCCAGGGTGAGGAGATGGCAGCCAGGAAGGATGTCAGGAAGAAAATTGTCATCTGGCACTGCCATGTGATGGGACACGACACAGCTACCCCAATGCTGCCTCATTTTTCCAAGATCACTTGTAAGAAGCTCATAAAATCACTCTGACAAGTCTCTACCTGAGGTTTTCAGGTCACCCTACTTATTTTCTGATTTTGGGATTCATCCACATGAAAAACAAATTTGGAGCACAGCTGGGTGACTCTTATCTCTGGACAGCTGCAGCAAGCCCAGGCCATCTCTGATGGCTATGAGAGACACCTGTGTCCTGGGATGCAGGTTTCCCAAAATTGGACATGCTCTGAAACCCAACTGTGATTTGATCCAAAAAATGGGATTCTACCAGTTTTGTAGTGCTTCACACCCAGGGTGGTAAAATCCTGACAGATCTCACCATCATTCCATGTGGTGCTGCTATAATTAATCCTTGGTTCAGCTGCCAATTATTGCAGATGCCCTTCTGCAGATAAAAGGGGACTTTTCCCCCCCATTTATTTTTCTGCAAGTTCCCTGACCTGGAAACCTGACATTTTCTAGTTCACACATGCACATTTCAGCTCTTCTCCTTGAGATCTGTTTGGGATCTCTACTGACAGCAAAACGACACAGACAATAGAGTCTGCACCCACCCAGAGAAAATGTAAACACAGCCTTGTCAGGATAGTCAGCCTCTGTTATTACCCCTTTACTACCTGAACTGATTTAATCCAGCATCCATTTCAAGTGCTTGCTTTTCTATACAGCATTTTCTGTATGTTACTCAGCTCCACAATTTCCCAGTACAGCAAACGGAAAGATTCCTCCCACTTTAACAGGGGGAAGGAATTCTGAGTGTCTTAAAAAAACACCTAGAATCCAGCATTACTTTTCCCTTCCTCCTTGAAAGAAAAGGGCAAAAAAATAGGAAGTAGATTCTCTACGAACTGACAAGCCTGCCTCTGTTCAGAGCGCTGCAGAAACTGCCAGAGAATACTGGATTTGTAGCAGAATAATTCCAACATAAGGCTGCCAAGGTCACTCAGCCTTCTGCACTGGGCTGGCAAGCCAAACTTACTTACATAAGTAATGGCTGCCGGCAGTCAACTTTAAATTTGGCACATACTTCTCCCCCCTGCCCCAATGTAAAAGGAAAAACATATTAAACTTGTTCTGCCTTAAGCTGTTTTTCCCTCACTTGTTTATTTTCTCCATCTCTTCCAGCTCGAGATGCTCACAACTACTGCTACAAGCATAAAATTCAGCATTCAGCGAGGGCCTGATGGTTTCCTCTGTTTCTTTGGAGACTGCTGGGATTTCTACTCATTAATGGTGTAGAGAGGCCAATAGGAAAGGTCATGAAAATAAGCTGGGTCATCACAATCTAATGCTCCAAATCCATCATGCATATGCATTTCTCATGTCCATCTCATGCCAAAACCTGGTATTTCACGTTCTTAGCAATGGCAGCTGCTGCTTACAGAGGGTGTCATCCCAGGCTGAGAGGGATTACTGTCGTTACTGGGTCTAAGTACAAAGATAAGATACAGTACCTACACCTATCACCTGCCAGGCAGCAGCACCCCTGGGGCTGTGTCAGGGAGCCCTGCACCCTCAGGGCAACTGGGCGGGGGCTGAGCACCCTGGGCTGGGCTGAAATGGGGCCCTAGCCCAGGGCTGGGTCCCTGCAGGTTCTGGCTGGGGCTGCTCAGGGCCATCAGGGCCTCCCACCGTCCCCAACAGCTATTTCCAAGCTAGAAACTCCCTCTCCCTGGAGATGGCAAGTGGCAAATGAAACAGCAGAGATAGTGAAAAAGTGGTTAACAGGATCTTTTGGAGAAGAATAGAAGAATGTGGAAATAAGCCCCCGCCATTTCTTACATTATCTGAGAGCTGTTCAGCCATGAATTGTCTGTAATAATTAGCATGAGAATATCTCCTTGATGACATTCATACTGCATAAAAGGGTCTGCATTTCCTCCATCAAAGTGCATATTTATGAACTGAATCTCTGAAAGACGGAGCCTTTGATAGTATTATTTTAATATTTTTTGCATATGATTTAGAAGTTTAAACTTCAAGAAGCCCTAATAATAAAAAAGACTATCAGATTTCTGCTAGTCACCTCTGTTCCTAGTAAACACAAACACATATATGGGAGTCACTGTTTAAATATGAAAGTGATAGACTATACAAGAGAGAATGGTGTGGATCAATTTACTTTTGTTCTTTAGTGACCCTGAAAATAGCAGCTTGAAAAACCCAACCTTGAATACTGAAACCATTGGTTCCCTCAGTTCCCATTTGTTCCTTGACCCTGGTGACAACCTATTCTGAGTCAACTAAAAAAACTCTGCTTTATGTGTACACCCATGAGTGTGTAAGCTACTGCCCCTTTGTTGTTCAACACCTCTTCTTTTACGTACCTGATTACTACAATTCCTCAAAACCTAAGCCTGATCCAAAACTAGACTCACCCAGGGCAGGTTTGGGTTCTCACTTTTTGTTTTTTTTTTTGAGGTTGCCAATGTAAAGTTTGGAAAGTTGAGAAGAAAACAAAAGGAAATATAGCAAGGTTCAGTCTCTCTGGGAACAGAGAAAGAAATTTTAGAGTGATACCAAAAGCAATGCTTTTGCTACTGCATGTCACTGCCCAAGAATCTTCCTACAAGCATTCCACATGGAAAAGTTTCAAAGTTGTCAGCATTAAGCAATTACAATTCCTGTAGCTAAATTCTTCTTTTGTTAGAAAGCCAACTATTTTAACTTGCATAATTTCAACATTTACATTACTTTGACAAATCCTTTGACATGTGGCATGTATCCCTAAAGCTCCATTTCTAAAATATCTTCTATTATTTAACAATAAATAATCTGTATATAATTCACGAATGCAGATAGCAGTACATTTTATGCACCAACAAAATAATAGGTTGTGCATGTCTTACTCTCAGGGATGAGAACAATGGGGATGAATGCTGGATAAATCCCTGTGCTAAAGAAAATGACTAACATTTCCCAAAAAAATAACTCGATTTTTCTGAAAATTGAACAGAATATTCTGAATTTGAAAATCCAGGGAAAAAAGCACCTATTCACAATTAAAAAAATCTGGAAATATTACAGTTTTTCCTGGCATACTCAAAATAATAATAGTGAATGATTATATTTGCAGGAAGATTAATAATATTATCTTCCTTGCCTTTCAGCTGTTATTTATCTTCTGTAGATGTAAGTTCTTTGCTGCAGGGATTGACCTTCAGTGGCCAAATATGCCCTTGCTCAATATCTCTCAGTGTTACAGGACTGAAATTAGTATAGAAAAATAAAGTATATTTATACTTGTGCTTATAAAGAGAGAATAGTATAGAGACCAGGTTCTTATCCTAATGAAGTTACAAATATTTTTGAGATCTTCAGTGAAGAATGATGCCTTTGTCCTGATATCCCCTGCTAGCTGATAGAAGAGTTGTCATAAACCAATGTATTCAACATCAACAGCTATTCAGAGCTATTCTGACCTTCTTATAAAACACATGGTGTGTCTAACTATGTTACTCTTAATTAACAAGAGAATTAAATTTCATAAAGTATATTTATGATGGACTTTATAGAATCTGGTCCAGAGAAGAACTTAGACCACAATATGCTATTTTCATGTATCTATCTTGAGGACCACTGAGAGCTTTATTGGCTGTATTTCAGTTCTACCACAATTCCACCTTTTTATAGACCGTGCCATGGTTATCTAGAAACAACTATTACCACATCTTTTACACCATCACCACTTGTTTGAAACCTGACTGGGGATGATGAAAGTGAGCCCAGACACTCCCTCTGGCCCTGCTCTCTGGGAGAGGGAAACCAGGGACCCCTCTGCATGGGCCAGGCTGGGGCCCCTGGCCAGCCTGAACGTGCCCACCTTGGGGTCTCAACCTGGCCCCTATCACACCAGTGCTGCCTAGATCAGCCACTACTTGGAACAATCTGAAAATGCAGTCAGAGAATGGATAATAATAAGAAAATTTTGGTCTCTACATCACAAGCACAAACCCTGTAAAATGCTGGTCCCGATCACCAAGCAACCACATCATTCAGAATATGCAGAAGTGACTGAGTGTTTTCAGAAAATGTTAATTCATTACCACCAGAAGTTCTTGTGGGAATACACACATCAGTTTTGAAGGACGGTTTTTCTTGGATCTGAGATGAAATTTCTGATCAGAAAAAAAGAAAGGATAATTGATGGTTCAGGTGTTCGCAGGGCACCTGGGAATCATCCCCACCCTATTCAACTCACCATTTTCCTTCTAAAAGGAAACTTAAATGTGAATCTCCCAGGTGAACGTTTTAGCTATTGTCTAATCTGAGATGGGTGAGATTTCACAAAAAGAGCTTCACAGAGTTTTAATTGCAGCCTGACTTTGTGCAGGACATCTTTTGTGTGCCTCAAAGAACTGCTGTGACATGAGAGGATGTTTTTGAAGACTGGTGCTGGCCCCTACTCCAGTCCACTCCTCTCCTTAACCCTCCTCCCTCAGCAAAGCCAGTGAGAACCAGGAGCAAGCTCACAGTCTCGTGCTTATAGGGTTATCAGAATAAAAATTCATCCACATGAAAGGAGAAAAATAAATCCTATTACTGCTAGGGAAGATTTAAAAATCACAGTTGTTTTACTGATCATTCTTATTCATAATTCAGCTTATAACTATAAAAGATAAAGGGGAATATGCCCTACTTTTCCCTTTGTGACTTGACAGCACCTCTGTTGAGTAGCTTTGCCATGAAAACCAAGGGTTGCTCAGTTTCCCCTGCTGTGTTTTTGGGTCTTTCACAACAAAAAGGAAAGAAGAAAATCTGGAAAAAGGGGAGGAGAACACAAGCAAAATGTCTCAGGCAATTAAAGCCCTCAAACTGACTTGTGCCAGCCCTCTTCTTGCTGTTTGCCTGAAAAATGATCAGTTGACAATACCTTTTTCAATTAAAAGGAAGTGTTTACTCTTATCAATGACTGGAGGACAAATCTAACCTCTGATGGCTGTGACTAAAAGTCCAAATTCTGCAATCTCCATGGAGCAGGGCCCTTCAGACCATGTGAAAAGAAGACCAAGGTTAAGTCAGAGCTGTGAAACCAGGGAATGAGGGTGAAGTCCTTAATCACTCATGTTCTCACTAGCACCCATTTATTCCTGCTAAAAGCATAATATCTGGAGGTATCTCTGATGCCTGGGAATGCAAAGGCAAACGTGTTGTGCACTATTGTGTTGCCTCTGCCACCTCTGCAGTTTGATGTCATCCCACCTACCTCTACAAACCTTCTCATTATCCAGGCCCTGCCAGGAGGGAGTCTCTGCACAGAGACAGAGGTCAGGCAGAGGTGCACAGGCAATGGAAATAACCTGCCAAAAAGCCCCAGTTGACTTATTCCTCTGCCAGCGTATCAAACAGGAGTTGGGAAATCCAATTTCCCGCTCAAAACCTTCCTAGTTTCCTACACTATTGATTAGTGCATCCCAGTGACTTCAACCACTGCTCCAGAGGTTTTGTGTTTGCATATCCTTAGCCATTTCTAAACAAATTTATGCTTCCAAGAAGTGGGTCTGCTGTACCCTTTTTTCTGATTCATGAAGGTTTCCTGTTGCTGCTTAGTGCATTTGTGTACTGGCACACCCTTGCTGCCCCAGAAACCTGTGCTTGCTGACCTGCCCGGATGCAGCTGTGTTCAGTTTCTCGGGACTTTGCTGGCCTCTTTGCACAGACACAATGACACCTGGCAACTCTTCCTCAAACCAGTTTATTTTGTCCTGTGCTTTGGCAGCTCTCAATAAACATCCTCAGCTGAGCAGACCCCATAACAGCAAATATCAGCTGACGTGCAGATCTGACCCTTTCTGCTCAGATCACCTGAAGTGGTGAGGCTCATCCACCTGTCAGTCACCTATGATACTGTTGCCTGGTTTTTCTCTTTGCTGAACCTTTACTTTGTACCGATTTCACTCACATTTTTCTTCAATTATGGAATCGTTCCACCTGATGATAATACTCATTCAGCTTCTCCCTCTCTGTAATGTTTTCCATTTGTTTCTCTTGTGTATCCTGGTCAAGGAAATTCAAAGAGAGACAGATTCTGCTACTCGCTCTTAGCCATGCCACAGACTGGCTTATTCAGGGAAGAGCATTCTGCATGCATAAACCCACCAAAAATCTCAGCTTTGATCAGGGAATGATATTTGAATACATGGTACCGGGGTGTTTCATGTATCTTGTGTGGTCTGAACCAAAAAGACAGTCGTGAACTATTAAAATGCAGTCAGTAGTGCAGGTTTCTCTGCTGGATTATTTTAAAGTAATGTCCATTTCTCTGGTTGTCCATCCATTGATGCACAGCAATTGACCTACTCATTTTGACATCTCACAGCTAACCCAGTAATTTTACTTTTGTTGAGCAGTTCACCCGAGAGGCAACGAAGACTGCTCCCAGAAACTCCTTCACCAAAGAACTGCTCTCTATTAGGAACCGTTCACAGTGCCTCAGCAATCTCAGCAGCAGGATTATTTGGCACATGCACTGCAGGACGCATCTTCCAGCCAAGGTACCAACCTGGCACTCAGGGCTGGAGATCAGCCCAGTGTAGGTGCAAGGCTTGTGGAAGCCATGACCTCAAGAGGCATGACATGGCACATAGAACCCTCTGTTTGCCTCTGCCTGCTGTGCACACAAATGCCAGACTGCTAAAGACAAGGGACAAAAGTGGTCTCTTGCCCAACCCTTAAGCTGGTCATTCACCGGCCTGTGCTCAGCAGGCACCTTGTGAGCATGGTCAGTAAGCTGTCCTAATGCATCCTGCTATTCCATGCCAAATGCCTAATGCTACATCTACGCTACAAGAAAATAGTTTTTTTGAATAGTTGCTTCAAAAGCGTGGTGGAAACAAATCTCCCCTGCGCATAAGTGCAGCAGAACAGGTACCCCCTCTCCTGCTGAAAGGGTGCCCCTCACCAGTTATGGAATTCTGGCTATAAAGTGTTTGGTGAAACAAGGACCATTGGAATTCAATTATTTCCTTGCTCAATCTAATTTGATATTATGGTCGTCTCTGTCCTTTAGTTCTCTGAGGTGAGAAATTTGGGCTCCCTATAATACCACGGCATTGCCAAAAGAGACCTCAGCCCCAAAATATTCCAAACAGTGTCCAGATTGTATTTCACTGGGATGGAAGTGGGTGCTCCTTCATCCACACCACAAATATTAGCACCATCCATTCCCGCCAGCCTGGCCCCATCCTGGGAGGGACATGGCTGCAGGAGCTCCCTGCTCCCTCCTCTGCACCGCTCTGAGCCCTGAACAGACCACACATCCCTGCAGTATTCACTGCAAGCGGTCAGTTTATCAGCTGGTTTTCCAAATCTTGATGTATTATTTAAAACCTTTTGAGGAGATGTGTTACCCAGCTTACACGTCGGTCTCTGCCGCTCCCATCCACATAACAGATGACACCATTTAACTGCTAGAGCACACGATCCATCATTCCTTGCAGCACCACAGGTGTACTGGCTACGCCATATGGCAACTTCTTAGACTTGAACAGCCCCTTTTGCATGTGTTCACAGCAAAGGGTATTTATTAATCTGGATCTGGTGTGACATGCTGATGTGCTTAAGACAGGTCAAGTTTTGTAAGGCTCTCCCCACGTGTCATTTTGAAAGTCATAGTTCAGGCTTGGCTGATGATCAGCTGTCAGGGGCTTACGGGCTGCATATGTCAAGCTTCTATCTTTCCTCTGAGCTGCAGTAATAAAATTTTAAATAAAAATTAGTGGTAGTAATAAGATTTTTCTCAATTGATTTTAGAAGGTTTTGACATTTTTTTCTTAATGAAGGAACACTTATTTTAGTGATTTCCAGAACAGGGAGGGTGCCAGCTCCATCCTGACCTGCTCTGCGTCCTTGCCATTGGTTCAGTCCCAGAGCAAAATGGGGTGGCCAAGTCCCTGCTACCAACAACAGACACACACTGACTGGACCTGGAGACCACGACATCACACAAACAATATTGGTAACGCTTCAGACAGCTCTTCATTTTCCTGCTCAGTTTCCTGACTGTTTGCAGTTTCCTTTAGGACTTGAAAAGCAAACTTTAAAATGCCTGCAGGAAGGCTCATCCTAGGAGATTTGTGTTCTGATTTGGCAGTCTTGAGGGGTTCAGAGAAGCATCAATGAAGTGTGACTTCAACTACAGGACAGTGAGTTTATGCTCCTCTAGAGCTCCATCCCTGCTACATTCAATCAGAAAAGAAACCTATTGACTCACTTAAAAAAACCCCCACAACAAACCAACATCCCCCCAAAAAACTAATGTCAAAGAAATATAAGTAGATCTGACTTTTATTCCACTGGAGACTTGCAATATTCAAATATTTTTAAATTATTTCTATGGGGGTTTTTATGTTTTTCTATTACTTTTGTTTTTTTGCAGTTATCAGTTGCCCACCTATTTCCTGGAGATTAAAATAAAACTGGGCACTAAAGATTATTTGTTGTTTTAAGACAACATCCATCTCCATGATTTAGGCAGCAGTCTTCTCTGTGGTTTAGGCATTGATCATAATCCTGTGAAAGAACCAACCAGAGGTGAACTCTGCTGAAAACCTGAAGAGATTTAGAACAAAAAATTACTTTTTGATTTTATGGCAGATCTTTATTAAAGTGATATTTTCCCTCATCTTACCCTCTGAAACCTACTGGAATTTTAAACTTTATTTCCTCTTTTTTATTTAAGTGGACACTTGCTTCAACATCTTTAAAGCTATTTAAAGTTCAGATATTAAATATGAATAATTGCCTTCTGATTTCAGTGCATGATGAAATAAAAACTGGCAATGCATATCTTCTGGTGACATTCACACCTGCATCTGTGACAGAGACTTGTAATTTGATGAAAATTAACTTTACTCTGGACTAGAAGGGCAAGTTTTTAACCCGCTTCAGTATCATATTCTGCATCGCTTTTCTCCCTCACATGGATCACAGGGTGGCAAGTGGAAAAGGAATGGATGAATAGATGAAATCTGAGCACTTTTGAATCCTTTATCATCTTGAAGCATCTCACTGATTGGATAAAAAAAAAAAAAAAAGTAGAAAATGGATGCCTGAACATCTTATCACTAAATTCTTTAGAGGAACGATAGGAAAAGAGAAGCTCATTGATCTCCATCATTCAAAAGCCCAAGTCTCTCGGCCATCTCCTGAGACAATTGGCAAAACAACAACTCCGGCCTGAATTCCCCTCAGACTATTCCTTCCAGGCTAAGCACTGCTAGCCTAAGAGTGGCAGAACTCATCCTGGGGAAGAACTGCACCTGAGAAGTCCAAGCTCAGTTGGTGGACATGTTGTTGCATGTAACAGAAATGACAATAGTGACATTATCTGTGTAAATGACACAGTGAGTTATTTATGACCTTTTGTGAACATAGTTAAGACCTGTGGGAGTTAAAGGACGGCCACCAAAGAAAAAAGTGTAGTTTAGTGAATATAAGTATTAGATGGAATGTTACATGCAAATACTCTGGAGTCTCACACATCATTTCCAGGGAAGGAAAAGGCACATTTTTGAATCTCTTGAGGTGCCAATTCATTAATTAGTATGGATATGAAAGATATATGCTTAGATGCATCAGTCAAGCAATTATCAAGGAAGTATAATTTGAGAGTATAGTCTGTCAATGATGCTACTTTTATCCTCATTTATATTCTCTTCATTGACATTTTATTTAGCAGGATCTAAACAAGCAGAAGCAAGGAAGGAGCACATGGCTCCTGAATAAGAAGTTTGTCTGGGACCATGGCACATTCCCCTTGCAGAGCACTGGTGAGGCACAGATCCTGCTGCAAGACCCAGGCCTCCACCACTGTTCCCCAGCTTTCAGATCTCTGTGGGGGCTACCCTTCACTATCCTTGTTCCTTGTCTGCTGCCAGTGCTGCTCAGCAAATCTCTTCCCTGGGGCAGACTGTGAGCAGAAAAGTGCAGGGGGTGGCAGTGCTGCTGCAATGAGAAGACTGTTCCTTTTCCTTAAAATGCCTTACTTTGAGGTTTGGAAAAACTGTTAATTCTAACATTCCCTAGCAGCCAGTCCTGCTTCCAGAAATTCCATGTAATAATGGCTGTGGAAGTCAGGTCAGGCTTTTTTTCCCTAAATTCTGTCTATGTATTAGTGATGTAAAAAGAGTACGAATGAAGCTGATGCCAAGGACCTAGTCTATTTCTATCCATGATTTTCTGCCTGATGCAGCTTATTTAGCTAATGAGAGATTTTCTATCTATGAAACTTGTTAAGGTTAGAATAGTTCATATTTGCATTATGTTCAATACACAACATAAGTATCCACCTTACAGTTACCAATTGAGTTATTTTGTACCAGTTTCTTGGACAAGATGGAGCAGTTAGTTTGACTATTTTATTATGATTTTTTTGCTGGGAATTTTCCAATTGCCATTGAAAATATTATTTCTTTTATGACTGGACTGGAAGGACATTTCTTACACTGATTTCCTTTCAAAGGATAAGCCCCTCTCTAAATCGACTTTTCATGCTCTGTGAGATGGATATGGGATGAAGGCAAACTTTCACTCCCATTCTCATCAGGATCAGGTCCTTATGCAGAGTCCCTTATTGCGCACATGTGACAGTGCCTATGATTTTAGTGTGGTGTTTCAAGTGTGCTGTAAGCTCAGCCCCATCACAGTAATTTTCTCTTTCAGTTTCTGAAGTGATTTTTCAGGACTTTACACACCCACCCTTCAAAGCAAGGCTGGGCAGTGAAGCACAGGAACATGCATCCCTCAGAGCTCTTGATGTTTTTAGCATTGCACATCGCTTACAGCATGCAGGCTGAAGAGAACCCTGAAGCCTCACAAGCACTTTCTTAATTCAAAATCTTCTGGAAGGCAGCCTTTTCCTCAGGCAGCTTTGCCAGAGGAAATCAAGTGACTTCTCCCACTGACTTCATACATTTGCTGCAGACTGATTTCCTGATCTACATTTTCCTTTGATACTGACAAATGGGGATCAAAAAGAGAGGCTTCCTTGCAAAGTAGAGTCAAGCAAAGGTTTCAGCTCTCATTCATGTGGCACATTCTATTTTGTCACATTTGGCAGCGCAAGGTGTCACAGTCAAACATGAGGCATCATCATGCCCCATAACTCATGCAGTAAATGGCTTAATTTTCTCTTTCAGCTGCCTCGGTGTAAAATGTGGTGCTGTAGGATAGGTTATCTTGCATGACTTATCACTACTAAATTAAGCCCACTTCCCAGCTTGTTCTTTAAATGACCTTTTTATTTTTAATGTCTATATTTTACGTATTTGTTTGAATTCAGTCATTCTGTTTCCTGAAGAACTGAGAGCAAAGTGTCTTTTTAAACTGTTTTCTATATTTGTGGTTGAGGAGAAAGGTACTCCCATAGTTTGTACCATAAACTACTGAGAGTGAATAACCTTGGTGCTGGGGAGCGAATGGAACTATTTTCTGGTAAACTTATGGACTTTGAGGTCTGTACTCAGCTTTATTTCAAAAATAGCTGAGTAGCCTGAACATAAAATTACAGAATTGGGTCTGGCAATGCTGTGAAGTGAAACATCAGGAAAGGAAACACTTTCCCCCCTGCTTTTCAGGAATATCACACTTCAGTTTTCTGAGGTATGGGCTAATTTGGGTCTTTTGTGTTAGACAGTCTTTTGTAGTGCTGTGTTCAATTTGTAAGTGGCTTGTAAGTGAGAAAGGCAATTCAGCCGGTGAGAACTTGGGCAACAGCAGCAGAATGCAGCAAGTCATTCAGAGAGGAGAAACTCAGCCAGACCTCTCTGGTGCATCTGTAACACAATTATATCCCCATAACGACCTTCATTAGGCCCAGCATGTAAGTCAATACAAACAACTTTCAACTTGATGAACATTTTCCCTCGAAAAAGTAACCTTTCAGTCCTATTACTTTTGTACCGTTTTTAGCCGTATGCTAAATATTAGAATGCCTAATTCTCATTTACCCTTCACATATTAAGGTGAAAACTCTGACCTAGTGCATTCTAATTACTTGCCTTATTAGCTTCACATTATATCAGTAATGGTGTGATAGCCAACATAATTACTAGGACTTGAAAAATTATACTTTGCTGTACTATTTCATGAACTATGAGACGGTTCTCTCTTCTTATTAACTTTCCTATTTAACAGGTCGACCAGATTTTTCATCTACCTAGACCATTGATCAAACTGATAATTTTAGATTTCAACTGCAATTGAGAAATTTCCCCCTAAAACAGTGAGAAATATGTTTTTAAGAAGAAAATACAGACATTTATTCTTCTTCTGTGTTTCTTATTGACAGGCCACCACAATTAGGTAGTTACTGCATGCTGTTTGAATGACGTTTTTAACTCATAAAGTTCTGTGAAATTTATTTTTGTATTCACTAAAATTCTGGTTTACCCTTTTTAATTTTTCACTTTCTGGAAGAAAATAGAATTACCACACCTTTTTCTTGTTTAAGTAAAACCATAACTTCCAATCCAAACCGGCAGAATTGGCAATTATTTGTTCCCCAGTTCAGTCTAGGACATAAGTCTGATGGAATGTGCTTTTTTTCATGAATGAGATTCATCCATGTAACTCAGCCACTAGCCCAGGACTTCTGCCTGCAGCGGAGAAATCTCAGCCAGTCTCACTGATGTCCACGTGTCCCTGACAGAGGAACAGCTCCGAGGTGTTCTGGAATATTTGTCCCCAGACCACAGAACCAGAGGGTCAATGAACAAATGTAAGTTAGTCATTTTCAAGGAAATCATCTCAGGAGCCCCTTGGTTGAATTAATCAGCAAACCAGCCCTGCTATGCTTTCTGGAAGCAGTCACAGTGTAACCTCCTGGCTTTTGGCAGATGGACCTGCCTTTTTGCAATGCTGTGACAGCTGGAAGAGTTTGATGCTGTCTTGACTCACCATATCAGTCAGAAGCATTCCCTGTGGGGAAACCTGTGTGTGTTTTAGGTTTATGTAGTTGGAAGAGAAATGAGGCTGACTCCCTGTTTGTTTTCTTTTCCCCTCTATCTTTTTTTCTTAGTAGGAAAAGAAAATACATACATCTTTTTTCATAGCTTCCCAAATGAAAGGGAGAGTTGTTGGGAGAGAGGATGACACAGGACTTACAGGCTCCCTGTGAGAATTTCACCTGAGGGATAAATCCCTTCATGTCTTGTCCACCTGACCAGAAAACAAAGTGAAACTGTGCATCATCACCCACCAACAAAATCCATGCTCCCTGTGCAGATGTGCAATCAAAACCACCCCCCCTTTTCACGACTGCATCTTTAAGCCAAGAGGACATGGTGTAAAAATGGCCTGGGATTATTTAATAAATAATAGGAAATTACTTCTTTAATGTAGGAGAGAGCACCTGGAAATGTATTCTTCCTGAAAGATTTTAATGGGGTGCTACTTAATTCTATTGTGCTTGGTGAAATCAGTTTAATGGTTCTGATTTTTCTTGACCTCTCTGCATGAGGAACATTATTATAAAAGGAAGCGTATTAAAAATCTTCTAAAGGTAATAGTAGAGACAAAAAAGTTAAGAGGCATGTTAGCTTGAATGTGAGGCACCAGTGTTAGTGCAGCTCTACAGGTGGCTTGACACTTGCCTGCTTGAGTGATTAGGGCTCAGCTCATGCTGCATTTGGGATTAGTGGAGGTATTAAAGCCACAGCCCTCAGTATGAAAGAGAGAGAGGTGAAGGTTGAGAAATTTCAGTCCCAAATTGGATAAATTTGCCAAGTCTCTGGTCGCAGTGCAACACTCATTTATTTGCAGGTGAATTTAATAGGCAGGGTGTTGAATGAGGAATTACTTCCCAGAGTTGTATATTGGTCTAGGTAGAATCTGCCTAAAGCCAGAACAATAGGTTGCTTTTGTGCTAATCTGTGCTTTAAAAATGCACCTGGCATTTTAGGTAATCTTTATATGTTTAAATTAATATGAAACTCAAACCGTGTTTTTGGAATTCTTTCTTCGCTAGAGTATGCCTATGTTATAATATGCATTTTGTAATATATAACTATGTATCTTGTGGTTTCTTGATAATTTAAGCAAGAGAGGCTTTTAAATTAGCTATTAAATTACCATTCAGAGATCTGATCATCTTCTAATTTCCGTACAAAGTCCTCCACAGGGGATAAATCTAGTTTAAATGTTCTCTTCTTCCCATGATTTTATACTCTAGCTGTAAGACGATACAACATTCCTGCATTTCTAGCTGAAATACATTACAAGCACCTGAAAGGTTTTATCTCAGTCTTGTCAAATAAGTCTATATTTCAATTGTAAATGCATCCAGAATTATGAAGAAAGACATGATTTGTGGTTTTGTTCAGTTCTCTTACCCTAGCCACAGGTGTGATAGCTGAGTAATTTAGGAAAGCACAAATAGAGTGGGTTTTTAAATACTTCTAAATGCTAATTGTCTCCCCAAGTTCCCGTATTTACTATCAGAATTGAAATTCTCTGTTTTATTTCTTCTGAGTTTTTGGGTAGATATTTGCTCACTGCTTTTTCTGGGCAGAAAACCTGCAGAGTTCTCTCGAGCCGCAGCAAGGGCTGAATTTGTTTCCCGGTCTGCAGAAGATGGGGAGTGTGTTTGGTGCACCCCTGCACCGTGAGCTGCTGGTGCTGCCACAGCCTGGCTGGAGTGGGCCTGGGAGGGGGAACTTGTTCAGCAAATGTAAACAGACAAAATATACAGCTCATGAACAGTCAGCCAGCTTGAGTAGGGTACTCTGGGCTTCATTTCCCCTTCCCTCCCTTCTTGGGTCTCCCTACCACTGCTGCCTTTCCAGCTCACCACTGCTAGGGCAGGTGCAGTTTCCTGACTGCAGACAGCAGGGCTCAGAAACATTTGCTACATTAGGTGTTCCTCCCCTCTTCAACATTACTGCCCAAAACCGTGCCTAGTTGTGACAAATAGCACGATGCCATTGTGTGTGTCCACACTGCTGAAAACAGATAACATGTGACCACGTGAGTGATGGGAAAACCTGAAGAATAAAAATGAGGATAGCCCAGTTCCTATCTGTTTTGTGAATTTTGCCTTGCAAGGTGCTCTCAGTCAAAGTTATTTGAGTTCTACTTCCTGCTACAAAACACCTTTTAATAATTTTATTCTGACAACAGAGACTTAGCTAGGAACTGTCATCTCCCTCTTAAAAAAAAAGGAATATAAATAGAAAATACAATAAACCAGGGTTAGCTTAGCCTGAAACAGTTAAAGTAGTAATGAAAAAAACAGAAACACTATATCTGAAAGTAGATTGAACTCATGCCCTTCTTTTGCAGCTTTATTGAGTTCATTTAGTAAAAGTACTATGCTGTTGTTAGGTTTTTGAGCCTATAATTGCAAACTCAACATACAAGTTCAATATATGTTTTTTCTGGTTCCCATGAGTTTTCACAACTTAAATCTTAAACATCTTTTCACGGCGCGTGAACTTTGCTCCAGTCCCTGCATTAGCTTGCAGAACTATCTCAAGTGATATGATAAAGCTATAATTTTGAAAACTGTGTTCCACTGAGAACAAAGCAGCATTCAAAACTGCTGGAACAAAATGCTTTTCAAATATGGTTCCTTTCTCTGGGTTTACTGCTCTGTGTTGCCATGACCATAGGCATGTAAGTCTATTCTTTTTTCACTCCAGCTGCACAAAAATTACAATCCCAGAGACCGTAAGGTGTGATCTGCTAGAGCAGAAGGACAGGGATGCTTTTGTCTGTCTCTGTAATGGACTAATCTATTCCTGAGCAGGTTCCAGAGTGTATTTTCAATGAATTCTCACTATGAAAAAAATTGCCCAAACATATGTAACCCACAAGGATACCATTAATTTTGCTTTTATAAAGATTATAGCAGACTAATTATTTGTTCCTCTTGAGATTCCCATAGATGGGGGGTAACTACACCTGTTGTTAAAGGCAAGCATGTGCCTCTCTAAGAACAGTATTTATCTCTCAAGGTTTCCTTTCCTCCTTTGTTCTTCTGTTGTCCTCGAACAGTCTCAGAAGTTATTGTTATTGGGTACTAATTTAATAAAAATGCAGGAGATTCTGACTGAAATGATAACCACCAAAGCTATTCAATTGTTTTTCTGTGTAACGACTCTGATTGAAATTCTGGTCACAGCAAAGTCAAAGGCAAAATTTCCTTGGCTTCTGCAGGGGACTGGAATTTCATCTAAGGTGAATATTGGTTTTGATTTAGACACAAATATTTTATAACAGTTTCTGATTTGCAAGTCTCGTCTAGCATAATGCCACATTAAGCAAGCCAAGAAACCGTAATCTAAAGGATATTGTCAAGTGGAGGCTGAACATATATTCATTTCAGGTGCTGTATGCTAAATACAAATCTCTTTATTTGGCATGTGATGTCTACCAGGAGATAATGTTATCAGGTATGTCCCGTGTGCTGTAGAGATTATCACTTTCAAGGCAGAGAAGGAGAGCAAAAGAAAGAGCAACATAGCAGGAATAAAAGCAGCAGTGGAAGAGGAGGAAAGCTGTAGTAAGTGCCTTGTAAGTGATGTGGAGATGTTTTGAAAATACTTGAATTCTTTTCTAATGCAACTCTCCCTGTGAGCAGGATCTGTCCTTTCTGACTGACTTTTCAAACAAAACACATGTAAATAAATCCCAGTTTCACTTTTTAAGTTCTGCATTTCCCTATGGACCTATGTGAGGAAATGACTGAAATGCTCAAACGAAATCACCTACGGCTTAACCAGCTAGTTAGCTCTCACTATTTCTGGAAACAGTTCACAGCAACCCCTTATGAATACACAATTTCCTTGTACCAGGAAGAGCTATCTTAGTACTGCCCTTTTAAAGAAAGTCATAAAGCAGTCTAAAATACGTACATACATATATCTGTATTTATGTGCATGTATCTACCTACCTATTTATATATTTAGGTTATGTGTAGGAGCAGAGGAAGGGTTTTTTCCTGTTCTAAGCAATTACCTACCCCATCAATATGTATATATTTCAGCACTTACTTTTTTCTCTCCATTAAGCCAGACCTTGAATATACATGTTTATTTTTAAATAATCGCAAATTATCCATGAAATGTTAAATAGGATAATGAACTAATTAAGCATTAATTGCTGAGGCGAGCGGCTCTGGTGATGGCATGAGCTGTAGCAGAGCTCCCTAGTGCACTGCACAGGGGGAATTCCCACACTGGGGGAAATGTAGGAGAAGTTGAGAGAGCCACCAGGAGCCTGCAGCTGGTGGGGCCAGGAACAACAGTGGCCCAACTCCCAACACGTACAGAAGAAACCCCTTGGGGAACACTAGCAACCAGGGCATGGCACAGCAGCTTGCACAGCAAGACAATAAAAAGTGTTTCTATAAATACACCAATAACAAAAGTAGGCCTAGGGAGAATCTTCATCCCTTATGGGATCTGGGAGAAAACAGTGACAAAGGATCAGGAAAAAATCGAGATGCTTAATGCCACCTTTGGCCCAGTATTTTTCAGTAATACTGGTTGTTTTCCAGACACCCAGTCCCCCGAGCTGAAGACAGGGACAAGGAGCAGAATAAAGCCCCTGTAATCCAAGGGGAAGCAGTCAGCAACCTGCTACTCCACTCAGACATGCACAAGTCTATGGAACCAGATGGAATCCACCCAAGGCCACCGAGGGAGCTGGAGGAAGTGCTCACTGAGTCACTTTTCATCATTTATCAGAAGTCCTGGTGAACCAAGCGGGTTCCAATTGACTGGAAGTTAACAAATGTTATGCCCACCTGAAATAAGAGTCAAAAGGAGGATTTGGGGAAATACAGGCCTGTCAGCCTGACCTCAGTGCTGGGGAGGCTTGTAGTGGAGTGCCATGGGCTGTCATGCACTGGAAGAGGCTGCCCAGGGCAGAGGTGGAGTCACCATGCCTGGAGGTATTTAAGATCAGTAGATGTGGCACTTGGGAACACAGTTTAGAGTGGATTTGGCAGTGCTGGGTTAATGACTGGACTCAATGCTCTTAAGTGTCTTTTTCAATCTAAATGGTTCTATTATTCTGATCACATAACACAGTGCAAGCAAGAAAGCAGGCTATTCACACACATTTCTTGTGAGCTACCACAAAATGTAGAGCCATTTGAGGGAATTGGGAAGACCAACAGTTAAGGTGGCTGCACAGGACCTGGGAAATGACAGCACATTTCATCATCCCACTGCAGACATTTAGGTGCTCCCTTCACATCATTAGAAGAGTGATAAAACATCTCAGTGGGAGGGGAGGACAATAAGAATACGGCGGGGCTTGGGGGATGGTAGGTGACACATCTAATGAAGGCCATTAACGTATCACAGTTAGATTTTCATGGAGCAAGAGAAAAGCCATTAGTCTTTTTGTGTGTCAGCTGGCAGAAAGACTGTGGAGCAAAGTCACTTTTCCTCCAGGAATTTAAATTCAGACAGAAAAGAGATCTTATCTTAAGGTTCTTTTGTCACTTAACCACAACACACAAGGAGAGTGGTTACAGCAGCAGTCATTTGTTTGAAGATACAGTTGGAGTGCACTTATCAAGTTAGGTATATTAGTTTGGGTTAAAATTGCTTAAGCTGAAAAATCAGTGTAAATATTTTTCTTTAAAATACATTCACTTTTTTTTAACTCTAAGTTTTCAATCGTTAAATAGGATAGGAAAAAAATCTTGACATAAAAATATGTCATGTCAAGGAGAATGTTTTGTTTGATATAAACCCTTGTCTTGGTGAGAAGGATTATTTTGTTGGAAGGTATTAACAGTAACTGTAATTTAATCAAATTTAGAACAAAATTGTTAAGATTTGTTGAAATTTATTTTGCTTTAGTGACAGAAGGTGTTTATTTCACCAGAAAACCTACATATATTTGGAATCCCATCCTTGCAGACACTGGTTGGGTCAACAACAAATATTTTCTTAATTCTCGCTTCTTTTGCAAAACTTTTAATCAAAATTTTACTTAGCAATTTACTTTTTGCTTTGCAGTCTCTATGAATAAAAATATTCTTTCAAACGTTTGTAATACCAAAAAGAACAATTGTATTCATTACCTGCTTGACAACCATCCTAAAATAAATTATTTTTTGAGTAGCTGTAAGTAGTATCTTGCTATTAGATAATATTTTTTTTAAGTATTTCATAAAATAAGATAATTAAATGCCCACTTTTTTTACTTGAAACCTCAGATATCCTGAAGGCATATTTTCTGCTTCATCTATGTCATGAAGTCACATCAACAAGGGAAAACCCCTGACAGCTCAGAAGGGTTCAGGATTTGCACTTCTCTGTAGTCATTCAAACCATGACAAAAGGAGACAATTTCGGAATATCAGAAATGGGCCACTGTTGAACCAGGACAGTAAATTCAATCACACCCACATGAGTGTATGGCATCCCAGTGCCTAGAGATGTGTGCTGTACCCACAGCTTTTTTCATTTTCTGGGCAATTCATGGATATTTTTTATTTTTTATGAAGTAAGTGGCAGGGCTTGGATATTATTTTTTAAAAACAAGCAATAACAACACACCAAAAAGGCACTGCCACGGAACTCAGGTTGCTTAATCTTAATCTTAACCCTTTCTGAATAAAAACAGTGGTTAAACACAAATCTGACATATAAAAGAGCACACCAGGATTCAGAGTTCACATCAGTTCAAGTCTTAGGGATAGCTTTGGGTGCCTCTTCTGTCCCAAACTGCATTAGCCAATGCTTCATCTTTACAGATGCTTTATCTCAGACACCTGGGAAAGAGAACATGAAAGCACTGTTGGACAAAGTCCAGTGCTCTCATCTCACCATAGTACTGGGGACCTTGCTTTCTTGTCCTAGGAATGTTTCAACTCAATCCTGCACGTTAAACACACATCTTATTTAAAATTCACAATTAATCCTTTTGATCTCAGTGATACTATTCTCACCACAGAGAAAATCAGTACCTTGTGGAATTACAGACTTTTGTGGCGTGGTGGCATTAATGATATTGGACCAAATTCCCTGAAGCATCAATCCACTAGAAGCCAACATAATACCTGCAGCCTGCACTGAGTAGATCTGCAGTGCTCCAAACCCAAATAATATGCAAAATAGTACTCCAATTATGGGGCAAGAAAGAGCATCAAGAAGCAGCAGAAATGTTGTTAATGCAGAGGGTTCACATGATCCCTGTTGCACCGCACTGGGTCTGTGAGAGGTAAGGTGTGATGGTAACAGTTATTCCTCCTCATTTCCCTGTAAGGACACTGATACCTCAAATAACATAAACAATTCTGCTCCTTCTTCCTGAGGTTCAGCATACTTTATGGTAGCAAATTTAGCCCATACTCAACAGACCCCAGCATTAAAAATGCTTTTTTACGGCTTCCACTAGTCAGACAGCATGAGAAAAAGATTCAGTTATGATAAGCAGTGTTAATAACAGTGTATTTACATTCAAAAAGTACTCAGATTAGAGAATTACACATGTTAACTCTTAGCATGAATATAATACAGATTTATAAATTAAGGAACTGGAGACCAATAATTTCTGTACCTAGCAGGAAAAAAAAAAAAAAAAAAAGGGCAATTTTACACCTCTGATTGTCCCTTTTCACTTATTCTGTAAAAGTCACCAGAAACGTGTGTTAAAAAGAATAAGAAGGGAGATGAATTTTACATCTAGGTACTTCTCTAGCAATGACATTAAACAGCTGTTTGAAAAGCTGTTTTCCAGGGAATCCCTGAATAGAGTAACATTCCTATGTGGTTTTAGAGAAACACACTCATTAAAGAACTCTCCCATTAAAATGATTTTCTAATTCTCTCATTGTGTCTTAAACCTGTTTTTTAAAATGTCTAGCAAAGCTTCATCATTTCATGAATCACCTAGAGAGGCAAAGTTAGAAGAGTAAATGGTCTATTTTTCGTGTTTCCACCAGGGGTTAGAGCTGGAGGAAAGACCGTGCAGCGGCAGAGGTCCTGCATCACCAGAAGCACCAGTCTTCTGACCCTTGCATGCCCAGATGGTTAGAACTAAGAGCACTTGTGAATTTCTACTAAGCTGCTTGTGTTCCAAGAGCAAAGTAAAAAATAGATAAAAACACCTCTTTCTGTGTCAGAGAAAGTAATTCCCTTATAGCTGCTGGGTTGTTCTTTGCTATTACTCAATCAAGTACCACGGTCCTAATCAGTAACTAGTCCTGCCAACCAAGACTGTAGGAAAGCTCTTTGTTTGCTGTTCAAAACACATTGACCAGCAGGTTGTGAGGTCCATTTGTTGTTCACTGAAGGCAAGGAAATACTGTTTCTTTTGTGCTCAGAGCATGGGACAGTCTAGGTTTTCATTTCGCATTCAGTTTGCTCTGCTCAGCCAAAATTCTAAAAAAAAAAAAAAAATCACTCATACAAATATAAAGAGGTAAACATTTTATTGACTTGTATCATTCATCTTTTATCTAATGCATATTCCCTAAAAAGAAAAAGAAATAATAATTTCTTCCAAGAATTGCTGAGACAAGTTGCTTATTTTCTAAAACCCCAAATGTGCCTATTCAAAGTGGGGCTCAGAATTCGGTGATACAGATTTGCAGATGGCCAATTATTTGTAGCTGATGGATTAACTAATCAAATAGTTATGGGGAGGAACTAACCACAAAGGATAGACAGTTTTTCTCAAGCAATTTTTTTTTCTCCCAAGGAATTAATGCATTTCTTCAAAAATATTGAAAAACTGAAAACAGCAGTAGCCACAAAAAATTAAAACATATTGCATAGGAACAGACTTGTTTTCCTAGACCTCTTTTTCACAACTGAATTGCTATCAGATGGCAATGTTACCAACTGTAATTATGAATAGCTTAAAAATTACCTCAGCCACACAATCTGCTTACTCAAAAATGACAAAAATTATTCCCCTCTATCTTCTGTTACTGTGGAACTGGAGGTGAATGCGTTAAATATCAGTCTCTAATAACTGGCATAAAGAATATTAGTACACCAGCTGAGATGGTATTGCTGCCATGGTTTTGTGTCCTTTATAGCAAGAGAATGGGCTGGATCTGATAAAACACGTGCAAGGAAAGAGATGGGAGCCAGCCTGTCCCATCTTATTCTTCATATGTTCCTGTAAATGTTTTTCCTTCACTTTTAAGTGCACTCCTTTGTGTCAACAAAGTCAAGTCCCATCCTCCCTTCCGATGGCTACAGAAAGAGTCAGAGGGAATGGGTCCTCTGGCTCCAGACACCCTCAAACAGTAAGAAGAGATCCTTCAAGAAGAGTACAAAAGGAAGACATAGAAATGTTTTCATTACAAAGCTTTAAAAATGTCTCCTTTGTCACACTTCCATTCTCTCCCCGCTCCAAACCTTGGTCATATAAATGACCGGCTCTTAGTGCCTGCACTCAGCCTGCTCATAAAATTGTCAACAAGACAACATCTGCATTTCCCTTTATTCCTCTAAGTCAGTTATAATGATAATAGCCCCATCTGCCATCATTTCCAAACTGACTAGAAAAAGAGATTACAGAGGTGTCGCTTAAATGACTCTTTGGTGCAATTGGTAGCCTATAATTTCTAACAAAGGGTTGCCCTCAGATAGCCCAATCTTTGAAGGAGTGGATTTTAAATAGACTCATTAATGAATGTATAATCTTGCTCAAGAAGGAAAGAAGATGGAGGAAATCACAGTCAACCCTAAAAGGAGTCTTAAACTGTTTGGAATAAAATGGTTTGAATGAAAGACTCAAGCTGGTAAACACACCAGAGCAGAGCTCTGACTCTCATGGGAAGACAATTTGATGGGGCAGATAAAGACTGGAAGCTGGTATAGTCCACTCAAGTACTGCATACTTCAGGGGGTTCAAAATGTAAGTATGATCCTAATGATATGAATCCTGGACAAGATATCAGGATACAAGATTATTTTAATAGGAGATTCAGAGGCTTCAAAAAGAGCTCGTCTTACTGAGGAAGAAGCATTCAAACTAGCATTTCAGCTCCCTGTTGCAGCTATTGGGTGGGAAATGAACAGGAATGATTATTCCTGAGTTGCTATTTGAACCTCTGCAGTAAGGCTTGCATCAGCACTTATCCTGTAAAACCATGATTTTGACGAGTTTTATTACCTCAAAATCAAAATTTTTTTTTCAGGGTCATATTTGATTCATATACCTCTGTGTGAGAGGAATCCTTATTTCACAGGTTTGGAAGATGCAAACCCAACTTCATTTTAGGCTATGGATATAAATATTAAATAATTGGACATTTACAGGTTTTAGAGACTGCCACGTTGCTCTAAATCAGCACTGACTTAATAAATGAATTTGTACAATAGTCAAGCTAATACCATGGTCTAAATCAATGTTGATGTAAATTAAACTGACAAAAATATATATTACTATCTTGCTCTGGAATTCAGTATTAATTAATCAATAAACAGGGTTGTGATTTGTGCCAGGTAGCTAAAGCACAGAGCCAGTTTCTGGCCTACACATTTTACTACACGTACCGAAAAGCATTTACTAACTAGTCTATAATTGCTCAGCTGCTTAGTTGGGGTGAATCTCTAAGATACTTTTAACAGGAGTAAGAATTGTTTAGTTGCTACCAGATCACAGCAGAGCCAGCTCTGCCACAGGTGCTTGCTCCTACCCAGGAGGTATGGTCAAAACTGAGACCAAAACATTGATCTCCTGACTCGAAAAAAGCAAAACCAAACAACAAACAAAATACAGGTCTTTTACAATTTTCACATCCTTTCAAATGAGACTGAATACAGCTATTTAGGATAGAGCCTAGAAGTGTGTCAGAGGAACCTCTGCGTGAAAACCTAACAATGATTTTTGTTGCTCCTTTAGTCATTCATTCCATTTGCAGATCTAGTTTCACAGAAGTCCCCCCAAAAGAAATTGCTTTGAGAACATAGGCATTAATTCAAACATGTATCACACCAGGCTGCTAATTAAGTTCCAAAATGTAATTTTTCACAGGAAAAGGTATTCACAATTGTTGACCATTTCAAATCACTACCAAATCCCTAATGTGGATTTAAAATAATGACGGAAGTATCTGCCAAAATTAGAGACTGGAGGCAAAATATACAGAAAATGTACTGAAGAAGGAGCAAAGACATAATTTTCATGATTTATTTTCTCTGTAGCAGTACCTATGAGTACCACGACAGTCCTTGCCCCAAGCACTGAACAATTACAGTGCTATTAAAGGAAAATGCTTTTAGTAGATGACACAAGTCAGGTCTGTATGGTGAGCACACTGGATTGTAGCACTATTCTTAAAATACTGTTAAAATACCTCTCAAAATACCCCTTGAGCCTCAAGAAAAAGCAGTTCTGCCTCAAATCCTACCTATTCACAGCCCAAAGCCTTGGAAAATGCACAGGAATGAAGTCTGGGACTTGATCTGTTCAACATTTTCCTAAAGCTCATACCAGACTCTGATGAGACTGATTACTATTTTATCTTTTTAAGTCATACAGTCTTTTATTTATTAAAAAACCACTACCCATATTCCCACTTTTTACTTTTCCTTTTGACATCGGACCTTTTGACATCCTGACCATTTCTTTTTTGGAATGACCTTTCATTACCTTTATTACCTTGTTAAGAAAGGACATTCTTTCCCTTCAAACCTTCTGCAAGCCATCTTCCTCCACATTTTTTAACCAGATTCATATAATCTTAGTAATGTATCAGTCATTTGCTGGCATGTCTGACAGCCTGTGAATTTATTGGGCTCATTGTCTGGTCTGTGACTGGCAGAAAAAAAGATGTGGAAACAATTTGCACAATTTAATACGCAGCACATTCACTATTCCATTTGCTAACAAGCAGTGGTTTGTAACACTCACAGAGAGGGAAGATGCCAAAACCTAGGAATGCCCTTTTGGGCACAGTGAGGGACACAGAGCATTTTGCTCCAGTCCTGTATCTGTGTCAGGGATCATTTGTATCTGGTAAACAAGCATCTTGCAAAGCCATTGAAGAGGCACTTTAATCACATGTTCAGCTGGCTGTAGTCTTGAGGATGTTTGGGAATTCACTGAAACATTTCCTAAGGACTCCCACTGCTACTACTAAAGAGTCACACTGCTGGCAGTGTCCCGCTAATGCTTCAAGCTGAGGGACAGGCCCCCTCTCAGCCAAGGGTGAGCTCTTCAGCTTCTGCCCATGACAATTTCTTGGCCCGTCCTCTCTGTAAAGACTTCTTTGCTTGTTACTTTTATTTTACTGCTTGAGCTTAAAGTCATGCTTAATGCTCCATGCTCCTTTTTTTTTTTTTTTCCCTCAGCTCCTTCATTGGCCAAGGGGACAAGCCTGTTAAGAATGATTTTTTACGAGACGTTTCTGTCATCCCAGCCACATCACCTGTGTGCTTAAATCACTGAAATTCAAAGTTATGTCCTTGGCTTTGCTTAGATCCTTCCATTCTGAATTAGATATTTTTCTCTGTTAAACATTTTCTAATACAAACTCAAAATTTATTTCAGTGCTTTATGTTTTGCAAGCATTTATTTGTTGCTCTTCCTTCTTGGTAATGCCCTTATCACACTTCCATCTAAAAAAAGTGTATGCTATAACACTATTCTAAGTCTGACCTTTATCTGGAGCTTGAATACCATCAGTAATTAAGAGCCAAAATTGTTTTATTGGGATAAACAACAGATTGACTCTGCATATCTTAACCTTCCTTTTTTTCAATTTTTTTTCTCTTTCAGTCTCTGTCATATTTAAGTAAAATTAGTAATCCCTATGTCGTGGTTTTGCATAAATGTCAGATACACTTGCCCATGGCTTGCTCATTGTCCAAAATCTTAGCTTTCTTTTTTCCACCATTTTCTCCAAGGGACTGTGTCTTGCTTGTATTGTTTGAGTCCAAGGAAATATCGAAACACTCTAGGAAGAGCACTCATCATTCACCCAGGGCAATAAATTTTAAATGTACACTATATTTTTGAAAAGAAAAAAAGGGCAGAAGTACAGTCTAATGTAAGACATGGATGGGATATTGTTATTGCTCTGTCTAAAATCAGTGCACATTTCATGGGTGCTAAAACGAAATCAGCAAAAGTCTTTATGATTAGAAGCATCATTTCACATGAACATTTACCTGATAGTTTGTTGGTTCCTACACCTTACAGTAGGAGCTTCAGAAAAGCTTCTCCACACTTACAGTACTCAACTGATCCCTCCCTCCCAAGCCTTTGGACAAGATAATGATCTTTGACAGAGGCAGTCAAAGGAGCAGTTTGCAAATGAGTGCATTCACTCCAGGAAAGCAGAAACTCTACAGAAGCAGTGTCACTCACAGACAGCAGTGCAAATAAGTGCAATTTCTCCAGCCTGTAATGTAGCTGGTAAAGCCTGCAGGTATAGTTTCTAGGAAAAAAAAAAAAAAAAAAAAAAGAAAAGAAAGAAAGAGACAGAAGAGATTGGGAATGCTGGGTAAACTGCCTGCCATTAGCCAGCAAAATAATGACACTTTGAACTACACCAAAGGAAAGCAGAGTAAAGGAATTAGGGTTGAATGAGATGATTCAGGCTGCTTGTATGTGGGAATAAGGCTGCCTGCTCTCCCAGCTGAAGGATAAGAAATAATACAAAGGAGTCTAAGGGAGTCTTGCCAAAACTCATCTTTCTAAATGGCAACCTGAAAGCTCACTTCACATGAAAATCAATATATCACTGTTCAAGATGAAGTACAGTCAATTACCAAACAGAGATACATTTTTTGAACATGAGCAATTGTGGTCAAGGTAAAAAGAAAGGAGAAATAATCATGCAAGAATATCCTATACTAAGACAAGACAACGTTTAACCTTTGAAAAAATAATTAGCTAACGGGCCAAGCTAGCAGCCAGCATATATTTCACCTGGCAAATAGGAGTACATCATCAGGCAAGAAGGAAATATTGGCATTTATAGGTAATAAAATCTGAGGCAGGACTTGGGTTTGGTATGAGCTCTGTGATACTCAGTATATTGCTAAGATATTTGACCCAATAGCCTTCTTCTCTTTGCAGGGCCCCAGACAAGGAAGATTCTCTTTTATTCACCAGGACTATATTTCTGCTTCTTCAGAAAGCCTTCTCCTCCTACAGCTACATTCATAAACATGCAATGATCCACACCAACTGCATTGTTTGCCACATTAGTGCAATTAGGAGGCTGTTCAGACCTTTCTCTAACTGGGGAAATGCTTTTCTAATTCCCAGTCTGAGTCTGTTTGTGACTGGTCTCTTTCCTGTGTTGCCTGTCACTACAAGAAGCTTCTGCAAGAGCCTGATATTTTTAACTCTTTAAAAAGAAAAAAAAAAAATAGAATTACATTCTCTATCAGACCTTTCACTGCCAGGTTGAAGCCCTTTCCTATAAGAAATCCTTCCACTTCCAGAAGCAGTGCTACAGATGAACCCCCTACAGGGTATTGTACAGTGCCTCTACTGATAAAAATCTCACTCAGTCTACCCCACAGTTAACTCGCCTCTTTTCAGAGTTTCATCCCTTAAGGTATGGTCCTGCTCTGATCAGCTCGTCCTGCCTTCTGTTGTTGTCACCAAAAGGTCCCCTGCTCACAGCAAAAAACTCCTGCTCTGCAGCCTTTAATCTCACCTCAACAGTGTGATCTTCAAAGTTATCCACCTTTTCCTCTGCAATAATCTCACCTCCCTTTTTATGGCACACTCTGCTGTCAATCATCTTCCAGGCCCGGGACACGAGCAAGAAACAGATCCCATCAGGAGATGGCCAAGGGAGGAAAATGGGCTCCCTAACATGCACTTAAGCAGGGCTAAGGGGCTTTCCAGGAGGAGAGCATTAAGGAGAAGAGTATGGAAAATAGGCATCCTAGGATGCACAGTGCAAATTCTGCCACTCTAATTATAATGTTTTCAGAGATAAACAGTTGCACAGGTTTTTGAGGCAGATCAATGTCAAAACTTTCAGATTTCATTACTGGAAACACAAATCCATGAGAGCTTTTTGGCCACGTGACCATTCTCAAGCCAGATCTTCAGAAAGACTTTCTTTACTTTACCCCTGGGTTATTTTTGCCAGTGTCTGGCTGTGTTGATGGGTATTACCTCAGTCTGCCCCCTCTCCTGAAAAGCCACCCCAGCTCACAAGGGAGGGTCCCGGGACCTTCAGGACGGGGAGCAGCTCTAACACCAAGCCAACCCTCCCCACTTGGATGTCCTGGGCAGGATCCAGTGGGAATGATGTCCTACACAGCCACAAGGATTGGAACCTTCTCCATCAGAAATCTAAACCCCAGTTCTTATTTTGTTTCTGTTATTATAAGGTGAGACTCAGAGACGGATGTTTTTCTTGGATTCCGGCTGAAAGTCCTCTGGTGATATATTCTTATTTCTCCCAGACCTCAGATGTTTCTGATAAATACATTTTGGGTTCATTTCTAATAGGAAAATCTAACCACTCTTCAGGCTTTGAAGGCAGAGGTGAATTGTGTCAAGCTTTATTGTGATTTATAGATAAGACTATTCAGTTTTATCACTGTCTGGTTAGATGGCGCTGCAGTACGTGACAGCCTGGTATGAAATTTTCCCTCATCTTTTAGATAGTTCAAACTTTTTTTTTTTTTCTTATAGATTACAGGTGTGAAAGACAGAAAATGTAAAATTACTGGGAGCTTAGCACTAAAAAATAATGATCCATTATAGTGACATCATTAACTGCCTCTATCTGCCTGTTATGAAACTCAGAAACGCATTTGGGCAAAGCAGTCTGATACCATTCAGGGCATGTGGAGAGTCTGGAATAATGAGGAGCTGCAATGTGAACACACACACACGAAAGAGATTTCATTTTTCTTCCCAAGTTAATTATCTCAGACAGAGGAGGCAAGATCAGAATTGTATTTGCTGTTGTATGCAAATATTTAATATCTCCTTAAAGAGTCAGCTTTGAAAAAAAATAAATAAATTAACAAAAAATATTTATCACCACTGACTTTGTCCAGGAAATTTCAGTTAAGACATTTGTGTTTATTTTTAATTAAGTGAGCATGAAACTAACACCAGTGAGTGTCACAGTCTGTGGGGAACATACAAGGTACTGCAGCGACTGTGTCTTTCTTATAAGGAGAAAGTTTCTAGAGAAGTTTCTGCACAAAGCTCTTGCAAAGAGAGACTTGACCTTATATATACCTCTAGCCAGTGTAAAAGTCTGGCCATTATTCCTGAAATAGAAAGCAGTAGAGTAAGTATGTAATATCAGTATTCAGCTTTGTAATGAATAACTAAAATGTGTCTTTTTCAGAAATTATTACTTTGAGCTGTACAAACAGCAGAAAGAAATAGTCCATAATGTTTTTAAACTGTCACCCTCACTTTTCTGGTGCATTCAACCATTTATATTTCTGTACATTCTAAGAGCTAATCAAATTGTGCCAAAAATGGATCTGTCATAAAGTGTTTGCCCTGATAAGACACATTAAGCAATGAAATAATGTAGTCACTGGATACTGTTAGAACACCCGTGCTTGAGATGTCCTATTCACTCTTCTCACCTTGGTATTTTCCCTTCCTGCATTTGCTCTCGACTTTACCTGCCTGTAAGAGACCATGACTCACTCCTGAGTCAAAGTTTTCCTGCTATATCTATCCTTTTTACTTTTTTTGTGGCTTTACCATTTCTTCTCTGGCTTTTATCTGTTTTTTCTCTGGCTTTATCACCTTTTTTTTTAGTTTGTCTCTGCAGTGTTGTTTAGCTTGCTTTGCTCTTCTTTTTCATCTCATTTCTTATTTCAGAAGCTCCTCTAAAAATCCTTATTGTCTTTTCCACAACTTAACAATCTTCCCTTCACTTTCCCTTCTCCACATCTGTCTACCTTCAGATGTCCCCTGGTATTTTTATGAAGCATTCACAGAAACACTGCAGCCAGAGCATCCCTGAGAGAGCAGGTGGTGAGAGACAAGTGGAGGCCCTGGTCCATATGGCCGGGAGCCAGAGGGGTCTCTGCCCTCCTGGGAAATCAGTCTAGCTATTTTTCTGATAACACACCTTCCTATGGTACCTTCTTGCCCGCGAATTGTAGCCACATACTGTATTTCACCTGACATACTGAGGTGTTTCTGAGATAAACCACTGGCAGGTGAATCCTCCAGATTAAACTGGGTGTCCCCTCTGAGCTCCCTTCTCAGCCTTTCTGCAGCAGTGGTGGTTTTCAAGGCAGACCAGGAACAATTGCTCAGTCAGCAGGCAGAAAGTCACAGCAGATGGGCTGTATGTGACCTTAGAGACTAATGAGCAACCTGAGAATAGAAATATGTATCACAAAGAGTAAAGGCATCTACTTTATATATGGTGTACTGAAATCTTCCACATAAAAGAGATCTGTCTTTCAGGTCTGATCTTCATTCTTCCTATATTTTAATTTTTATGGTCAGAAACAACTGAATCAGCTCAAACTAGTAATCTAATCACACCTTTATCATGTGGTCTGTTCTATTTGACAATTAGTCCCCTCACTAACCACATTATGGCAGCCTCTGACTGGACCAGCAAGAGGCCAAAATGCTGTTCAACTTATAACATGAACATTTTGTACTGTGTTTATTATTACCTTTGCATTATTTTCTTTCTGCCTATTTATTTACACTCCTTAGACTGCATAGGCACTTTACTGAGATGTACCTTGACAGTCAGCTTTCTCTGTTATGTCCTTTTGTGGTGGTTTTTTTTCCCTAGAGTGATTATTGCAGCTTATGCTCAGGACTTGCCATCAGTGACATGTCTAATCATTAGGTTGTTTTTCCATACAACAGGAGGCATGGTTGTCTTTCTCCAGAGCAGATCAGTGATGCTTCCTATCATTTATTTATGCATGAGCTGTTTAAGAATAACAATAAAATAGACCTAACAGAACAGTTTCTGAGAGATGTCAGGATTTCACTCCAGTTCCATTCAAAGTCTCCACTATATTTTTTTCTTGTGTTAAAACCACACAGAAGATCATCAAAACAAAGAAATATGATTTCTTTTTATTTGTATAAAAGAACCTTCATCTCCATCAAGGTTAATGTCCCTCCCATCAGGGTTAAGATAATTCTATACTAGGCAATACATACTTGTATGGCAAGAACTTGTCTATGGTTTAGAGAGTTTTTAATGCAAATAAGGGACACAATGACAATAAGAGGACCCAAATGCTTTTGTTCCCACTATATACCTCCATGAGTGAGACAGAGAGAAAGACCAGGCAGCATGAGAGAAAATGTAAAAGGGTTTGATAGTAAAGGAGAAAACCTGCCCTGGGCACTCCAAGAGCAGGGTCATTGGCTCAATCCCATCTAAGATGCAGCCTACCAGAGATTACATTAGTTTTACTCCATCACAGGAAATCACCAGTCTGAAAAAGCTTTTTTATTTTTTTTTCTTCTTTTTTTCCTTTACATGATACAGTGTTGTGGTGAAGCGTCTCAGATGAGAGAGACACCTTTCCACAAAATCTGTAAGGTGAGGGGAAACAACCATGACAGGACTGGAAATCACACTCCCACACCGACTTGCCACTCAACAAATTTTGAGTAGATTCACAATATGTGTGGTTCAGCTGGAGAGAACATCGCCCTCAAACACTTTTGAGGTGAGATCCTAGAGGATAATAGGAGTCTGAATAAGGACGTAGCAGTGTATTGCAAATAAAGCCAGCACTCACTGATTCTCTCCTGAACCACCCAGTTCTGCTGCCTACAGCCAGAGCCCCCCCCAGCACACTGCCCTTTCACAGTCACCCCAATATTCATTATAAGTCTGTTCCCACAGTCCTGGCACTGACGTTCTGAAAGCAAATCATCAGCTCTCTCGGTTCTCCATTTTGTTTGACATCCAGCAAGACAATGAACCACTGTGACAAATTACTAACATCAGAAACCCCATCAAGGAATATTGTGACAAATAGAAACTCTGCAATTACTTCTTTCATAGCCCTTGACATCGTGTCTGCAAGTAGCATCAATCAGAGCATTCAAGATACGATCAGACAGTCTCTGAAACCCCCTTTGCACTCTCCAGATGTGCCATTACATGCTTTACTTGTTGAGGACTGTTACTAATTTTAATATAGATCTTCTAATCTTGGATGATATTTTGATGGTTTTGTTTCCTGTTTTGTAGTCATGGCCCTTTTTGTCAGGAGAGAATCACAGGAAGGTTCTAAGGTGCGTCCTTTCAGGGGGTAGCCTCCAGTAATTTTACTGGACAATATAAAAAAATCCCCTTTATCATCAATATTAGCTGTCCCTTATTTCCATTAACCCTTTAATATAAAAGTATATCCAAACTAGATTGGTTTACAAAAGAATACACAAAATGCTCAGGGATTAAGACATACAAGTTGGCAAAAATCTGTGGGTTAAAGTCTAGTGCAGTTACTGCACCTTGTGCCAAATATGTTTCACAAAAATTTCAGGAGAATGAACTTTAATCATAATATTGGAGCTATTTATGCTAATATTTGATAAAGCATTAAAGGAGCTATTCAACTTTCTTAAAGACCTGATCTATCCCAAAGATGGTAAATTTTTAAAACTACAATCTTATTGTTTATTCTTTCAGAATCCAAAATATTACCTTTTTGTTTGTTTGTTTTTGTTAAGCCTTCAGAAAGTCCTCCATGAAGTCATTTGGGAAGTTATATGACACTTTTAAAACACATCACTACAAAAACTGCCCTACCATTTGTTGTATTTCCCGAACTACATCTGTGCCAGACCTAGAGATGATCCACACAGCATCCTAACTTTTGTTTTATATTAACCTTAACAACAAACCCGAAAACTTTGTGTCTGCTTGTAAAGGCCTGACAGAGATAACAGACTTCCCTGAGAGTCAAGTGTGAGCATCACAGCTCCTGCTTTCTCAAAGCATTAATTTACCACATAAGGATTAAATAATGAAGTTTAAGGGATACAGATCAGGTTTTATGATGGAACTATATTAATGCACTGGCTGATTAATTTATCTTCAGTTAGTTCTAAAAGAGAACGGTTTAAAATTAGTATATACTGCTAAAACTGTGCATAATGAGAAACCATAATAGTTTGGAGAGTTATTTATTAGTTCAATTTAGGTATGAACCCAACACAATTCTGGTACTTGGAATTGAGTAATACTGTTGAAGTTGTCAAGGAGTTAGAGCTGAGATAGGTTATCTCATCTATACTTGGCCATCCCATATCTGGGGTTCACCAAAACCAGTAATTTCAGAAATCTTCCAAATTTTAGTCTAATAAGAAGGCTACACACATTTTGAATGTTCAGTGAAAATGAACTGTTACCAAGTGCTACAATGTGAGATATCACTTAATTTGACTATATGCTCCCATTAAATTTTAGATCTCATGTGATGACTTCACCATTTAACAGCATTTCTAATTTTTAGCCATTTAGTGCTTTGTAATAGAAAAACACTCTACAAAAAACAACTGGTGAGCTGCTAATGTTCCTTGTATCAAACACAGAAAATCACTTCATGAAAACAATGACACGGGCTTGCTTCATGTCTTCACACTTCATTTCCACTGAGCTGAAATCACTTCAGACATTTCCAGCTGTCAGTTCCTGTCCCACAGGGGATCTGGAACATGCACTGAGATGCCTGGAGGGTTTTGGAGAGAAAAGCTGTCGGGTGGAAAAAAGGGGGCTGGTTGTAACACACTGGCAAGAGGAGGCTTTCTAACAGCAACAGGGAGTGTGGTCTGGTGTGCACAGTGAATACACAGATGTTCAACAGGCCATACAGGTACTTTTTTTGAGCTTATTTCCTAAACTCAAACCTGTGTTTACCTCTGGAAGATCCATATTGGTGGCTGTATAGTGTGTATTTCACAAAGATCGATTAGAAGGGGGTTTTAAAGCAGGTTAGAAATCAGCTCCCTCAGTAATGGGATCTCCCAGAAGGCTCGGCACGATCATGCAGTAAAGTCAGACCTGTGCTTCTCTACTTATCAGGATCATCTAACAAATATGAAGCAAGAAGTGATAGGTGGTGGGGAATCTCCTATAGTTCAAAGAGATTTATGATTTCAGAGCAAAAGTTCATGACATGTCTTTTCAAACCCCTGTCACAGACTTCTGGCTAAGCTCATTTCTGCTCATGTGGTCCTGAATTATTACAGATTGTTGGAATTCAATGAGAAACTGCATTTATCAGAAAAGGATTTGGGCTATCTGATGGGAAAGAGTCCATTGATTTTTTTTTCAACCTGCTACAACAGGTGCTCTTGAAGCTGAAGAGATTCTTTAATGTGTTAAAATGCCCCACATGACCAGTAATAATTCAAGAACTAATACTTTATGCATTCAGTAACAGCTTACAAGCAGCCTAAGATATTGAGGGATGAACTAAGTCAGTGGTTTAATTGAGTGTAACCACTGCATTCTTAATATGTTAAAGGACTTTGCTAGGGAAGAAATCAGGCAAAATTTGGATGAAAAGGACATCGTAGTACCTTGGGATCCTCTATTTCACTTAGGCCAGGAAAATGAGGGCATTCTGAATGCTAGAGACCTTCAGGACGAGAGAAACTGGATCAGAAGCTTTTAGAAGATAATCCCACTCACAAAGTCACTGAAGCAGGAAGGATGAATTTGGAGCTAAGGGAATAGCTCCATTAGTTAGTAGTATTGGAGAATTTTATGCTTTGAGTAAAACATGAAAACCTGGTAACTTTTCTCAGGCTTTATAAGAAAATAACTGGTTTGTATGTGAAACAATTAAAATCTGTTAGCCTTACATATTTAGATTAACATAAGATCACAAATTCTTTTTGATGCTGAGAAACCCGAAGATAGCTGTGCCTCTCATTACAGTCTTTTTTCCTTCTCATTCAGATAAAATTTAAGATCTGGAAGAAAGAACAATTGAAAGAAAGAGCCAAATGAGGTGACAAAAGACTGGTACAGAACAATGTAATGGTTGGGTAAGAGAAGGATGTGTAGTAATGCATTATACTTGCACATTTTCTACTGACTTCCAGTCTTGTCAGCCCTCCTCTTGTACACTGCCACATGTCCTGGCACCATATTTATAATTTTACTGTAGCTACAAAGATGTGGAAAATGCCTGGATCCCCTTGTTCTGTCGTGAAGCTGTGCTTTCCAGCCTTCCAGACTACCTCAGCTTAAAGCTCTCTTGGAGATATTATGAACAGGGTGTGTTATGAACCTGACTGGAGCCAAAACTGACTCTTTGGAGGACTAGAGGGACAAAGAAGAAAAAAACCCACATTTACAATAAAATGTAATAAGATTGATCTCTATAGTCAATGTCTCTTGCTGTAGCTTAAAAATATTTGGCTGCTTAAAGATCTTATAGTAAAGTCATTATTGCTCATGTGAGGTATTACTCTATCCTGTGTGTAACTGATGTTATCAAAATGGTGTTATCAGTATGTGCTCCTATATTTCCTTTCAAATGAGGGGTCTTCTACCCCATCATACTGATCTCTCTTACATTAGACAGTGACAGTAGGGGGTAAAGCAGTAGGAGAAAAGCAGTTAAGAGAAGGTTGATGAGAAAGTTTCCCCCTGATGGTATGTTGGATCCCAGCTGGTGTCTCTGGGGGGTGAATTTTCTGCTAAAAATTCACCTTTTGGAAGGTGATCATCAAACCTTGAGAAGGCCATACAACCCGACTTCCATGGACAGCCAAGCAAGGGCACAAATCAAAAGAGTGATGGGAAAGGCCTATGAAGTGAAAGGCTTCTCGAAAGTCATGTACTACAGCATGGTCAATCAACCCAAATTCACACATCTCAGTTACCATGGGCTAGCAAACTTGACCTTAAGCATGCATTTAGATTTAAAAGGCTTCAGTGAAATAGAGGAGGCAGCAAACACTTGACATTTACAAAACATTTAAGAGAATCAGCTCTTTGCACTTAAAAGCAGATGAAAATCCTTCCTCTCCCCTGCTACTGGAAGCATTCAAAAATGGATCTGTGCTTACGTAAAATCACCTTTTCTGTGGCAGCAAATGGGTATGGCTCCAATCAGCCAGTGAAGGTCTGTCATGGGTCCATACAGATTCATATTTGAATGCTGCCAACAATAACAAGATTTTTCTTTGCTTAAATTGTGGAGTTTGGCACACACATGTATTACAAGGCAGCCCAAGATGATAAAGCAACTGAATTTGGTCCGTGTGTAAGATGAACTTCTCATATTTTAGTTCTTTTCACATTCCCCTACCTCATCTACCTTTCATCCTGCCTTCCTTATCTGCTTTTATCCCAGATCTTAAAGCTTAACCTAAAGCCTATCAAAGTGAAACGTAAAACCTCATCGAATGCAACAGACTTCAGGTCAGGCCTGTAGGGATTAATCAGTGTGGATATGGATCGTGTCTGCGAGCTGCTGAATGCCTTCTGGTCTCAGTAGCATCAACAACCCTCACAGGACCAAGCCCGTAGCTGGCTGGTGGTACCAGGACTGACAGGAGCCTGAGACATTTTGCAGCTTCTGGGTTTCAGAAGTTGTGGCACATTGATCTGACAGGCAGAGGAGCTGGTGCATAGGCATAGGGAGGCTCTAGGAAGTATTTCACAGGATCAGAAGCTTCTTAGGCCCACCTCAAATCTTCATTTGAATTATCTTAATAGGCTTTTCCCCTCAACCCTCCTGGGGCCTAAGGGAAAAAAAAAAAAAAGGTTTAAGAAATTAATTCAGGTTCATGTTCTTTTGTGACTGCTCCTACTGAGTACAATAAACTGACATGCTGCTTTTAATTAGCATTTAGTTAACTGCTCATTTTTGTGCAGAAACTATGCACCAACTCCAGTGAACACAGAGGTGCTTAAGTGAGGACAGGAAGATTGGGTGGAATTATTTAAAAAGCAGCCCTTCAGACTCAGTATTCAGGCTCTGTCTGATTTGAAACTGTACTGATAAAAACAATGAAATTTTAACAGAAATCTAAGTATTATTGATAATTCACCTTAAGTAACAAACTTTAAGTCACTATCACAGAATAGAACCACAGAATATTCAGAGTTGGAAGAGGTCCCATTAGGACCAAAGTCCAACTCCTGGCCCTGCACAAGACAGGCTCAAGAATCCCACCATGTGCCTGAGAGCGTTGTCCAAACACTTCTTGAACTGAGACAGGCTTGGTGCTGTGACCACTGCCCTAGGGAGTCTGTTCCAGTGCCCAGCCATCTTATGGGTGAAAAACCTTTTCCTAATACCCAAATTAAACCTCCCCTAATTCAGCTTCACGTGCTGTTCCCTCAGGTCCAGTCACTGATTACCACAGAGAAGAGATCAGTGCCTGCCCCTCCTCTTCCCCTCATGAGGAAGTTGCAGACTGTAATGAGGTCTCCCCTCAGTCTCCTCTTCCCCAGGTTGAACAGTTCAAGTGACCTCAGCCACTCCTCATATGGCTTCCCCTCAAGGCCCTTTACCATCTTCATTGCCCTCCTTTGGATGCTCTAGTATTCTTTCTTATATTGTGGTGCCAAAATTGCCACAATGTTCAAGGTGAGGCCGCCCCAGTGCAGAGCAGAGCGGGACAATCCCCTCCCTTGACCGACTGGCCATGCTTTGCCTGATGCCCCCCAGGACACAGTTGGCCCTCCTGGCTGCCAGGGCACTGCTGACTCATGTTCAACTTGCCACTGACCAGGACCCCCGGGTCCCTTTCCTGGCACTGCTTTCCAGCATCTCATTCCCCAGTCTGTCCGTACATCCAGGGCTGGTGAATGCCCAGACCTCTAATTTGTCAAGGTCTCTCTGTGGGGCCTCCCTGCCTTCGAGGGAGTCAACAGCTCCTCTGAGTTTTGTGTCACCTGCAAACTTGCTCAGTATCCCTTCCAGTCCTTCATCTAAGTAATTTAAGAAGACACTGAAGATCCCTGGGCCTAAAGTGGAGCCTTGCAGTGACTGGCCATTAAAACATAATGAGGTCCTGCAACTACAACACAAGCACAACCCAAACCTGAGCTCAACAATCAGTGCCTAAAATCACAACAAAAAAATAACACCTTCCATGGCAAAAACAAATTTACAAAGCTGTAGGTGATTTCATCAGCACAAGTTCTGCATAGTCATTGCTCTTACCATACCCATATATCCACCCATTAGGATAGACATCTACCAGTAGAGAGCTGCTGCACCTTATTTCAGTAGGGCTGGAAGACCCAGCTTTTGAAAATCAAACTGCATAATTTCAGAGAACACTGGCCTCCTGTGAGCCGTGCTCCTTCCTCTGCCACCACACAGCACCAGAAATCTTGCTAGAACATTTGGGTTGAAAAAAATTCCCTATTTCATTTTCACAATTCACACGAGCTGCTTCTTGAAAAATTAAAAGTCATCTTGGCAAAAAAGGGAACTAATCCAGATGTTGGCTGAATTCATGAACAGGGTAGTAAGTTTTCTCTACTGACTTGCAAATGAACATCATCACGTACAAAAACTTGTAAAATGAGCTGCTGCATGTGAAACTTGCACGTCTCTTCAACTGAGGAAGAAATGCAGCCTTCCCTTTCCCAAGTTGGGAAATCCTGAAAAAATTCTTTCTTAAGTGTAAGAAAATATTCATGACCTTGTTTGTCCCACCTGCTGTTCTTGGTCAGTATTCTCCAGAGCGGAGCCTGAACCCAGGGGTGAGCTGGATTAGTTAGAAGCCACTGGAAATTTTCCCATATCCTTTCTTTATTATTATGGGATTTTCAACTACAGAAGCTGTGCCATCTTTGAAAAAAAAACCCAAAAACAAAAACATTTAGCCAGTTTTTCCAGGCAGAAACAAGTCATTTATGCTTTTAAAGTCATGTGGGGAACCAAGGAATTTTTACCATTATTTCACTACTAACACTGCAATAGGAACAGCAGTCAAGGACCAGAGCCACCTACATGGCCCTGTGCTTCAATTATGGGTGAAAGAAGAGTAACGTAAGTGTGTCTGCTGACCCTCACCATCAGATTGAGTGCACCCTCAGAAAGTTTGCAGATGACACCAAGCTATCCTTCAGGCATGTGGCTGACATCCTGAAGGACAGGATTCCACCCAGAGGGACCAAGACAAGCTCAAGAAGCTGGCCCATAGTCATGAGGTTTAACAAGGTCAAGTGCAAGGTCCTGCCCCTGGATTGGGGTGCACCCCTGTCAGCCCAGAAGAGCAGCTCAGTTCCCATGCACAGTCTCAGATGCCGTTTACAGGGTTAGACACCTCCTTACTTAACAAATATGTCTCAAGAGACATGAAATGCCACCCACTGGGACACGCTGCATCAAAAGAGAGGGAACTGTTTTTAGAAAGCTACTGCAGGAACAGAAGTAGCCACTCTGCACCCCTGTATTTGCTGTATAGCCACTGGTGAGCTCTGTGCCGACACTTCTGTGCTGAAGTTGCTCACGGTCTCTCAAGGTACTGCACTGGTAATACTGACTGGGCTAAGCATGGCTTGCTGTACCTGAGAAAGTCCGAGTAATAATCATTACTGAATACATAACTTTTTACATGCCTTGTAAAATCATGCCATTTTCGAGCACTGAAAGGTTGCTGGAAAGTCACTCAGAGTGGAACCAGAGTACCACTTCATTATCATGAGCTTGTTTGTGTTATTTTCATAAAGGAAACAAACACAAAATGAACAAAAAAAGTGACACACTATTGCAGAATAGTAAAAATTGTAATTCAAGTATTAATCACACTGAGTCCCGTGAGTTTTTGTCAGATAATAAAGGGGTGATGGATTGATCTCTAAAATCACATGCATATTATGAGAATAATCCTCACTTTAATACAGGGCCATAGAATTTTACAGCCTCATAAGCTTGCAAGGTTTCACCTGGAACATCAAAACAATTGCTAAAAGCTTAATAAATTCCACAGCTAGCCATCTGCTTACCCTCCTGACCTTTCAAATCTTATAAAACCCCTAGCTCATAATTTTTAAGTCTATGAGTTTCAAACCCCCCCCTTTTTTTTTTTAATACAGTATATTCAGAAGGTTACTTCATCTTTTCCATGTAATAAAGAAGATCCATTCCATTTGATAATACTTTGTGGCAATAGACATTTTTTCTTGAAAGGACTGAGTGCTATCACTGGAGCTAATGGGATTGTGGGACATTGCCCACTGTTTTATCGGGTTGGAAACATTTATTTTGAGTCATGCTCTTCTTGTATGGATTCACCCATCAGTCCCTATTGGAAATTACATCCAGCAACTGCTTTGGAAGAAGGTTAAATAGCACCAGTGTCTGTTTCCTACCTTAATCTCTGGTATAGTGAATCACTCCGCTTTGTTTTTCTGAAAGTCATAAAGGTTAAGGTTTCCTATTTCTCAGCACTAAATTACTGTATCTTCTCCTGAAATTATTATTTCTGTTCAAGTTAGACAATTCGGAATATAAAACCTATTGGTACATTGTTTTAATACTTTTGTATTGCCAAAACCCCTAAACAGGATGTGCCACATTTCATAACTGACACGAGTTAATAGGCAAACTATTGCAAATACGCTCCCTTGATGCCACTGATACAGACAGCAAGTTAAAAAATATGAAAACATATACAAGAGAAAACTAAAAATTATCAGTGCAAAGGTAATAAATTAGGGCTTACACATATAGCAGTTTAAGAAAAGACAGTTTGGAGACATCAGCACATAGAAAGAAAACAACAAAAAAACCCCTAACATGTTAGAAACAAGCAAAAGACAAATCAGGGCAAGGGCTTTAGGCTGATGTTCTCTCTGTGAAACACACCAGAAGACAGCACAATGTTAAAGGATAAAGGAGATCACTTCTCTGATGTTTTCACTGGTGGAAAAATAATATCCCATACTATCTTCCTCTGATATCTATAGCAAGCTTAGGGAAGGACTGCTCTCTCTTCTGTGTCATAGGGAGACCTGCTGTCCCTCATGCTGTAGTGGTCAAACACTAGGGGAGATTGAATTGAAATTACATCATCTAATCAAGTCATTCTCCAAAAGTGATTCTCCCATTTCTTTTGGGATTTCTTTTATTTTTATTTTTCCCCTCTACCAGAGATAAGGACAATGTTCATGCTTTTCACATGGATACTGAAGAGTCACTAGTTAATGTTCAGAAATACAAGCAAGGTGAAAAAAAAATCTTAATTGTTACTCACTCAAATTAGTTTTGACAGTTCTTTCAAAGGCTCTACATTTGTCCTCAGCAATGAATAACTAAAAAAATTAGAGATTCACATGCAATTCTGAAACTGCTTTCATTTTCAAAGAAAAAATATTTTTTTAGATTAACATTATCAATTCTCCCCTTCCCCAAATTCATTTATAGTCATGTTATTTTTTTCCAGTTTCCTGACAAGGTGAAATCTATTCAGTCTCCCCATAGGAATGTCTCCCTTAATAACCCTTGAACTTCTTGGTCACTTTTAAAGAGGCATAGCTTTCAGAGCTGTGAAACTGCTGCAAATATAATGAAAACAGTCGACTATTGAAAAAAAGAAATCCAAATCATTCCCTCAGCTGAGGGAAAGATCTTTCCCCATTCTCAGAGATAAGAGCCAGCAAACCAGCACACGTGTGCTCTGAACGTGCCACAGCAATTTGTCCAGCCAAATAAACTGGGGATGCTAGAGAGAGATAGGCTTGCTGCAGGAGTGAGATTGTCAAGGAATAACGAGAGAACTAGAGGAAAATGGTTGTAACTGGCAGTAAGATGATATTAGGGAACAGAAGGCAAAAAGGAAGAATGATTTTTAAAACCAGCTTCTGCTCACAAAACAATTTTTCTTTAGAGGAATAATTAGGCTAGAGTACATTAGTTCATCTCTTTATGAGCTTTCCTTTAAAATACTTTCAAATAAAAGGTGTGAGTCAGTGTTTAAAAGAAACAACAGGAGAATATCTACCTTTACACCATCCTGTAATGTGCAGGAAGGACTGAATAGGAATTCACTTTAGGAACCATGAAGTCAGAATATGTGTCAGGAGAAAGAGTTCTCATTGAATTAAAATACTTGACATATTCAGTGAATTAAGGGAGCCTACTGTTCTGTTTGACAGCAAAAAATGTTTTGCTAATAAATCTGTCAGTTGCACTACATTAGCAAACTACTAAATGCAAACTCCTCCATAAGTAAGTGTGGACACTTCCAGGAGCATTCCCAGCACAGGGGAAAACTGACACTGGCAGCTGTGGAGGAGGACATATGAGGATAACCACTAGGAATACTTTGGAAGAAGAAACAATGGGTTAAATTAGCATTATTTCCTCTTCATTACAGCCTGTGAAACAGAAGATGAACCAGTATAAAGCCACTTCTCCCTTGTTACAGTTGCAGTCAAAAAGATACCAGCCTCGGGTCATGTTGGTCTCTATGTAATGTGCTGTCAGATCTTGCAGTCTTTTCATTTTTTGTTATTTTAATTGGGAATTAATTTTATTATTTTAATTGGGAACCCCACTATTTCCTCACAGTAAATGTGGTCAGAGACAATATTATTCTACACATTTCCTCTGCCACCTGTCCAAGCCAACAATGTCAAGATGGTTTCAGAGCAGTTAAGGAGTTGAAGCCCAAGCACATGCAGTATTTGAAGGCACATTGATCCATCTTTACTTGTTGCCTTTCTGTAGTTTGAATTCCATTAGCTAGCAAGAGCTGAGATTTGGCCTTTTTTTTAGGATGTCATCCTTCTAAAATTTGCCTCAGTTAGGAACTTATCCATTCCAATGCTTATTTTTTTCTTGGCTTAGACCTAAACTATAGGCACAGAATCCTTTCTTGTATTTATTTTCTACATAAAGTAAACAGCCAGTGCAAAAGTTATTTAAAAACTCTCATCTTTGGGATAAAATTGTGCCATGAAAAAAAGTTTAACCCAGCGTAACTCAAAACCTGCTCTTCAACAAGCACAGCTGCTCACACACCTTGCAGAGGGTTGTGGGTGGACTGGCTGGTTGATTTTCAGTTCAGTGAGTACTTCCTAGGGAATACAGACAGATATTGTTCATTGCCATTTTATTTCCCCATAGTTTAGATTTGCTTCCCTCCAGAACATCCACATGAAAAGGACAATTCTTGGTTTCCTCCAGCACTTGTCCAGTGTAACTCTATGGAGCAGAGGACAAACAGAAGCACTTCAAATTCTTTTCTTCATATAAGTCAAGCGCAAAAAGCTTCTCCCAGAGCAGATCCATCCTGGGGAGAAGCCCTCCAGAGCAGCACAGAAAAGAAATGGCATTTGAGAAGAAGAATCTTTCTTTAAGGATAATCCAAAACAGATTAGGGGCTGTGTATCTCACACTATGTTGATTTTGGTCACAGAGCCTTCAACAAGGAAATGTGGTGGTTGCGATAGGACACGTAGTCCTGGAAATTATTAAATATCTTGAATATCAGCAGCAGTTGCCATAGCAAGTACAATATCACGTATAGCATGCAGGTCACTGTGATCTTTTGTCCTGTTCATTACTGACCAGACTTTCAGCTGATAACTCTAAAAGACGTGGGAAATCATGTTCTTAAAGAAACACCATTAAAAATTTTGCAAGGGGGGGAGGTGTTTGAAACCAAGAATGGATACTAATGGTGCAGTAATTAAGTAAATCAGAGTTGATGAAAGTTAAAGGGAAAATTACATGTTTAAATGGGTAGAAAAGGAAACAAAGTTCAAATTACGATCACCCTCATTTTCAATCGTTCGACTTCTCATTTACTCACCTGGGGGGAATTGATAGCAGATGAAATTTATTTGATGGCACAGTAAGAAACTGGGCTTCGTCTTTCTTCACAGTAGATGTGAGTGAGATTATTTCAAACATTTAATACTAAGAAAGCAGAACCTTTATTCAGAATTCCAAAACAAAAAAAGACTGGTGGTTCCATTTCTAGTGGAAAAAAATTCTGTGCCACATCCAAGCAGTCTGACTAATTGACACTGTGATTTGGAAAGTCACAGGATGGATTGCTCAGTAGAAAAGTGATCTCACTGGCACTGTGTTAGTGACCCATTAGCACTGCAGCCTACAGTGGAATAAACTCAATTTACCAAGAGAATATGTTCAGTGTTTGATACACTTTGATACGGTTTCCTTCAATAAGCCTCCCTCACTCCTTACACGCAGTGTCCCTTTCTGTCCTGGGGAACAAACCACAGATCTATACAGACATACCAAGAAAGAATCATGCACTCAGTCAGCACAGCTGCTGCAACTCTTAGGCACAAAATAACCATGAAAGAGGAGCTCAGCAGAATTGCCTAAGCATTAAGTTGATCCTCACATTTCAGATCTGTGTGTGCTGGCATTGAACAGATTCAGAAGCATTCTCCACCTGCACCTTCTTTCGATCTGTGAGACACTCGTCAACCTTGATAGTTCAACTACTAGTTCAGAAATAATCTGAATCGTTCCAGTTCCTCTGCATTGATATTAGCTTTGCTTAGAGGAAAATTATTTCATATGCAGAGGAGAAAATCACAACTGTTACTCAACCAGAATACACTTGATTACATGCAACAAAATAACACCTTGTTATGTTGTGAACAAATGCAATATTATAGACACACATCCCTCAGATAAAAAAATCAAAATCACATTAAGTATTTTTATATTTACTCCACAAAGGTTTACTGTGTTTACTACTAATTTGGTTTTTTCCTTCAATAACACAGGACTTACACATTGGAATTCATCCTGTAATGTAGTCACTGTATGTAACAAAATCTTAAAGGTCAGATTTAGTATCAAAGCCTGACTTCTAGGAATTTCATAATTAAAGGCAAGGAGGAAATGAGAAGAACAGAATAGACCACATAGATGAATAATTATTGTTGAACAAAATACTATTTTTTTTTCATTGGTCTGATTTTTGCCACAGTTGAGAAACTCACTGCAAATCAATACAAAATTGTTATTAAACAAACAAATTGTTACTAAATTGAAGAGTAGATCTAGAATAATGTAAAAAATACATAAATAATCCAAAATCTATATGTGCAATTGTTGATTTTCAAAAATGCAAACTATTTAATAGCCTTGGAAGACTACCGCAGTAAAATTAGATTCTCATATGACCTCTTATGTCATCCTGGGCTGCCCTTCCTCTCCACGTTTCAAAGCTAAAGGTTTGATTCTGCAAGAAGTGCGTGCCCTCCAAAAAGGCCAGAACTATCCAAAACCAATTTTAATAAGATCCCTCCACAGTGAAATAAAAATATCTCCTAATACCCTTTTTTCTTTGTAAACAAATTCACTTTGAGATGGGACTGAAGTTTTCACTTGAATTGAAAGTGGATGAGCTGGATCTAATCCCACAACCTTGTCAGTCTTCAAGACATCCACACAGCACTTTATTTTTCAGCCACAGTCTGTGCACCAAAGCAGTGAGAAGGTTTCTCATCACGAACAGCTCAGGACATGAGAATGCTGCCCAGCAAGGTGAAGTACTCACTGAAGACTTTGAATTTAATGCAAAGGTTCACTTACATAGTTTCTGAAAGGATTATTAAAAAAATAGAGCACAGGTAGGGTAGGTTGCTATGGTAAATAACCAACACAGTGGTGTAAAGTTTATGTTTGCAGACAACAGTAGATGAATACCGAGGAATGGGATGCCAGTATTAATACTCATGACATATCTTTACATTGTCTAGAGTGACATTCATCCCAAAGGCCAGCAGCAGGCTTGCTTTACACACTGAGTCCTTGATCTGTAATCTGTTTCACTGCACAGAATGACAGCTTGTGCTACCTGCTTCTGCTTCTCTATTAACATTTCAAATGGTCTTCGTTCTCTAAGAGAATTCTAAAATCTAAAGTCACATCAGTAACACTAAGCAAGCTAGGAAAAGATCAAGATGTGTTAATGTCTCTGGAAGGTGTAATTATGAGAAAAAAATGGGGTATTATTCTCCTTGTCAAAACACAAGGCACTTCCTGTGCAAATGCATGTAAAAACTTAAGTCCTCCCAGAGAACATGGCAGCACCCCCTTGAAGAAGTAAAAAAACCTAGGGAATTTTCAGGATGATAAAAACTTTTCACCTTTCACTGAGATACCCACCTTGTCAGGGCTATTTCTGGCATGCTCATAGGGTAGTACAAACAAGCAGCAAAAAAATACCATAGAGGATACTTGGGCTTTCATTGTTAGATATTCTTCTTAATATATTTTCTCGCCTTTGGGCCTCCTTTTCTCCTTATTATTCTCCAAGTTCATTCTCTTCTGACTTAAAATTTAAAACACAGAAGATGGAGAAATTTCTCAGCTTGATGAAGCAAAAAGCATAAATAATATTGAGGGTGAGATCCTCTGATGATGTAAACCTACCAGAGCTGTAAATCATGAACCCCCAGTGATGTGCCATGGGCAGCTCCCACACTCCCACTTCTGTTTGTCTACAGGACATTTGGGATATTTCTTTTTTCCATGGAGAAGGGGCAAATGGGAAGGGCTGGCAGGTTTGGGGTTGGCTTTGTTTGAAACCTGCACTGTTCTAACTTTGCTATTTACTCAAACAGGGACAGCAGATTAACTATATATGGTAATAGATGCTTAGATAAATGAATTATGGACAGAGAGCTGCCATCATGTCATTTCAGTTTTTGAAAAGCTACTTGCAGGACATAGACCTGTGGAAAAGCAATTATCAGAACATCTCAGTATTTATTAATACATTAAATGCAAGATGTATCCTGGCCCTAGAATATGTATATATGTGTAAGTGAATAGTAGTACACTTTCAATTTTGTTTACAAATATTTAGGTTAGAAAACTAATGGTACAGCTGGCAAGTGTCTGTCCAAGGCCATTCTGCATCAGGTTCTGCTTTGTGAAAGAGTTGTAGAAGAGGTCAAAAGACTTAATTTGCTCAGATTCTTGGGTCTGTAGGCCTTTATTCAAAGCCTGTAGAAAACATACCCACACACGTCTTTGTACAAGCTATAAAGGTCTAGCCAGACCCAGGAAAAAAACAGCAGCAGAACTGACCACTGTGAATTAGTGTGACCTTCAGAGCAGAGGTTTCACTACCTATGGGCTACTGCACAGCAAGAAAAACCTTGCTCTTCACTTCATAGCTCACATGATTACATCATTTTTAATGACCAGCTGAAACAAATTATCCTTGTAAAAGAAGTGTTTTATTTTCTATTGACTATATTTGTTTATAGTTATTAATTTTTTTTATGGTTAAACATAACTCCACTAATCATACAGTTACTCACTTTGAGAGAAGGAAATTTGTTCATATTTATTGATATGCCAACAGTTTTATAATCACTACAGTAGTCTCCATGCTCACCATCAACCATATTATTATACTACACAATTTTTTCCTCTGTGCTTGACATCTCTGATTAATAAAGCTAAATGGTTGTAGATGGCCTCTAATTTCACAGCCCATGCCTGGCTTTCCTTTGCATACATCAGTATATTCTGCCTAAATCCTCATGCTCCTCATTCTGTTGTCTGTGGGAAACAGAAGCTGTGAGCATCAGAAAGACCCTGTTACCTAGTAACACGTACCTTCCTAAGCTATATTTCTAATCTTGTGAAGATTTTTCCTGGCAGATGTGCAATTTCTGCTCTTGCACACGGTTTTCTCTCACACACAGCAGGAGCCCTTCCCTTTGGTAGGTATTTGCTGCTGACCAGTACTGCTGACTAGTAACATCCTCCTTTTCACCTAACACACCTGCTTGCCACTCTGGAGTTTCGCGTGTTGAATCCCAACACATTCCCACCATTTCCTGCTGCATGTTGATTACAAACCCCTGGTCAAATATCTTAGAACAAAACTTGCTAAAGACGATGCTTGCTCACATTTGGTCAGGTTTGGTTAGTGACATCCTCTTGTACCATTCTAAACGTTCGCTCTGCTTTTCACACTTCTCTGCACTGAAAGGACAACGTGGGTTCTTCTGACACACCTGAGGTTCTCAAAGAAGCAAGCTTTCAGAAGGTACTACTAGATATATAAATTGTGTCCTTGAGTTCTGTTTGTCTAGAAGACCACTTGTGTTGTACATAAAGGCTGAAGAAGCGATTTGATTGCTACTTTGCATTCTCTGTCAGGTTAATTGTCATCAAACCACATCCTTTTTGTTGCTTGAGAGATCAGTAACAAGCACACCATCTCTTATTTAAAAATAAATACAGACCATTTCAGAGTAAATTATTTTATGTGGCCTCTACTTGATTGTTATTTATCCTACACTGAAAATCAGAACATGGAAAGGCAGAGATAAGGGGGAAATTCAAGGCAGGACAGAAACACAGACTTGTGTGTGGAAAGCACTCGCTGTGTTTTCAGACTATACAGGTATCTGTAGAACAGTTAGTGAATGTTTGTGTGGTACTGAGACTTCTAGACTGTTGAAGTTTTTACAAAAATAAAATGCAATATTTCTTTAGGCTGCACAGTGAAATAAAATAGCACTAACCCACATCCTTACCAGTGGGTGCTTGTACAGCTTTACAGCCCAGAGCAATGCCATTTTTTTCCTAGAGTAGTTCACTGTACATGTCTTTATATTTTAATTGGAAGAAAACTTTGAGCACACCCCCATAGCTGTGTGATCAGCTTCCAGGTTCAGTTCCATGCTCCCTCTTTCAACTGTTCTTAAATCTTTCAGGCAGACTTCTTTCTGGCTGAATAGTTCGTGTTTGAACTCATTAGGAGCTGACCTGTTTGTCCAAATTCAACAGCCCTTGCAGCCATTAATGAGTCCCAAAAGCCATGATAGCAAAGACATTTTCCCATCAGGTTCCAGCTAGAAACTGTGTATGAAAATAACTGAGGCAAGAAGCATCTGGCATCAGTGTGAGTTGAAGCAAAGATCTGTCTCAAGAATGTCAGTCCGTGATCTCTGATTCAAGAAATTCTATCCAACATGAGAATACCTTTTGGCTACAAAGATTTCTTACCAGGATTAAATGGCAGAATAGTTCAAGTCTTTGTCCGAAACGTTCTAATGAACTATTAGCAGAGCTTACACTAGCTTTACTAGTACCGTGTTTACAAATGTGTTTACTTCAATTCCTCACTCCTACCACACCATTCCTTTTCTCACCTAGATGGAGATTACTTGCAGCACGCTGAGCTGTCTTCTTTTACTTCCTAATTGCCACAGAAACCCTCAAGGTGAAGGATTCTTTTTTGTTTGTTCATTCTCTGGGACAAGACAGTGTGGGGAACCTTCTCTCTGTCACCAAATGATGTTATTTAATTAGAGTTTATCACTCTTAGCTACCAGGACACCAAAGGACAGCTTAAGAGGGGGAAAAATGAAATATCAAAAACAACAGATGGATTATTGTATCCCAGACAGACCCATTCAATGCTCCAGCTTTTCCAGGGCATATCTGAAGTCTGTGAGAATGGATGGTAACAGGTTTTCACTGCACGGGAACTGGGAAAAGAAATATCACAAGTAGGGAAAAGAACCCAAAACCTCTGTGCAAGGACAAATGACCCAATGTGTTCGTTCCCAGTAACTGTAGCGACTTGGTACAGCTTTGCAAATCTATTTCATTGTTGCTATGAATTGGTTACTTTAAATGAATCCTCACTTTTCCTAACTCAAGGCATAGCAAATTGCCTGTAAGTAGTTTTGGGTCGGGTACACCAATTTTCAGACTGAAGTTGCAATTATTTTTTTCCAGCTTTCACTCTCACAGAGCCTTTGCTCAGTTTAAGGAGAGTCAGCATATATAATAACTTGCATTGCAAAGAACGTGATGCAGCAATTAATACTATGAGCATTTCAGATCAGATTCCTTTCAGTTTAGATCTCTGCTGATGCTTTTAGTGTGGTTCTCCAGCTCACACCCTCAGCTCCTGCATTTTGTAGAGCCTGCGCAGCCTTTCAATTGTCTAACCTTTCTGCTTTCTCCAGATGCTAAAATTGAATATAATTTTACTTTATTCAGTATTAATAAACTGTAAACAACATCATAGCCTATTCTTGGCAAAGTGCCTGAATTAAATAAGTTTCTTAATGTGTCTTCTATCTGTATTAGAGCTACTTAAAAGCAATATGCCAAGTATGCTGATGATAAAAAGACCATTTTTCATTCATCTGTTTGCTTTTAAGCTCCATATATTTCCTGTGAATATTTTCTTTAGCATAAAAAATTGCCAATGTGAGTCTTTGTACTTAAAATACATAAATTACTATCTAGCTTTACAAAGAAACTACTATTTTTCTGAGCAAGACTGTCAATTCTCTTTCTTTAGAAGGTAAAATCCATGTCTATTCCCACTCTAGTGAAAAAAATACCCAGTTGGACAACTGATATGACAGAAGTTGTCTTTGAACTGCTTCTACAGGTCTGATCATTTTTGCAAAATATCAATTATTATTCATATAGTTGTCCAGGAGATTTATTTTTTTTTAGCTGAACAGATGTTAGCTGGAAAACTTGGAAGAAATTCATATCAAACCTTTGTATTAAGTTAATGTTCACTCTAAAACCAGACAACAGTAGTCAGTAATCATTGTTATCATTTTAGGCAAACCATCCATAATTAATGGTTAGTTCATTTATTACAGGTTTTTAATGAGCTGATGGATTTGAGTAGTCAAGTCCTGAATCTCACATCTTGTGCATATTTTAACTTCTGCTGCCGGTTTCCAACCAAGTAGCTAGCACAACTTTTATTTCAAAACTTAAATTTGCACTTAGGAAAAAAAAAAAAAACCAAAAACCCAAGGAATCCTACTCAGCTATACCACACTTATTATGCTTCACCGTAATTATTTAATACCATGACTGCCATACATATTTATGTAGAGTATGCAAGCAACAGAGAATCCATATCAAGACAGCACACCATGGGTCAGTGTTGAGGGACCCATTCACTTTTCTTACTACACTTAAACTTGTCACTGATTTGGAATAATAAACCAAGCAGTCAATTCTGAAGCCCAGAGACGCCCCTTTCCCCACTTGGTTAACAGAGTTATGCCAGGAGCGAGTTTTCTGTTACATACTGACCAGATATTGTGAACCAAGTTGTCAAGTTTCTATCTTGCTGCATCAGGGAGAAAGAAGGAATGGCAAAGATTGAGACCCAATACCAGTAACTTGAAAATATTCTGTCTAAAGAGTAACAGATGTCCACTTCCCAATTTTAGAAGGCTATACAAAACCCCTCAAAACAACAAACACCAACCATACACCAATCTGAAGCCCAAGAATGTAAACCCTGAAGAACAAAAAACATAATTTCAACTCTCTTACGTCAGTAGAGAGAAAACCCTTCTGAAAACCTGGAAGCATTTCACTGCTTAGGAGCTCCAACTTTGGGTGTTTAGATGGCAGCTTGGGAGGACCTGAGGCTGATTGCACGGCATGTGGAGTGCACTGGAAATAGCCAGGGCTCTTCCTACAGTGCAGTCACGTTGTTAAGTAATGAAATACTTATTTGCATCTTTACCCAATAAAATTTCATATAAATATAGGTGCTGATAACGCAGCATTATTTATGGATAACAGCTGTCATATTCCCCAGCTGTTTCCTTGTTGTCTGCTATAACATATGTTAATCTAAACTTTCACCAAATGTCATGGATTGTTTGCAGTGCTCCAGCTGCAGCTTGGCAAATTTTTCCTCTAGGTTTCTGTTGGCTCTGGAAGTGATTACACAGACAGCCCATAACAACATAAACAAGTCTTGTGTGGCTGCTGAGCTGTTCGTTAACTCAGCTAAGTGAACGTTTGCTGGAAGAAGCAAAACATGGATGTGAAGTATCTCACTTATTTTCATTTTCTGGGGTATTTTTGGTTGCTGTCAGTAGAGAAAATGCAGGGGACGCTGGAGTCAAAGGAATCTTTAAGGAAAAAATGCATCACACTGAACACATTATTTTTATTCCCTCGATGGCCTCAAGTTAAAATAAGTTTAACTTATGCTTGTAGATAAACTGTATTCCAAACAAGCTTTCAAGAGTGAGATCCTCAGCTTACAAAGGCAACCATAAAAATTTAATTGACTTAACATAGCAGGACTGGGTGACAAACTTTACAATCGATAAAAGGTTGCCATATAATATGAATAGAAGGGAAAAAAAACAGGACAAACCGAATATCACAGTCTGTGCACAACTTCTAATGCACTGCATTGCACAGTAGGAAAAAAACATGTAGCAATGAATAGTCTAAAGCAGAAAACTGAAGGTGGAGGAGAAAACAACAAGAAGGATTGACAGGACTTGTCAGGCTTGTTGGGTTTCTTTCTCATGGGAAACTTTCAATCAGAATAAATACCATCTACATGCTGGAAACAAAGGCTGATACAGAGGGGAGGCTCTGATTTCTCATGCAAGAGCTTTTACCATCCCTTTTCTACCGTGCTGCCTCTTCCACAGTGGGACACTGGCATTTCTTTGAGATGTGCAAACAGTAAAAACATCTCCTGCTTTCTTTTTCCCCTATGTTGCCATCACTGTTAAGAAATGATATTTAAATTACACTAAAGGTCAGCCTTGGCAGACAGAACAACTTACATCTGCTTTTCAGAGCAGGGTAAGGATCAATATACAGAAATGGAACTTACACTTACGTAAATGTACAAATGATAAGATGATGCCAGCAAGCACAATACAAATATTGATCAATTTAAATATGAGAGTAAACGGAAAAGGGGAAAACATCATCTGTGGTGACAAACTGACAAAGAGGCTGTCAGCAAATAAAATGGATGGTGAGATGGGAAATCATTCTTTTTCTTTTTATTTATTTTTCCCTAAATTCAGTTGGTATTACCTCTCTGCCTTTTCATTCTGTTCTCAAATCACATTTTAAACTTATCACAGAAAAATTTCTCAACGTATGGAATGTGTTTTAGATTATTATGATGCAGAGCCTCTGTAGAAATAAAGGATAGAAGAGAAACTAGAATTCTTATATTAATTATACTGGAATCAAGATCTTTTCTGTAACAAATAAGAAAGCTGAAGATCAAATTTGTCTTGTCCTAGGATACAATTTGCCACAATCTAGCATTTTTCAACCAATACCTGTAGGGGGGAAAAAAAAAAAAAGGCTACTATAGGCATAAGAGGCTGCCATTTAAATTTGGGCAAAACAATATGCTTATATAAGCTACAGGACCCAAAGCTTTTCCTGTGTAGGTGGCTTTATGTCACTGACAGAGTTCTGTGACCAGCTGTGATAAGTAGCATGTGTCTGCACTGCACCCAGGAAACAAACGTCCCCGAGTCCCTCACTTCAAACTGGGACATCCCTCCACTCATTAAAATACTCTGGGGCATTTCCACTTCTCTTCCGTAAGGATGTTTGCCCTGTACAATTCAGTGCTGACCAGCCAAGAGAGGCTCAGTATCTCTTCACATCTCTCTGGCAGACCACTCCTAGAGAACATTTCCACGTGCTGCTGAACCACTCTGAGGTAAAACTCTCCCCTTCAGCACCGATACACAGAGGCTGGAGCACTTAATCCTTCTGTTCCAGCAGCACTCCTTTGACAAAAGTTACTGAATTAGAGAAGGCTTCTAGCTTATTGGTATTCTGCCAACTGACACAAAAATTAAATTTCACCCAGTTGAATCAGCCTCATTTAGTCAATGGCCATTTAACAATTTATTTTTTTTTTAAAAGCTCGATTGTACCACCACAGTTAAATGCAACATCTTATCTATGATACAGTCACCATACACTTAATATCGACTTAATCCTTGAGCACAAAGCCTAAAGGAATGGATATTACTAAGGACTGCTTGCAAAAAATTATGGTGCAGGAAACTCATTACAAACCATCTTTTTTTCCCCTTTGTTTTTAATCCTTCAATCCCGAAGAACAAGTCTGCTGAAATGCCATGTTAACCTTCTTCTAGAAGCTTTAGATCTCAGATTATCTGAGTTGGTTTTTGTTTAAAAAAGGCTGTTCTGCATGTGGCACACAGAGAATCCTGTGATTTTGCACATTCAAGCTCCTCTCTCTAAACACCATATACAATTTTCTTCAAAGTCTGAAGAACTTTTCCAAAAATTTTCTCTTAGTCTACAGGCAGTCCCTACGTGGAAAAAAACCCCAGAAGACTTTGGATCAAATACAGAAGGTACACAGCTTTACTGTGGTGAAAGGGGATAAAATACTTGGTAGTTGCTTTGAATTTATCTTCATCACAGATTTTCAATAGCACAGCATTAGATGGATTGATGTTAAGTTGCTGCCTACATGAAGCAAAGAGGTGATCTGTAATCATCTCTTCCATAAAGCCACGATCTACACTTTGAAGCATAAAGCTGCAAATTCCCTTCAATTTTCCCATTTTCAAACCATAACACCTGAATTTTCCATCAGTTAAAGCAGCTGGAGACAAAAATTCTAGAAATCTCCAAGTAGTATTTGAAGTCTCTTTTCTTAGATGCTGAGACTTTCAAGACAAATGTAAAAAATAAGGAGACACATTACATCCCATTTCACACCATTTGTTTCTGCTTCAAAGCTGAATTTTTTCGTTCATGATTTCTGAATTAACATCTGTAATAAAAATAAATAATGTAACTGAAAAGGATGTGCTGCATATGACTTAACTCAGAGGTGAGTTCTCCCTGTAGATACAGTTAATTTAGACTGGAATCCAAGCACCTTATTTGCTCCCAGGTAAGCACCCCTGAAGGTGTAAAGGCTTCTTTCCAGATTGTGCTGGTCCCATGTTACAGCACTCTTCTCCAAACACAGTGATAAATGTGAGGCTTCGTTGATACTGTCAGTAATGAGAGAGAGATGAAGGACAAGGAAGAGTTTGCTTCCACCAGTGTCCACAGTGGAACTCTGTCCTACCCTCACAGAACAACCCAAACCTTGATAGTGCTCCTGTTACAGGTCAAACATATGCCATTACAGTAATACGTAAGAACTTAATGGAAGTCTTTGACGTTCACCTGTGTTATCATAGGAACATTTGCATGCTTGTATCTTACTTGTATATACATTATTTTGATAAGTTATTCCAATAGTGTATTTATTTTCAAATAGACCATGCTAAAAGCACTTCAGTAACCTCAGCATGTCTTTAAGGCTGCAGAACACGTTTTGGGTTTCAGGAATATGCCCTAACCTAAAAAAATCATGACTTGATGTGATAATCAGGCACCGACACATTACTAGACCTCTTTATCAGAGCATCATTATTCAGTTGAAAAACAGACAAAAAAGAAATCATTGACAGAGTTTAAAAGAAAGTGTGTGAGTAGGGAGAGAAGAATATATAAAGGAGTGTGTTATTTGCATTATAATAAAGTAAGAATTTTTTTGAAAGCAGAAAGTGAATTTGCATGGATGGGGGTGTCAAGAACAATCTCACCTGAAATCCTTTTACTGAAACCCTCAAGGTATCTCAAAAATATTGTTGGTTAGAAATGTTAGGAATAGTTATTATAGACTAATGAAAAAAAAGGAGACAGATTTTGCCACTGGAGCTACTGCCCTGTGATGATCCTGTCCTACATCTGCCAAGCCTTTTATGACTTGCCTGTCTTGCAGGTTATGAACAAGACTTTTTCCTGTGGAAACTGAAACACATCTCTTTGAATGACTTCTGTAACAGGCAGTGAAGTCTGGTGGCCAGCACCACTGTCATGAGGGCTGCATCTCTCTCCCAGTATCTGTCATCAAATCCAGGGACAACACCTTCCACCATCTGCTGGGACCTTTGAATTCAGCCACTGTAGCTGCTCAGCGATGCATCACTAACGTGATCAAACCCCTTCATCTGGTGGGCCCATTACTGAATATTTCAGTACTAATTCTGGAAGTGCCCATATTTGGCTAGTGTGAAAAAAAACTTATTTTATTCTTTGGCTCAGAGCCTTCTCAGGATGCAAACCAAAAATTACACCAGTGAGGAAGGTCGCAGCCAGGTGAGTCAGCTGTAGGACATCTCAGGTGTGCCCTGCCCTCCACACTGGCAGTTGCCTTTCAGGTGAGCAACGGCTGACAGAACACAAACATCACAGCTCCAGTGAGATAAAAGCCCAATCTCTATAGCTGCAAAAGCTGCCTCTCAAGACTGCAGCCTCTTTTAGGACACCAAGACATCATGTATATTACTGCAACAAGTACCCGACAAAATATTTAATAAATAAGCCTAAACTAATCTTCTCATCATAGAAATCAAGGTGTTAGGTCAGTGCTTCCTTGACCAAGGTAGTGTTCTTATAGCTTTAAAGCCACTCTCAAATGCTCTCAACAGTTTGGAGCCTTGTCATTTCTAGAAGGAGAGTGAGATCTCTGTGTAAAACCTCTTCCTAAGCTTTGGCAACTGAGAACAGCTCTGTCTCTCAGCATTCTTGCCTGGGTCCAACGCTTTTCCCCAGTGCTGATAATCTTCTGCTTTAGTGCTCTGGCCAGTGTGGCTGGTCAGCCCTACACCAAAGCTTACACCCAGATTTCATGTGTTTTATGTGGGGTTTGTTTGTTTGGTTTGGTTTTTTTTAGCTGGGGAGGAGGCAAAGGCAATGCTTGGATGAGGCATTAAAAAAGAAAGTTAAATCCTCACACTGATTCCCTGTCTCAAGTCACATGCTCAAATTCAGTCAAGCCCTGCCCTTTGCTTCATAGGAAAGCATTTCCCCTTGGATTACAAGGGCTTCATTCTGCTCCCCATCCCTATCTTGCAGCTCAGGGGGCTGGGTACCCCAAGAACAACTGGTCTTATGATTAAAGACTAAGGCAAAGGTGGCATTAAGTACCTCAGCCTTTTCTTCATTCCTTGTTGCTATGTTTCCCTGTTTCTCCAATAAATGATAGAGACTTTTCTTAGCCCTTCTTTTGTTTCTGATGTATTTACAGAAACATATTTTATTGTCTTTCCCAAGCACTAGCCAGACTAAGTTCTAGTTGGAGTTTGGTCCTTCTAATTTTCTCCCTGCAGAACCTCACGATATCCTTGTTGCCTGCCCCTTCTTTCAAAGGCCATTAAGTCTTTTTTTGTTGTTGGTTTTTTTTCCCTCTACCCTGAGTTCCAGACAAAGTAACCTGTTCAGCTGGCCCTCTTCCACGCCAGCTCATCTCTGGATACATGCCTGCTTCTGTAACTTCAGGATTTTCTTCCTGCAGAATGTCCAGCCTTCCTGGATTCCTTTGCCCCTCAGGACTGTCTCCCAAGGGACTCTGTCAACCAGTCTTGTAATCAGCCCAAGTTCTGCCCTCTGGATGTCCAAGGTGACATTTCTGCTGACCCCTCTCTTTACTCCTCTGAGAACCAAAAACCTTTATAATTTCCTGATTGCTGTTGCCCAAGATAGTCTCCAACCAGCACATCACCCACCAGTCCCGCTCTGTTCACAAACAGCTAGTCCAGCAGGGACACCTTCCCTCATCAGCTGTGATGGGAAGTTACCTTCCACACACTTCAGGAACCTCCTGGACTCTTTCCTCTCTGCTGTATTGTATTTCCAGCAGATGTCTGGTAAGCTGAAGTGTGTTTGCCACACAGTGTGGTGGCTATTTAAAGCTTTCCTCCATTCGTTGTGTGCTCAGGCAAAGAGCTCCACAGCCCATCTCACACTGAAGAAAAGCCCTAGACTTTGACTCAGCAAGAGTGAGCACATGTATGGTCAAACAGTGGTTCAGATCAGAGTCCACAAACAACAGCAAATGAGTTTATGAAATACACAGTTTATCAAATACAAGAAAACAGATAAAGCAAAATGCATCAGGATAGCAAGCAATCAGCTACCTGAGATGAGCCCATGCTAATGGAACCTTAAAATGTAATAACTCTGGAAAATACATTGAATTAATAATAAAATATGTGCTATGCAGTCTGAATTATGCAACAAAAAATAATTTGGTACAGAATATCTGACCTGCACTGTGACTTTCTGCAGAAGGTACAAATACACCCTTGTAAGGCCTAAGTCACAATACACTTATTTTTCAGCTTTCTTCATAAGGGCACCTTCTCTACAGGTGAGAAATACTGTCATCTCCAAAAATCCCTTTACAATTTTCCATAAAAAACAAGGTTACAGAAGTAATAGCTTAGCCTATTTTTCTAGTAAACTCCTGTTGAGTACATCATTCAACAATCCTGACAGCTCCTGAAAGCAGCTTAGATTTTTCTTTTTCCTTTCTAAATCATTTCAGTTAAAACATTCTATTATTTGGAAATCTCATCTGGAAGCCATTAACAGATAAAGTAACTGCTCTCAAGTTATCCTGATTAAAAAAAAAAAAAAGTAATTCTCATAAGAAGCAATAGATGATGCCCAGATATAAATATAAGCACAAAAATACCCTGAAAGTGCACTACATTCTCCTCAATAGTCGGTCACTCTCCTCTTGCCTTTCTCTAGAGAGTAACTGGAAAGGAGTTGAACACACAGAACCAGTCCTCTTCCCACCATCAGCCCTACTGTGGTCAACCTGTTCCACAACCACCCCACAGTACCAGGTATTTTTGGGTTACCAGAGACTTCTACAAGTCCCGGCTCTGACCCAATTGATGTCAAAAGACTATTGCCAAAGAGTCTTGTCAAAAGTTTTTCACTCCCTGTGAGCTCTGTAAAGTTGCCTGGTGATTGAAGATGCCTGAATAATTAATTGACTCCTTGAGCTCACAGTAAGGTGCATCTTATAAAAACACATGGGCTGGCAAGATCCTTTTATTTGTGTCTCTGCAGGTGGTTTCTTATGTTGGCTGAAAGTCAATCCAATATTAAACTGCACCCAAAGAGTAGATTTTTTCCATACTAAATAATTGAAATTAAATCAAATGACTGTTCCTTTATAGCTCTTGGGATATTCCAGTTATTTTCTTCTTCGAGGATAGCAGCAATCTGCACTAGCTCAGTAGTCAAAGGCAGGATGACAACTGCATCTGACATCTAAAGGGACATGACAAGTGGGTAGCAGGGTAAAGCAGGTAAATTTAGTTCTGACTTCTGTATCAGTGTCCATGGGGATAACGGTGGAAACTGTGACCCACTGATAGATCAGAAAACACTGAAGGGTTGAGATCTGAGGCAGAAATAAATGGATAGAACCCCAAAAATACAAAATAAGCATAAAAGCTGGTCAAAGCTCCAGGAGTAACATAGTCTTTTACTTAAAGGGAAAGGCCCCCCAAATGCTTGAGCAAATATCCAAATACTAAATGAAGTCTGTACCCAAACCTGTGTGTATAACTGCTTTGGAGGTTTTCCAGAGTAAACCTCCTTTCTTCTGTTGTTCCCAAAAACACTCTAAGCAGAGGGTATAAAGAGTTAAACACTGAAGAAATTATTCATATTCCTGCATAATTACTCTAAACATTGAGTTTGGTTACTTTTAAAATGCTGTCCCTACTTTAGCAGCACATCATGACTATCTGCTTCATACTTTTGTGTTTTAACACTGTATGTAAAACAAAGGGTTTGAGGATGAATTATTTAGCTCGCTGCAGAAAATGTGCTTTAAAATCTTCTTCTTGGGGACACTGAATGCATTTATTACCCTAGAAAAATTCAGATCCAGCATCTGTTGTCCTGTGTGTTTTATTGGCTAATGATGAGAGCCTGTGGGATTTGTTTGCAGCAGGGCTTTCTGGATTTATTTTTTTGTTTGTTTTCTTTTGTTTATTTCACTCAAAGACAATAGGAAATTGAAAAACATTATTAATATTTTAGTGGAACAACTTATGGGTTTTTGACAACTTGCTGATTAATTCAGGTGGTTTCCAAATTGCCCTGTTTAAAAGAACTATGGTATTACAAAACAAAAGCTAAGGAAATGAGGAAAAAACAATTATTTTGCTTTTTTTTCTCTCCAAGTTGCTTGTAATCTGATTGTGTAATTTGACTTCTTTGAGACAGGAATCCTGGCCTACTTCCTGAAGCGCCTAATCTTTAATTCCTGTCTAGGATAAATATAGTGAAGATTAAATTCACAGAAAAAAAGGTGGAAACTGTACTTCACAGAAAGTACTTGAAAGCAGGAGGGCTGTATTATGCACGTGCATATTTATGACAATACTGTATTTATTGTTGTAAATGGTCTCTCGCACATCTTTTAGGAGCAGGTTTTTGATTTGTCACTGAAACCAACAGAAAGGCCAGGCTTTCAGAAAATTGCACTTCTCATAATTTTACCCCTCAGAATAAGAGGAGGGTCAGCTGCTTTGTGTTTGTTCCAGAGGTAGAGCTACATCTTCCTAATGATGAGGCAAGCTTTTGTTTTATCTTCCCTTTTCTCCATAAGGGTGCAGAGACTATGGGGCACTCGGGTTAGGTGGGGGAAAGGGCACAGAAGGGTCCCAGGTCTTGCACCACAGCAGAGCAGGATCCAGCCAACTTCTTGCAAAAAAGAGGATGCTTGTGCCTATGATGTCCCATTGGTTTTACTTTTCATCTTCCAAGTTGTCTTTGTTTTTTTCTAAGCCATACTGGACACCTTTCAGCACTGTTTAGGTAAAGAATACCTCACCAGTTCCAAGAGGAGTTTGTTAAATGTCCTACAAATTGAGCCAAACATCTGCAGAGCTAAAAGCATTTGAACAAATCTGAGCAAATGAATCCAAACTCTTTAAGACACACCAGGGCCCTAGTACACTCCAGGGCCTTCACGGTTAACCTCTGTTCCACCTGCTGTAATGATTTTGGAGAAGATGAGAAGATTCTGAAATCAAACCATTAAAAAAAAAAAAAAAGAAAAAAAAAATAGACATCCATAGAGGGAAAAAGTTTTAAGAAGTTCTGTAGGTTACAGTTGCCAGGGAAACCACTTTGCTACAGCCATATGGTCAGAAAATCTATTTTCTTTGTTCTCTAGGGGGAAAAAAAAAAGGAGGTATTTTGGTGCAGAGTGGAAGAAAAATCCCACAAAAGTTACAGAGAAAAATATTTGCCCAGATACACTTAATCACTAATGAGAGAAGATAAACGACTCACCAAACTGAGCTACAGAGACCCAGCACTAACTAAAATATTAATATAGGGGATGCGAGTTCCTTTCTGCTTCATGTTCATACTTCGAAATGAGCAGCTTCCCTGGGTATCAAAGCTCTTTAATGTAAGTGTGAACTCTGCAGACGGAAAGATGATCCCAGCACCGGCTTTAATTTTCTTTGTCGCTGTTTTTCTTGCTGCCCTGTGCTTTCAGCACGGGTCCTGCTGCTCTAGCAGGGCCCATGGCCCATAGATGTGCCTTTTTAAAGCATCTGCCTTTCAACCTTCCATATTACCAGATTTCAGCAGCAAATTGAGGAGAGGGCTGGAGGGAATCTGTGGCAGCACGGTGCATTTCCAGACCAGTATGTGAGTGCCTGCATCTCTGCCAGCACTGAAGACAAGAGCAGTTGCAGGTCCCATGGGGAGAGAGCCCTGATGACCAGAGGTAGCCAAGGGACTCCCTGGCACCTGCCTCCAGGTCTGCCCCAGAGAGGGAGACCACATTTGAGCTTGCAAAACTGCACCACGACAGGCTTCTCCTGTGCAGTGCTGCAGAGGGGTCTCAGAGTCCCTCACAGCTCTGCAGAAGGAGAGGATGAACCTGTTCAGTTTGGTTCTTTGCTCCTGAATAGAAATAGTGTGTTATTTGACTGGATCTCTCCAAGCTCACAAAGGGTTTCCTAGTGAACTATTTGGAACTATTTTCAATGCTATCCATGTTGAGATGTTTGGGAAAAGCTGTTTAGTTCCCTAATAATGACAGCTTGGTGAGTAAAATCAATCCTTAAAAATAAATAATCTGTAAACTGGCAAAAATAATCTGGATCTTCTCCGACCACAGTTATTCAGTCCTTTTCAGAAACAGGTTGACTGTTCAAACTTTTTGCTTTATTCTTATAGCGTTACCAACAGAAATGTTAATGATAACAAACCTAATAGTCTCTGCTTATTATGAGTAATGAATATTTACTTGCTCTTAGTAGTGCTACATATTTGTTCTTCAAAAACAAGCTTAAACACATACACAGTCACAACTTCTGTGTTAAATTAGAGTCTGACTTTGCTCGTGTTACAGACCTGCCAAAGAAAAGCCTAAGGTGAAAACAAATGCATACTATAAGCCAGATCTATTTCTGATTCTCTGTTTGCCCCTGTGTTAGGCAGCAATAAGTGAAATCTTTACTTTCTTATAAAGATGGTGACCCTGGGATTTACTGTATCAGCAGGATAACAACAGTCTCTCCTTTTCAGGCTGGGTTTTTGGTGGGCTACTGGGATATGGCTTTCAGAGAAAGTGATAAAATGTACCTGGACATAGGGATTTGTTCTATTCACATCTGTAAATATTTACAGGAATAAACCAATTGATGACAAGGCAGGCATCCAGGAGGAAAGCACGTTCCCTTTCCTCTTTCACTCATGCTGATGGTTCATCTGAACCCTGCACCAAGTAGACTGCAGTGCTGAGTGAATTACTCGTAGCACGTAAGGCTCAAGACACCCTGCTGCCTGTTATGAGACTCTGTGGTCAGACCTTAGGAAGGATGCTCAGAGTAGAAAACTTGGGATTCACAATAGACATCTACACCCTGTAAGAAGGGAACTGTTTGTCTACAGCTTCAGAAAAAGATGCCTCAAAATCAGACATCTTCAGAAGCAAAGGAATAAATATTTAATTGAACTGCGAGTTTATTTTTTTTTTTTTTTTTTAAAGCATGCTTTGCTTTCTTTTTGAACCAGCTTCTGTCTATCTTGGTGTTCCTGGAAAGCCTCCAGCTCAGGGTCTTGCTCGTGGCCTTCACCCAGGAGCTGAGCAGTTCACAGCCACCCTTGGCACTCGGCAGCTGCCACCACCTATTACACTCTCAGCCAGCACGGAGGTGCAGAGGACATAACAGCTTCTCCAGATGTCACAGACACTTAAACCCATTCTTCTCAAGAATCTCAGTGACTGGACAGATTACTGCAAGAATGACACTAAGAATATTTTTGCTGGATCTTAATACTTCAGCTGTACAACTAAGAAAGCTTCTAGATGATATGGGTAAAATTACCACCTGCAAGGACACCCTGAATTAAAAATGTTCCCTGGTTAAAACTGTCAAGAAACCAATTGGCTAAGTGAGAGTGAGGACAAGCCAACAGCAGTGGTAGGCAATGTTATTAGAAGAATGATCTCAAGTGTCCCTGTTATTCATTACTTCAGTCACTTCAGTGTCAAAAGGAACCTCTTCTACCTACTTATCCCAGCCTCTTTACTGTGCCGTACCACACTGAGAACATCAGTTTTCCAAGAGCACAGCTAAAGACCTGGTACCTACAGTGGGTTTTGCTGCCAAATGAGATCACAGATTAACAAATCATTGAACTTGTACAGGTACTGAATTGGTTCTTGTTTACCTCTTTTTCAGGCCTACTGGCAGCATACCCATTTTGTCAAAGGAGTGACTTGGCACTAGTTTTGTCACTCTGAATGCTTATTCTGGCAAATTTAGCAACTGATCTTCTACTACCTGATGCTTTAGCATTAAAGTCCCAGTTGAGCTTTCCAACTGAGAGCAGTTTGCATAAGTTTCTGAATTCCTGCTTTGCAATCTTCGCATCTCGTTCCTTTTGACGAACACGAAGATCGCTCCTAGCGATACCTGAACCGAAAATGAACCGAAAAATATATTACAACTTTTAAGCTTGCCAGGCAGCAGAGGAGAAATTCACACCAATCCCAGCTCTCAGAACAGCTGTTGTGACAAGGTGATATTGCTAAGAAGTCTCAAAATAGAAGGCAAGGCAACCACTCTCCCTGTAAGGGTTCTGCTGTGTTTTGCAGTCTCCAGCTGGAATCTAATTGCAATTTAAACCCAGAGTACAAAACCCACAATATTTTCTACTTTTAAAGTTCTTTTAAGGAATCAGAGAAAATTAAATAGTAAATCATAATCTAGATTTTCTTAGAACTAACATGGATTCTCCAGAGATCCAGTAATTCCTTTATCTATCCAGTTGAATTTAGTGAAACACTTTTTGTTAAAATAACAAGAAAAACAATACTTTATTTCATGTACTTCCCATGATGCTCTGCATGGGTTTTTTTTCCAAGTCAGCACCAGATGCCAGGTGTAGATGAGAAGCTAACAAACATTTTCACAGACACGTTATTTGAAATCATTTCACATTTGAGGAATTCTTCCACATCTCTCTCAGTGAATTATCTCAAATAACATCCTGATAATAAAGATGATTGACACAATTGTATTTATACTTGCTGCCTGTCTACATTCCACTCTTAGGGGTTGAAGATTGCTGTTAAAGGTATTGTGAGCACAGACTGTTCCATGCAAACATGATATCCATTTGTCTTGCATGAGTGTATTTACTTAGTTATTTTTAAACCAGGCTACCTTATTTGCATCCACCTGTATTAACAAGGTAACATCTACATATTTCATTGTGACTCTGTTGGATGTTTGTTGAGAAAGGACTAAATGTTTCTGCTCCTTGATTATGTGCTGGGGATAATCTTCTAATGCAAGACAAAACCAAAGCAGTTCATTTTTCCTGTAGTGTAGCAGTTTGCTACACCAAACACGAAGTGTGATCTACTGATGGTGGCAAAAGTCTTGGGGTTTGGAAATTCATCACAGACCAGACTGCACTTCCTGTGCCTGTTTTTTAATTTTCTTCCCAGTATAAATTCAAATGTTGCGGTTTCCCCTGTAATGACATTTCTCTACAATCTCAATTTTTTTTTTGCACCAAATGTGTCAGTATTTCTTACTGTTTCTTTAAACACGTACCTTGATCAATACCCAGAAAGAGAACCATAAAGTAATCACAAAATCATAACCAACCATTTATCATGAAATCTGTTAACTTTCCACCCTTTACAAAGCGTTGATGTATATGACCCCAGAACATAAACCATTCCCTTCCTAATAAAGATATCCAACACGGGTGGTTAGGTGTTCAAGTGCACTCTTTTTCACGTGTCCTTATGCACAGAATATACAGAGCAATGATGGATTTCCTGTTCCCTCTCAGCTGAGGCATGTCTGCCTGGCGAGCATCAAGCAGGAGACCGATAACCTATTTAGCCACAGCAGAGAGCCATTTGAACTGGTGTGTCACAGCAGCCGTAGCTGCAGGACAGCAAGGGCCAACCCAGCTTGCTGCAAGAGGGAAAGCCTGAAACCTGGATTCGCAGAAAGGAAACATCACCACTGACTGGCACCGGCTAGCAGAGATTCCCACATTAATCTTGCTCAGAGCCTGGTTCAGGACAGCTGGAAGAGCACACCTGAGACTGCGCTGATGCTTTCCCGAGCGCGTGTGCTCTGACAGCAACACTCTGTCATGACAGAGCGGGGTTTGGGACTGACTCGTTTTAGCCACGACAAGGTAACTTTCAGCAATGAGACTGCTAAGAGATCTGCCCACCAAAATGAAGTATGAAGAGAAAATGGGGCCTTGTGCAAATGTTTGCTCTTCCTTTGCACAGAACTACACGCAGGAAATACCACTGAGAGAGGCATATAACCCTGGTCCACCACTGGAACACTGCTTGTGAAGGACAAGGACAACCAACAGGACGGATGAGAAGAGCCTCATGCTCCTTTGCACTGCTTTGAGCAGCACTGAGAAAAAGCCACTCCAAATCCAGTTACTGACCACATAAGAGAGAAAGAGGGTCTTTGTTCGTGGTGACAATTTGCCTGAATGTGAAATACTGAGCACACTCAACATCTTTCACGTCATTCCCTCAGTAGTGAATGGTGAGTACATGTAAACCCGTGTGTGCAGAGAGCTTGGGTGTTTGTTTCTGAGTGACCAGACTGTAGCTGCACTAAGGTCTCTTTTTCAGATGAGCGCTATTCTTCTGTCTCCTTAAAAAAGGTCTTTTGGGAATCTAACCTCTTAACTGTCAAAGAATTGGTTCATTTTGAAGTCCAGACACTGCTTTTAAAAGTTCTTCAATATTCAAATGTATAAGGAAATCAGCACACAGAAAGTTCCTCAGAATCTATCCAAATGTTTTATTTTCTCAGTTTTATCTCCTACACTGCCCTTAGTAGAGTTATTGCTTCAGGAGATAATGATAAAAAGTAAGATTTAGCCAGAACACATTTTGATTTGAGGTCAATTTGTACATTTTCTTATTACATAAATACACAAGAAATTTCATTGCAGCATGCATCTCTGCTCTGTTCACCTGTAACTTCTGCTTTTCTGCTAAGACTACATTGAGATGGACCTTTTATTTGGTAATTGATACTATTAAGCATAAGGAAGATGCCAATTTAAAACCTCAGCTTGCATTCCTTTCTACGCAGTGCAGGTTTGTCATTATTATGAAGAATTAAAATTTCTGGTGCTTTTCTCAATGTTAGTTCAGAAGTTCCCAGGCCAGGCCAGTGCCTTTGGCATCACACACACTTTTCCTCCACAGGCAGAATTATCTAGTTTTCATCTGAAAATACATATTTAATTATCATTCAGGTTTTGAAGACATGTCTAGAAATCTTCATTGAAAAAGAACAGAAGTGACTGAAGTCTATAGGTTATTTTTGCTTCAGTGAAACAACATGATTGACAATTTGCTGCAATTAATCCAGCTCATTCCAGTAATGTTAAATATCTCAAAACAAATTTCTGAAAGACAGATTATTTTTAGCTGAGTGAGCCTAATTACCTGTTCTAGGTAAATTCAGTATTTAAAGAGATCTTTCATGTAGCTACAGATAGGGAAAAATAAAATTTATGCAAATTTTGATCCATAAAAGAGACATTTTGTTCTGTGATTATTATTTTTTACCATTATTGGAAATAAAACAGGAGTCTTGATCCCTTTTTGTTACCATTATGTCAGCGTCACTTCTCAAAGCTTCACCTATAACTCTCTTGCTGTACAAGTAACAAATACCACAAAGAGTGGTAGTTTTGTTAAGTACAAGCACTGTGCTGACATCTTAGATTCAGTAGAGGACTAACCTACTTTTGCATTGTGACTCTCCCTTTGATCATCTCTACAGCAATAGACCAAAACCTTTTGCTCTCTTCATACTCTAATGAGGGCTAAACTCCTTTGTATTATTGCCTTAATATCATATGATGTCAGCAGTAATACTTTAATCAGTCTGTACCTTTTCTTGACTGGCCACATGAACTCTTTCCCATTCAAGTGAACTCTGGGAGTTAATTATCAGTTTTTAGATGGAGATTATTACTAGCCTTCCATATTTATTTCTCCTATAGCCTTACTCCTGAAACTACCTTTCAGAAAACGTCACTGCAAGTGAAAGTCAATAGAAACACTGTTTTAAGATTAACAGAAAGATCAAAGTTTGTGGAAATTCAGCTGTGTTCACTCTCAGCTCAGTGAGATCATACTGAAAACACAACATGGAGATGCATTATGCAAACATTGTGCTGTTTCCTTCACTGTACCACTTGGTCAGGATATGGATTAAATAGGGAAGCAAACACAAGTGGTGAGGCCCTGACTTGACCCTGGATTTACATCTGATCCTCAGGATCAAATAAGTGCCATCATCAATTTAGTTCCCCTGTACACAGTTCTGTAAAAAGCCAGTGATGGACAGCTCCTGAGCACCAAATCTCTGCACTGAAGTGCATAAAATCAAGATGTTCGGTGCAAACAGAGACACTCAGAAGTGGCACAAGGGTCACACAGCACCTGACCAGACTTCAGCTCAGCTCCCCATGTCCATTTGGCTAGATAAGTTTTCATAGGTTTTTCTTTTAATCTAACTTACTCTGGTTTTGCTTCAGCCTGTACTTGAAGACACTCTCCCCCTGCCCCACCTCAGGGTTTTAGTTATTTCTAGCAAACTTGGAGACTGTAGAAATTGAAATAGAAATCCAGATATGTGCTAGAACCTTACATGACAGGTACAAAAAGTGTTATTGCTCATCTGAACAGTAATTATTGGAAAATATACAAAATAGACCTAGAAGGGGCCTCAAATCCACATGGTCCGTTCTTTTACCTCAAGGCAGTAGCATTTTAATCCAGACAACTGCTGACAGGCATTTGTCTACCTTATTTTAAGAGGTTCTTCAAAAAGCCTTGTGAACTGATAGCTATTCAAATTACTATCTCACCACCCCTCAGTTTTCCTCAAATTAGTGTAACAAACATATTAATGCTTATCTGTTACAGACTGGACATAACAGTGCTCTCTATCAACCTCTTTGTAGCCAGCCTTTGAGGACTATTGTGTCTTATTCTTACTGTCTTCTTTAAGATATTTTTACCTCACAGGAGGGCCTTACAGCAGAGCAATCAATACTCCTGTCAAAAACCAGCTATGCTAATTGTAAATCCTGCTTATTCCACTTCCACTCAGCTGATGTATCTCCAAATCCTGCAGTAACTACAACAAAGCCATTCTGTACACAAGACAGCACATATCAGGGAACCATTCATAATCACTGCATTCTGTAATCAAAGATAGTATGCAGGGGGGCTAAAAAAAACCCAAACAACTTTCTAAACCCCATGATCAAATAGATGCAAAACCAGAACCCCCCACTGCTTCCTCCTTCCCCCATAGTGGGCTACTCAAGTGCACATGAAAGGCAGACAGGAGATATGGTTTGCCTTAATTCGTGGAAGTAGCCCATAGCTTTGGTTACCAGCACAAGCGTTTAATTCACTCATCCTCTTTCAGGGTTTGAAATACAACACGCTGCAGCTGAAGGCCATTTCACAGTCAGTGTCAAGCACAGTTTGCTGTATGTGCATGTGGGGATAATAAGGCTGGTTCCCATCACTTGGCATTGCCCAGGACCTATCATTTTAATGTGATGGACTGTGACACATGCCAAGTGAAAAGAGCCCTTGACACAGTGAACCAGACATTTTGAGATGTCTTTAAATAGAAAACATGCATCCAAAATCCCTAACAACATCAGGGTGCTGCTTTAAAAACTACCCAGAGACATTGAGACCTTTGGAGCTCATGGACACTGGTCCACGCTCTGGACCCATTCGGGGGCCACAGAAGCCAAGCCCCTGATCAGATACAGGAGTTTCAACCTACTCTCTCAAGATGCTGTAATTGATAGATCACAAACCCTTTTATTCTGATGGACACACATCCTTCTACCTGGACCATTCCCAGAAGCGTTGTCTGTGGCAAGACTATATTATGATAATTGCAAAGTTACATTAGACTGTGTGGAGTCTGTGTAGCAACGTTAAATTAAATTTCTCATTGGCTTCAAGGCTTGCTATCTGTAATTAGTGGCTTCTGTTCTTTATTACACTGATCAGTAGTGCAGTGCTATTCATCACCACAGTCTTAGTTAATTATCCTTGCTAATGATTTTCACTGTGAAAATAATCTACAGGTCCCATTTGCAAAGATTGCTTTGTGTTAAAATTATTTGCTGGTAAGGCCCCATCATGAGCTGACAAGCTGTGGGTAGGAAGTTACTTAGCCTGTAAGATGGTAGCTTAGTTGATGCAGTCAAGGGAGGAAAGTATTATAATTTCAATTTGGCATTAAGTTCGTGACTATTATCTGCCAGATGTGCGAGAGGGTGGGAGTGAGATGTCATAACAGCATGCTGAGGGGAGCTCAGCTGGAGGTGACAAAAATAGAAAAAAGAAGACTTCAAACATCTCTGCAGTTTCAAGCAAGCACTGCTTGTGACTACGGCTGGTCTTCTTATAACAGCCAAAACACACATTTATGGCTAACTAGCCATAGCTGTACTTGGCAGAACGTTTACTCCGAAGTTTAAAGCAGAGGTGCTGAGTGATTTTTGCCCTGCAGGTGGGAGGTTTAGCTAAGGATGTGTCTTGGTCGAGGTTGGCTCTATCTCAGAGAACTGAGATGTGGCCACCCTTTCTCAGGCTGGAGGGAACTGCCATGCAGAACAGAGTTGGCAGAGCACAGCCATGCTTTACTCCTTATACAAATAGAGATGACAGAAGATCCTTGGGAAAGAGAAGGTCATCTGTCAGAAACAAACAAGTTTTGTTTAACAATTGCTTTGGATTACCTGAACCACTTAATAGCTATAAAAATCCAAGGATGAAATTTCTCATACAATGAAAATACCAGACTGTGAAATTAAACAGCAGCCTGCCACCTGCCTTCTGCACTCAGTATTTGTTCTGCACTTGGAGACACCACACACATCAATTTAAAGTGCACTCTGCACGTGCAGTACCCTCAATATTCAAACTAATGCAGTAAGGAAAGAGGTGAAAGGACTTGCATGGAGCTAATGTCGTTTGTCTCTGGAAGACATTAAAGGATACAGGAAATCACCACTATTACAGGGACTATCAGAAATCATATACATTTCAATAAGAAAACAGAACCCGCCAGGGGGGAGCAGAGAAAATGAAAAGGACACAGCTTAGCAACAGATGCTTTTCAGAAAGAAGGTGTCTCTTGTGACTTTACTGAGTAAAGTCAGTAAAGGTGAGAAAGGCCAAGGCACAGCTGGAGCTGAACCTGGCAAGGGAGGCAAAGAATAACAAAAGCTTCTACAGGTATCTCAGACAGAAAAAGAAGGTCAAAGAAAGTGTATCTCCCTGATGAGCAAGACTGGGAAACTGGTAACAATGGATGAGCGAAGACTGATGCGTTCAACTTTGTCTCTGTTTTCACTTGCAATCTCTCTTCCCACACATCTCAAGTGAATGGACCACAAGACCCGGACTGGGGGAGCAAAGTCCCTCCCACTGTAAGAGATCAGGATGGTGACCACCTGGGGAACCTGAGCACACATAACTCCACGGGACCTCGTGAGGTGCATCCCAGAGTCCTAAAGGAATTGGCTGAAGTAGTTGCCAAACCACTACACCTGACCATCAGGATTTTTTCAAATATCTGGGAAAGATCCTGGTGACTGGAAAAAGGGAAACATTGCATGCATTTTTAAAAAGAGTAGAAAGAAAGAGCCTGGGGACTACTGACCCGTGCCTGGGAAGATCATGGAGCAGATCCTCCTAGGAGCTATGCTAAGTCATATGGAGAACAGGGAGGTGATTCAAGACAGCCAGCACAGCTTCACCAGGGGCAAGTTCTGCCTGACCAACCTGGTGGCCTTCTCTGAAGGAGTGATAGAATCCGTGGACAAGGGAAGAGCTATGGATGTCTCCTATCAGGACTTGTCTAAGATTTTACACAGTCCACAACAAGATACTTTCATCTATATTGGAGAGAGAAAAATTTGATGGGTAGACTGAATAAGGAATTGGTTGTCCATCCAAGAATACAGTTTTAAACTAGAATAGGATAGATTGAGTCTAGATGGAAGGAAATTTTTTTTTTTTTTTTTACAATGAGAGGAGTGAAATGAAGGAACAGATTGCCCAGAGAGGTGGTAAATGCCCCATCCCTGGAAACATTCCAAGTCAGATTGGATAGGGCTCTGAGCAATCTGATGTAGTTGAAGGTGTCCCTGCTTATTGCAGGGGGGTTGGACTAGAGACCTTTAAAAGGTACTTTCCAACTCAAAGCATTCTATGATAGTAAATATGAAGTCAGCTGTAAAAATGTATAAATTCCCATCTGTGAAAGCAGGGATGACACTGGAGCAGAACAGCTCAAAACCTACCAGCCTCTGTCAAATGAGGGCCTGGGATATTTCGTTCTTGCCACAGAGCACTTCACAGGTACTGCCTGGCTGCAGGCAGCAGCATGGATCTTTCTGGGGTACCACATACTTATTCAACAACAGTAAGAATCGTACCAACCGTAAAATTTGTATTTAGCAGAAAAACCCAGAGAAGGATCTCTCAGCTCTTTGCAAGGGAAATGCCATTTTCTTATGAAATGCACTTCCACAGGATGCAAAACATGAGAACCCATTTTTTTCAACTTGAAGTTCTTATAACAGTTAACGCTTACCAATAGTCATCAGTAAACACCTATAGAATTAACCTTTAAAGTTAAAGCAACCCAGCAAACCCCTTATCTCTATTTCTACTGTGTTTTACTGCATATACTCGTTTGCTTTTGTCTCCCATAAAATCTGATTTCATCCCTAACATGCCATGTGTATTGCATAGAAACTGCAGAAACACCTACCACACTGCAGGGTGTCAGGAACCAAGAAGCTGTACCCGAGAATTCAGTGCTCCACAAATATAAGCATTACAGAAATTACATTATCAGTGAGGTTTTCCCTAGCACAAACCTGTGAAATTCCTGCAGTTACTTTTCTTTAGTGTTGAGCAGAAGATCCTCTTCTCTGCCTCTGAAGAGAATCAGGGAGTTTATTGTGTAGAAGTTTGGGTGACCACACATCTGTAAGTAGCCTCCTTCTGTCTACAAGTAACTGCATTGTCCCTTTTTTTAATAGCCAGGGGTGTTGAAAACTTTATGGAGGGCTAACTGCTTATTGCAACTCTGCAACACTTGCAGCTTGGAACATCCAGTAATTTTTTCATCCTAAGCCCGTCCAGTGCCCAGACCCACAGCTTTTCTCAGGTGCTTGATTTCCCCCTTTGAAAAATACTCCAGAATAAATATGTTCGTAATTGTGTGTGTTTTCCCTCTTCAACTGCTGGGAGCCAAATGAAGTGTGACGTTGATTTCAATCTGCTTTGCATAAAACACACAAAGCAGACCTTTGCATTTCCAGTGCTAGAAACAGCACCAAATGAAAACTTCTTCCAGTGGAGGCTCAGGGTCTGCATCTCCCTGGTAACTGGTTTATCGTGTCTTTCCAATGGTAGCAAGCTGTCAAGCTTCATTCTCTCCTCTGTGTCAGAGAGCAACAGCACAATCACAGGGGGCTCAGGTGTGTTGTGCTACTGAAACACCAAATGCTCAAGGGTTCCCTGGACAGATTAACTCTCACCTTCTATTTAAGACAGTTATGTCACACAAGCAGTGCCAGGTACACCAGAGGTCAGCTGCAATTCAACAGTGGAGCGCAGGAAATGGGTTTACATCTTGTTTTAATTATGCCAGACTGTCAGGGTGTACTGGTCTGTGTTGGCTCTCAAATACCTATGATAGTTAATGACAACACGTAGCATAGTGTCACCCTGAAGAGTTAACAGCAGCTGGTCCTGTGCAAGTCTATGACGTGTCTACTCTTACCTCCCTGGTCCTCAACTCACCAGGTCATTTGTACATGAGCATCACCTTCCTTCTTTGAACTTAGACCTGAAGTTCAGCCTGCAGTGACCTCAAACAGACCCAGTGCACATGAATAATTTCTTCCTGCAAAGTGTACCTTCGTACCAATGCTTTTGAATGATTTAAAAGTATAGACAATAGGTCATAGGTATGTACATGAGAAGGTCTAAAAGCAGCACACGTGGCTTGCTTAGAGGGAAAGGGAACAATGCAAGATGCACTGTAGTTCAAGCAGCAATGGATTTCACACTGGATGTGAATATAAACATTTTTACAAATGCTGGGAATAAGGAGTGAGAGGGAAGCTAACTTGCTTTCCCTTTGGAAAGAAGAGAAGGAAAAGATTCATAAGAAATACTAGACAAAATACTCATTGGCTCTATGGTTTGGCAGGAATAAGTGGAATACACTGCTTTGAGAGTCAAATACAACACTTATGAATATAATGCAGGACATGCAGGCTGAATAACTTTGCTTAGAAATATACTGAGTCACGGTGCTAGAAGTAATATCTGCAACTGATTCTACTTGCATTGCTCTCCAATATCTGGTGTCTGAAGCTTTTTAACAGCCTTTCACGAAGTTGAGATGCAACATTAAGGACTATAAAAGAAAGGGTTCAACAATGTATTTAATGATGCTCAAGCAGTACACTAGTACACCAGTTCAGATAAAATAGCTAGTCCTAAATTCCTGATTTTACTATATTTGTATGTATAAAGCTGAACTGTCATCTGAATCTTAGTGTTGTTTCAAGGTTACACCCACAGCCTTCCCCCCTTCCTTATTTCTCAACCTGAAAAACTACCTTCTAGTTTGGGATCAGAAGTACAGAAAGAAGAACTATACATTTCATGCTAAGTTTATGCCTTCCTGAAAGCCTTCACTGCTAATGAGTCTTTTTGTTTCCTGTCTCACAAGCAGCATCAAAGACTACAGAGTATAGTTAAGCCATAATACATCCAGCCTAAACACTTTCAGCTTTAAGTCAGGTCCTAGATGGTTATGAGTCTTTGTAATATGAGAAAAATATGATGAATTTTCCTAGTGTCATCTATTTTGTTATTTTAGTTTTCCATTACTCAAAAATTTAACTGCTCTCTAATGTTATACAGGACTAGCACATCTGCTGAAGGGTATACAAGTCACCAGAAGTAATAAAAGTGAAGGGAAAATAGCGCTTAAAGTGTTATTTACAACTTAGTTATTTATCAATAAATGGCAGCTGTGTACAAATAAAGTAGGTCTGAGCATTTCAAACGACAACTGGTGGTTTCCATTACCGATAAGTGACATGAAAGGGATTCTCAGTAAGATAGCAAAGATATATTGGTTGGCAAAGTTGTTAGCTTTTCTGCTCGCAGTAAGCCATGGAAGGAGGCTGCCATTGATAATACAGTAGATGAAAACCTAAGAAAGGTAACAAGGTGGAAAACCAGCAAGCAAATCAATTTACTGCAGGGGGTCTAGAGACAGTAACAGCATCACACACCAACTCAGCTTCCACCTATGTACAGGGAGATAACCTTCCCTTCGTTATATCTTTAAGTGATCAGTTTTGAGCTGCATGGAGGATGTGAAATGAACTGCTTTCTGTTGTCCTCCTTTAAAAAGCAGAATCAGGGCAGTTAATTAGTCTTACTCTGGTCATTGCACTCAGCTTAGAAACTTTCTGCCTGGAGATAACGAGGCAAGGTTTCACACTGGAGAGCCCTCCAACCACACCCTCCCCATTTAGGTTGGGTTGCATGAATGTACCAGGGTATTCCAGCCTCAGAGGGACACAGCCCTTTGGCCCGCTGATGACAGAGAGCAGACAGGCGATGCAAACACATCATAATTAAAGCACCAAGCAAAGCTATGGTGCTTTAAATGTGTCTGGTTTGAATGCTGAAGTGCATATGAAAATACCCTAAGCAAAAAAAAAAAAAAGGAGTCAGACAATGACAAAATCAAAGGGGAAAGTGAACAGGTCAAAACAGAGTTTACTAAAACCAAGCTAACTGATAATGGCATGAACTCTGCTTAAGCAGCTTCAGGTACTCAAACTTCTTCCTCAAAAAACTCTTAATTTACCGAAATATGAAGACAGAAAGGCCGTGTAATCCACTCCTCTTTAAAGAGGCAGGAAACCTTGTCAAAAGGAGAAAAGAAGTATCTTCCCACACTTAACTTTCACTCACTATTCGGGATTAGAATAAACTCCTTCTGTACATGAAAAAGTACACTCAAACTGCAGAGCTGTTTTCATCTTCAGCTGCAGTAAATCTGCACATCCCTGCCTGAGCAAGTAAAACAACACCAGCTCCCACCAGCTGGAGAGCTGTCCCAGACATTCACACCCAGGGAAGAACATGGCATGCTGCACTTTAAATAGATTATACTCTTAAATATTTTATTGGACCTGAGCAGCTCAGCCACGCGTTATGTCTTTCTTTGAAGCAGAGATACTGATGGCAATCATTTTTCCAGCTTCCTGTGATGCCATAAACTCCCAATTACAGCTTCATTTGAAGCTTGGCCCACAGGACTCACTTGGCTGCTGGGGGAGGAGGGCTTTTTACTCAGACTTGAGGGGTGTCCACATCTCAAGAGGAAAGACACAGCCAGTTGAACAGCAAGCCTAGGACACATTAATATGGTGAATATACATTGACAAAGGTTTTTGGAGCATAAACCGCCATTCAAGTTCCCTGTTCAACAGGAGGGTTATTTTTTTCATCGTACCATGATGCAGAGGTGATAAAGGACTGCCTGGGCTTCTGTAACTGCTAAGCAGTTGTGAGTAAATGACTTTGGGCACAAAGGGACCTGGTGGTGCAATACACCAACAGATTCATTCGTGCCAGCCACCCACTGCCACCCTGCTCAGCCAGCTTATCAGATGACATAAACAAAGCAGATTAAAGCTTGCTTTTGTTTTGAACTGCCTTCTTGCTTCCTGAACATTACCTTCATCCTTTCAAAGGTTTCAGATAACCGTTTATTGGAAATGTAATTGTTGTTATTGAAAAGGGGTTTTGTGTGTGAAGAAAAAAAATAGGTTTTGTAGTGATAAGGTAATAGCTCATTTTAGGTAACATTACAAATTATTAGCATCCCATTAATTATTTTCTCTTCAAAATCTTCCAGTGTTACATTCTTGAGGAAATTAATCCTTATTATTGTTACGGGCATTACAAGGAGACATGGGCTCTGTGTTGGTAAATCATGTTTTGTTAAATTTACTAGTGTGTACTGGATCTGCTTGTTTTCATCTTTCCAGGTCACCTGCCTTCATTCAGAATAGCAGGCAATGCAGACAGAATGCCACAATGTCACAACAAATTGTTATACAGTAGTGTATAGGTTGGTGATAGACTTGCATATCCATCTTCTGTCAGACATACCAGGAATTTAAATTATTAGCAGGGTTTCTGACTCTTAAAAAAAAAAAAAAAAAAAACAACCAAAGAACAAACACCAACCAACCAACCAACCCCACAAGAGTTCCTCAAAACAAGACAGTAGGAATCTACATACTTATTACTGTACTGAAGAGAGGAAGGATTCTTTGGATTCTGTCCTCTCCTGTAAGCAGTTTTTGCAATGTCGTTAGTACAGTCAGGGATGTCATAAGGGCACAAAAATTAAAGGGAGCAGTTGGCTTATCTGTTGTCATCTTTCTTGTTTACAGCCAGAGGTGGTACTGGGCAAAGCAGCCATCCAGCTGTGGGCACCTTCCAGCCTCTGACAAGTTTCAAAATACTTCTGTATAAAATGACTATCATGTTGAAAGAAAAACACTAATTCTAATTGTATCTTCTGGCCATAAGAAGACTGAGAATGTCTCCTGGACTGGAAAGTAAAGTATTTCCTTGAGTTTTTAATGTAATTTAAAGTAAAATATGTTATAACAAAGAAAAATATTTGCATGTCACCAAAAAATGAAACTATTTTCTGGCAGTTCTCTAATCTAAAAAGCTGCCATACTATCAGACAGAATCTTTTAAACTTTCTTGGAAACATGTCACATCATTAGATAGCATATCTGCAAGTCAGCGATAGAGCCAAATTCATTTAAAACTAATGATAGAACTAAACACTCATCCCAGAGTCAAAGGCAGAGATATTTGTCAAACCATACCTCGTAAGAATAATTTGAAAAGCCATTTTCCAAGATACACCTGAAGTACTGATTGAATAGCAAAGTATTTCTCTATATAATATTTTCAAAATATGCCTTACAAATAACATGCATCCTTTTAGCCTTTGACTATGCTTTTCTGAAGATATTTGTTATTATAGTGACATTGAACTTCACCATGTCTTGCATGTCAAGACATGTGGAGCTGACATGAGCTTTGAGATCTGAGCTAATGTGCCAGGTCTCTGTGTATCTGGGGAGATAGACCGCTCCTCTTGCCTCTACAGAACAGGCACAACTGTGAAGATTCCAAAGCAATCCATAATTTTTTTAATCTGAATGAATGGTAAATACATAAGCATTACACTAGTATATATGTGTGCATACTAGTGTATTGGTTAGCTTGTGCTTATTTCAGAACAAAGCCCTTGAAATTTCTGTTAAATTACAGTAACTTACAGCATTCTAAGTTACAATCAGAAAAGCAAATTCTTTTTTCAATGCTTTAGCCTCTCAAATGTTATATTTGTTTCCATGCTTAAGTAATTCTAGATAAAATAAAGGAGAGAAAGTTTAATAAAGGAAGTCAAGATATAAATTCCCCTCATACATTAATGTTGAAAGATAATACCCCATTTAAAGCAGACACTTCCATAGCCTGGTTAGTAGGTTTTTCTGCTCTTCTAGAAACTTTCAACTTCCTCAACAGATAAAATTATAGGCAATTCTTTCAGCTGAATTTGTCAGTCTAACACTGTCAGGAACATTAAAAGTCACTTTTCTCAGGAAGTCCCACAAAAATTGAGAAGAGGAGCACCAATAAGAAAAACATAGATGTCTCTGGATAGCAAACTATTTCACTGATTATAAGATATAAAACTCAAGTGACAGTGATGCTCTCATATCAGCATCTAAGAAATAGCATATAATGATCTGTGCTTTCAGAGATGAAAGAAAAACAAATGTAAGAGGTACTAAATAAAAGGAGGATGGCACAGAAAACTTGTTAAGTGTTGTTTAGCAAAGATGCATTTGTGCTATTTGTATGGATGACACACACATTACCTACTTTGCTAGAAGAATCAAATTTATGTTTACCCAGAAAAAACAAATCTAAAGGCTTTACCATATGAGGATACTGATACACTGCTGACTGATTCATAGGATGAACTTCTGGTTGGGTACAAAGCAAATACTAACATAGGTATTAAAAAAAACCCAACCAAACACAACACAAAAAAACCCCCAAACCAATAAAAACCAACCAAAACTCAGACCCCCCCAAAAAAACCCCAAAAAAACCAAAAAAACACCCACAATAAAAAAAAAAAAACTTACTCAAGCCACTATTTTTTTTTGTATTATGATTAGAATAACAATGGGGATGTTTGAAAAAGCATTTTGTTCCCTGTTGCTTGTTCTTTAGGCAATACTTTCTATTTTTTTTTTACCTCCTAACATTCTCCAGAGACCAGAGAAAACACAAGCTGCTTTATACCTCCTGCTTTTCTTTTCTGCCCTTAAAATTCCAAGAAGTCTCCAGTTTAAACAGAAGTTCGATCCCTAAACATTTTGATGAACTGGACATCTTTGCAGAGCTGCTTAGAACCAGTATCTGAAATACATCTATCACATTGAAATATAAACTAAAATACATTCTAACTGAATACAACACAATGAGGTTTTACTGGTGTGACACGCGGTGTAAGAAGGAACAGACATCCTAGTTATTTGTCTGAGGTGACAACATCAGTTTGTGACAGGCTCTTCTTTGCTGTGGGTTTGCTCCTGCTCTCAGTTGTTGTTGCACAACGTTTCAAGCCAGCAGCAGCTGGTGTACGGCACAGGGCTGTCGCTCACACATGCACCTGCTCTGAGGCAGCAAGGAGAATCCATCCCAGCTTTTCCTTTTTCGCTGAAATTAGGCACCTGGCAGTTTAAAATAACATTTGGGTGTTTTTTCTCCCCCCGCCATCCCCCTGTGGAAGCCCAACATAAACTAAGACAAACACAAGGCAGAGTTCATCAATAATTATATTGATGTAACCGATCACAGATTTTATTTTATTAAAGTGTACTGGTGGTTGTATTTGCATGATTTTCCCTACAATCTTTCTCTTCTAGCAGGTTGCCTTTACCACCATGTACTTTAAACACTGAAAAACTCCAAAGAAGGCTCTCATCAGCAGCAACTCATTGGACATGCTGCCCCACTTAGCAAGAGCTAACAAACCTGTGGTGCCATGCAGACAGAAAAACCTCGTGTGACTCAGGCAGTGGCAGCCTGTGACACTGTACAATGGGATCAGCTCCTGGGCCAGTGCTTCTCAGTGAAGCATGTAAACCACCACTCAGTGGGGTGCAACATGCCAGAATCTTAAGGAAGAAGGGCAAGGTGCCCCTAAGCTGTAACTCAGTGGCAGCAGTCTTGGAAAAAGCTATTTCCATTGGCATCAGACAGAGTTTGGTGTCATGGCCACCACATTATGTGTTTCATGGCTAAAGTTTTGCATTATACCGTGGCATTGAGGCAAATACTTCTGATGGCAAAGCTCACTATTACTCCTCAGCCAGCAAGGGGCTTCAGCAATGCCAAGTCATCCATGTCACTATAAATAATCTCCTCAGTGCCAGCATTAGATCAATATGAGATTATATATCAAAACAGTAAATAGCTCAATCAAGTCACTCAGACAGTGACATGAGACAGACTCCCCTTTTACAGACCAAAAAAGAAATAAGACTGATTCTCCATTAAGCACTGCCCACGAGCTGCATTTGTTCAGCACTCCAAAGAGTGAAATATACTGAAGTAGGTGATGCTGAAAAGTATTCTATTCACAGACTAAAAATATCTTCAAATTCAATCATTAGAATTATGAAAACGCACAAAGTCTTTCCCTCTCCATTAGAAATTGTATTAGATACTTAGCAATCAGACATCTGTCTCCCATTCTCACTGTACACCAACAGAGTGCTCTCCCTCTTAGGAAGATGCCAGACTTGAGTTCACAAAGAGCACAAGCCCCCCTGCATGAATCGAGAGCTTTGGAGGAAACTGCGTTGCCAAGTATTGCTGTGCCTCATCACGACACACTCAGGAAGATTGTTTGTCAGCATCAAGTGGTCTGTTCTCAGATACTCCTATTGATACAGATCTTTAGGAATAAATGTTCCCAAACTACAAAATGGGGGATATTAGGTCTTTATCATTTCTCCACTCTGATATCTCTTTCACCTGTCCTCCCCACCCAGAGTAACAGAGATGTTACAAGTTGCCAGGATAATGGTGGCAGTTTAGCTGCTTTGCAGCCCCCTGAGTTGTGGGTACAAAGCAAAAAGTCTATATATTGTGCCTGCTAAATGACGCAGCATCCCCTGTGCTGCAGGAAGAGCACACATTGCTCCTGCCTCCAGCAGCACAGAGAGCACAGCTTACAGGACATGACAGAGTCAAGGGCAGGGTGCCTGGGACCAGCCAAAGCTCCTGGCTAAATATGATCTGACATGCTGTGCTTTCCCAAAGACACTTCCACATGCACTCAAACACTAACTGGTTGCACACACAGAGAGTTCATGCAGCAAGTGCACACTGGCCCCTTCTAAATCTCCATACAGGTTTGTATTTTATAGGAACCAAAGTTCATCCTCTAAAACCAGCTGCATCTTGGCTATAAAAACAACTCCCAGCCTGGCTCCAGCATGCTCCCACACATGCTCATCAACACTGATGATGTTTTCTTGTTCACCTCTTTTCATTCTGTCTGCCATTGATTTTTTTAAATTGCTGTGACAAAAAAGCAGCCTGTGAGAGGTACACCCACTGCATTGTTATTTTCACATTTTCTTCCGTGTATGTCTAACACAGCAACGTGTTTATTACAGTCTTACTGGTTATTATATATTGTTGCCTGAGTGACTGTGTTTCTAACTTCTACTAAATTAACAAACACAGCAGTGACATCAGTAACCCTTATCCTGCTAGTAAAAAGAAAACAGAATAAGAAAAAAAGAAACGTAGCATGGAGTCCTCCCACTCAAAAAGCTCATCTTGATCAATAAACATAATTCCTTTAGATGTTAGAAATATAATGCAACTGTTTAGATATAAAGGTATATGGCATACAGGCATACAATTGTTTTCTCCACACTTCACATATTTTGTCAGATGCTTATCAGTAGGTTTCAGAACGCATGACATTTTTATCTGTGCACATTGAATCAGTGCCACATCTATCATTAAATAAAACTTTTTAAAAAATAGTGTAAGGGTGATAAAGCCGTTGAATGAGTTGTCATATACCATTCTGCAGTCTTCAGAAGACTTAGCAAATATTACTTCTTCCCTACAATAAATAGCTATCAGATGCAATATCCTTACTAGTACGTGGGAAATTCGGACTCTACAAACATGTTTTATAATCTGAGCTTTGACAAGATCTGTGGTGCAGAGCAAAGCATACAGCTGGCTTACAAAGCTGGTTACGGTGGGAACATCATTTGCAACCACTGAACAGCTGCAGTGGGACAGCAATTTCATTCTTGTAAAAATATCATCAGACATTTTAAAAGAGAGTAAACATCACAATAAAGAACAAAACCTCACAAGCATCTCTTCATTCCCAGAAACTCAAGACTTTCGTAAAGACAGTAACATTCTCGAATCAATAGAACATGCTTCCTTCTGAAGGCTCCATACTTCATTGTCACACCTAGAACTAACATGCTTCCATTTGGCGCTCTGGAGTTCACTTGGAGAAATGACTTTCATCCAGTTTTTAAATTACTTCAAGTCTTGTTATAATGAATTCTTTCATTGTTCAGTTGATTTTGAGTTTTCAACCCCTTTGTGCTAAAAACATATTTTGAATTTAATAATATTTTTCACAAATTTACAGGCACAAAATACCAATGACTGCAAGCTAAAAAGCTTCAGTGGATGAAGCCAGATGTGCAGAATTGCACAACAAACTAAACTTTACTGACCCCTCAGGGAAGTTGTAAAGATCAAGAGAGTTTAAAAGCTGCTGCATAAAGTCTATGGGAGTTTTTAACTCTCCTTCCATCACAGTAATGTTGAGCAGTCCCTGCTATAAAGACTTGAAACAAATGCTCTTTGATAGTCAAAGGTAAGAACCTTGTCATATGCAGAGATACCAGCAGGCTTTAGCTAGTGATTTCAGCACCTACTATGCACCTAAAATCCAAATGTGCCATTACTTCACTGAAATTGTCCACACGGAATCACCTCTCAGGAAGCATTATCAGATATGATGCTCCATTGTTTTCATATCTCCACTTGTGCAAAAAATTTGCTAACTTTGGTGATTTTGCCATTCAGGATAAGCCAAGACAAGTTTTGAAGACTGAAAAAAAAGAAATGAAGGGGTAGTTGTTTGGAGGCATGTCAGAAAATAGGATTGTCAATATTCATACTGTGATGATAATGGATCAAATACGATCTCAGTAAACAGAGCCAAACTTCATCATGCTGAAAGGCAGCCTACACAGGAAGGCAAAGTCAGCACACTGTCTGATCCACCTGGAAGCACCTACAGAGCTGGCTTGTGAAGCAGGGAGCACAAGAGGCTCTGTTGAAAGCTCTGTTTTACTGCCTCCAGCTACAGACGACATCACCTTCAAACGGGCCGAGGCTGGGGATGATGCAGCCTCCAAGAACAAAGTGATGACGTTCAAAGGATGCAGCTCTTAGGCAGAGCTGGTAGATTCCACACAGGCATTGAACCCAGATGATGTATAGCACTGTAAGTACGTACATGTGCAGGAGTAGTTGTCATATTAAACTAGAAATGTTCAGGCAAATGAGCTGCTCTATCACCACTTCAGATGGTTGAAGGCTGAAGGATCGTATGCCAAATTTAAACAAATGTATGCTGCATTTGTTACACAGGTAAATTATCTTCCCCATTAAATTTAACAAGCAATGATCTGTATTATTCATCACATTAAGTTTTGAATCCATTTAACCATCTAAAGATTGTATTCCAGCTTAATTAGAAGTGATGGAACTCACAAAGGAATTACTAGGTGGAATTTCTATGGCGTATATAAAGCAGAAAGCCTGAGTAGCTGATGTTGCTAGTCCCTCCTGGCCTCAAATCCAGTGACATCTCTAAACTCATGTAATGAGTGCTTGTGTAACATATTATTTGTCACCAGGTTTAAGATTTTAGTCCCAGATGCAGTCAGCAAACCATCCTCATAGGTCTTTTATAACAAATCTGGCATTGTCAGGTTGATGAAAGGTGAGGTGGCATTTTGTGATACCAGGGCACTAGGTCCCCTGAAAAACAGCTGGGATAACACATAAAAGCTCCCATCACCCCTCATCTTCAGCAGTTATTCTCAGAACAGCTTTATACACTGTTTGCTTGCTGTTTCTCTCCATCCCTTTGAAGAGCTGGTACCATCAGGAATTGCTACAGGTGTGTCCTAGTGCTAAAGGAAGACCATCAGGAGAGTCCCTCAGCCAGCAATCCCTTTCTGAGCAGGGGAGCACGGCAGTGTTTGCTGACACAGGAGATGGGGTAGGGCAGGACAAGCTGAAGCAGACCCTTGCCTGCAAAATGTGATTTAGTACAGCAGTGGCTCACACAAAGCTTTTGTTCAGAAACCACTCTTGCAATTTATTTAGAGGCCAAGGCAAATAGAACTGTTATTCCCCCTCCATTTCTCCCAGAGACTCCCATAAGGCACAGCCCCTTCTTCTTCCCTGGCCCCTCATCTTGATGAGCAGTTTAGAGGTACAAGTATCTCTGATTTTGGTGATAGTGTTGGGTTTGGTACACTAGTACTTTCCTTAAGAAGTTAATAAGCCCCTGTTGGTGGGATTTTGACCACCCACACACCCAGGAGAAGCACAGTAAAGCAGTGCAGGGGGGACTTCTTTGCCTGGGCTCTTTGTCCAAGTACACTGCCCTCCAGTGTAGGGGAGCCTCCAGGGAGAATCACTAACTTTTAATATTGTTTGACATGTTTGGTATGGGTATAATACTTTACCTAACATATTTCCTTCATCTCCATAAACAATGCCACCACCATTCTAGAGCTAAAACCAAAGCCTTTTTTTTTTTTTCAATATTAGCTAGATTCTGACCTTATCAGAACAGGACTTAATGGTTTTGTTTTGAACACATACATAAAAGATCATTAAAAAACTACTGCTTGTGGTTTTCACACCAGCATATGTTTTAGTTTAACTACATACAGATAAGACACTCATACTTGGTAGATAATCCTCTGCACAGTGTTGCTAAAGCAAGTAGAAGCTCCAACATGCTTATTGATACTCCCCAAAAGAGTTAATGAAAAGATTTCTGACATATGGGGGTGGTGAGAGTTCACTCTAACACGAGGAGGCACAAAAGACGAAAGCAGTTATCTGTGAAGATACTAATTTATCCTGATAGCAGCTTTAATAACAGCACAGTTTTCCCTCTTAATGTCACTTCTGCTGCATTACTTTCTTTTCGTTGCACAAAAAGGTTAATTGTTAAAATTACACTTCAGAATAGAAAATAAGGTTAAAGATGATATCTAGCTTCTGATAGTCTGTTTAACCACCAATACAAGCTGGTAGACTTCCATTAAATAAGAAAGAAGAGAACTTGGGGAGCAATGCACAGAAAACTCTGAACATAGAAGAAGAGAAAAAAAATCGCAGTAAATTGGCCAAATCACACGTAATTAACACTGAAAGAGAAAAACCAACATCACAATAAGCCAGATACAGTTCTGCCTTCTCCAAAATTAACCAAAAATTACTCAAAACCACTGTTTCCTGTTTATTTCAACACAATCCTGACATCAGTACATTTTACTTCTCTCTTGATTGTGTTCAAGTCTGCAAAGAAAGTCTACCAGGAAAACAAGAGGTGTGAAAATCAAATAGATTACTTATGTCAGGCTTGATTCTCTCCCCTGTGGGACTAGTGAAGAAGCAAAGCTACTTACTGGAGTTCTACTAATGCCACGTGGTGTAAAGAAGGAAAATACTCCCTGCATTCTGATTCACCCTGCGAAAGAAATCAATGACAGAAGGCTGTATTTCACAGAACTTGTCTTTTTTAATTTCTCTGTTCCCAACTTGCCAATTATCTGCCTCCACTACCCTTTCTTCTCTACAGCTCCCATACTTAGCTGTCTTCACTATCTGCTTCTTCATATTAGTTTTCTTTCAGTTATGGTTCCATTTATTCAATATTTGGAGCCTAATTCTTGGTACAATTTTACATGCCTACAGGCTCGAATTAAGGTAAATTGTTGCTCTTGCCATTCAGATGTGCTGTATACTCCTACTCTCAAGCCCTGCACTGTGGATGTTCTGTAAATGCCAAACAAAGCTTTCTTCTTTCTACCAGAATCTTTCAACTGTTCTGTCCTTACCCTGTATTTATCACCTTTATGTTTTATGAAACTCTCGAAAAGAAAAAAGCCACCCACAGCACTGTATGAATTTCCTTTTTCTTTCTCTTCTGCCTCCCACAGTCCCCTTTCACTTTAATCATTACTACAGTTTCAAACTACTTATCTTGATGACAAGTTTTAAGGTATTCATCCATGGTCAAAAGCCAGAGAAAAACATTCCTGTTTCTATACATACTAGCTGTCATTATTCATTCAGATTTGCCAAATTCTTTCATCAAAACATGCTTCTTCCTTTATCATCTGCCAACCCTAAGAAACTAAGCCTCCTGGGAGCTCATCTATTCTGTGAAATGCTGTCTTAGATGTGCCTTTATTCTGTATTTTCACAAAAATAAAAAGTTGCAGGAGCTTTATCAGTGAAAAATCATGAACCCTTGTGAGTGGTGTTGTCAGACAAAGAGAAGGGGGGAAATAATCGACTGCATTGTTAAAATGTTCAAGATGCAACATATGGGCAGCTTTGTTTACAAAATTCACTGCCTCTCAGAACACTTGCATACAATATAAATCTCCAGTTACAGTCCTCCTATTTGACTAGCTATAATCACTGTGGTCCTCACTTTTACCTCACAAAAAGATGCTTCATTACAAGATACCTTTATGCACCTATTTGCAAAAGAAGGAACAGAACTGAAAGACTATGACAAACTCAGAAAACTGTAGTTTTAAACACATTTTTCTTCAGAAGCAGAAATTGAATCTGAATTTCAAGGGTGGCAGAGATAATTAACTTAAGAAAACACATGCTTTCATTATTAAATTTAGCCACAGGATCTGTCAGCTGCATCACCTGAGTGATTTATATGTAGACAAGGATAGGGGGGAAAAAGTGCAGCAAATATCAACAGATTCAAGTAGCAGGTATGGATTTCATTCATATGAACAGCCATAACGTAAAGCATGTTTTTCCACCAGAAAGGAGTAGACATGGGAATTGTACTAATTTTACTGCCTGGGGATGGTCTTTGAAGACCTCTACCTCCCAAGGTTTTACCCCAGTTTCACTTTCAAAGTTGAGTAGAACACAACCACAAGAGCTGTGCCATGATCTCGCCCTTCCCCAGAGCCCAGCTGGTGTTGGAGAACATGGAATCCCCACAGGGAGCTCTTCCCACACACTTTAACTCTGCAAATGCAGTGACTTTGTGAGACAGCCAAGAAATCCTAAAAAAATCATAAAGGTCTTCTGTGTTACCCTCTCTGCAGTTCCACCTTCCTGGCAGTCAGGTTGGATCTAGGCTAGATTCCAGAGTGCACAAGTCATACCAGGTAACTTCTCTGATTCACAATCAAAACCATAAACCAACTCAACAAGGACAAGAAAGGGCCCCTTTTCTTAGAACTTAAGACATCTGCTTTGTGTTTTTTTCTAGCAAAAGCTAGAAACCACAAAAGGACTAATTTGGGAAGCAGTACTACCGAACTCAAAACCAGGAATTAGTAAAATAATTGTAAAAAAGAAAAAAAATACCTTTAGAAGACTCAACAGATGCTCCTTCCACTTCAAAAATCCAGAAAACTGAGCACCTCGCTTGTTGCTGGTGTGTGATTTATGAAGTCTTACAGCTGAGGGCCTAGGAGAGGTTTTGGTCTTTGGCAGCAACTGTAGATAGTAAACCTGAGATTAAATGAGAAGGCACATTGAGACTTGCAGCCCACAATCAGGAAAAACAATAAAGGGGTAAATAGGGTAAATGGTCACAGGTGCACTGGGGAAGGGGAGATAGGACTTGACGGCGTGACAGTGCCGTGGTCAGACAGCCTGTGGGTCACAGTTTCCCCTCCCTCCATTAGGAAATTTGTTGCTTTGTTGAATTTTACCTATTTCATATGCATAAAGGTATAAAGATGTTATTTCAACATGTGTGTGACTGCCTCTGGACCGCAAGAGCTGCATAACTATCAGCTTTATTTTCACATTTCTTTTTCTGTTCGGGCTGTAACTTTATTACTGCCAGATTCCCAGTTTGTGTTTCACCTTCTGTTCCAGATCAGCACTAAGGGCAAATGTAAATTTGTATTTTTTGCTATCAGACCACTCACAGTGAGCAAGAGCCCTAATTTGGTGATGTCAGCAATAAATTTTTGACATAGATGCTCACTGCTGCTTTTCCAACTGTCTCTCAGAAAGTACGAACTGCTCTCAGGGAACTGGGGGGATATCTGAGGACGATGATGACAGTGATTTCACAGCTGAGATGTCTTCAGCATTTGCAGCTGCAGGAATTTGAACTCCTAATTAGCACAGCAGCCCAAAAGTAGCCTGATTGGGGTGATGCAAAAGGCAACTGAAGTGCTCTGCTCCAAGTGACATTACAACTTTGTCAAGAGTTTATTGGTGTTGGACACGAAAGGTCCTTGAGGCTGACTGCTACTTGTAGTTTAGAGGAAATAATTTTTAGTGAGACAAAGAGGATGTTTTTACAGCAACAATGCACAGTTAATAATGCCCTTTGTGGAGTCTAACGCACAACCATTAAAATGAGATGCAGACTTTCATAGCTGCAGCTACTGTCTAACCATCAAATTTAATTTTTTTCTTCCCATATCTATCTCTATAATTATACATCTAATCTCTTTACTGTGGATTATTTATAAGGGGAGCTTTCCCATGATTTTCTATGGGACACAGTGGCAGCCAGTTGCTAATTTAAGAACAGTGTCTCTGCTGTAGGAAATACAGAAATTTTTGCCTCAAGTACAAGAGTACCTGGTAATTATTCCTTTTCTTTTTAGGATAATTTAACTCTACCAGCCTTACTGTCCTTCTTCAATCACACTGCAGTTACATTTGGACCTTTTTATTTCTCAGTAAAAAAGAGAATGTATACTCCAATTTGTGGGCAGTGATGAATAGCACTCATTCAGACTCCTAATACACCCCAAGGTGTCAAAAATATTTGCATATGTATTTCATTAATAGATAAATTAAGGTCCAGCTTGCAAAGAGAGTAAGACTAGCAGAGGCAGGAAGAGAACATTAAACTTTTTTCAGCTGTAGTCTGGCTTTTTTACATTGACTGAATTGCATCTTCCTACAAAATATTACTAAATCTCCCTATTAAAAGATACTTAAAAGATACCTTGTTCTCTTCCCTTTTTCCCAATGCTGCCTTGCCCGGTGCTGGGCTTGCCTTTTCTTTTTTTTTTTTTTTTTTTTCTGCTGCATGCATTTCTCTCTAACTTTTTGAGAAGGAAAAAAGAGCAATTTTCTTACTGACTCTAACACCCTGTCAGCTGAAATGCTGAATGAGAAACCATTTTTTCCCCAGCAGTTTGCTACTTTAAATATCTGTCCATAGGTTGATTTCATAAACTACATGGTAAATGAGCTGAAAGCACTCAGATCTTTCTCACCTCTGCCAGTTTCTGCTGACTAAGGGAACCCAAAGTCTAGACCTGAGGATGTTTATTCAGCAGCAAAGACCTCTCTGCCAAAAAGGTTCCTCTTGTTAAGTAGACCCAGCGCTGAAATAATGCTCAGTCTCAAATTAACAGACCTGGTCTGCACACAAGGTTTTACTCTGCTTGCAGAAATGAACAGTTCTTTGCTTCCAAAGAACTAATTATAACAGCACCTGGCAGCATCACTGCAGATAGGGGCCTGTCAGCAGTTTCTCCAGATCCTCTTATGTAGACATTTATAGCTCAGTCATTTAAATTTCCTTCAGCCTAAAACTTAATATAGATTTTTCAGTGGCACTTTTGTCAGATACGTTTTGTATGGTCAGATTCATTTCTTCATCCATGAAATAGTGGTTTTGATAAAACTGCGGACATGGTCTGCAATTGATTATTTTCCTCTCAGTATCTTTAAAGAATAAGAATTTCTAATTAATTTATTGGAAAATAACTGATTAAATCTGTGTACACTTGCCAAATATATTCTTTGAGGCTTTTATGAATTGGAAGGTTAGGAGGAAAACATCTTGCCTAAAATGACTGGAGTATACTCTACAATACTTATTCATAAATATGTACCAATATCAAACAAAATCAAGCTTTAAAAACCAAGTAAACCTACTCCCCAACCTGACCATATAAACTTTTGCCCTATATGAGATATAAGAAATTACACAGTATATCTGGTGTTTGGCTATAAAATGGTGCCATTTCATTGAAACTCAAACAACTTTTTTTAACTGGAAGACTGAATTAGGGCAGAATTATATATCCTCACTCCTGTATCCATCTATCTATGTTTTTTAAAGAAATGAAGAGAATTCAATTATCAGGACTATTATCTCTTCCAGACTGATACACTATAATCAATTCAGCCTTCAAGCTTCAAGAGAATTTATGTCATCCAACTTTGCTTAATCCAGCTGACCTCTCCATAATGAGAAAGGATTTTTAACACTACAGAAATGTTCTATAAAAAACAGGTAAGGAAAAACTCCTGATTGGCTGTTCCATGTGGTCCACCTTAGTTTTGTTTATGTAATTTCTGGTGGTCTTAAAACTATACAGTTAATATTTTATGTAATTCTAGTTCAGTGTGCTGATTAAATTGCTTACCAGAGCTTTTCTAATACCCCACTAGAAAATAAAACAGAGAATTATGGTAAAAAAAAAAGATTAAAACTTATGAATTTCCATGGAAGGTTAACCTTTTGTCTAAGCCATTCTTCTAGTACTTCTCTTGCAGTTGTTTTCATTCTGAGTCTTGCATCCAGCAATATGTAAAATGTGTGCCAACTGTGGAGCTAATAAAATGTCAAAGCAGCAACAGTCAAAAGTGTCCCACTGAAAGTAACTCCTCAGTTCCAAGTTATGAAACACAAACCCAGGAGCTGATGAAGGAAAAAAAAAAAAAAGAAACGGAGTTATTTTATTACAGAATAATTTGCTTTAATTTTCCTGCTTCCCTAGGCATATGCATTTTGTCAGTTATTTTTTTGTGTGTAATATGGATGGCATTGTCTTGCAAAGGAGGGATAATCTTTTTCCCTGTGTAGGGACTGTTGCACTTTGGAAGACCATTAAGTTTGCATTAACAACTGTAACTCAAGCATCATTCTCCAGAATTTATTTTTTGGGGGGATGGAGAGAATTTTTTCTTGATCATCTGACAGCACAAGAATCCAATCTACCTTTCTCATTTATTCATTACATACAGAAGTGGCTAATTCATTTTACTGCTTTCTGAAAAAATTAAGTCTCTTGTTGTTTTCATTTTCATAGCTAACCTCTTCTGTACTGGAATAATTTTATATAGTTTCCTAACTTAAAATTAATCCTTTTAATACTGTAAAACTAACTTCTGCATTGGTTTAATATATGTTTTTTAATTAAATTAGTTGAATAAATATAGATGCATTCAATTTTCTTGGATTTTCACCACTGCTCTCTGCTCCCCATGAAGCTCAAGGATTGCCTTAGTGCTTGTGTGGGACAAGGGCAGTGGTCAGCCACTAAAGGCCATCTAATGTCACAGGTTTGTCTCTTTTACTTCTAACAAATCCTTTCAGTCAGGTGAGCCTCACCTACGCATCTCTCTCTAATTCCTCAAACATCAGAAACTAAGGCAGTTCAGTGTTCCTAAAGTGCATCTACTGAAAACTTCTGGAGACTGTAAAACGATTTGCACCGTTATGTCACTTCCCATGTCAGTCCCTTTTTCTTAAGAAAACTCACAAACACGCTGTGTGGTAAGATTTTCTCTCTAACTCTGCCCAGGACTACCTTAAGAGTGCTGATGTGACCTGATTCTACAGAAACAGCAACCTCTGAAAGGGAACTGGAAGGACCACACAGGGGATGAACACATATTGAACGACTATGGCTGTTTCCAAGATTATATTAGTCAGGGTCCCCCTAATCCTTCTGGTAACCTGGTAACTTGTTTCAGTATTCCCATTATAAGTTTTTTAATTATTAATTCATTAGGACAGAGGTTACAGCATTGGATGATACATCAAAGCCTTCAGCTCAGCCGTGACAGAAGAATCACTAGAGCCTTATGTTGAAGCTCCGTGTGTGATGAAGTTTTTTTAGTTTGCCCTGAGGCACAGTCAATTATTTTTCACTGGCAGTAGTTTTCTGCTAACCCTGTGGATAAAATTTATTGGATTTGGACCACTGGTTGTTAAGCCCCTGGTCAAGAATCCATCTATTGCATTGTTACAGTATTAGGCTCCTCTTTCTTATCCCCTCGTAGTGCCTGCTCAGTCCCATTGACATCTCATATTTCCCAACTAAACTCTGCCCCCAGCATGTTTTATTTGTTCCTGAGTAACAAAATGTATTGATTCCAAATGGTATTTCAGACACTATTTCTTCTCTCAAACAAACAAACAAACCAACCAACTGCTAATATATGTTTACCAATGGCATCCAAAATAAAAAAATGTAGAGGATTCTCGTTTTTAGGGAGTACAATATAAAAAAAAAAAAAAGCATGATGTGTAGAATGGAATAAAAAGAGCTACCACACAAGTGCTGGTGGGGTGTGACAGATGTTTCAAAGCAGGAGCCCAGGCTGATCCCTGTGAAGAGGCTCACAGGCTGTGCTTGCCAAGCTCACCTGCCTGTGATACACAACTGAGATGTGCTCCAAGGTTACCCTTCAACATAAGCAACATCACAGCCTAGTCCTTCACTTCCAAAGATCCAAGGGCTTACTCCCTTCTTTGGGAACCCTAGAGTCCATGAAGAGCACAAGAGCCCAAGAGAGTAGCACAAAAGCACAGAGTTCTAACCCAGGCTCTCTCATTCACAAGCACAACATTTAGACTTTAGACGTTTTCCTAAGTGACATTATTTACTAACTACTATTTACTAAATACTGCCACTGTTTGTCCTTTTCAAGAAGAACTAACCAAGATGTAGTTCCTGACTTTGTTGCCTGATTCTCATTCCTGAAGGTTACTTGCTTTTACCAACTCTGCAGAACCTTCAGGCTCCCAGCTAACACATCACTAACTTAGGATAAACACAGGGAGAGAAATCTGTGGCATATCTCCACTGATTTGGCTTGCTCAGAAAGCAGCCAGGCCCTTCAAGCATTAACACATGATAATTAGCAACTAGCCCTAGCTCACATGACATATTATGTTCCCAAGTCATTTCCTAAACCGCGATATTCACTTTTTAATGAGCCATTAGAAAAGTAAATGAAAACCTCCAGGTGTGAATTCTAAATGAAAATGTTTAACAGAAAAAGATATATAACAAGAAATTATCATCTATTAATGATACTGAGAGAATTAGGTAGTGGAAATTCTTTAAAATCTAAGCCACAGAACAAGGCAAGCTGAGCCAGAAAAACATGCACTTAACAATCCAGTTGAAGGATGGACCGGACAGCAGAATGGGACAGAGCTGGCTAAGGACAGGTGAGGAACAAGGACAGGCTGCAAGTGGCCCTGCATCCAGAGTGGGACAGGTCTGCATGGGTAGGAGACCTGAGGGAGCTGCTGCTTCCTCCCCTCTCATCAGTGCTCATCACAGCTGATCCATAAATAGTGGTGTGGCAGAAGAGACCAGTGAGTAAGTGCAGGCCACTGAGAGAAGTGTGAAGCAACGTCCCCACATAAAAGCTGCGTGAAATGTGTCAAGAGATATATTTATAAATATGTAACATATATATGCTTATTTTTATGAGCATTCCTGGCTAGAGACTTGCTCCCTCAGCTGCCACATAAATCAGATGAGAAATACAATGAATTTGTTGTCCACTGCACACTTATGTCAACACATGCCAGTCACAAACACATCTGCATACGTATATATGACATATAAAGCAAACCAGAGGCATTCCAGACAATCAGCAGGTGATTATCTATCTTCCTGGACCATTCAGGAACAGACTGAGCACAGATACTGGATATATGTAGGAAAAAGTATATATTTTCTTCTGTGGAAGGTTTAAAAAAAAAAAATTTTTTTTGAAAATTTCCAAATACATTCTCAGCAGTTTCTCTAAACTCAGCTTACACAAGCTTTCCCTCAGTAGATATTTGTTACTCTGTGTGCTCCTGAGCGTCCACGGCAGATCTATTGAGAGTGAGCTCAGGATGTAATGAATTCTGCTTTTAACTTGGACATCCCCAATTCGGTCTCCAAGAGGATGGTTATTGCATATCAAAGGATATAAATAAGATTGTGTGACTAATGAAGCCAGCCTTGTTGTCCAGATGGCAAGGAATGATTGGAAGTTTTGAGAAAATTCCACAGGCAATAATTTGTTCACATAAGTGATCTGACAAACACTTATGAATAAGGAATGAAGTAATAAAAGTCACATTCTTCTTATGGATATTTTGTAGAACTGGAAAAAAAAGGGTAAATGTTTTCAATAAATGACTTTTTTAGGAACAGTTTGACCAGATGTAGATATAAGAAATAAGGTAATATATGATCCCATCGGGTGGCTATTAAAAAAGTTATTGGAGAGCAAATAACATGCACTTACTAGTAAGGAAGGGATCATATGACAAAAATCTTCAGAAAAAAATTGGTGCTTAAAATGGGGAAAAATTAATTTGCTACATTTAAGTTGAAATAATGGTCTAGTATCAAGCTACATTGAATAAAATGTCTTTAAGTGTATTCATTTGCCTTTTCTGGTAATTACCTGCTACATGTATATTTAAAAAACCCCATACATTTAAAAAAATAAAGCATGAGTGGCAGCCCTCCAAAACTAACTTTTATCAAACTAAAAGCATCCTGAAGATTGAAAAATTACAGTGCTTCGACTGGAATGAGAGTTTAAACTAACTTTTACCAACCTGTTGCATTTCTGAGACTTTTTAATATAAATATATGATGAAATCCTAAGAGAAACAGTTGGTTAAAAGGAATTGCAGGTTTCTAACATCACTCAGCCCATGCTAGTAAAACAGAAGTTCACAGTCAGAACCCACCTGGAATAATTTTGAGGATGGCTTTCAGGAAAAACCTGCAGCTTTAACACCTGCAATTAGCCCAAAGACATGTGGTTCTTCCCCAAGCATTTCTTATCATTCTTTCTTTGAACAACACAAAATAAATTGAATAGCTAAACAAGCTGATAGCAGTGATATAAATGTCCTGACTTTGCTGAGAGGATGATGAAATCCCTTCAAGAACCTTTTGTTGACAGGCCTGCTCCACCTCAGGGATGTAATTCCACAGGGAAAAGTTTGTTTGACAAAGAGGTTTTTTCACCTGCACCTGTGATGGCACAGAAGAAGAAACTGGAGATTTTGTCTTAGAAAATTCTCCTGCATATTAACAATGATTGCTTTTATGCTTCCAAAGGAAATGAACCTCTGCAGAGTTTGGTGAGAAAAAAAAAAACAAAAGAGAAAGAAGCAGATGCTTGGGAATTAGGCATTCCCCCTGCTCTGGATCTATTGTTTCCCACATTCAGACTAAAAGGCTTATTCCACTTTGTGTGAACACTTAGGTATGTTTTGGGTGACAGCAGTGGCTGCTGTACAGCCTGGTGATGTATAGCTTGGTGTGTAAAGTGCTAGAGTAGCTTCCACACTGCTGCACCTTTGCTATGTCAAGTGTTCCAGTTATGAGGTTCTTACATTGGTTTCTGTCCCCTGTTTGATCTGGAACACCATTTAAGCAAATGGCCATTTTAAAAATTTAGTATTTTCAGATTAAAAAAAAATCTGAAAAAAACCACCCCAACAACCTCTGCAAAGATGTCATTCCCTGCTACTAAGACTGTTATGAAAGCCTATTCGCAGATTCAGTGTAAGCATGGTTGTTTTGGGAAGAACTCAGGACAACCTTGGAAAAGTGTTCTGGTTTCAGCTGTTCATTTTCTTCCTAATAACTACTACAGTGCTGTGTTTTGTATTTTGGATGAGAATAATGTGGATAACACACTGATCTTTCAGATGATGCTGAGCAAGGCTTACTCTAAGTCAAGGGCTTTTCAGCTTCTCATACAACCCTGGCAGTGAGGGGGCTGGGGGGCACAAGAAGCTGGGAGGGGACACAGCCACAGTCAGGACAGCTGACCCCAACTGGACAGAGGGATATCCCATCCTACATGGTGTCATGCTCAGCATATGAAGCAGGGGGGAGTTGGCTGGGGGTTGTGGCTCACTGTTTGGGGACTGGCTGGACATCAGTCAGTGGGTGATGAGAAATTGGTTGTGCACCCCTCATTTGGTATATTTTTTATATCATTATCATTATTTTCTGTGCTATTAAACTGTCTTCATTCAGCCCAAGGATGTTACCTTTTTTCCTCCTGTCTCCCCATCCCCTGTGTGTGTGTGTGTGAGCAAAGAGCAGTTCAGCTGCCTGCCAGAGCTAAACCACAACAGAAAGAAAGTCCTGTTGCCCTTCTTCATAACTGACAAGCTGTTAGAAATCGAGAACCAAAAGACAAAAGGGGGGATGCTCTGACTTCTTTTGAAGGTATCAGAATCATTACCTTTGTCTGTTAAGGGAGCAGGGGCAGGTCTGAGCCAAAACTCCAAGGACCAGCTTCACAGTGATGCTCTTAAGGGTCATTAATTCCATGCTTCATAAAGGTAGTCTGAGATTTTAATTAACATATTACAGTTGCTTCCATCAGACATGTTTACGATCTTTTACCTCTTAGATTTTTCTTCTTCTAGAGGTCTGTTGAATCTTAAACTAAGGATAATTCTTGTCTTTGAGCCTATATTCTTCAGTGAGCCATGATTATCAAATTCATGAGATGATACTGAAAGTAAGGCCAAGCTGTATAAATTAAGTGTTTTTCTCCCTGCTAGAATAGCAGAGCAGTGACTGTTGTAAAAAGAATGGTTGCAACAAGGGAGAAAAAAGTTCAACTACATCTGTAATCTAATCTAAATGTTGTGATTAATACCCTTCTCTTTTCATAGCCAGCTGTGTGACACTTATCCATGTTATACATTTTTTAAAACTACCAACTTCATAGATTTTTTTTTCTAAGAGAATTAATCACACTCCTGAATGCATGGATATCATTAGAAAAGAATCAGTCCTAACAAGCTCTGAGCATTGGAGTTGTTAGACTCTGTGGAAGAAAGCCAATCTGGCAAATAAATTCTGTTAAAAAAAAAAGAGAAAAGCTTAAAAGCTTGTAATTTCTGCATCTATAAGAAAATTAATCAGAGGCAGAACTAAACAGAAAACTAAATGTAAAAGTAAATGATAGGGAGAAGGTTAAATAATGAATTAATGCAAAAGAAATGTACTTTGAATCAATCTCAGAAGAAAAGTTAGGTGTCATTAAGCAATTCTTATTCACCTTGCCCTCCTGCAATGAACTAGGACACAGGTAGTCTAGACATAATACATAGAATATATCCATACATGTATTCTTCCTACATACAATTACACAGGTATGTGCATATATTTATACAAAGAAATGCAGATGTGTACATGCATACAGTGATACAGAAATTGTGTACAGCTTGTACAGTGTGGAGTTCACTCAGCTCCATACTGAACTCCCCCTGGCACCTTTGTTCTTGTGATAACAAACATCAGAGAAAAGTGAGAACACTATGAGAGACAATCTTCTCTTGAGGAGCAACCCTGCTACAGAGTGTTACTGTAAATGCATTACTAGAAGGGCTGAGGAGGTGAATTATTCTTCCTTTCTGGTTACATTTTTATCTCCTTCCTCTCAGTGTAACTCTGTGTACAGCCATGGCACTGGCAGGCATCTAAAACACAGACGGTACCAGAAGCAGAGCACGTAGACCCTAAGAACTCATCTATTGCACTTCCCTGTTTGATGCTGGAGTGGACCAGAAGAAAGTTCACAAGTCCTAAGGATGGTAAGTGTGGGTAGGGTGGGTAAACACATCTAGAAAACTTTCAGAAAATGTATACAAATAAGTAACATCTGATTTGGAGTCACCACAGGCTGGGGGGACCTCTGGGTGTCCAATGTGCAGGATAAATGGAATCAAGCAGCTGCTGGCAGCAGGGGCAAGAAGTGGTGCTTGCTGGGACAGTGGAGTGCAATGTGTGCCTTGGCTGTGACCGGGACAGCTGGCACCATGGAATGGACCAACCTTGTGGAGACTTTCCAGTTATTGTTAGAGCACTGAACTGATAATTCTTTCTTAATACAACTCTTCCTCCTCTTCCTCATCCTCCTCTGTGTTTTTGTTCCTCTTCACCATCATCCTCAACCCTCCCTCTGACCTGATGCAATTAATGAATAGAAGATGCTCTGATAAGTAAACCAAGCTGGTAATTCTTTAGCAATGTTCTCATGAAACATTCTCAAGAACATTAAGCCGAGGTGTCCTAACACCAAGGTATGACTTCATGTGGACCTGTTTCTGGCTCTGCTGCATACAGAGGTAAACTTGTTCAGATAAACAGCTTGCTGTCTGAGGCCTTGCAGGAGCACACCTATCAATTAAATCAATTGCTTACCCATGGATAAAATGATCTGGCTCTCGGCAAATATCAACATGAACAAAAAAAATTTTAGGTTAAAATAAAATGAACAATTGGTTGATGAAACTGCTTGCTAATTTTATTTGAGTGTCTGGGTTTTATCCTATCAGGGAGAGAAATTCATGTGCAAAAATACTGCAAAAAAAAAACTGGTCCAAAGAAAATTTCGTAGAAAAACTTCTACAAATTCCTGAATCTCCAAAGTAAAGCATGGACAATTTAAATGTGCTTTTTATTGTGCTTTTGGCTTGACCTCTGGTTAATTTGCTGAGCAGATCATATGATGTTGTTGAAGCTGTATAGCATGCTAAGAAGCTCTCTTGACTTAAATATCAAATTCTAGGGACCACTTTAGGGTATAAAAGGCCTCAGTAAATAGACATTTTTGGATCACTTCCTTCTGCATACAATACACGACTGAGGCTCTTCATGCATCATTTAAACTCTCTCCAAGCTGGCAACGCTCTGTTAGTTTTCTTAATTCAGCCACACACTCAGAAATGTTAATCTTCTTTTTATTCTTCTTATAAAAACTGAAATGCTCTTCAAATCACCAGTGACTTTGGGGACAGATGGTTTTGGAATTTTTCTCCCCATGTTATCAGTAAATGTTTTGTCTGCTGGTTTAACAAAGGCTTTTAGTCTGCACAGCGAGTTGTAGGTTTTTTGCCCCCATTGCTCTCAGAAAAAACACCATCTTTATCTCATCAGCAGTGCTAATAGAGGTTGTTCAGGCTTTTCACAGAATATACTACTGAACTGTCTCTGGCAGGTCCATTTTCCCTCTTAACAGCCATATTTAATCCCCCCACTCTTATCCTATCTTGTTTCAGTTGGATTTTCATTGGGTATGTCACTGCATCTGGGATTTTTGCATGTTTATTGCCAAACATTCCATCTTTTACTTCCTCTGGCACAAAGTCAGGACATAAAAACTCCACAGGCACTTTTAGATCCTAATTTTGTGTATACATTAAATATCATGAAAGGCTAAGTTATATTCTTAGTACTGTGATCATTATTTTCTGAGTCCTTCTAAAACACAGGATACGGTCAACAACTACTTGCATGGAAGTGGTTTGGAGAGACTAATTTCTTCATACCCCGTGTTTGAAATGTTTAACCTCCCATTTCTAGAGAAAAGAAGCAGGTATGAATTCATCATGGATGATAGGGTATTTGCCTGACTATTTATTGCCTCTGTACCTCAGTATGAAAACAGGTTGAAAAATCATGACATTTAAGAAATTAATAAATGAGCTATAAATGTGTTGTTTTGTTGACTTGAATTTACTCTTTCTGTTCTCCTTATGTCTCCTGGGCTCTTGTTTTTGAGTCCTCATTGCTCAGCTGAGGTATTAAACACGGAAGATGCATTAAACACACTATGGCCTGACAAAAATATTTACCGTTGTTTAAATCTTTAAAAACGCTAATTGTGTTAACTGATCACGACAGAGAAGTATGGAGGAACAAATAAGTGGCATCAGATCAGAAAGCAGAATAATTTTCTTCTTCTAAGTGTCCTAATTTTGATAAACAGGCACGTGTGCTGAAAGACTCCTTACTTTTTTCTTTTGAAAGTCACAGTGTGTGACCTGGCATGGCTGCATTAAACCATGAGGGAACAAAAAAGAAGAATGACAAAAGGTGCTTTATGATTCAGTCCAACCCAATCTATGTATTTCTAATGCAAATGGAGACATTCCGGCAAGCACACTCTTAAAAAGCTTTTTTTGAAAGCTTTTTTATCTGCAGAGATGGATCCTTTTTATCGTGGATGCTTTGGTTTTGTTTTGGGTTTTTTTTTTTGATTGGATGTGTTTGGGGTTTTTTGGGGTTTTTTTGTAATTTCTAGTAGACTGGTAAGAGTTTAAATTACTTACTAAAAGCCAAGCACTGCTGAATTGTGGGTGTAATCACATAAAGTATCCATTTTTCTATGCTGATTCTTTGTCTTTAATATGTCACAAGAGCGCTCTTAGATTTTTAATGCTGAATTTCTCTTTGAAAAATAAAGTATCTTTCAATTGTAAACCTTAAGTTTCAAAATTTACAAGCTCTACAAGCAGTGCTGTCATTTGTCCACTTGCAAACTTACTTCCAAATAAGCTTGTGCTGGCAGGAAAAAGGAGAATAAAAAGTCCCAACTTCATATATCAAGACCTACCGTCTTAGAAGTAGGTTCCTTTTCCTTTGCTAAATTCTTATTAGGAAATTGTGGAATAGCGCCATTTCTTGTTTTTGCTTCTCATGCTTATCAAGACAAATGTTTTTGATTACTGCTAGACCAGGCTTTGCTGCAACTGTTCAACAATTGCATTATCAGTCATTTTGCTATCACTCTTTATACCTCATCAGTTAAAATACGGTTCGTCCCCACGGTGTAATTTCCTGGAGTTTCTTTGCAGACTTTTTGAAGAATTAAATTAATGAGTTCTGCTTTCCAAAAGAAAACACTACATCCACAGCTCCATTTATTTGATGAATCCAACTAAATACAACTCAGCAATTGGACTTGACTAAATGGTTTCTGACAAGATGTTGGAGTTCCAGTGAAAGAGGCACTTAATGGGCTGTTGTATCTTCTATCCAGTGCCTGTAAGGTGATGGCATCACTTTTGTTTTTATAACACTCTATGTTAATTTTAATAATTCCATCATGATCAAGAACATTAAGTAGTAGTTTTCTGTATATTTTTTTCACTTTCACCTGAACTTTAAAGTAAAATTAACTTCATTCAATCTCAAAAAAGGGCATTCATATATCAAATGAGAAAATCTCAATAGACATAGTATGTTTTTTTCCAGCCTCATGGTTCTTGTAATTAATTCTTATGTAAAACTTGAGAACATGAGGTCACTTAAATACCTTGGGCATATTGGTTTCCAATCACCTGCCAAGTGGGTTATACTAGCATGTAAATGCATAGCCTGTGCACAGGTTGTATTATTTATCATAATACCAGAGAGAATTATTGCAATGTATATGCCTAGGCAAGGTTTCTTGGTCTACCTGGCACTGTACTACTAAGCAATGAATCTGTCAGCATTGTGTATTTTCTTGCAGTTTCAAATTTCTGTTTTGCTTTGTGGTTTTGTTTTTTGGTTTTTTTGTTGTTGTTTTGGGGGGTTTTTTGTTGGTTTTGTTGTGTTTTTTTTTCAGCAATGGAAGTCAGCCTTCTGTATAAATCTGACTTTTTCCTTCTAGCACTCGGTGCAAAATACATCACCCCTGAGGGACAGAAGAACCCTTGGAAGAACCACTTTCCAAACATGACACTCTGAAGGAAGCTCATCTCCTAAAATCACTCTTCTCTTTCCATGATATGATGTTCAGTTCTTGTTGTAGGATTGCAAGCTGAGCTATCTCACACCAGACAGCTTCGGATACATTTCTACAAATGATCAAATCTGTGAAGTCATTTAATGAAAAGGCTTTTGAGAATAATCCAGCATAATGAAAATGCTACGCTTTACACAATACAGAGTTTTTTATATGATCAAGCAATTATTTTCCTTCAGACTTTGCAGGTGATTTCCAGTAAACTGGGTTTTAGAGATTTGCTCATGGTGTTTTCTGCCTTCATAAAAATCAGAGTGGAGATGTCCTGCCTGCTTTCTCATGGATGGATCAAAGGTGGTAGGCAAACAACTAAAATGAGGCACCTTGGCATTTTATTTGGCACATACAAAGGAAAATTGCCAAGTGAATGACAAGAACGTTGTGCAGACTTTGTGCAGCACAGGGAAACATTTAATGGAGGAAACATTGTGACTGCCTGTGAGAGAACACAGGCAGAACACTTCTGACAGCTTTGGATTTGTATAGAAGTGACAAAGCAGTTTCCTGATGGCCTTTCCAGACTGAGTGCTTTCGTAAGCAACCATAACACATAAATTTCTGTTCCCATTTTTCCCATCTCCCAGATCACTAAAATTCACCCATCACATTTCCTCATTCTTAGTTTTTCATGTGGGCACATACAGGTATTTCAAATATATAATTCCATGAAGTTCTTTATCCCTTTTATAGCGGTTTATAACTGTGAAAGCAATGGCTCAGTCACGTACCTTGCACACTCACCAGCACAGACACTGTTGTGTCTCTGTGCTACCCGAGCAAGAAGAAAAGATGCCATGTGCTCATTTATGGGCTGAATACTGAGAATGGAGGGGCCACAAAACCTCCTTTTTCAGACCAGAGGAACAGAGCACAGAGTTTCCAGCAGATTCCATTGCAGGCAGTGATAGCATTTGTTGTCATTCAGAGCACCTACACTTAACATGAGAGACGGTGCAAACCCAGTGATTAAACCCAGTGATTATTACATTACTCTGGCATAGGCTCTTTAGCTGAAGCAAAGCAATTTTGTGGAGCCCTGTTGATTTCAGGTAAGAGTTTTGGGGAGATGAGCGAGACAGAATGAATGAATGAAACCCCAAATCTTAGACATCCCTTCCCTTGCTCCTGCCTGCTTAGATGCTTCTTTTGCTACTGATGACTTTTCATCCTCTGCTGCACAGACCCTTCTGGGGCACCTTCCTGGTGCCATCCCTGCCTTTGGAAGCTTCCCTGGGGAACCAACAAGTCTCTCTCACTGGCAAAGTCAAGTGCCAAAGGCCAGTATTAAAAGACAAGAGTTTCATTAGTACTCACTACAACTAGGATCAAAATGCTATTGATTTATGCAAGAAACATCCGTAGTTTCCTAAAGCCTTTGGGATCTTTTATTTGTCTTCTTAAGAAAACTGAAGCTATACTGCTGGAACATGGCAGCCCTTTCTGGTTTTACTACGTGTACTTTACACCACTGACATTAAGAGTTATGAATAAATGGTAGAGAGTAGAGAGGAAATAGATACGAATGCAGGATTTAGACTACTCTTTAAATACAGCAAAATATCATCTCTCCAGGGGTTGCAGTCATCTAAATGTTATTTAGTTTTATTTCCCTCCCAGATTTTATCCAAAACATGCAGTATAGGACTTCCTACTATGAATGACAGTGATGTTTTTCATTCCATCTTACGCTGTTTTTAAATCACTTGATTTAATAGTTGTTATACTAGTATTTCTAATTTTCTGCAGCAAATTAGATTAGACTGAATTTGAGGCAAGTGTATTTACTTATTCTGCAATAAGACCAGACCTTTAGTCATACAAAAATCTCCCTACCAGTGTAACATAGGCTAGTAAATCATCCCTGTGACATCTCTGGCTTTGTTTCTGTGGTGTAGACAGTGTTTCAGGGGTTTCTGTCAATCACAATAGCATCTGTTTTTCCTTGTGGATTTTTCCATCCACAATTCAGGGTGTGTGTGTTCAGAGATAACAGCTGATCTAATTTCATACAGGAAAATAAATGCATTCAGATAAGGTGAGAGGGGAGTAATTGAGTTAAAATCTGTCTGCTGTGTGACAGCAGAGATGAGATACACTCTTCATACATTTTGCTAAAATTGCCATTAATAACCAGGGATGAGTGAGAAAGGAACTTCATCTTGCTTTTCTCTGAATGGTTCTCCAAGCCAATGGTTTTTGGTGCTAATTTTCTAACAGGAGTAGGTGTAAGTTTCTTTGTGGGACAGCACCATCCTTCACAGAAAGTAGCATTAAGTGCACTTCTATGAGGCCCAACAGATTGTTCAAATGCTGTGGGTTTCTGTAGTGGTTTTCTGCGACTCAGGAGTGGATGGAATTTGTTTTGAGATATGCCTTTCTCAGTGACACCAACACGGTTAGGTGAGGAGCATGCTAGGTTTCCTTCTTTTTTTTCTCTCCAGATCCTGAGGAATACAGCACACAATTTGTGTTTTTTATATTCATTATTTAGATTTTCCCAACTCTGTGCCCTTTACATCCCTTTGTTTCAACCAATGGCTCACAAAATTCTTCAGTTCATGACATCAGGCTAGAAATGATGATTTATTTCTCTTACCAGCTCCAGCACCTGCAGGGTAGCAGATGGGTGTGCCTGTCTGGATACCACTGTGCTAGAGACTTTGTCTTATCACAAAACAGAACCCAAGATCTATTGCTCTCCTAATTGGACTGGACAAGACATCTGTGTTTGTCTTACCCCTTTCTTTCAGGTAGGAGGCCAGGATAACGTGCAACTACTTTAAAAAGTCCAGCCCACAACGGAGAGGGTGCCCTTGGAGCAGTGGTGGAGCAGAGCAGCAGGAACTGCCGGAACTTGTCCACGAACATGAACATCCACCTTGGCACAGATGGTGTGATGGAGGGAGAGGGTGCAGAGCAGAGGACTGACAGGGGTACAGGCACTGTGTAAGACATTATGGAGTGTGCAGAAATAAGATTCTGCTGGACTGGGACCTCATAATGGCTCTGGTCAGAGAGGAAAGTCTTGCAGATCAAACTCATTTCATGTAGGTTGTTCTGAATCCGACAAAGGCTGCATCTGGAATCCTTCTTTAGCATCTGTCTCCCACAAAAATAAAAACCCAAAAAACCCAGTTCCCAATGCCTCAGTGCATCTTTTGCCCTGTTTTCTGCAACATATCCAGGTTGCAGTGTAACATATTGGAATTAACCTGAACTAATGTTAAACAAGTTAGCTTAGAGCCAGCTTCTCAGCAGGGGAAATTAATTCCCAGAGATTTCCAAGTATGCTTAACAGGTTGATTTTGATACATTGTTACTTCCAGAAAACTATTGTTTTTTTCCATGGGATGCAATCTAATATACTAGGTGTAGGAAATTCCTAAACTGCAGATTTCAGGAAGCAGGATTCAAAGACAAATGCACTATATACTTAAGGTGCTCTTTTGGCCTTCCTGAGGCCCCCACTGATTCCTTTTCAGGGACCCTTTAAAGTAGAGACAATGGGCCAGATGGGCCAGGACGGCCATTCCTATGTCAGGTGGAGCACTGATCTGTTCTTCATCACAGTTTAAATGGTCCCTTTCCTTCTGCTTTACAGTGTGCCTTGAAACCAATTGTCAGAGGTCATACCCTGACTCAAAGTATAGCTGAGAATAGATACAAAGAATTTGAACTTCAGTTTGTACCTAATAACAGAGTTCTCTTCTTTTCCTGAAATAATCTCAGGTTTGAGGCTTGGAGGTAATGTTCCTTCTTTATATTCGACACACAAAATATTCCGCCCATTCAGTTTCTGGTACTTTCCTATAAGGAAAATTATTATTGCTTTCAAGTATAACTTTATCAGTTTGTTCCATTTGTTAAGCTATCTGAGAACCTGCAAGGGATGACAGAAATATTAATATATGCTAAGAATATTGAAATGCACCTGCAGGTCTAACGATAAGTGAACTCGCATTACCATGTGTCTTTTCTAACAACACAAAAACTTTATCATCAAAACCATCACTTGACAGAATCTGAATCTGGATTCTCTGTTTGTGGATATTAGCCCCAAAGGCCTCCAACAAACACAAGGTACATTTGGATCACAGCAAATGTTGACTACTTTCACTCATCTCTACATCCATCTTGATATGCTTTAGCATACAGCAGACTGTCTATTTGAAGCTAACTGTTGACCTTATTTAGATTTATTCTTATAGGTTTTTAACTGGTGATTAAAAAAAAAAGTATTTAGGTTTCTTTGGGAGGTTTGTTTGTTGGTTTGGTTTGGTTGGTTGGTTGGTTGGTTTATTTGTTTATGGAAAGTTAAAGTTGAATTTAGATCTACCTAAAGGCTCTACTTTTAAAGCTGTTTGTTTCCCATTTCACTCTAAATAAGAGAAAGTTCTGCCACATACTTCTCTGAATGTTCTTTTGTGATCTAAATACATTGTTCATTTATATGTGTGAATGGTAAGATTGTCAGAAACACTTCACACTGGCCTGACATTGCTACTATAGATTTATGATATTTAGACATTTTAAAAAAATGTACACACATGTATTACTTTTGGTTGCAATGCTGAAATAGTTCAAAAAATTCTTTAATATTTTGCACTTCTATGAGTTAATGTAGTGTCTTTATAATAAAAATTCCAATCTTTATAAAAAAATTACAGTGGGTCAGATTAGTTTATTGATTTCATACCAGTTTGAATGGGCTAAACCTATTGACTTCATACCTAGTTATGTATTAGCAATAAACAAATGAAATATTGATTATGTAGCTTCCTGAATCCTCCTGAGTAATATAGCCTCTCTTCTTTTCCAGGCTCCTACTGGAATTTTGTTTTCCAAAGACTCCTTACTAGTTCACCTAGCTAGTCCGACTTAACTATTCTGTGATAAATCCACTGGCATCAGATGAATTTTAATTGTTTCTTTGACAGCTTAGCTACTCAGGAGTCATTTCAAAGCTTTGTAACACTGCCTCTTCATTTCACTCCTTGTCCCTGCCACCTGCCCCTCTAGTAATCTGTGCCTGAGTCATGACCCCCTCAGCTTCTTCCATGAAGTATGAAACAAAGAAATGAACTCAGGCTTTCAGTGATATCAACCTTATCTCTGTCATTAATGTGTTTTTCATGACCTCTTGGCTCCCTGTCCTCACTGACGTGGGCCTGGTCTTTGCTGCTTATTCTGCTAACACGCTCCTTGTTGCTGCTTTTTGTATTCCTTTTGCTGTACTCAGGCACTTTTTCTACCTTAGTTGCTTATCAGGTTTTTACACGGGTTTAGCTTCTATCTTTGTATGCCTTTTCTATTCTATTCCCATTTTTAATTTTCTCTAAGCTGCTCTCTTCTCTTATAAATCACCTGGCTAAGCTCTTTACTGAGCTGCACAAATCTTTCCTTAGCCATCTTTTCTCTTGGGTGGACTCCTGTCCAAACAGCAGCTCATGGGCTGGGATGGCCACCAGTGGAGCCGTGATTTAGGTTAAAAATGGATGAGAATGGTGAACCAGAATTCCCACAGTGTCTGCAAACAACCCGTCTCCAGCCTGGCTTTCTGTGGGACATGGTAGGTGTGTTCCAACAAGAGGCAAATGCTGCTGTGAGTTTTCCAGTGTTGTGATAGGAAAGGCTGGAGCCAATGATTCCCTCAGAAAGGGCTGGGGAGGGAAGAGCAGGAACTGCTTAGCTACACCTTGTGCATTGCTGGCACCACGTTCACCTGTGCAATAAAGTTTCTTGTTTTTATGCTAACTTACTGCAGGTTTCCTCCTCAGCTTCAACCTGCTGTGCAGGCTTGGATGAATTATCTTCTATTATAAGTGATACAGTGAACAGATCAACAGATCTGTATTTTTTATCTTTAATTACCTGACATTTCCCATGGTATCTTCTCCTGTATTTTCTCCTGTTAGGGAGATTTCTGTTTAAAATAAAAGCTAATGCCAGCCTGACAGGAGAGAAGCCAAATGAATTCATAAAATTTCAGGCATCCTGCTGAACAGATTCCAGTGCTATTTAGCTCCTGCAATCTGAATCACTACCAACACACTTTAAAGACCAGCAGGTAACTTTTCACCATTTTTGACAAGCCCCAGTTTTGGAAAACACTTGGTTCCTGGTGTAGTGCAAAGTTATTATGGTAAATGTAGAACATCGCTATGTGTCATATGACAAATTTAGAGTGAGCACAACAGGTGGATGGTAGGTTACTATTTTACCTCCTTGGTTAGACTCAAGTGTTTTGGGTCTTCTCCTTTGCCTGGGTCATGTTGACTATGCAAGCACAATCAGTCACCAGGTATTGCTGTAGTGCAGTTCAATTCATGGGGTAAAAGCTGGGGCAGACAGAGCTTTCATAAAAGGACTAATTATGAAAAAAGAAATGCTAATCCTGAGCCATAGAGAATGGAGACTGGACAGAGGAAGAAATATGGAAAGGGAGAAAAATTTACAGCAGTGGAGGACGTGGCCTCTGTTGGGTTGCATCTCCCTCCATGTTTCAGATTGGTGGCAAGAGCCCTGTACTTTGATTAGTAAGAATGATAGAGCTTTTAAAAACTAGTTTTTTTTTTTTTTTTTTAATTGGCACACAACTGGGCAAGTAAATCTCTGTTATGTGAGTATAATATCTCAGGCTCTTAGTGCTTCAACATGGGAGGAAAGGATACGTGTGTTTCTTTGCTGCTTATTGAAAGACACCCGTAGGACTGCAGATTCACGAGACCCTGTGCTAGAGGGGACAAAGGGATGGCAGGAACACCGTGCCTTGGCTCCAGTGTACTGGGTCATGCTGCTCAGCAGAACAAACCTCTTCCCTGCTCAAAGTAAAGAAAAACACGGGAATGAAACCTTCAAACAAAAAATGACCCTTCTATTCTCTCACTCCCATCTGTTGCTTCTTTATCTTTCCTTTGCTTTTCTCTAGTGCTGGTGCTGGCAGACACAGCAGGATGGAAAGAAATTAATCTTCACCCACTAAAATATGTTTTCTCAGAGTGAAATCTGTGACTTGAAAACCAACTTGACTTAAAAAACCCCAAGCACACATACCCAGGAGGTTTTCACAGTTGTCTGATATATTTTTCAAATGTTTACTAAGCCACCATTCCTTTCTCCTCATCTTTCTAACAAAAAGGACCCTGTCAGCAGCTAGGCAATAATGAATGGCTCTGGGAGAAAAACAAAGCTCTCTAAAAAGTGTTCCACTGAAAACCAGTTATTTTTCCTGGGCACCACTCTGTGGTCAGCTTGGTTAACTGAGAGCCTTCTCTGGATCATAGACTTTGCATTCATTTATAAATAACATTCCAAATAATTTTTAAAAAAGGTTTAAATTTTAGTATTGCTTTAGTTGATTTGTTTTTCAAAGTTCCATGATTGTGTAGCCACTGTGTCCCTCCTAGTCTCCCTTGGCTTGGACTATCCACCTCTTTTTAATTGCAAATATTATGGCACTATTAGTTGATTTTATATTACTGTGCTGTTTGCTTTCAGTTCATTATGATATATGCAGAACAATTAGGATTTTCCATTTTATTGATACTGATCATGAAAGAGTTTTTTCCAGACTACTTACTTGCTGTGACTGTGGACTTCTTTCTTTAACATTTGCATATTTTGTGTTCTGCCCTAATAACTTTTGAACTACTTGGATAATTTCAGTAAAATTTGGCAAAGAGAGATCATTTTCAAGCATATCAAATTCTGATTAGTTTAATGAAAATAGAGTAGCCAGAACCTATTAGTACTGTTACTGAGGAAGAGTGAATTAATTCAAGTTGGAGAGAGATTATGAGAGCCTTGTGTCTTTAGAAAAAAAAATGTAACAGAGATCCATTGGCAATGAAACTATTCACAGAGCTACCCATTCTTTTCATCATAACCAACATCGTTGGGCACTCTTATTTTTCGTTCAACTTCTGTTTCACACAGTAATTCTTAACTACCAAGTATGATACAAAAATTCATCAGAAGGCAAAAAGGAGAATTTTTTTATCCTCCAGACTCTAGAACCTCCAGCCAGTGGACAATATGATATCTATAATAAAGTGGTTACATTGTAAAAAGGGTCAATTTAATCTCCTTTCACGTATTGGCTTTGAGACAACATTTAAAAGTTGCTAAAGCCCTTAATTAGCTGTATCCAGGTAGTGTGTTGCAACTGGATTCCAATTGAATATTAGCGTGAGTCCCATGGTCCTGCTGAGCAGGGCATTAACATCTCCACACCAAAAAGTGCTGTATGTCCTTCCTCAGCAGCCTGCCCGTCACGGGGTAGGAGGAAAACAGCTCTTTAACACGGGATGCTCTGAGCAAACACTTTTTCTTTCACATCGTTGCTTTGTATTTACCCTTCAACAACCTTCCCGAGCAATTTCACTGTAATAGATGCATTAAACAAGCAACGCTACCACCTAATCCATTTCTTTTCAATTGACTTTTTCACACAGGTTTTAGTTGCCTGCATAGAAAATCCCTTATTCAGCTGCCTACAAACTCACATTAGCATGCTATTAGTTAGCACATACTGAGGAACAGTTAAAAACTGTTGGGTTATATGTTCAGTATTGCCTTGGGTCTTACAGATTCATCTTTGTTTTCAAGATTGCTTGATGATAAACCAGCGCTTCCTTGACAGTAAGTTGGGATTTGAATGTCTGGGAACTGCCTAATTTGGTATTGAGCTGTAAGCAAATGACATCATTAAAAAGTACAACTTTTTTTTTTTTTTGCATAACTCTGCTTACATTTTTACTGTTATGAAATGCTTGAAGAGCTAGAGATTATTAAAATAAATGGTTGATATAACAAAAAGTGGAAACAGTTCGTTTTTGTATTCACTTCTCACTCAGGGGAGCTGTGAATGAAATTCTTCTGGGTTAATGGCAGTGATTTTAAACTTTGAAAACCATGGTTCACACTTGGTTTGCTTTAATCATGTGTTATTTAACTAATAATTTCATCGTGAGCATGAAGGTGTGTGCACAGACAAACACTACAGTGATGTACTTCTGATTACCCTCTTTTAAACATACATAGATGTGTGGGGGTTTAAGGAGTTAGATATGTTTGGTTTTGAATTTTATTTGTGTGGCACTTTGAGTGCACGCGTTGCAAGCACGTAGTAATTTTCTGCCTTAGGAGCCCATAACCAAATGCAACTGGAAAGAGTTACATACTAGAAAAGCTGGTGCTGTGTGTTTGAGCAGGAACTTGGAATTTGGTAGGTGGGAAATGAAAGGCTCTTTTAAGTGCAGGAGGAAGCACTAGAGAAATTGCTATTCAAGTGCTGGCCAAGGGGATGGAGAAAGCAATTAAAAAAGGGGACTGGAAAAAAAGAGAAAAATTGGGGAAAAAAGAGAGCAGAACTTAAGGTGGGGTGAATTTGATCAGGGTTTTGCAGGCAAGTGTCAAAGACGTTTGTCAGCAACGCCAATGTATGACATCAACTTTCTGCTTGTTCACAGAAATGGGTTGCTTGCTTTTCTGCTTGTATAAAAGGGAGCTTGATGAACATTGATAGAAACTTAAGAGGATCTAAGTTTCATTGAGAGGCCTCAAATTAGAAAGCAGAGCAATATCCAAGCCATGGGAGAAAGCTGCAGATGAACATTATACTTGATCTCTGCTAAAAAAAAATCACATCTCTGACATATGGGTTATTCTTTTCTTGCTTTTGATTTTAACTACGATTTGGTTTAACATTAGATCAAGAGTAGTCACCTGTTTGCAAGGATGTTAAAGGCTGGAAACAGCAAGAATGAAGAGTCGGAGAAATAATTCCTTTACTGATGTATTTTACTTGCCATCATTGTTTCTACTCCTTCCTATTTTAATTTCCTGGTACACCTGTTTGACTGACTATGCCACCTACGGAAAGAGACATTAATTTTATGAGCCTACCCAAACAAAATCTGTGAGGTGTTTGCCTAATACTGCAGGAAGCTCTGGTGGCAGATGCAAGAATACAGATGCAGCATACAGCACACAACCCAGCTTTGCTACCCAGTTGTTATTTCCCAGTTTGCGTGTTCATAAAGCAGAGTCTTTAAGTCTATCTGAACTGAAAAACTTGAAAGTCAGTAAAAAGTCATAAAAAATGTTTGTGGTGTAGAACATTGCCTAGACACAACTTTTTAAGCAGATGTACTGAACACCATTAGGAGCTGGGTTATGATGAGCTGCAAACATTACAACTTTTCAAAATAAAAACATCACGGCTAATGTTATGCAAATTACAACAATGCTGAGCAACTTTCAGCACCATCAAGGGCTTCTGCTTGTAAATGGGAACATCTGTGGAACTAAATTGACAAAACTGGATTTTTTGGTTTTGTTTGTTTTTTTCTTTTAGAAAACAAACTTGTTCCACTTGCATTGGACTGTAAAAAAAAAGAACAGAAAAAAAAAGATAAAACAGAAACCCAAAGCACTAAGGAAGCAGCTACCTATGAATCCCGCAGCACCCCTCCATACAGAGTTCAGCTTGCCCTAGACTCCAATTTTTTTGAGTAAGGCATCTTGAAAGAAGCATACAAAGGTTCAGTGGTTTGGATGCTTTTTGATGCACTTACAGTCCAGGACTTGCAAAGGCATCAGCTCATGTAACTGTCTTTTCTGAACTGAGCTCGTTCAGAGTAATGTTTTCCTTAAGAGGGGTTTCTCTTTTGTGCACCTGCATCAGTGAGATGGACTTAGGCCATTGATTGAAACCGTGTTAGACAGTGTAAGGTGCAGCATTTTTAAGAACTTTTAAGGGGAGTTTGGAAAGATCAAGAAGAGATTTTTATGCCATACAAGTAACTTTTATTTTCACTTCTAGTCTCTGATGATGTGAAAAAGGGAAGAGACAGATATTGAAGACAGACGTATTTTTAAACTCAGAATGATTCAAGCTGTCCTCTCTATTTTGTGGCTCAGATCAATTCTTGTTTTATCTTGCTGTGTATTTTAATCTCAAACTGGCTTCCATCTACATTTTTCTGTGCTGTGTTTTTTTTATTGGCATATTGTTAGCGAATTGAGAAAGGATGAAAAATCTTCAGCAAAGACTTAAACATATTTTTGATTGGAATATCCATTCCACAAAATAATCCCCCTTGATGTGGAGGCCATGATAAAAAAAGGCATCTTTACAATATTTTAGCCTTGGAGCTGTTTTTGACGTTGAGAAATTCAGCTCATATGTTTTATTTTCTCTATTGGCCGAAGACGTGTTTTGTGCTGCTGGGGCTTGGGAATCATAATTTCATGCTGTGTCTCAAAGCAAGAGGCTGAATTCAGTCTATTTTGTGCCTGTTTTTCTCCCAGTGCCACTAGAAACTTAATCCCAACACAAGTTTGTTTTCTGAGCTGAGGAGATGCTCAGGAGTAAGGGCTCCTTCAGCGCGCTGCTCCTCCTGGAGACATTTTTCCACCCCCACCAGAACAATCCACACCTCCTTAAAATTTCTCTCTGTTCTTCTGTCCCAATAGTCATGTGCAGTGGAAATCTAACACAATAGAGGCAACACATCACCTTTCCACTGCACTTTGTTTACTGATGCTTCACTGCTTGTCAGAGTAGGGGTGTACCTGTGTGCCTGCACACAAGTCCTCGGGGGGAATTTTGCTTCCTAACAGCAAGTTCACAGAGATGGACATGCAGAAACTTGGGCTGAAAGCTAAGAATGTGTGGGAAACAGTTATGAGGTTCCTTAACAGGTAATGACAACTCTTTTTCTGGTTTCCACCATATTATCCAGTGGTGAGTAACCTTCACTTGCCTTGCTTTGTACAACATTGCTCTCTCTGAACAAACACACACACATCTACTGCAGAATTTTCTGTTATCTCCATGAGCTCAAAGACACTTGAGCTGACAATGGTTCTGTTTTCTTAGATATTTAACAGAACACTTTGAAGATCTTTTAATTATACAAGTTATCAAGAAGTTGCTATTTTTTCAGAGCTTTCTCACTGCTGTACATCTCTCTGCCACTGCACATCTGAACAGATCCCTGCAGCTTTTTATCCCTCTAAGTCAAAAACCACTGCTTGTGTATCACAGGAAGATGCCTATGCCTCAGTTATAAAATCATGAATTATTCTACTTAGGTCTACGTTGGAAGCACCAAAAGAGCTCAAGTTTTGCTCTTTCTGCATTTCCAGAAGCTGGTTTATTTTTCCTAAATAAGTTATCTTAATTATAATGTATGGAAATGGATTGAAATCTTTGTCCCGAGAATATAGAGTAGATTCATTCAGAGTGATAGAGCTATGGCATTTATAGAGTATTTTTTTCTCTTATACATCCTCTCAACAGCACAGAAATCAGCAGTTTAGACAACTTCTGTCTGGATCATCAGCTGAAAAGGGTATCAGTGGAACTGTCCTCCATGAATTTGTCTAATTTGCCTTTTTGGAGGCATCTTTATGTTCTATAATTTTTGATAACAAGTTCCAGAATTTATGTATATGCTGCATGAAAAGGTTTGTTCTTTAATTTCCTCCAAACCTATCTCATTTTATTGCTTTTATTTTGATACCATGAAAATTAGTGAATGTCTTCTTTATTCATAATGCACCATCTATTTTTTTTCAATATTAAGAATTCACAAAACATGAAGAGCAGCAGGATATGTAATACTCTTTTTTCCCCCTTTTATTTCTGAACAGTGAATAAATGAGAACAATATATATTACTTTTAAACATATCTTCTCCTGATGAACTCTGAATATTAGATACTGTAATTTTAACCCAAGTCATATATCTTTGATAATATGAGTTGTACAGGTTAGGAAGAAGTACATTATATTAGAAGATATTAGCTAGCGTTTATTTGTTGGATGGGATATCGAATAATAAATCTGCAAACCAAAGAGTAAATTATATATTTATAATGCCTTACACAGGAAAGTTTGAAACATACAGTTCCATGTGAAAGGTGAACTTATCAACTCCTCTTTCTAAAATCATGGCACACTCTGCACCACCCAACCCTTTTCAAAGTGCTGTGTGAGAACCTGACCTGCTGACACCCACGACATTTCTCCTACTGTCTTTGGCAGTGCCAGTATTTTTACCAACTGTTCATATAAGATCAAGAGTATTTGTACCCCTAAGGTACAAATGTGTCCAGTTTTATTATTAAAAAGAAAGAAAGAAAGAAAGAAAGAAAAAAATCAATGACCAGTATTACTAAAAATGAATAATAGTATATCCTAATTCTGGAAAGAGTTGAAGTCTATTGCACAAAAAATTATTTAGCTGCTGGTTATTTGATTGGAAGATAATAATTCTGCACTTGTTAATCACACTTTGTTGTTGCTAATGCCCAATTTCCATTGGTCTTACATTGCAGACTGCTGACTGATTGATAAATTTTTGTCATTTACTGGATTGGATTCAACAGTGTAGATTGTTACTGTATCAATGTTATCTGTTTTCTGGTTTTATTGCCATTTTTGTTTATATCTGAGGTAGTAAAAGAGTTTATTGATAGCTTCACTATTTATCTTTTTATAAGAAGCTATGAGGAAGTCTTACAAAATTTAAATCAGACATTTCTGGGTTTACATCTGGTTATAAAACAGGGCAGTAATAATCTCTTGATATACTAACACCAACCTTAAACTAGATATTCATTGTGATACTGATCTATAGAAAATGATTTTTCATTTCCTGTAAAATATGAATCCTAAGTAAGAAACAACAGATCATACTTTTAAATGTAAATAAGGTCCTGGCTCTGCAAATCCATTGGTTTGCAAGTAATGAAACTATTTTACTAAATAACCCAAACCCAAAGTAGAAGGAAACAGTACATGAAGTCACAAAACAGTGGCACACACAGACATACACACACACACACTCACTGGTTTTCATATAAACCAGTGTTACTTAACAGCATTTTATTGTAGCTAATTTCTTCAAAGTGAATTAACATTAAAAATGCATCAAGTACTGTATAGAACAGTAATAAAATGGGGCCTCCATAAAGAACAACAACAAACCTTCATAAATAAAAATGCTTCTTTGAAAAAAACCTATAACTAAACATCAATTCTATTGTATTTTTTAATACATATGTGCATACATAATCATGTATTTTCTCTGACTACACTAATCTTGGTGCACAGCTTTCTGTGCACATAGAAGACTTTTTTGTGCATTGTTGGTATCTTTCTGTGTATGCAGAAATTCAATTAGCAATGAAAGAGTTACTGTTAGAAGAAACTGAATGCTGTAATGTGATGATGTTGGTGTTATGCTTATCATACTCCTAGGGAGACACTCGATTACTGAATTTTCAGAACATCCAGCAAATACCATGTAGTGAATAAACATTAGCTTTTTTTTTCCAATTCACAAATGTTACATTGTGCTTCGTTGAAAAAGCTTATAATAGAAACATGTTATACTGACGTTGAAATTACATTCTCATACTGACTATATTAAGCCCTTTGCTAGAGAAGAGTTATACCAATGCAACATGATTAAAGTCTCGATAAACAAAAAGGAGAACTTGAGGGGACATATGCAGTATTTATATACAAGCATTAAACAAGAGTCACACCAGAGAAATACACTTTTTTTTTTTTATCACTGTTTCTTGGGGTTTTTAAATGCATGAAACCATATACTCGTTACACTCACAGTACTTGGGGTACTTGCTTGGCTCTTTGGTTCTAGGAATAAAGCTTTTTATATTTTCATTCTCAAACACTCTGTGAAGCACACAAATATTGCTCTTCCCAGTTATAAAAGAAATATAAATAATATTTAGGACTATCTTGAAGTCTAGTGCATACAAACACTTGAAACTGATTATCAATTATAATCTTAAAACCTCTACAGAGATGAACTTTCCTCCTGTCCCCCCACTTTGGAGCTGTTGAATGAAAAGTCCTCACATTGTTCTGTGGAAATTCTTCACAAGGAAGATAGATGGAAAATGTGACAAAAGACCTTTTAGAAAGCGCAAATTACTAAAATGAGGTTATGCATTGACTCCATTACTGCCTAGTCTAAGGTCTGAACATGTGAGGAGGCTTTTTAAATCTTTCAAGGCTGTTTCAGAAAGGAAGGAGAGCAAACAGCTTGTTCAGCTGCGTAGAAGAGGATTGATTCCAGCTACTGTTTTGGGGTGGGTTTTCTGCCCTTCTTTGCCCCATGCAGAATTGCTTTAGAGGAAGGATCTCAGAGCACATTGCTAGGCTGGCTCTGGGATGTCTCAGGGAAGATGACTTCTCACCTGTCTCCTGCTGGTTGAGGTCTCTCTCCTCGGCCCTTAGTGAGATCCTTTGGTGTCAGTGATTCAGCCCCAAGGCTGGCAGAGCTCAAGAAACAGTTGGACAGTACTCTCAGGCACATGGTGTGACTCCTGGGGATGGTCCTGTGCTGGGCCAGGGGTTGGACTCAATGATCCTTGTGGGTCCCTTCCAATGGGGCATAACCTGTGACTCTGCGATTCTAATAACGACACATGCACTGCCCTCATTGTCTTTCAGCCACACAGTATGGACACATGTATGGACTCCACTGAACCTTTGGACCCAGCTGACACATCCTCCAGACCCTGGGATGGGCACCTGCTGAGATTTCCTTAGGGAAAGAGCGTGACAGTGTCACTGTTCATGCTCTCCTGGCAATTGCTCATCCTCTGCTCCCCCCAGGCTTCTCCTCCAGGTGTGTAATTACCTCCTGCATTCCTGCTATGTCCATTTAGACACCCATGGTCAGAGCTCAGCAGAGAGCTGTGGCAAAACAGCTGGTTTGCTTTCCTGAAGATGTTTTGCATGTTGATTTGTTCAGACACCCCATTGCCTCAAGGACTGTTGGCCCCAGAGGGACTTTGCAATAGATTTCTGGTTAGAAGAGGTAGATGAGTTCACTTTAAGGTTTTTTTCTTTCAGCTTCAGACTGAATGAACACGGGGAGCTAGGGGGAAAGAGATAATTTTAGAGAAGAAGTGGAAGTTGTTACCTTGATTGACTGCTAACATGCCTTTGGCTCCCAGAGATAGGGAAAAACTTGTGGTCTGTGCAGATGGTTCCACTCACAGAATATATTTACAGGTGAGGAAAATATCATGTGTTTGTGTTGTATATTATACTTTAAAATGTAGAGACGTCTCATTCACTCTCAAATACATGCACAATCTGCAAGTTGATCTACAACATATTACTTTTGTAGGATAAGGAACGTACTAAGCAGATGCAGAATAGTAGCATCAGAGCTGCCTAAAACCGTATTTCTGTGACACTTTTAACTTACAGCCCTCTGGCTCAAGTAGAGTATAGGCATTAAAAGACATGCAAAAATGTAAGCTGAAAGTTAATTTCCTTTTTTTTTTCCTCCTATTATAAGTTGACTTTTTTCCTTATAGAATTTGTTACTAATGACCATATCGTGCAAAACCCTGTCTTAGGGCATTGCCTGGATACCAATAATCATATGATCTTCACTTGTTTTGACACATTTTCAATCAGTCTAGTTTCTGAGTGACAGTGACCACCTAAAAATACTGTAAATGTGGTGGAAAATAAACCATTTACACTCTGAGAATGTTCTGTCCTTGCAGACCAAGGGACTTGTGTCCATTATGAGGGAACATCTGCCTTGGACAGTGAAAGCCAGTGTAGCTCATTGATGGTGTAGATATTTTTGACTAGGCTTTATGCAGGCAATAACCACAGCCCTTTTTGCCCCTTGATCTTATAAAATAGATTAATTGTAAGGCAGAGGATGATAGAAAATTGAATTAGATCAAACATATGCACACATTATAAGAATCCTGAACTTAAGGGTTCTCCTTAGTACATATTAAATATGGATGAAGCATTCTTTTCCACTGTAAATTAGTCTGAGTTTGATGTAAGTGTAAGAAGCAGGACTGCAGGGAGTCTAAAAATCTATTTTCCTCCTAGTCAAAATCCAAGCTTATAACCCTGGGTCAAAATTAAAGTATGCAGATATTTTCTATGGAAATTTTTTTAAGATATTATTTAGATTTTGTTGTTGTTGTTGCTGCTGCCCATTAAACAAGAAGGAAAGAAGCTTCAGGATTTCTTCAGAATTTGTAAAATAATGTGTGGGGTCCACAGAGTTGCTCCAGGGTTTGATAGTGGCTTTAGGTATTTTGACTTCCCCAGACCTTAGACTGTGTGAACATACTGCAAATTTGCTGTTACTATTTATTGTTAGCAGGCAACAACCAGCACAGAGCAAGTATAATTAAGGTGTGCTGCAGTGCAGCAGAGGGAATGCTCTCCACTGCCTAAAGAAATTAATTCACCCTCGTGTGAGAGAGCTTTTACAGCTTACTCTGGGTATGACTAATAATTATCAGCCTTGATAAACTCCTGGGTCCTACTGAGGGCCACACAGGTGTGTGACTGGAAACACTCTTTTGGATACTTGGTAGAGATTGTGTTCTCTACCACTGCCACTTTGCAACTCTGAAAGGCAGTGATAGTTAGAATTATACTTAGAACACAAGTTCATCTGCAAGATACCCATGGACATGTAGGCTACAGATTGATGACAACCAATGAATTAACGTGATGACAATTTCAGTATCTGTCTGTAGATGCACTAAACCAGAAAACTCCATGAAAAAAACACGTGCAGTAAATATCACCTAGGCAAGAATTAAGAAAGCCATGTAATGACTTCTGGTTCTCTTCTCCTCAAGAATTTAGAGATCCTTATTGCCGTGCTAAGTTGCAGGACATACTAAATCAGGACTGGCTAAACCGGTGTAACAAGCATATAGGGATAGGACGAGGGGTAACACCTTCAAACTGACAGAGAGCAGGTTAAGATTGCATGTTAGGGAGAAACTCTTTACTGTGGGGATGGTGAGGCACTGGAACAACCTACCTGGAGAAGCTGAGGATTCCCTGCCCCTGGAAGTGTCCAAGGCCAGGCTGGATAGGGATTTGAGTAACCTGGTCTAGTGGAAGGTGTCCCTGCCTGTGGCAGGAGGTTGGAACTAGAAGATTTTTAACGTCCCTTCCAATCTAAACAGTTCTATGATCCATGAAATACCTGCCTCACTCCTCCTCATACTCATTCAGGCTTTCTGGCACCTTCATAGTAAAAGCATATTTATGACCGTAGGAACTAAGGCAGCTACATAGAAATTGGTCTTTTTCAAAATGATTTTTCAATCAAAAGTACCCCTTGACTTTTAAAGGGTGCAAATGAGCGACTAAGGCGTTTTGCCACCAAAGGGAGATACAAATCAAATACCTGCCACTGTCACACCCCTTTGTACAGTCTTCTGAAATCATGCTACAGCTCAGGGTACACAAAAGAGCAAGAGATGATGCAGATTACTGATTCTGGTGAGAAAAGCAAGGTGTGGTACAGAGGCAAGGTGAGTTCCAAAGTCCCCTGATGCCAAAGAGAGTCTCATAGCAGATTTCCCAGCATTTGGTCCCAGCCTAGCAGCTGGGTGACCCTGTTCCCCAGTAAAAGGCTGCTGGAGATGATGGAGGAGGCCTGCCCAGAGGAAAGTAGCCATACCTGAAACACTACAAACAAGCACTCCAAGGTCTCCAAGGAAAAGGTCACACAGCTCATGGGAAACAGCACACATGCAGCAAATGGGACTGGCTGTGCTTTCTTGCTTCCTGTGAACACCAGAGCAGTGATTTATTGGTTTGTTGTGCTCAAACAATGAGTACAAGACACTCAGTCTTTTTCCGTAGGAACTGTTCTAATGGCAATCCCTCATGACGTGGGTGGATAGTTTGGGAGTCAGGAACACGGTATCCTTCTTAAACAATTCAGACATGAGATGACTGATTTCTTTTCCCTGACACTGTTTTTTGGAAACATAAACTCAAGAGTCATTTTTCTGACATACTGCCAAGACAGCTTCAGGTTTAGAAAAGTTTTTAAGAAGCATGGATGTCTTTTCCATGCTCTTCATTATATTACTTGCTCTTGGAGAAGTATCACAGAGCACCATGCAGCAAGAGAGCCAATTATAAGTGAAAGAGAAAAGTAAGATTTTTGTGGACAGAGATTGAGAGAAAAGGTGATTTATTGTCTCAAGGTGAATAAAGAAAAAGGAGTTCCAGATAAATAGGGATAAAAAACCCCAACCACAAATTAAAAAGTGATTTCTGACCTCAGACTCAGGGAAAGGGACAGAAAGAGACTGGAGGAAAGAGTCTGGATTGGATAGGCTATACTGACTGGTGCTTTTGATTTTAACTCTGAACAAAAAAAAATTTTTAGTCCTCATTAGCGATAAGAAAAGATCTATTATTCTATCTGTGCTATGTTTCCTAAAAGTAGCAATTTGCAGAGGGTAAGCTAAATCAACAGTTTTCCTTATTTCATATGCACTACAATGGGTGAGAAACTACATTTTTTCCTTTCTTTGATTGTAAGACACTTATCTGAGTGGCAATGCTCTAATGTGATCACATTTTAAGAGACTGTCCTGAGCTTTTATTGTCTATTGGAAAGTGCTTGCACTGAGACTTCTTTAAGCAAATGAAAAAAAAAAAGAAGTTGTAAGGCACTGAATAACTCCTTTGGAACTGTTTTATTTGAAGTTGTCGTGGACATGAAAGATGTTGATGAATCAGTTCTTCAAACACCTTTTCTTTCCACAGGGTGTCATTTATGTGGAAAGTAGAAATATGCACAAGAGATTATTTTATTCAGACAGCTCATTTATTTAGTGTGGGTCACCAAGACATGATGCCTTCCAAGTGTTTCTCAGAAAGAAAAATTATTCTTCTTTAGGACTTAAAATGAATAAGGTTTCTTAGGGTTACAAAATCAGTCAAAAGTACAGACCTACAATAGAGTTTATGTTGAGTCAGTTGTTTGGAAATGTAGTTCCAAGAATCCTGAAATCCCATCATGGTCAGGGAATATCACTTCTGAGAGCTTACATTTCTGAGGTTCACTTTAAGACTTACACTGGTAACTCTTTAGGGACAAAGTCTGGAGAACTTGTAAAAATTCACTGTATACATTCTTTTAAGAAAATCATAAGTCATATTTGACAATTTCTGTCATCTTTACCTCAGAGCAGTGACCCTGCAGTCCTGGGGAGCTCCTAGGATGTTGTTCCTTCATGCTAACATTCAGAGTGAGTTAAATTTTTGACATCTGGAGTGTGGTCTTTTAGACTATGCCAGGAGCAGGACTGATGTCACGGTAATTGCCCATGTTTCTGAAGAATGCATTTTGTCCTTGCTATTGCTCTCCAAATGCTATCAGTGCTTCTATCCATAAGCCTTACCTCTGTCCAAAATAGACAAAAAGAGGTGAAAAAAAGATTTACTTTTTTAGAGGGAAAGAAGGAAATGAGCCCTGTTGTTCTAAGGAGCTCTATAACTGGCTTATGTTTACTTATCAGTCTTTATTCAGTAAAGCCCTGGACACCTGGGACAGTGGAAAAGAAGAGAAAAATTACAGGGAAGTGGTCACAGCGCCAATTCTGTGATTCTTGGGGATGTTCTGTGCAGGGCCAGGAGCTGGACTTGGATGATCCCTGTGGGTCCTTCCCAGCTCAGGATATTCTGTGATTAATTATGAAACAAGAACTGTAAGGAGGGCAATACATGATGAGAAGTACTCAGATTGTAAAACATTACAGTTTAAAAGAGGTGCTGCTGAAAGAAAATACTCACAGACAGACCTCTCTCTCTCCGTGTCCTATAAGTTTTCATGTGCTATCTTACCCAACAATTTAAAAAATACTCTGTAAAAGGCCCTGACTCAGAACAGATTTAATAATCATTAACAGGGAAGGACAAGCAAGGGAAAAGATATGTATTTGATCCTTTCACATTTAGCTACACTGGATGTTTTGTTTGCAGTGTGCATTTGCATAACCTGAAACATAGAGAGTGGAAAACACAAACATGGTTCCAAGAAGGCTGTGAGAGGCTTTACTCTATATAAAAATCTTGAGGGGCCACCAGTGATAAAACTTGAAAAAAACCAGAGCTGAGCATGGCCAGAGTCCAGCAAAGCAAATCAGTTTATGTGTAGCATTTCAAAAAAGATTGAAGACTGCAAATCCCACATAGCCAGAATGAAAATCCCATCCCGAAATTGTCATTCACTCCATACATGGTAGCAGATAACTAACTGTAATCAGTCACAAACAGTTAGGGCATTCAGCACCGTCTTGCTGTGAGGTGAGATTCTTATTCTGTTGCCAAGACAACTCAATAGATGCTAATGGTGTAAGTTTATTTGGCAGCCCTGCTCTATACCGCACTGTGGATATTAATAGGGGGCCTTCAGGCATTCATAAAACATTTAAAATTTTTATTTTTGCCATTTTTAAAGCAGCCATAATATACACATAGGTATAAAATGAACACTGCTGTCTGTGGTAAATTAATAGTACTCTAAAAGAAAGAAAATGATGGTAATAAAAAAAAAGTGTATAGATCAAGTGAAGGATGCAGTCTGGACCAGAGTGTCCCGGAAAGGCAAGAAAGGACTTTATCTTCACGCTTTTTCTTTCTGTGGACTCTCAACTGCTGGGACACTGACTTTGCTGTGCAACAAGGGGATTGTCTTAACACCATTGTTTCCTCAGCAAGCAATATCCTGGAATTATTCAATCCCTGAGCAAAGGATAAAGTTCAGTGTTGAGAGTGACTATAAACTCTTGCAAAAAATTTGTCACCAGCTCGCATGTGTCCAGAACAGTAAGCAGCCCAGTCTCACAAATGCTTTCAAGATTTCAAGTGATGAAGTCCACTTTTCATGTTTATCAAACTCAAAATAAGCCAGCAAAACCACAGAAACATCATACCCTCAGTAATGGGTTCAAGAATCACGTTCTAGTCAAGAAGAGGTAACTCATTCTGTGGAGGGAAAGAATACACCCTACCAGGACTGATAATACCAGTGCACTGTAGTGCTTTCTTACAGTAAACAGTGAAAGCTGAAACACACGGTAGGGTTCTTAATAAGAAATCAAATTTAACACTTTTAAATTTTTTTTTTGAAAGGCAATTTAAATTAAATCATGATCTATGGATGCACTAGAGAATACATGTTCTAACTGTACTTCTTTTAAAGCAAGCTTTCAGCTGGTGACAGATGCTATGGTTGGAAACGTCTGAAGGAAGATGGGTTTGTCCTTACGTATTTCTTCTTGTTACAGGTGGGTATGTGTTCCCAGTAGCTAGGTAACCAGAAACACTTCTCTTTAGCACATTGGCCTTTCGACTTTTCCCTTCTTTTAAGTAGAGAAAAGGTAAGAAAGAAGAAATTGGGTTACTAGGTGGCTGTGCCAAAGAGACACGTGCACAATGTTTTCTCTTCAAGGGTGGACGTGGCCCTGCAATAAAGCTACACCATCTGGTGGCTCCTGGGGCCACTGAGACTTCCCTTGTTCTATTGTTGGACTGCTTTGGAATTCTGTTGGGGAAAGTCCTCATTGACATTTTCAAGCAACAAGTGGGTTGAGCTGCTTGTTTAGTCATTGAAGTGTACAGGAAAATGTAACCAGATCCTCAGCTTGACCTTAAAAAATGAAATGCTTTGAAGTAAAGGATTTGTTTCACATCAGAGAAGTAAAAACTGTGTACGCTGGGCTTTAATTTGGTATTGTCTGAAGCTCCTTTATCTTGCCAGATTTCTAGAGGACATTTGTTTTCAAATCTCTGAGGAAACCCATGTTTCCAGAGGACATTTATTTTCAAATATCTGAGGAAAAGTAACTCATTTACTATTACAAGTGCCTTGAGAGTCGACAGAACATAATACTGTGGTTTGGCCACTGACATTAGGCAATGAAACAATAATGGTTGTTTTTAATAAGGACAGAGAAGGGTTTTTTGGCTGCAGTCAGAACCAGGACAACTCCATCATATCTGCCCTTGGATTTCCTAATGGTTTTCAGAGAAAAAGATCCAAGTGATTCCAGAGTGCTCTAAATTTTATGCTATGGAGGGAAGATGTTCATAGCAAGAGTGTAAATAGTTACCGTGAAATTTTAATGGGGCACATTTAAATATTTAGACCTTCTCCTATTAGTTCTGAGTACCAATTTACCGCCTTTAAAGACACCAATAAATATCTACATTATCAATAATATTAGATAGAAACAGAAACATTGTTTAGGAAATAAATTACTGGAAATAAATTACTTAAAATATAGAGCCATCTTAAAAAATAAAAGTTTAGATGTAAATCAATCCATCCTGAAAAATAAAAAAGGACTCAGTTTCCATAGAAATCAGATATCAAATTCACAAAAGGCTACTTTTAATGGAGTGTATTGCTTTTCCTTTTCCCTCTGACATTTTAGGCCAGTCCTATAGGTTCTGTAAGAGGCACCGAAGTGTTTTCTGCCCGGTGTTTTCTGCTTGGCAGAGCTTTTATCACAGAGATGCAAACCCTTCCTCCTCAGGAAAGGTTTCCAAGATCAATGTTTCCAAGTGATCCGTTCAGAGCCCACAGGTGCCAGAATATTGATTTCCTGCTCAGGACTGGAGAAGAGGCAAAGCAGGGTGAGGCAGGAGAAGGGAGCTGATGAGGTGTTGGAGCAGCTGGCACGGCGGGGACTGCGGGTGGGCACACACAGAGGGAGCAGCGAGGGCTGCAGACAGCGAGCACTTCTGGAGGTGCCTGACAAGGGTGAGGATGCCGATTGTCAAAGCAGGGGCGTGGTCACTGCCCCTACACACACACAGCCTGACACAGATGGTTTGGCAGGGCTCCCACTGCCTGTGGCAGCCAAACCACTGCCAGGCTACCTGCAATGTGAGTACTGCTGGTTGTAAGGGCTGGGATGAGCACCTTGAGGAGCAGCGACCGAGACAGCCTTTCCCAGCCACACCCCACAGGGACTATTTGAACTGTGGACCTGATAAAGTTTTGGAGTCTATCTGTGTAATAGCTACCGCCATTCTTGTCACAGTAACCTTAGAGACACAGCTCTGCTGGGTCTCTCCAGTCATCCTGCTTCCAGCCCTTTCCAACTCACACTATGCCCCAGTCTGTGATGATCTGGAATTTATCAACAACAGAAAAATACTGTGCTCTTCCACACCGAGCTTCTGAAGCCTCATGGCCCTTTTTTAAAGGATTTTCATTGTTTTCAAATAATTTCAGTTCATAAGTCTTTTGTTGCCAGAGCTAATAGTTCATCTTATATAGTTAAAGGAGTTCTCACATTTCCACATGGTTTGGCTACTGAAGATTAGAATCTATGCCCTACCTCCTTCCCTTATAATACAATCCACAAAGCATACTCTTAGTTTTGCTGCATATTTTCTTTGGCCTATGGAGTAAGCAGTCTGATAAAATTCTGCCTTGGACCAGGAAATCGGCAGTGAACACATGAGACCTCAAAGAAACACTTTCTTTCAAACTTTAGGCTGAACACAAAACTAAATTTCAATCTTACTCCTTTGGGATGTGGTGAAACAAATGGTGTCCTTGTGCAGGTGTGGAATGAGCCACCAGAAATGATGCATTTTCCTTGCAGCACTTGAGTCATGAGCAACAAGTAACAAACAGCAGCAAATAAAACCCCACATATAATGCAGCACTTTTTCACTGTCATCGTGCCCACGGCTCAAAGTCTTGGGATGTTCTACTACAAATAAACAAACAATGAAATTGCATAAAAGACAGCTTAACTGTTTGAGAAAAGATGGGTCAAATTAGAATGAGTTTTGATAGCAACAATGCATGGCAGCACTGAAAACTGCTGCAAAATACACTATGTGGCAGTAAATGGCTTGACCTCTGCTTAACCTTGTTTTCCATAGCTATTGTTTCAATCTTTGGATAAAGGAACATGTTGTAATCTGAATTATTATCTTGAATTACAAACAAAGAGTTCACACTTAGAGAATTGCCACTAGAACCATGTAAGAAAAGGCAAAAAGGAATTATTTATAACTATTAAGCAATGGATAGCATCTCTTTCATTTTAGGAACCATATTTTTTATTGCCTTTGCCTTGAAATAAACTGAAGAGCTGAAGAAGGCTGGAATGGTCAATTAAAATGTTCCATTTATAGTTGTCCCTTATTTCTGTGCAGTACTGATTTTTAGAATTCATTTTTCCTTATAACCCAGTGGTTCACCAGAAGAACTTTCTGAAGATGGAAGATTAATACATCATTTTAATGTAATTTCTTGTACTTACAAGTTCACAAGCACTAGCAAGAAGCAAAACCAAACTGGTAATAAGTTGTTTAGAACCTCCTCAGAGAACAGAATCAGGCTTTAAACTGAATTTCTAGTGTCCCTATTGCTAGAGCACGCAGAAGTTCCAGTTTCCCATTCATTAGTGCTCATATTCACCCCAAGGATCCATAAGGATGGGGGAAGGAAGCCAAGATATCAGCCTTTGAGAGTCTGGCACTGGCAGCAGAAACTTGTCATCCAAGGAGTGGATGGCAAGAGGTGATTTAAATGGCAATCAGTGTAACACAGCCGACCACCTCAGTATTTACAGGTCAGGCTTAAGGGCTCCGAGAACACGGATTTCCCCTTTGCGGGAATCAAGGTCAGGGTGCTCCTGTCCTTCCACAGCAACCCCATCCCCACGGCATCCCCACCCCAGCAGTGCTTCCAGCCAGCACTCCCTTCCCTCCATGAGAAATGCAGAGGGAGGGACAACTGATTGGCTTTCTCCTGCCTCTCACATTATGCTAACAGGGCTTTTGACGTTAAAGCTGGCTTAGTTACCAAAGGGGATGGGGATGTAGCTTTATTGTTTAGTAACAACCTCATTATCCTGCAGCTTCTCTGGCTTTTCGAGCTATTAAAAAAAAAAAAAAAAAAGAAACAAGGAAAAGAAAAAGAAAGAAAAAGTTAAAAAAAAAAAGAATTGGAAAAAGGGGAAAGGCAACGACATTTCTCTGAACACTTTCATTTCTCTGTAGAGCCAGATCTTCTGCAAGTTAGCAGAGGGTGCTGCACAACTCCATAGCTAATCACCACCACTTCCATTTTTATTTCACTGCTCATAAAAAGAAACAAACCAAAATGGAGTGCCTAGTACTTTGCTCTCAGTCCAGCTGTCTTAAAACAAGTGTTTTCCGAGGAATCAAAGGATTAGATAAGATTTCCTTGTAACTGAACAGACAAGCAAGACATCTAACACTCACCATTATGCTATTAACCACCATGTATATAACATATAGATAATTTCTATGTTATCTACATTACAAATTCTTATCAGTAACTGGTTTCTAACCAAAAAGTCCCCTTTTCTGACACTTTTTTTCCTGTTGTATTGTCAATAATACCATCTTTTTTAGCTATTTTTTTTACCTCCTTGGGCAACGCAGTCCAAACCCCAGAGTATGCTGTCACCTCCACTGGCAGGGATCCTATAGCTCCTGTTATAACAGGTTAGCCAGGGGTGCATCTGGCCTGCAGGGTGCTCTGCCCCCCCCCCAGCACCCCCTGCCCCAGCAGGGCAACACCACATGCACAGAGAGCCCAGCCAAGGCTGGTGCCCTGAGCACTGGGTATGTGTAAGCCTGTCTGCCACTGCGGGCTGAAAATCAGTGTAATCAACTACAGGGTGCATTTCTGCTATTCTGATATACACAGCTAATTACACTGAGCTATAATCACCTAATGCTGATTTCGACATGACACGGTGAATGAAGTTACATAGAATGTGAACACTGGCTGGAGGTGCACAGCAGATACTATTTCCTGGGGAATCCAGAAGAAGCAGAAGCATTTACTCAAGCATTTATGTATTTAAAAAAGCAAACCTTTCTTTCATGCTTCTAGGTAGTGGTACAGATTTCACCAATGCCAGCTACATATCAGTGCCCAAACTGTCGCAGTAGTACTTGTGCCATTTGTGTGCTTTACAGATCCTATTTATTTCTTGGATAACCGGGAAAAAAAAAATGAATCCCACAGTTACAATCAGATATGTTCACTGGAACGCATTGTTGAAGCACATTATTCCTCTAGACATCCTTTCAAAGTAGCAATATAATAGGATATTGACTGTATATGAATTGATGGAAAGAATAAAGGCTAGTTGTGACCAAATCATTGAACTTTGCTGATTCAAGTTTTGATCAATAATGTATTAATTTAGAACCCCGAGCAGAAACCTTTTACCTTTTTCTCGCTCCCACACTTTCTTTCTTTTTCATTCTCTTATCTCTCATCCTTTCAAAGGGACCCCATCATGGTCCTATGCAATGAGATGGAGGCAGTGAAATTGTGAAAGGTTACCAAATTGTAACTTTTATATAAAATGTGTTATTGTGTTGCTGTGAAAAGACTTTTTAGTTATTGCAGGATACCAGAGAATTGTGAGTGAACTTTGGAGCACTCACCCTCTTATTATCAAACTAACAGCAAACACCATCTTTTCATCTGCTGCCTTCTGCCTTGGCTGACATCTTTCATGTCCTAGTCAGGCTGTAAGATTCTCAGCTCTAGGCACCCTGTCTTAAATGCTTAGCTGTATATTTTTGGTTTACTGGATTCTGGAAAATATAATTTGTATCTGGTGTTAGCAAGTAAAATGGAAGGGATTTTGTTAGATACCATTTTACCTGTAACTATGCACTTAGTTATTTCAGGAATTACCATGAATACGTAATATCTAAAAAAGCTATTTTTCAATTGTTTTCATGGAAGACAGGGAAATCTCAGAGCTGATAAACTTCACTGTGATTTAAGAAATCCTGTATCCCGTATGCCATAAACACCCTGTGTGACTGTACAAGTCATTTTGATTGCCAGTTAAGAAAGCCCTGGAGAAACACGTTTAATCTTAAAAATATGTCTTTGTTTATTCAATAGGAGTAGCAAGTGCTTAATATAAATTAGTGTCTCTATCCTTCTGACCAGGAAGGGAACTCCTCCTGTGCCTACATTTAGTTACATTGCTTCAGTTCAGAAGACCATATTATCAGTCAGGTCTTTTGCTTTTTCCTTTTCACTGGAAATGAGGAACTCAGAGTAATTCCCTGATCTGTCTTTCCACTTTGGACTGTAATCTACCTAAAGTTCATAATTTGTTACATAATGGAAATGTCATCTAATGTGAGGCAGCCTGGTGCCACTGTAATACAAGCCATAAACAACAATATCTCATAATCTAATGTGTTTTTTTCTTCTACAAATAAAGTCAGCGGCAAGGTCTTATATAAAGATTCAAAGAGAAAAAAATACATCATGGTTTGTATATTTTCATAATTGGTCTCACAATGAACTGCAAACCTGACCTAATTTATGTGATTACCTGATAAAGTGAAATAGATCTCTCCAAAGACTGATCTGCAATTACTGGAGACAAAACTGCACTACATTTGCTATAGATGTTTTAGCTTGCAATGAAGAGATTTCTTTAATGCATTTTAGTTCTAACCTCTTAAGCATTTTGCATAGAATTAATAACTGCTAAAAAAAAATGGAGAAGTGGAAAGGATTTTTTCCCACACAAAACCCCATAGCATATGTTTATTTTCAATAATTATTATATTCCTGTAAATACAGTTACAGGTGCAGTTCACTTTGAAGTTAATGGATCTGTTCACATCCTAATAGTCAGATTAGGAAAGTATTTATGTACAAACATCCATATGTGAAATAATACTGATCTGCTAGTTCTTTTTATCCTGTTTATCTAAAATAGCTTCCAATCTGTAAGTGCAAGAACGAGTCACAGAGAGGGCAGGGAGAGATGCCTGAAGTATTTTGGTATTCTGTTTCTGGTCAGAAATACATTTTTAAAGTAAATTTTATGAAACATTATGCCAGCCACATACTGGAAGTGACATTTTTCAGTGAACACAGTACTCTATCTGTCTGTGCTTGGGAGGAGGTGAAAGCAATTAGTGCAGTTTAAATCCAAAGCCAGACGCACAGACAAGACATGCCTTGCCGTGTTCCAGTGCTGGTGGGAAGTCACAAACAGGGAGCTGTGTTTGAGAAGATTTGTTTGATGAAGCTGAAGATAGAACAAAACTCATCTACTGACATGACTTCGGAGCACTGATTTCATATATCTAATTCCTACTTTAAGACACTGCTCTTCGATTTGAATATAAAATATTCAAACTGAAGGGACTGAAAGAGGAGCTGCACCTGACCTTACCAATAAGAGACTTATTCCTCTTGTCCTACACTTCTGATCAAGGCAGCAGGGGAGGCAGTCAGAGATCCTTCTAGGAAACATCTCTTCTAAAATTCAGTTAGTTGTCCTGGACTCTTTTTACACCTTTAAAAGCATTGCTACAGAGTGATTCACATGACTGGATTTACACAGCTCCATTAGACTCCTATGTATCAGGACCTAGAAGGTTTATTTCTCTCCACTTTGGATGAAGTTTGGATAACTCTTCCATATAAGCATTCAGATGTCGTGCTTGGTCACATGGACCAAATTTTCCTCTGAGGAAAAGCAGATAGCATTCTCCTGTATCACAAGAGAAAATGAACCTGAGGAAGGACCTCTGTAGAGCATATCATTGTCACTTTGGAGCACAATTTACAGAGGTCTGTGTGGGTATTTTCAAAATGTTTTCAAATACTTTTATTAGCTTATAGTAGGGTCAGTGTTCGTGTCTTGGCAGTGAAGGCTTCATGCTAAAATTCATTTTCCCGTCTCTCACTCTGCTTTGCACTTTGTCCCATTCTGAATGCAGCCAGGGCTGCCAGTTAGTGCCTCTTGTTTCACCCTGATATGACACTGAAAGGGGGAAGGGACCTGCCAGAAGGGCTCCTGTGGGCACAGGGACTGCTGGACCAGGCTGGGCTTCTATTTTACTTTTTTGTGGCAAGGAGAAACTGCTCCACATCATCAGCTATACGGCTGTCTGCTATGGGCAGCTTTTATGGAGCTCCTGCACAGCTTATTCTCCTGACCTTCCTGCACTCCTTCAGCTGTGCTCTGGGCATCAGCATGTAAGTGAGTCAAAACCTAGTCCTTGCTCTTTCACAAGGTATTTTGAGAACCTAATCCTGAAAGCATAAGAGAGAAACAGAACATTACTGGAGAAAGCTTGCTATTGGTAACATTCCACACTGACTGCATGCTGAAAGCATGTCGAGAAAAGGTGAAAAGGTTTTGTTTCATCTGTCTGATTTAGTAAATAAGGTGTGGTTTATAAAACCTGATAGTGAGTGATAGTGAGTCTGGCTGACACAGAGGAAGTGCTGGGCAAAGAGATCACTCAACAAGTTCAGCTGTCACAGTAATGCCTACATAAAGATCTTCCATTATCTGCATTGGTATTGCTTCTATGAAATTATGGATCACTAGAAAAAAGTGAGAGCAGATTAGAAACAGTGAGGGACTGAACAAAAAAAGCAAGAGATAGGAGAAATTCAGAACGTGAGGGAAAACACTGAAAAATAATAAGATCATTCAATTATATTTTCTTCTTTTCAGTTGATGTAAATATACATCTTCTCAAGGTGGAAAGAGAAGCAACCTTTGGAAAAAACATAGCACAAGCAGAGAGTTTTTATGTGGGGTGAGCCAGCAGAAAGGCAAAAGGCACGAGAATAAAACAAATCCCAGAAGCTACCACACTCACAGGCCTAAAATCCTAACAAAACAGTCATTTGGTAAATTGACTTCAAACCTCCCCTAAAAAACTCCAAATTACCAGTGAGAAAAGCAGACATAAGATTTTCACTGGGGAGAGTGAGATAAGTGTTTCTTCCATTTTGTTGTTTGGTTTTTTTATGCTGTGAGGCACACTATGCCAAAACAAAGATGACTTACAAACACAAATAGAGCTCCTGGAAATCAGTGGGGAATTTACTGAGAAAAAAAAAGGGTGATCAAAAAAGTTTCCTATTGCAAGTAATGCAAAGCTGTGACCCAGTAAAAACTAGCTGCTGCCATCTTAGTCATTCCTCATCTCTTAATTCTCAGGTTGGTCTCATCTCTTAGCTCATCACGTCAAGAGCATTGGGAGAAGCTTATCTGCCTGGCCCGTACAAGGAGTAGAGTTTTTAGGCTGAATGCACACAAGACAGGTATGAAGCAGAACAAAAATAAAGCATGGATCAGCAAAAGTTAGGCAAAATTCCAGGTTATTTGCTCATGAAAATTGTCCACAGTCCCTCAACTCTGTGAAATGAAGTAGATATACTACTTTCAATAGTTATTTTACACCTTCAATCATGATCCTGAAAATGGAGTTATTTTTGCTTCTTCCATTTTCTTTAAATAATTGCAGTTGTAGAGAAGACATAAATGAGAGTGGTATGCAATGAAATCTGGAATTTGAAACAGATTATATATTCCAAGTGGAGAACACTGCAATTGATTTATTCAAAATGCAACCTATCATTATAAGTCAAGGACTCTCAGAAACATAAGAGTTCTGAATTAAAATATCTTCTTTTTTTCCTTTAAAAGTAGAAATTAGACATCTTTGTTTTTCACTATATGGTCTGGCTTAATTTGCACAAGCTTTATATTAAATAATACACTTTAATGAAGATAGCTTCTTGGTATGATTGTTTTTAATTCATTTTGCCATTGCCCTAGGCAACACTGGCTCTGTCTCCACTGTTAAAAAAGGTTCTATTTTCTAAGGTAAGGACCTGGCATATTTTATTTTACCTACAATAATTCTCTCTATACAGAATAATTTTTAGGTTGATCTATATTTAAATATATATCTATCACATTTGTACAAAAGTGGACCCTTGATCACTGTACTAATTTAAGCCTTTCAGAGCTCTAGGCTTAGTTTGAAGATTTCTGCTTTACTTATATCATGATCTTCAAAAGGGACTGGTGCTCCAAGTGTGACAGGTATGATTTAGGTGTCGAAATCCAGAACCACAACCCTCAAAACCTTGGCTTATTCTCTGGAGGATCTTCCAAGTCATTGGAATATACAGAACTAAGGAATAATCACAAAGAAAGTCCTAGAAACCAACATGCTTTTTGGAGGACTTCCAACAGGAGCTCTAGTACCATTTTAAAAACAATCAGATCAGAAAATAACTAGCTATTACTTGGAATTTGATTAAATTTCTAAGTATTTTTTTTACCCTCTACTAACATAACTATTATTTTCATAAATTAATATTGTACCGTAAATCTTACTTTAAATTATATTTTTGTGATTCATTAGTTTTTTTCATTGATTTTATTTACTACATCTGATTCACTTTTGTGAAGTGTTTTGTTTGTTTTTTCTTGTTGATGCATTAACATTATTAAGAGATTTTTCAAAGCATTTCAGTTTTGTGCATCAGAAATGTTATTTTTTAAAATTACCTTATAAATGTTCAGCATCTGTTTAGCATTCAAATGCTAAATACTCAGGAGGCTGGATTTGCTTTTCCAAGTACATTATTATGAGACATAATAAATCATAATTAGAGTTTTAGTCTAATATATTATTAAAGTAGTGCTGCTTAACTGTTTTGGCAAATGCCACTGCTGCTGTCTTAGGTCTTCAATGGGCAGTATCTCAATTTAATGGGCTCCTCATAAACCAGTTAGGAGTTTAAAATTTATTTTTCTTCTACATTACCTAGGTAATTTTAAGCTTCTGGTTCTGTTAAACCAAAGCCTTTTTTCATTCCAGAAAGACTTCTGAAGCTTCAATTGCACAATGACTAATTTTTGGGAAAATTAATCACCAGTTAATTAAATTTTGGGAAAACATATTCTTGAGGAAGAAAAAGAAAATTACGAGGATATGTTAGCATTTTTACATGTATCTATTTTAAGTTTTTGGAAGCTGAGAGTCTTATCATCAGGATTTACAGTGGACTAGGGTAAAAAGTTACAAAACTTTGTGTCAGAAGGAGGCATTTTTCTGGGAAGAGCCACTGCCTAGTGGTGAATACAATACCCACAGGGAGACACTACAATCCAGTTAGAGTCCCTCCCCTGGTAGCAAAAAGGAGTGTAAATTTGCTCTCCCTTCTGGTCAGCCTGTTCTGTTGCTAGAACTCCCAGAAAGCTCTGGGAGCACCACCAAGGGAGGTGCAAAACCCCTGGACCTGCAGCTCTGCATAGGCATGGCCCGTTGGAGAGGGTGTCTGCTCTGGGAGCCTGGCTGGACCATTTTCTCTCTTCATTTCCCAAAGACAAGAAGGCTGCAGACACGTGGCACTTTCAAAGAAACCTGTATGGCCCCAGGGTGTTGTTTTCTTTACTTGGTTTTCAGTGAGACGCTATTTTAACTCAGTGAGGTTATTTTCAACATCCTACCGATGCTGTTTGTTTGCCAGAGATTTTTGGTAATAGAGAGTGATTTATACTGAACCAGACACCCATTTTCTCTTGGCTGCTATTCAGAAGCATAATTGTTTACATAAAATATTTTTTTCAGTTTTTTCCCTGCGAATTTTAAAGATTCCTTTTACCATATGTAGAGATGAGGAAAGCGAATGACGCTGACAGCTACCGGCCTATAGAGGTTAATCTCTTTTAAGTGAAACGTAAGGCCAGACTTTTCTTGTTAACTATAAGATATTATTCCCACAGGTTTGACTATTTTTAGTCTTAAATATCAGGCTTTCACTTAATTGCTTGAGCTTAATACCTATGCTGAAAACACCTATTCTGAAGAAACGTTCTGCAGACCTCTTGCATAGGCTGATTTACCGTAATGCACCTCATTCATTTAGAGCTCATAACGCCTCAAGCAAATTCCTGTGGAAGATTTTATACTGCAGGGCCCAAAGAGGTTTTTGTACACTTCTTAGGATTATCTACTATGGCTTTTGTTTAATACTCTTACCAATTTTGTTCTCCTAAATAATCCTAAAAAGCCATGCTGGGATTCCTTTGCTTATATGATTATACATAAAGTTTTGAGGAACTACACTTAGATTTTTATAGGGAGATCATTATATACCACGCATTTTGTTCCTCTTTTTTTTGAGATACTGAATTTATACAGGGTAAGTGAAGACACTACAAATCAAAGCAATTTAAACAAAAATCACATGTAAAATATAAGAAGATTGAGCTGTCTGAAACAGAGAAACTAATGTTATTGCAGTTGGGTGGGCAGTGGGTATGCATGCACTTTAACTCTAGGGAGACAATTAAAATGCAATCCAATTCTATTCTAAATATTTTATGCTTACCTTTACATACATTCTCACACAGCACATGCACTACCCTACTGCAAATTCTTTCCACTGTGTTTGTTCACTGCTTTTAATGCAGAAAATCCCTCATACCTTCAAGGAATATTCACAGCCTCCCCAGCTCTGAGCAGGGAGCAGTCTGTTTTACTTGTTAGCTGAGACTTTTCAGTACAGAATCATGCAGAGAACCCTGTAAAGGCACTGTCACAAGGCCAGAAGAGAACAGTGCCTCGAGAGCTCTGGGCAGTGCCTGGGAGCCTGGAAGCTGATTTCAGGGCTACCCAGGGGTGTGAGCCTACAAACACCTTCTGTACAGAAGCCCAGGAAACCTCATCAGGATGTAAAATAACAAAGTAACCAAACAACGTGCAACATCGGAAGGTATTCAGCATCTCAACGGTTTTACGCTTCACCTGCACTTATTCTCTTTTAATACTTACATTTTGAAGGTATATTTAATACTTGCATTTTAACCTGTTCTGGTAATTATATTTCATTATGAAACACCTTTGAATGATAGATGGAGCTGACAATGTTAATTAGGATTTTGACCCCACTTTAATATCAATGAAAAAAATCCTATCAACTTCAAATAGCACAGGATAAAGCTTTAGAGAATACAGTTTTTATTGTATTTATTTTTATTGTATTCATACCAAATAAATTGCTGAAAGATGATGAGTATTCGTGGTGAGACACTGTGAATCAAAGGTGCCTTGCCTCTTGCTACACAGGTTTCAATTTCAATTTTTTGCAGTATTGTAAACAGAAAAGATACCGTGGTGGGTTGACCTTGTCTGGATGCCAGGTGCCCACCAAACCCACTCTATCCTTCCCCTCCTCAGCTGGACAGGGGAGACAAACATAATGAAAGATTCATGGGCTGGGATGAGGGCAGGGAGAGATCACTCAGAATTTACTGTCACAGGTAAAACAGATTCGACTTCAGGATAGTTGTTTCTCTCACACATCCCCACTCCCCTCTCCTCTGGCTGCAGTTGTGCAAGATTTTTCCCCTTCTTATCCCAGAGGCACTGGCACCCTCACTGATGGGCCAGCAGTGGGTCTGTCTTGGAGCCACCTGGCATTGACTCCATCAGACATGGGGAAGCTTCTGCATGCCATGCAAACCCAGTACAGATACCTACTTTCATAATGCAGAGGTGTGCCATTTGAAATGAGATCACTGTCAAATGAAAGTTTTACAGAGGCATGCTTATTTTCTATTACTATGCATCCCAGAATATCATGGGGCTTTTGTTACTCGCTTCAGCACGTCCCTGAACTAATTCCAGAAAAGTGACAGATTTATGGAAGGTAGATTTCAGTATGTTGTTCCCTGTCCCCTATTTCATAGAACAATAATATTGTATTTATAACATCTTGCTTTCTGTATGCTCATATTTCCTTTTGCACAGGAGGAAAATGTTTATAAACAATTACCCTAATGTGATGTCCATAAGGAATTGTCTTACATAAGTAGGACAATTAATTCTTCCATGTCAGAAATGACAAAGGAAAAGATGGAAGAGTGACACATACAGAGCACTTCCCGTCAGCACAGAACTGGTGGGAGGGATGTTCCGTGGGAATGATGTGGAAAATACATTAATAGGTACTCTAAAACATGGGAAAATTTGAGTCTGGGATTGCAAAGACATATATTTTTCCCACAACAAAGCTGGCATCCAAGTCCTATCCCCTGTTTTGGCCCATGTCATTTTCCTCTCAGTTTTGCTGGTACACTTTTTTGTGGTGTTGTCACTCAGAGGCAGGGACAGGGAACTTCTAGGATACTGGAGGAGGCAGAGAAAATCTAAAGTAGCTTTATTCAGGGAGACATCCTTTAAAATACAGAGGAAAGAATCATTTATGTGTAAATCATTGACTCATATAGTTTGCATATATAAGTTAAATTAAGTATAATGAATCACAAGTCCTAAAGTGTGAGTCCCTTCACACTCAGAATAACAACTCCCAACTTTCCATAGAATTAATATGGCATCCATTTTCACGCATAAGCTATCCTATAAAATATCAGAATCTTTAAAAATAACACTGATGTGGGCAAAGTGTTTTATTTTTTTAACCATGGCATTTTAGAGAGTTGTTGGATCACGGCATTTTTGGAAAGTTATTGGAACAGAGTTGGGTTCCTGCTGCTGCAGTTGGCAGATGTCAGGTATCTAGTGGAGTACCTCACCCATTGGGTTTTGGGTCCCTGATAAATCATGCTTGAAATTAACCTCGATGGGAGGCACACCTTCAAGAGGCTGGATAGCTGAGCTGCAGTGGCAAGCTGCTAATCCCTTTTCCGAGTTGTGGATTTACCACAGTGGCTTAGGAAGTTTGTATTTTATACTCCTATATATTTCCCCCTTCTGCACTCTGGGGGAGGCTTTCTGGCACTGATATGACATGTGCCTTGCCCAGGGGCAGTCACGCCCTTCAGCTGCCCGTGAGTTTAAGAAGAGCATCTGCCTCTGCTCCGGCCTCAATTTCTGTTCTGCAAACAGGCTCAGAGGGCAGACAGTCCCTACCTCCTACCACGTGGAAATGATTAAAGAAATAATCATGATCTGCACTGTCCAAGTTATGGCCCTTCACTTCCCAGATGAGTTAAATTAGTACAATCACAGCCTGATTAAACAACATCTCTCGCATCTTAATTTCTTTCTGGTGTATCTGGTTCAATCAGGCTCCTTCCAATGGATCCGCATTTCCATTTCGAGTGTCACACCAGCCTTGCAGATCAAAGTGGACATTTATCAGAGTACTCTTCAATGAATAGTTACATTATAATGGGGCTCTCAAAAACTAATTTAGAATACATCAGCCTACATAGATCTTGTTTTCATAGCAAGTTGCTTTTAAATAAGTGTCTGATAATGCTAAGAAAATGAAAAATGAATTTGCATAAGATGATTTTCTTTTTTAAGTCTGCTAGATGCACGCAGAAATATATTTATCTGATGGGATATAGGAGGGAATTGGACAAACAGAAAGGTCTCTTCTATCTATAAAGATATGTGGTGGTAACCAATTTATGAGAAATTATATATAGTGCTATGTACTTACTGATGGGAACTTGAGAACATAAGTCAGTGATAAAATCACAATTAAAACTTCCTTAGATTATTTTTTCAGGGAAATATAATCGTATTATTAAGTAGGTTTTAATTTCCACACTACTTAAGCACATAGGAAGAAAAAGAAAAAAAATAAGGAAAGCATATGTAGAAGGATGTAGAGTTACCTCAGAAGGCTGTGTAGAAATGCTTTACTAGGGTCCTGACTACTTTATTTTAATGGACTCAAGAGCATTTTTTACCAAAAAAAAAAAAAAAAAAGCAACCCACAAAAGTTTGATTTGGGGGATTATTTCTTAGTTTGAGAGAGATATGTAGCACAAATATGTTGGATATTTAATGGCATGAATGAAAACAAGACAAAAAGCTACAGCCACGATTCAACATTTGGTTCATTAGTTTGCTCCTCAAATAGAAGGTTCACCTGAACTTTGCATGAAATATGATTCTACCATAAAAATCTTGGCAAATATGATAAATCTCCATAGCAAAAATATTGGAATGGTACTGTGATTAACTTAGTTCTAAAACAAACTGAAAAGGATGCTCCAGGATAACAGAAGCATATAATTAAGTTGCACAGATTTAACACATTAATTACAAGCTAATCATAATGTTTTACCTATCCCATAGCTGGGAGCTTACAGAGTTGTTAGAAAATGCATTTTTGTGGTTATTTTGACTACAACCAAAAAATTCTGAAATATTTTGTATCTTCTTTTGAAGTGTTCTGAGTTTTCTATTGCTTTTCTTTTTCCTATCTCAAAATCAGGATAGGATTTCACCAATAAAAATAAACAGCTAACAACTAGTAATCAATTAGAAAAAATCAACAACGTGTTGCTGACTTTAGAATTTACTTTTCATTTCTAATAAATAAGTTAAAGAAATTCAAGACCACCACCATGACCCAGACGACCCTTTAAACAGACACAAGAAAATATAAAAAATTCTGCCAAATTCAGCAGAAGAAGTCAGAACCTCCACAATCCACTCAGGTCATCTGACTAAGGCAAAGCACTTGGCAGTCAGTTTGTGCCATTGTATTTCTGACTTGTGTCTGACCACCAAGGCTCAGGGACACTTGGAATTTATTAGAAACAGAGGCCATTCCCAAAAGTTGATGACTTGCTATTTTCAGGCCACTTGTGTTGAAACAGATAAAGTTTTTGTCTCAGGTGAGCCATGGATTTAAAGCTAGCTGGTGTGTCAGAGAGGATCTGTGGGGCATGTCTCCACTGAAGAATTATTAGAGAGGTAGAAGCATTTGCTCGGTGTTATAGCCAGGTAGTGAACATTACTGAGATAATCTGAAGATATTCTTTGCCTCTGGCAGCAGTTCACACCTTCCTTCTCACCATAATATCATGCTCTAAAATAAGTACATCTGGCAAGAAGCTTATAATAAATTGTTTATCGTGGTCAAAACGGCCTCTGGTGCAATATCCTCCTAAGACACATCAATAAATAACTCTCCAATACAACCACAAGTTTTAAAGTGTAAAAACACTTGATGGCAACTAACTATGCCATATTTGATAAGGACTACCTTAGCTGAAGGTCTGTGCCAATGACATGTACAGTATTGAATACTTTGGCTAATTATACTCATAAGTTATATGCATGTTCTCAAGTAATGAAGTAAATCTGTCCTGAGCTAACTGGGTTTCCACTGGACCATTCTTCAGATAAGAACATTTTCAGAATAGAAGTGGAACATGCATCTTTTATGAACCCTGGTGACTTCCTTCTAAGAGAAAGAGAAGGATGTAATGGCAGGTGAGTTACTTTTTGTTTGCCAGGAGCTGTATCCATGAGATCACCTTTGTGTAAGTATTAGTGCTGGATACCACAGCATATTGCATATTTCATTTTTTTCATAAGTGACCTTATAAAGTATGTGTTTCTGGGATGCTGAAAAAAAACTATTGCTTACCTAGAAGAAATCTGAGGATTTGACTCACAGATACATATCCAATACACCAGAGAGACTAGTAGACATTAAGAAAAGCTTCTGAAAGTATTTTGAAGCACTCCTCTGTAAAGAATAATTTTTATTTACATACCTGTGTTGTCAGCACAAATTTCCCCCTGACCTTTGCCTCTTACATATACCTAAATTAATAATTTAATGTTTACTGATATTAGTATTGATGGCATCACTGTAATGATATTATGCCTATTACTCCTTCTGCAATCAGAGGGTAAACAAAGGTCTTCCAAAGTGATTGGTAAAGTATATTTTGTGATTTCTAGAAGACTTAAGGAGATCTGTCCATCAGACTGTCCATTAACTCTTGAGAAGCACAGCTTTATGAAAGATTACTAAATTAAGCATCCAAAGAAGCACTCATAATTATTACTCTGTTTAAAAAAATCTTGATCCTCCCCCTGTGACTGCAGGGTAGATACCACAGCTGACAATGAGCTATAAATATGAAACACCTGGGCCTCTTGAAAAAGTCTGCAAGGTAAGAAGCAGCGACACTCTGTAAATTTCACCTGTGCAGTTTTAGCTCTGTACATATTCATGTTCAATATTGAATTGATAATGACACACTTTCTGCGCCTGATTAGTCATGATACAATTGCCAGAGGGAAAAAAGTATAGTCATAAGGATGAACTTCCCAAGTGTTTTACTTTTGCAGCATTAGTGGTATTTCTGCAGATTCAAGACAGATTATTCTTTCATTCAAATGCAGCAGCAGCAGCTTTAAGGCTGAGGGTCTAACACAAAACAAAGGAACAAATGTACATACTTCTAATATTTAAACAGACATGAAACCATAAAAATAATCCTAAATTCTGTTTCAAATATAGAGTATTTAATAAAACTGGCATTTCTACATGAGTCCAAGCTTACATATGCTGAGGTCTATAAATTTACCATTCCCTTAGAGAGGTATCTCACTCTGAAAGAACATCTGAACTGTGCAAGAAATCAGAGCTTCTATTTTCAAACCTTATTAGCTGGCATAAAACACTAAATTAATATTCAGGTGCCATATTTATTATACATGACAAGAGATAATAAGGTGTTATTAATACATAATAAGTATCATACATTAGGATTGTAATGAAGATACACTCTCTGACTTTCAACCAATTAAAAAATTTCACTGTTTTATGTTGCAAAATTTGTCTAAATTTTCTACAGAGTTCAAAAGGAACAGTATCAATACTTCTTGAATATTTTGTTTTGTAGGTCTGATCATAATGTTGCCAATCTTTCCTGTGGATCTCAGTAGTATTTTATAACGGAACTCATGGAGATACATGGATATATTGCAAATACATCTTTTCCTTTAACAGGAGGATGTTTTTGCAAAAAAGATTGAGTGTGGGACTGTACCTGCAGCCCAGAAGGTCAGAAAGCCAAAAGGTGAATTCAAAGCTACACACACTCCCTTATGGCAGCTCTATTCCTGCAGTTTCTGTGCTTGAAAATGTCAGTATTGTAGATGAGTTAGAGTACCCTGTTTCCTCGCTTCTTGTTCCTTGAGTAGATTTTTCAATATTTTCTTTCATTAACCTTTAATTAAGATTTTAAGACTCTGTAGCTCATTTGAGCAGCTCCAGATTCCGATAGCAGGTAAATATTAATATTATTCATCACTGTCATTCAAACCCAATATCCTTTCCTAGTTCTGTTGCCTGTTCATATCAAAAAAGCATCCAAATGAAAGTGTTATATTTAATTAACAAACGAGTTTGCCTGTGGTAGTTCAAGCTAGATATTGAGAGGAGGATTTATCAAGTCTACTTTATTGAAAAGCTGCTGGAAAAAGAGATGCTGCTTGAATTAAGACCAATAACAAAAATGTGTGATGGGCTGGAGTTGTTAATATTTATTTTTACAACTGACACATCAATACAGTGCAGTCATAATGTCATGACAGCTGTTAAGAGAAAGCAGCGTCTCAGACTGTATAGGATCTTTATCATGAAAGTTTCCAAATATGTAATCGATGTAACAGACGACAGAACAGACTCCTGGAAAAGAATGTGTCCCCTTGTTAGCTTGCATGAAGCAGAGTTTAGAGAAGAGAATCACTGCCTGGCCCAGAGGTGCACAGGCAATCTAGAAACTGCTTCCCCCAAGGCTCCTGCGAGCCCTGCACAGCCCCACATCACGCTGAGCACGGAGCAGAGCCCCAGAGAGCAGGGTAGAGCCCTCACCTCCTTCTGCTGGAAAATGTGCCACCTTTTTTCGGGGCATACAGACAATTCAAGGTCCTAGGATGAATTTCTGAGCTGTATGACTTTACCAATGCAACAGTGTTTGTACATACACTGAGTTCCTTGAATTTCTTCCTCACACACAAAGGACAAAGCATTCCCTAACAGTTACCAGTCCCACAAACATCCCCTAATGCCAGGACAGAGCAGCACACATTGCTGACCAGAAGAAAGAAGGAAATGTAAGGAACAACCAGGATATCACTTACTGGTCTTGATCTGACCCTGTTTTAGGCTTTTCCAAACCAACATTGTCACCAAGACTTAAGTCTGACCCACCCTCTCTTATACATGAAATTTTCTTGTTGTCAGAAAATGTGCATTGGAAACATCTGTTGGAGCTGCAAAAAGAGTAACTGCCTCATTTTAGTTTATACACAAAACCTGAGATGAAGGCAGCTTGCTACAATGCTGTTTTTCCTTTCTTTCTTTGGGTAGGGGAGGAGACCTTTCCCTTCAGCCATGGGCTGCAGCAGCTCTCCTAGACAAGTCTGGCACTGGTGGGAAGTGAGAGGAAAAAAAAATGAGAGAAAACATTGCAAAGCCTCTCCATTCCCACGACAAAGAAATTCAGGGCATTTTCTGTCACTGAACCAAACTTCTCTATCTCCTTCTGTATCTACTCCTAAGATTCTGAGGAGAAAACATTTATAAATAAAAATCTGCACTAAGCAAAGGAATCTTCAACTGATGCTGAAAATGACTGAGATGCTGCAAAGCTACAGAAAAAGAAACATGGCAATTAAAAAAAGAAAGCTGCAGAAGGAGCATGGAGGAATTCAGAAGTCTCTTATAAATCCAAGGCCTCACTCTTCTGAATAGATGACTCTCATTAATTTTTTTTTCGTACATGATTTTAAAATGAATGAGTCAGCCTATTAAGATCAAACATGGAAAAGGAGGTACTGTATCTTTAACTTTCTTGGCTATCTATACAATTATTTATCCAGTGCAGAAAATAAAATCTTCACATAACCTACTTGAGATACGCCCCATTGGACAACACTATGTTTTGAATTATTAGACATTATTCAATTAGACAATATCCTATCATTAGACAACACCGTGTTTTGAATTTTTCTTTTTTTTTTTGATTCAAGATTTTGGCAGACATATTTTGAATAAACGAAATTTTAACTAATTCCTGAATCAGTTGCATTGGTATAGAAAATATTTTGGAAACATCTTAGCATCTGAGTTCCCTATAACTTCTCTTTTATTGAAAATTTCAGTGGCCTTCAGTAGAATCTAACCACTGAGCAGAGTCAAACTGTTCTGGTATCTGCTTTTTCCTCTATTTGTGGAAATGGATGCCTGGGGACAGCTGCTGTCAAGAGAAATAAACCTCACCAGCCAGATAAAAGCAGGCAAGCAGGAAGCACATTAAAACCAGCATCTTGCACGGTGAAAGGAAAGTGATAAGAGCTGATCTCCGCCTTCCATGGCAGATGATATGCCTGTAAACGAGCATTTGGTTAATAGCACCTTATCTCATCTCCAGAGAACCTGTCTGGACAATATGATTGCAGGTTTTCTTGTTTTGTAGCAGCATTATTTTCTGTTTTAAAGAAAAAAGTTCTCTGCATTGACAGAGCTTGGACTACTCTTATGAAGAAGGTTGGCATCACTGCATTTAAACAAGAGTTTTGTTTTTAAGGGCTTGCATATATAGGAGTTATCTCTCCTTTGGGTGAACTCAATCAACTTGGATGTGAACATGTTGGCTGCTGGTACATCACTCTGGAATTCAGGAATGCTCAGAATCACTCCCCTCAGTATGGAAGCAGACCACACCCATGGCTTCTGAACAGCCAACAGTGTTTAAATGGGAAGAAAAAACCTCATACCACTCTGCATGTGGTCAGAGCTTCCCTGTCAGTGATGCAGCTATTTTTAATTTGAAGCCTTTTGAATACAAAGGAAATGACGTATCCAAAGAAATGTGGACCACCGCCTTTGTGTGCCACTGCCAATTTTTAGAGGAATACTTAATGTCTGTTTTAACTTGGGCAGCTGAGACTATGTACTCTGAGCCAAGGCAAAGTGCCTCCTGATCCCCCACTGTGAGAGCCCCACCAACAGCCTGCTGCTTCAACCCAGCAGGACACTGTCTGTGGAGTTTAGTCTGCAGTTTCTGAGTGATTGGACTCATAACCTCACTGAAAACTTCCTGGAAAAACATGATCTCATTTTACAGCACATAGTATATCTAAGAAATAGGCTGTTGGGAATGCAATTTATGTATTTAACATTGTAGACTAAAATGGGTTTGCAGTGCTGTGAACAGTAACACATGAAGTATTTTAAAACCATGTTTGGCTCAAATTTCCCTGAGTCTTCCCCTTAGCCCTTTGAAAAAAAGCTCCTAGTTTCTAGGCAATGAATGATGGAGCTGGATGACCAACAGCAACCTTCTCTACTGCTGAAATGAACCAGAAGTATGTAATATATGACTAGTCAGGGTGTCTGGCTTTTAAACTGGTACCAACATGAATTATTCCTGTCCCTTTGGAGGGACAGATAACATCATAGCTGAGATTTGTAAATCTATCCCCTGCTCATCTCTCGCTGCAATTTGTGCTGCTCTGGTTTTCTGTCTAGACCCTTCTGAGCAGAGTCCAGCTCATTGAGCATTAGTCAGTTAATGTCATCCCTGGCTCTCTGGACTGTGTTTTATCTTGAAATGCGTGTGTAGAAGTAGACAGCGTGAGCTAACCTATACTTATCAAGGCTGACAAAGTAAGCAGCAATTCTGTTGAAGGAAGACATGGAAATTTAGCATGCAGATGACAGACAAAAGATATATTAAATTCCCAGGGTTGTGTGGCCAGTGATGTCTCTCTTTCTCTGACAGATTCCCATTTGTTATTTTGGTTGTTGCCCTTTTGAGGGTAATTTGCTGCTTCATGTTGGTCATTCTCAGGCCTTCTGCTGACAGGCACACGAGAAGAAGAGGCGTGCAGAATATTTTTCTTAGCATTTCTGGACTCCTGGGCACTTCCCAAGGAGAAAAGAGTAATGAGAATTCAGCCTTGTTTGGATGTTTGTTTTTTTTCCTTCTGAAAGTAGTGCCTGAATAACATGAGAAGGAAAACCAACTGACTTGTTTTTAATTCCTACGCTCACATATGTGCACGCAGACGCACACGAAAACCCTCACAGAAGCAAGAGAGATATGCCTGCAGGGTTCAGGCTGAGTTGAAGAACAAACTGTTTTAATGAATATTTTGATCAATCTTGCCAAATTGATTTAGAGTGTGAGTACAGTCTGGGAATTTTTCTCATTAGTGGTGAACTTCATGTTAGAGGAACATGGAGTGGTGAGCTCATTAGTATCAGCCTGCCTGTGTCTGAGAGTGTACACGATGACAGGATGACACAAGTGACAAGAGATAGGGCTGTGGTGCTGCATGTTAAAAATATCCCTTGCAGGGCTGCTCTGAAATATTAATTTTACTAACATAGTTCTTACAATCAGTTACCATGAATTAACAGAAGAATGAGCTGAGTTGAAAGCATTTCCCTGAAAGAAAATATGCTGGCTGCTTCGGCACAGAGTGAAACAAACACTGCAACATCTGCCTTGGATTAACAACTTGTTTGCTTCAATATGAGGAGTATGCAGAGGATCTGTTACATAGGAAATCACAGTTATTTCCCTTTACTGAGCAAAAATGTACACAATATTACCAGACAGGATTTACCTGTAATAAACCTCTGCTAGCAAAACACTGTTGTGAAGAAATAAATGAATAAAAGCAATAGTAGGAGCACAGATGAAACACACGAACATATGATGCTATGATGGACTGGCAACCTACCCCGTCTTCTCCTGACTGTAGCCAAAGCATGGCAGCAGCTCCAAGGGGCCCTGGAGTGGCCACGACAGAATAACCTGCCAGCTAAAAACATTTCCTCCTAACCCCCATGAGTTAGTGGTTGCCTTATGGCCTCAAGTGTTGGACTTTATGTCCTCTATAAAAGCACTTTATGCTCTCTAATGTAACATGGTAACTTCTGATTGTACATAAAAATGTCCACTCTTTCTAAATCCTGCTACATTCTTGACCTCAGTGTTACCCTATGGCAACAAGTTTCAAAGGTTAATTATATGCTTTGTAAAAATGTCTTAATACATTTTAAATCTGTTGCTTTTTAATACCTTTGAGTTCCCTTTTCCTCTTCTGTTGTAGGAAAATTGATATAGAAGCATAGCTCTACAATATGCAATTCATACATTTATCTCAACATTTCCTTTTTGCTATGCTTGAAATAGCCCCAAACTCATGAATTGAGTATTTTTAACACCCGTTTCTTAACGCTGCCTCTGTCCTGTCTTTGGAAAAGACAGATCAGAAATTAGCCTGTCAACCCCAGAAAAGCTCTTTATTTTGACCATTTTCATCACAAACATTATATAAGAATGTTGTTCCTTATTTGCCACATCCTAACATTTTTGTCTTCTCTTACACTGACTAAGATACTTGCAGCAATAGTCAGGATGTTGCTTTATTTATTTTTTTTTTATTTATTTCTTTTCTCCTAGGAAGCTATTTTGAATTTTGAATTCCAGGTGTGACTTTATAACAGGTATGGAAAAAATGGTTTTAACAAGGTTAAGGAAGTGTATCGTAAATATCTGATCTTTCTGCTCCAAGATCAGTGTAGCAATCAAGGAACAACCTCTCTATATGATGCCTGTGAGGAAAATAGTTCTAATGCCTGGAAGGTATTCTCTCAGAGGAAGCTGCTTGTTTGGGATGGCATCTTGTGGATCTCAGCTTGTCTTTGAAGAGAACTGGGAAATTAATTCATGTATTTGCCAGTTGGCTTAAACTCAAAGGTAGCTCTTGGTCAAACTCAACTAAATTGTTTGAAGGGCAGTGATTTCACACCAGAATCAAATGCTTCCTGACCTTTCTAAAATAACTGGTTTTTTATACTCTTAATAATCAAAATTAATTATTGCTACCGAGTTTTCCTTGATAATTATTCTGACTTTTTTGCTTTCAATTTTAATAAAAATTTAATAATGTTACCATTTTATGTTTTCACATTTTATGGTAATGTTTTATAACTTCCTTCTAAGACCACTGTTTCCAGTGGCTGCAATTCCTGGCAATTATGAGGATTGGTGTCTTACAGCAGAACTTGAGCTACTGATATTAAGGATTATATTAACAGTAAATGACCTAAAATGTAGGTGGTCAATGTTCAAAAATCACATAAAGGGCAGTACATGTAAATTTAAGGTAAACATTTTAAATAAGACAGCCTGGTGAATAATGCTACATTTGAAGGTGCTATAGAAAAAATTGTTTTGTTTACATATCCGGAGCTATTATTCTTTCTGGGGTAAAGTAAATTAATTTGAGAAAAGCAAAATGTTTGGTAACCTCTGTTACATGTCCCTTGCTCAGCCAACTCCACCTCAGCTTGCCCCTTTCAGAAAGGAGGAGTTTCTCTTCATGACAAGAAACAAATAAGAATGTAAATAAATACTGAGTAAACAAGGTCTGAGCCTGACATCAAGTCTATCGCTTACAAAGTCTGATCTACCAGCCTGACTCAGAAAAGCACAAGTATTTTACAAGCCAACACCTCATAGCACAGACAAGATTCAAAGGTTTCTTACACTAAACTAAGAAAGAGTTTTTATTTCCAAAAGTTGCTGCTGGTAAAGTCATGAATTCTTAAGAAACTGAAGGAGCAGATGCCCACCAAGTATAAATGGTGTCAGCTCTGCTGTATAAGATCCAAGATGTACAGCTGTTTTCTTCAACAACTAATCTTAACAAAACACAAATGTGGTCTGAGCAAAGGCATGAAAATTAACTCTTACAGTGCTGGAGACTACTGAAGGTAACCTGAAAAGATAATGAGCCACTATGATAAATCCATATATTTTAACTGACTTGTTTATGGGTCTGTGTTTGCATTACTGTGTGGTGTTAACCTTCCAATCATCCACTGCCAAATATTGATATTTTAATTTTTATACTGCTTGGCTGAAAAGCCTGATATTTAACCACATCTTAGTCAGAATACAACATGCTCCACAAGTATTTTCTGTTGCGAGACCCTTTTAATGACAATCTTTGCCTTTAAAACCTGAAAGGAAAGATATATTTGAACATCTTAGCTGTTGTTCTGCAACTGGGAATTTTGCCCACCCTTTAAAATCTGAGCGGCAGTGTGCCACAGAAGTGAAAGCACTGGTTTGGAGAACCTTCCTAAATTTCTGCAGGTGCTAAGCAGTGCCATCGAGTCAAGAGATGGCAAAAGCAGACTAAATCCTCATATTTTGTGGTAGCTATGTCTGTTCATTGTAATGCTGTGCAGTTTTGCAATGTTTCACTACTCATATTATTTGTAACTCTTAGTTTCTTAGTAGGTTCTGGTGCAACTTAATTTCTTGTCCTCTTCGTGACAGATGGCTTTTCCCCCCATAGACAGGGTTGGGGGTTTTTTGTGGTTTTTAACTTTGCATTAGACCTGTTTTAAGAGCACCATAAAAAGTTATGTGCTACAGTTTTATACAGTAAAATATTTATGCATGCCAGAATTATTTATGTGCTGTTAATTGACGTGAGACAATTTGCAATTCTTTTTTTCAGAGTCAAATCAGTAATTATGTTGTAAACAACCAAATCATCTGCACTGATAACTTAAACATAACTGTATATACTTTTAATGATCAAAGATTTTTTTTCATCTAATTTAATTCCCTGTGATTTTAGACACTTGTATTCAGATACAATGAGGTACAAGGCAATGTACCATTAATTAACTTTAAGACAGAATTCAAGTCATTAGCTTTGATTTATAACTAAAGCTATCTTAAGAATATTATATACAGAATAAATTGGTGTTTTGATAGAGTATTTCTTTTCTATAAAAAGTATACTGGATGAGTTTTTGCCTATGTGCTGCTTAATGTGGATCTATCAGTATGATTTCAGACATGCTGTGCATTCTTCTTTCATCTGTCAACTGACTGGGTGATGTGTTTGCTCAATACAGCTATATCTTTAATCAGGGTAAAAGACATAACTTGACAGAGTGTAATTATTTTAATTGCTGTGAAAAGACAGAGAACTAAATTAGAAGAGAAATTTGCTTTTTAAACTTAGATCTGTTCTAGAGCTGAAACGAGATTCCAGGCACCTAAAAAAAATTTTGAACTTTGAGGGTTGTCCTTTCAGAACTACCGTAACTTTTTCTAAGAGGACATATCCAATGAAGAAGAAATCTTTTTAACTATGTGAACACTGTTAACTTTGGACAGACTCTGTTTTTCCAGCACTTTTAGGATTTCTGTTGTACAAAACAAGTGTGAGGCAGCTTGTCCAGCAGTCGTGCAACCTTTGCATTCTTGTTTCTCTGCCCTTCAGCAGTTTCTGCCAGGAACGGACCCATGTTCTGACAGTCACAGTCAGAAACAAAGCAGAAAAGAATCTTTGGGCTTCAGGTTGCAAATAGTCATTATCGTGGGATTTTTTAGATAAACTGTATGTTTAGTGTAGAGCGAGACATAATGGAGCCTCTGTCAGACAGTCAAAACCGTGGGCCACACTCCTGTGGTTCACAGGAGCAGAGTCACAGTCTCACAGCCCACAGCTCAGGAGATTTCTCAGGTGTGACTGTTTCTAGCTTGAGCATCAACATGCAAGAGCTGAACAGGGACAGTCTTTCCACACAGAAGGCAGCAGCAATTTGCTGGCTGCTGGTGTGTTGCTGGCCCTTCACGCTGTCCTGCTCGGGTGGCTTTGACACAGCTCTGACACGCTGATGAAATGACTCGTTTGCAGGCAGGTGTCTCCAAACTCGTGAGCCAGCTACGGTCTCTCAAGGAAATACATCTCATTTTTGTTTATGTTCCTATTCCCTAAATGAATATGTATTGTTTTCATTTTTGACAGCTTAGAAAACCCACAATACGAAACAAAAGAAAGCCGTTCTCAAGACCCTGGAGACTTCTGAGTGCAAATATTTGCTCTTCCCTCCTGCTCCCACCCTGCCCACAGAGGGCTTGGTCCTCAGCTAGCACAGCCTTTGCAGCTCTATTAGTTGTCACCATCAGAGGACACAATCATGGTAGTTTTTTTCCTTTTCCACACTGCTATTTTGTGAAAAGAGAAGCTCTGGGAATTTCTTGTCTGACATCCTCAGAAAGCCAGGGGAGGCACCATTTTCAGACTTTATGGCATATCTGCCACTTAGGTCACACAGCTTAGAGTTTTAGTAGTCTTTTCCTCTGAGAAAATATTTTATTTTGAAAACCCTGAGTTCAGAAACATAAAAGAGAAACAGAAATATACAGGAATCTATCCCTAGGAGTCTATGCCACTGAGTGACATGGAGTAGGTGAGAAATATTTTTAGTTCTCTTTGCCACTTTCCCAGCCAATTCCTTTGATTTATCATCTGTTAATGAGAAGGCTGGGTCTAATACTGTGTTAAGGCAGGCTGCACAGAGCAGAGGTTCACTTCTGAATAAAGCTTACAGAGTTTAAATAACTACAGTTGAGAAACAAATCAAACCAAACCAACCAAACCAATCAGCCCCCCTTCCCCCACCCCAAAAAAACCCCAAAAAACTAACCAACAAGCAAACAAAAAAACACACACAAAAAACCCCCAGACAGACTTTTAGATACAATAGTTTTGGGGCTTTTTTTGATGTTTGTTTGGTGTGGGTTTTTTTTTCCTACAGCTCTATCTCTAATCAATACTACTTAAGAAGGGCTGTAATTTCTTTATATATTACTCCAGATAGATAAGCTCCACAGAAGTTCTCAGGTACTTGGGGGACTATTTCCACAATGCTGATGACAGAAATTGTCTGCAAAGGTATCTTAAAGCCACTTGAGTAGTCGTGCAACTGTTAGATGATTACCTGATACAAAGACTGATGGAAAAGGCAGCACTTTTGTTCAAGTTGTCAAGTGATATCTGGAATCCCTGGAGAACTAGTTAAAATCAGTTTCACTGTAGAGGCTGCCACATAAAAGTGCCTTTTTTTTTTTTTTTTTATGAAAAATGGATCAGAAACATTGTGTAGATTATCCAATCACAGAGTCACTGTTATAATTGTTACCTTTTCCCTGCATGCAAACAGAGTATCGAACATGGAGGCATTGGAACTGTCAGTCAGTGACCCTCTGAGCAATACAGGCATGGTGATCTCACTAGAGGTTCTGCCACGTGCTTTGTGTATGATGGGAGGCAGGAAGCATAAACAAGTAAAAAATCAGCAGATGGGAGGTCCTGTTATTGGTTGGATAAATCCTCTGGAGCCCAGCTGGCAAACAGAGAGCACTGCTTCATGAAGGTGATTTTTCAAACTAAGATGCAACAAGCAGACAGGTGGTGGTGGTTAACATTCTGGTATCTTTCATGGAAATACAATCTCAGATCCTGTGATGTTCTCAGTCATTGGGTGAGGTGCTCCAATAATTGCCCGTACAGGTTTATTGGAAGTAATTAAATATTAAGCACCCTCTGTTCAGACCTTAGCAGTGGTGAGTGGGTATAAGTCCCTGGAAATGGAGTACTTGTCCTATGACTAATGTTATTGTACTCAAATGTTCCCTGTCTTTACCTTTCCCTGGACGCTCTTCCACACACTTTTCTACGGTTCCTTGGTCATCTCCATCTGAAACTTATCAAAAATTGCAAGTGATTCAGGCTGTGATAAAGCTTGGAGGAAATGCACCCATCAGTGAGCACATGGCAGAGACAACTCAGGGCATCACATCTACACCTGGTAATGGACCATGAAAACCTGAGAGGAAACAACAGATGAATTAATGCCTCTGCAAGAAGTTTACAATGTTTCATTCTAGTTTCTTTCACATATTTATGTTGCTTTTAAAGTTGCTCAAGCCTATAACATTCTTTTATTGAAAGGTTAAATGAGAAACATAGAAAGACCCCAAGAAATTATTTATCTCTCTTTATAGTTATGTCATATGAGTTTGTGTTACCCAATTGTCTCTCTAAAAGCAATTTACTCTTAGTGATTACCTAAAGTTTCTTGTAACCCTTACTTTCTTCCGTTTATGCAAGACTATTCAATACAAAATCAGTATATTTGCTTCCTAACAGCTTCATCTGTGGATCTTTGTGGGTTTTTTGCATTGTAAGATGTACACAAAAGGCTTGTTGTTGATTATATGCGTAATCTCCTGAAGTCAACACTTCTGTTGTAAAGAGCTTCTATAGCAAAACGTATTTTGAACCCTTTTTTTCAAGCACTAATTTTCCTTTCAGTTTAAGATAAGTTTTTAAAATTATATTGCACCAATAATTTGCTTTAAGAAAAAACAAAACAAAACCAAGCATACACACTCCTTTAGTTTCAATGACTAACTGAACAACAAGGGTCAGGAGAAGAGCTGAAACACATATTAGAGAAAAATGATTTTCTCTTCACCCAGGATGAGAGGAGCCATCTGAGGTCATTCCTTTTTGCCATGCAAAAACTGTAAAAGCTAAAGAAAGCTCTAAAAATAAAGAAGATTCCAACACAAGTGATGTTTTAGAGCAAGATAAAATTCATCATTTTTCAAAATATTATTCAAGTAAGAGCAAAGAAAGTGATGTTTTTAAGACCAGACGGCGGGTTTTGATAAAACAGATCTGAGAAGTGCCTGGAATCCCAGACTCAAGGTGCAATTCCCGTGTCTTACATCTGCAACTCGGCAAAAGGTAAGCTAGGACTGAGGGCTGACCTAGGTCAGATGTGAGGGCAGGAGGAAATGAGAGAAGGGCTTCCAGGGAAGGAGCACGGATACCAACAGTCCTGAGCTAAGTACGACCGTGGGGAAGCTTAGAAGGGGGAAAAAAAAAATTACTAACAGAAATGTAATATGACTGGAGAGAAAACAAATTCTCCCCATTCTCAGAAATTCTGAGTGCAGTGACCTAGGGGTAAAGGTCTCAGTGTACTTCATGACCTACCAGTGTGCCAGCCCGGACAGAGTGTGAGCTGTGAAATACTGAGTGATGTGCCAGACTCAACTGGGGAATGGAGGGATAAGGATTTCAGGAAACAACTAGCTGCTCCTTATTGAGGAGAGTTGAGAGACACTGAAACCTAAACCTTCATTTCTCCTCAGTGTGATGTGCTGTTCCATGCACAGTACAGAATCTATTCTGCCTCACCTTCTGGTATGTTTCTGTCCTGTCTTGGTGTATTAATAACACACTTGCTGTGGAGCCTGAGATTTTGAAATGTTCCACCTTTACCATTCAGAACATTTAATTATGTTTATCAGTCAGAATAAAGCATGTTTTAGGATTAATAGATATGTTACTATATTATAAGGTTTTGAATATATAAGCATAGTTTTCATTTTTTAAGCTTGTCAGATGAAAGGAAACAAGGGGGAAAAGGGGAAAAATACCTGTTCCTACCTCAATATATCTCAGAATGCTGAAGTAATTACCCACTACTTATAGCTGGAGAATTCAGAAAAACTTTTGAGTATTGTTAAAAAGGACTTGGCGCTGTTTATAACAATCTTATCTGCCACTTGAGAAGCCCTGGGCAATCCAGGACATCTCACTGTGCTGTGGCAAGAGGTGAAGGCTGGACTGAGATCCCAAACAGCCCTAGGCTTTAACACCGAGTTATGGGTTACCAATCTGTACTCACTGTTGATGGATGGACATTTGCAGAGCCTGAACATCTTTATAAACATCTTTATAAATTAAACAATAAATAAAAAAAATTAATTTATAATCTTTGTGGATTCTTCAACTCAGGATTGAAATTCTCATGCCATTTCCACTTGTATAGATGCTCCTTCTACCACAGGCAGTGATGTTATATCACTATAGGAAGACAGCTTTTACAATTGTATTTTACAAGGCAACTGAGTGCTACTGTTAATGTGCAGAGCCCCTTGACAGTTGTAGAGACATTTTTCTCCAGGATACTGAAATATTCATTTGTACATGTGTATTTTCCTGGAAGCTTATCTCCTAGAACTTTTAAATTAATGCTCTATTCTGATCACCAAGTGATTAAAAAATATGCTTTCTTTTTTGTTTTGGCAAACTATCAGCTTGTCTTTGGGAACAACTCCTTCATAAATACTAAAAATGTTTAGCAGAGTTTTTTGGCCCCCCCTATGCAACGCTCTAAATTTATTTTTGTCCTTTTCTCCTCTGCACTTACCATAAAATTTGCTATAAATTGACCAGACTATCTCTGGGAAACTCCAGGTGGAAAACATATAAACAGCAAAAATCCAAGGATAAGGCTTCTCCCTCAACTTGGAAACCACCACACATGCTGTTATAGCCTTTTGAAAGGAATGGGCAGGTTGCCACCACGCTGAAGTTTCCATAACCAAGATGCCGATCTGAAATGAATGGCCAAGATGAAGGCACTGAAGTGCCTCAAGAGCCACTTTGAAGCAGAAGAGGAAAAATAAACTGTGGATCACCAGGAAAAGAGAAAAAATATCCAGGTATGTTCATGCAGAGGCACACACAGTGATATTTCTCAAGGTGGATTAGTCTGATAAAAATTATGAACTTTTTTTCCCCCTCTACCCGATTTTATTTTCCAGTACTAAAAATATTGCAAGTGCCTGAGGCGTAAGTGAGAGCAAACCTCCACTATCACTCCAGAGACTTGGCACTTTGCTCATTAGGCTCCTTAGGATCTGACTGAGTGACCTTGTTTGGTGGGAATGCACAGATGGAGTCTGTCAGTAAATCTTGTTAATGTAACAAGTATTCCTACTGTTAGATGAGGTTTGCCCCTCATAGAAGCATTTCTAGCCCAAGTAAACAACCACTATTCCTTCCTACCAATGTCAACCCGCTTTTTTTCATGCCACCAGGTACTTCAGCGTTTGTTTTTACTGTGAATTACCAAAAAAAAAGAACATCTCGCTGTGAGTGTAGGCTGGTCTTTCAAAGGCAGTCACGCACCTCACTTCTAGAGTGATGTTTGCTTTTAAATTTGGAAGTGTAACCTGATAAAAACAACAGCTTCCTTCTGCTGCGAATCTTTTCTTGAGTTTCAAAAAATATTTTCATGGTAGGAATGCACTTTTTCCTAGATTCGTGCTCACACAGTTGTATTTTACAATATTGGGAGCTAATACATAAATAATAAATAAAAAGTTTATTTATGAAACCACTTTAAGTGATGTAAAATTTTATGATGTAACCACTATTTTGCTACTGTAAGAAAATAAAATGCTGATTTCAAAGTACGTTCAGCTTCTAAAAGGCAGCTTTAAAAAGGTGTTACCACTTAGTTCAATGGATGCCTTTGGGTAAAAGAAGAGGGATACAGCAGAAACTGAAATACTTAAGTAAATTTCAGTGCTGTGATCCTGAACACAGGAAAAATTTCATGCTGAATAAGCCATATTCTCTAGGTGTTTTGCATTGTTGAGGCATAGCAGAAAACCTAAGAGGGGTTGAATTAGGGACCCCCCTTTTTCACCTCTATCTTCAGATTTTGGACTAAGTTTCCCAGTCCAAATGGGATAGTGAAGACACCATTTCAAAGCTACAGCTTTGCATATTTTGAAATGAGATTCTATCCTGGTTTGCAGATGAAAGAACCAAACTTGAAATTAGAAAGTGAGGTTAATGTCTACTGTTTTTTCCATAACCACTTGGTTCTACAGGCTAGCTCAGGGCTCCAATCCCCAGAATATAGAACCTAATAAAAGAGAAAGAAGCTTCCTGCTCATCTATGCCCGTCCCTGCAGGAAGGGCTGACTCCAGAGGGGTCTCTATAACATCACCTGATGGGTGGGACTGCTGAGAAGGAAGAAAGAGAACAGACAGAAGCAACCACACTGCTTTTGCTTCTGCCTTTCCACCCCTCATCCCTCCACTTAAATCCTGCAAGATTCTGCATTAGGAAGCCACCACTGTTCACAAGCTTACTAAGGGCTCTGGTTTGTAATGCCTGTTTGTTTTAAAATACACTATTTTAGACCATGTATATTTCTGCCAAGTTCTTATTGCTTCCAATGTTCCAATACTTTTTTACTAGTTAAAACTCCTCTTTGCTACTTGCTACTCTAGGGATTATAAAAAGAAATTACATGTAGGACACCAAAGATCACCACAGGCAGAGGAATATAACCTCCCTGCAAGCTTAGTTAAATCAAGATGGTCCAATAACAGCAAATACGTTATTAACGATGCACCAAAGGTAGGAGCAGGCTTGTAAAAAGGACAGACTATCATTATTAAAAGCCCTAATTTGCATGGGAACTGATGTCCAGATCTTGCTACCAAAGAAACGGTAAAGGTTTCTTGGGATCTGATGGGAAATAAATTAACAGAGTTTGTAAACCTGATAAATGGGACAGAGGAGGCTCTGCTAGGAAGAAACACGCTGGAAATGTTTGTTTGGAAGCGCAGGCCTGGCAAACTGTTTTAGACATTATTATTGGTAAGGTTTGAATAACACTGGCTTATCTCGATCTTGGCTTCAGATTTTTAGACAAGTGATATTATGCCCTAGTATGATCCATGACTTCCCTCTGTCTGTGCTAAGAGGCTTAAAAGTCACATAATTGTTGCTGCCACTTCTCTGTTGCTTGCTCACTTGGAACCACTCAGCAGTGTAAGGAATAACTATGTTTGGTTATGATTTAAGATTATTCCTTGGGTAAAATTGTCCCTCAGTATGTGGATGTAGATACTCTGGAAGATTGGCCTCTAAACAACACTGTGCACCTTACAGGAAACAAATTCTTTTGAGCGTAAGTTCTGTAAATAAAATAATAATTTTAAAAAATAAAGATAATATTTTACCATAACCCTTTCCTCAATCAGCTCTGATTAGGAGTTGCATATTGTGAAGACTTCTCAAAGATGTAAGCTCCTATTTGTGCCAATTTTGCATGCTATAGTTAAAGTGGAAACAGGGCAGCTCTCATAAATTAGCTTTATTATTTCTAAGATTGATAGACACGATTATCAAGCCCTTTCTTTCACTTGTTCCTGTTCACTTGAGCTGTTTTCTTGTTAGAGGGGCTCTGCATTGTAGTGATCAGTGTATTCCAAGCACCCTGTCCCACATTACTATTACTGTAGGTGCCTGTAGTAATGAAATAGCAAACCTTAGCAATTCTTTCTTGTAATGGTTTGTTCTCACAGTTAATTGACACAGCCATGGAAGTAGTGCCTTAGATTGCTTCTGCATCACTGCAGACACACTTCCAGGAAAAATATCCTGGTCCTAGGAAAATACCATTCCCTTCTACTGATAGGCCCTGCAATGGAAGCCCGAGGCACCTGGAAGAAGTGGAGCCTGAAATTCAGATTGCCTTCCTTTTATCATAGTAAATTTTTTTCCCCCCAGGAAATTCATAAGATATTTCCGTTGCTAGTTGATTCTAGCCAATTCATCCTAAAACATCCAGATTTTTTGGTGATGTTTTTCATTCCATCCAAATTCAGCGGTCATTCTTTTGTTTCTTACAGGCTACTGTCAACACCCTTAAAACAAGCTCTGAAAGCAAAGTCTATGAGTTGCTATTTTAGCAAGTTTCATTTAAATCCATGCAAATCCAGAAAAAAAATGGCTCTGATTTTCATGTAAAATTTTAACAAAAAGAGTTCTAATACTATTTTTCTATAGCCTCACATAATACACCAAATAATCTTACCAGGAATCTGAAGTTTGATAGTGATTGGCATCAGCTTCAGTGTCCTTGATATGTGTCATGGCATGGATTATTGCTCAAATCAATACAAAGCAATTTCCAATCAAGGGAAACAACTGTACATCGGTTTGCTCTGATCCATTTTCAGATAGTATTTCTACAACCTCCCATGGATTTGCAGCTGCTCAATTGCAGTCTAATTGCACAACCCCTGCAGAGCAACACCCAAGGAGTGTTAGTGGTACATGGTGACATTCAGAACAAAGCAAATACAGCAAAGCACTTAGGAATGGAAAGTGTAGCATGTGGAAGTAAAGATGTCACGTTAAGATACGGGTGTCACGCCTGTTCTTGTTTACAAAAACTCTAGAATGTTTGTATTGGCCATCAACTTGTTTTAAGACACAAATACTCATTCAAATTTGTATGTTTCTTATCTGTAGAGGAAAGAATAAACCAGAGGAAAATAACTGGGTGCAGTACTTTATACAGAAAGTTCCTGGAGAATTTCCTTGTCAAAATGAAGCAAATATCTTTTAGCAGTGCTAGTCTGCTAGACAACTTCACAAGTCATTGGGGAAATAGGATGGCACCTTCAATCTTCTCGATAATCCAGGTTTGGCTCACAGACTGTGCTTTGGGCGTTTGGTATTTTCAGTAGTGGTTGTTTCTTTTCCTCATTTTCTGTTGATGCATCAAGGAATAAAGGTGTTATACCAGTGTATAGAAACAGCTTATATCATGACAGCTCAGGAGAAAAAAAAGATCTTATTTCTCTTCAAAGGAGCAGGGGGAAGGTAGGAGGAGGGCAAGAGCCAAGCCATTTCCCAGGTTGAAATTTTCTGTGAGATTGTAGATTGCTGTCCTAATCTCATTAAAATGTGGTAGTGAATTCAGGTCTTGGGAGAGCTATTTTGTATCTCAGCTTAAAAGAGGTGCCCCAGCTCCACATCAAGCCGGATACATCGATCAGAAAAAATCTCCCTGCCCTTACAAAGAGATCACAAATTCTGCAATGAGTTCTGAGGATTTTTATGGTGGAAAATCATTTTTTCTTATGCTTTACATAGAGATGCTTTACCAGTATCATTTTTTTACTGTAAACCAAAATTCCCGAATTTTGGAATAAACTGGGTAAACTTAAAGCCACCATTAAGAAGAAAAGACTCTGCAGTGAGTTCTAAATTCATAAGAGATATTTCTGCCTGCCTTTTAGAGCAGATGGAAGCTTTTCCTTACAGACTTATTAGGGATGACACTTGCCTATGGATGTCTTGTCACTGGACTTTGCAACTGTACAGGTGTCAGTAAATCCCAACTTGTCAGTTCTCAGTGAAAAGGCAAAACAGGTTCTTCCCAAAGGTCCTAATTTTATACACTAAAAGAGAGACTTCAACTCCACAAAAAACCTCTTCAACAGAAGAAAAATATTTAGCATAGAATAATACTATAGTACAGGAGTGCAGAGTTCAAACAAATGATTAGCAGTTAAATTCAGACCATCTACACTAAGAAATGAGGACAGAGTCTCTCAACATTCCACTTTTTTCTTATCATCAGGTGTATCTAACTGCTGAGAGAAAAGCATTTCTTTGTGGAACTTTCACTGCTGTGTTTCTGGGAGTGAAGAGTGGATTTAACTACTTTTATTTATTGTACATGCACTTTTTGGACAAACTAATAAAAACTTACTGTCATATTACTTCTACTCTTTCCCATGGAACTACTTTCCCACACAGTAGAAAGTGGTTTGAGTCCTTGGTACACTTTTATGAAAGGTTTCTAGGGCTTTTATTGAACAGGACAGCAACAATGCCAAGGCATGAGGGCATCACTGAAAGTCTCCACTCATCTTTTCATCACCGAATGTTTTTTTGCAAGAAGAAACCTGTGACAGTATTTGTTATCAATAATGTCAAACTGAGGTGAATAGCAGTTGTTTTTGCAAGAGAGCAAGGCCTTAATAGAGATCTTGTTAAAATCCTAACTTGGCGTAAACATTGGTGTTGTCCTGAATTGGTCTCAGAAGTTATCAATTTTAACTTTGCATATGCACTGGAACTCTTACTTTCCTACAGAATCAGCCTTTAGTTTTCATTAGTCTGAAGTGAAAACTTTAGCTAGAGGTAATATTTTCCCCCGACACACACCCATTCATCTAACTGAGAATATTTGATTAAGCATATGTATTAGATGGGATAATAGATAATCTTTGCTTGATTTTAATTATCTTGGACTCTGATGCCAATGTCAGTGATGACAGATGCCAGTGGGAGTTCTGAGTACAAGTACAGGGCAACTCAAGGGTCTGACTGAGCACTACTTTGCAACTGCCTTGTTTTAAGTTTCTGAATTATTTTATCCCAATTATTTTTCTCAACAGTTCTAAAAAGTACTGTCGTACGAATGATGCTTATTTGAGAATATAATGAAGCCTCAATATAGGCTTTTCCTACACTAAGTAAAATTGTTTCTGAATACAAACATGCATTTTTTTCCCCAACTTATCTGTACAAAAGATATTTTTGTATAAGATAAATTTGGTAAAGCTGCTACAACAGATAAATATTTTCACATTGATATTAGGGCTTTTTTTTCCTCAGGGATCAGAAGTCTTTAATAATAATTAATGTAATAGAAACTGCCCCAAAGTAGCAATTTTATGGCAGGTGGCTTAAGGCCTCGTCATATGCTACCAAACACACCTTGTCCAGGGAATGCTCCTCCTTTTTGTCACACATGATTGCATCAAGGAATTACAGGAAATCAGCTGGAGAGAGAGCTTATACTCAGTTCCCAACTCTGTTTCCTGCAATGTTTCAAGTCAGGATCAATTATTCCATTTGTTTCTGGCAGGATGCTGTGATAATGTTATGTCAAAAGGCTCGAAGAAAGTACACTTATAATACACCATTTATGGTTTGTCCCTAAATACTTCATGGCTTATTTGAAAAGACTATTTGGACAATTTGCCATTCACTTCGGAAAAACTTTTTGATATACATTTCTTACTCCATCTATCTTAAAGCAATTACTGTAGCCTAAGTAGCCAACAAATAATATATATAAAAATGATGTGTACATAAATAAGCCACTAAAGAACAACGAAGTCATTCTAGCAGCCTACATAATCTGTTTTTCCAGATTAATGCCTTAAGAGAGTAGTACATATTTCTTTATGGCAAGGTTTTTCTACTTGACCAATAAGATTCTCCTATGTCCCAGGGGTAATCCAGGCAATTAGCAGGAATATGGGAAACACAAACAGACATTAGGTAGGTGATAGTCATAAACTAGTAGGGAAAGAATGTGTAAAGGTTAGTCAGCAGTGTCATTACCGTCATTATTTCTAACCCTGATCTAACGTAGATTACAATTCTTCAAAACATTAACCATAAGCCACGTTTTAAATACATGAACCAATCCTTCTTACCTAGAAAATGTATGTTTATTGCTTTTTTGTTACTGACAGTCAAGCATACACTTCAGATGCTTTCACTTTTCCTAAGTGAGATTACCATGGGAAACAGAATATTCCAGAGCTCTTGCTTCAAGTACTTCCACTTCTGATTGTACCTCCACTCAATCTCTTAAAAAGGCATTATTATTCAGAAATAAATCCCTCCAGAGCTTTCTTGGAGGATTTTTAATGATGAATATTACAGAAAGGCAGGTGTGTGCCATATCAGATTGTTGTAGAGGCATTGCTGTCACAAACTGAAGTGAAAAACAGAGACTACATCCTCAGATATCACAAGAGAGGACAATGTTCTTGGTATTTAGGCATAGTTTAGTTTAAAACCAAGAAAGCTGTTGGTGTAAAAAGCATTACAATGCTATAACAGACAACAAAGCATACTTTCCTATATTAAACTTTCTGAGCCAAACTGGGATTTAAACAAAATTTTCAATTATTGCTATGTGGAAAATTACATCTTCGGTGGTGCTGAGTACTGCCAGTCAGCTAAGTGTTATGGGAAAAACAGATAGGACCATGATTTCTTTTTCCAGGTGTTAGTCCATATCCTCAACTTGCAAATACTTCACACTTTTTTAAAATAGATACTATAATGTCTTAACGATTTCCTTCTCAACCTGCAGCTAAACCAATGTGATTAGCTTATATGCTTTTGCCTCTTTTCTCCTTGCTTGCAGTGTGGAAGAACGAGGAAACATGGTTTCCTTGTGGCATGGAAAGAACTGACAGAAAGGTTCGTTTTCTTTCCAACTTGACCTTGTTCCTAGAAATATTCTAGTTCCATAGTCATGTGGGGGACACGCTGAGCGTCTCTTTGAACCTCCAGTGTTAAGAACTGTGATCACAACTGTAGCACAGGCAAGAGACAATCCCAAACTACAGTTTGAATGTTGGTGCACTCTCCTTGTGCAGGAGTTTAAAGAGTGTAGAGAGTGGAAGACAGACTTATTGTGATTGAAGCAAGCATTCTATGAGGTGCAGTCCTCTATTCCCAGCTAGTTGAAATTACAACACCAGTGCATGGAATACAAATGTCCTACCACAAGTACAGCAGAACTATCTCATCATGTTCTGGAGGACTTTTCACAAACCATTTGGCAGGAGCTTTATTCTTTCCTGTGTGAATGTTCATGTTATGCCCACCAAACATGAACTTCCAATACCTACTCAGTTGTATGTACCACCCATGAAGGTAAGGATTTGTATTTAAAATTGTACCCTGGGCAGGACAAATGACACATGGTAGATTCCTCCTCTTCTATACATGGCCTGGGGAAGAAGTAATTTGACTACTACCACTTTTGGAAACTTGGTTGGGATCCTAAGTTATGAGTCATTCCATACCTCTGTAAGTCCAGCTCTGACATATCCATTCAGTACTCAGTCTTACACTTCCCTAGTTTCTCCCTCCAGCTTTCCCAGGCAAAGCCCCATCTGACTCCCTGGTATTTTGCCAGGCTCATCAGCCTGCTGAGTGTGTTAAAACAACTCTTTTGTTTTAATAGCCAAGAATATGTTTTTTCTCTCCATAGTGAAAGTCTCAGAGGCACAAGTTGATTTCTGAGTTTGAAATTATGCTAGATACAGTAGGTTTTACAGAAGGTCACCCATTGCTGATTAAAGACAATAATGCTTCTTCTATGTTGTCATTTAATCCCTTGTTCCTTGCCAGTTTTGTACCTCCAGTTGTTAATCCTGCTATTACCTTTTTTCAACCCTTTTCTTCAACATGGAAGATATCCTTCTATCTACAGATAGGAATGTAAATACTTTAGCAAATGCCATTATATGATTTTCTTATGAATGGGGAAAATATTCTGATTAAAAACCTTGACATGAGATTTTGAATAATCTACCAATCAGTTGCCCAGGTGACAAGATGACAGAAGGCAGCATGTACCTTAAAGAGTTTAAAACATCCCTGTGTTACCTTAATGCAGTAAGACTTGTGTACATAATTTACTATTTTCGCAAGATATTGACAGCTGACCTCATTTCCCCACGGCATTTGTAAAACACACCTATTGTGCTGCATCCAATATGCAAGCCTAACGAAATCCTCTATTACAGAAGAAATCCACATATTTTATATTTATTTCAAAGAATTAGTCTCAATGTATTTTGAGAGATACAAACCAAAGGAATAGAATGAGAGTCCATGAAGACAACAAATGGATGTGGCACAAAAATGTTATGCTAGTACTAATAGTTATTTTTCACCAATGAAAAGGAAATAAAGGCCTTTTTCATCAACCATTCCCCTTGCTATTCTTTGTCATTTATTTTTCCTCTGGCCAGTGGTTTCAGTTTGCTCAGAGGAAAAAAAAGTGTATACAGAGTGTTTCTGCTTTTTGCTAGTAAGAAATACATAGCATTTTCTGGACTAAGGTGGCACACACTTTAAATTACACAAGCAGTAAAATCGAGTTGACATTAATTGAGTCATTGGCAACTTGTTTAGTTTCAAGGTTGTAAAAAATACTTGACTAGTATGTAAGAAAACAGACTTGCAAGAAGTTACTGATTTGAATAGAGATAATGGCCAGTCTTCGCGAGCGAAGATCCGGGGAAGGTCTTTACACCTTCCAGCCTGCGCATTGGATTTTTTAGGTGAGACACAGTGTGCGCGGAACTGAGCCCACCCTTTAATCCTAAGGTTCATCTGCTGGGGCCAAGCGAGCTTGGACGGTGGCAGCGAGGTCCTTAGGACGTAGGTGGGTTGCCTTTAAGGGCTAACGAGCCCCACCTGCCCGGGAGTGGCCCTGACCGGGAATCGAACCCGGGTCTCGGCGGTGATAGCGTGGCGCCTTTACCACTAGACCACCAGGGGCTCCTTTGAATAGAGACTTCTGCTTCAAAATGACCATTCTGTTAGCCAAAGTACCCATCTGACCTATAACCAAGGCAAACAAAACAAACTATTTCAGTACCAGTAAGACGGCCTCCAGGTTTTTTTGTTGTTATTGTCTTGTGTTTTTCTAGTTCATCCAATTGACAAATGCTCATGAAAAGACCCAAATCCATTAAATATAGTTATATCATCCACATAGGCTGTTGGAAAATCTTGTAACTACTCTCTTGTACTAAGAATAGTAAAGTCATGAGAGATTTTGCTGCTCTGCCTAGACTTTTTTCATCTGAATCTGACAATTTAGTGTCTGTCAAAAAGGCCAGCACATACACAGACAATATGCATGAATCGAGCCCACTCCTGAAGCTACTTGTAAGGACCAGGTGGGGCCCAAACCTACTGCCAACATGGGCAGTACAGGCTCTGGCCTGACTTCACAGTGAGCTTCAGCTTCTCCCCCCTCCAGGCTGAACACCAGTATTTCAAGCTTGAAAGCTGTTCTGAGGTGCTCTTTGGGGGCAGGTTGAGTTTATTTCCATAAGGTGGTCCTCCTCATGGCCTGGCTGCTAATCAGGTGTCTGATTTTCACCAAGTCAGCTTCTTTTGCATCTGTCTTTAATGGCTGTGTTGGGGCTCTGTACTGTCTTTCATGCTTCACGGAGGGACATTTTTTACCATTAACCCAAAGACTGGCTCAAAATTCATGTTCTTCTGTGGAGCATGAAGAGCAGCAGGGAAGACCTGGCAAGTGGTGAGAAGCCAAATACCCTGTACACTGAAGTTAAATACTTCAGATGGAGTAAGACAGAAAAGTAGTTGTAATATTGTATAGGATTGAAGTTTTAAAAATAGTGAATTTATCAAGAAGCAGTGTGACTGGAGACATCAGGGAGGGACAGATGGCAACATTTTAAATCTACATCCTCATCAAACACGTATCTTTAAGGCAGCATAATTTTGAATTCTACCTGACCCTTCTACAGTGTAAGATGTTAAACAATGGAGAGGTGCACCACGCTAGGAAAAATTCCCTAAGATCTTGGGGTTTGTAATCAAATATGGACTGAAACAAAAAGGATGATTTTCTCACAGCTTACAATATTTCATGTGAATCAGCAATAGTGTCTTACACAAAAGAAAAATGAAGAGTATATATTTCAGCCAACGCTTTGTCCTCCATATTAACTGTAACTCAGCCTCCCAAAAGATTTGCTCTTTAAAACTCATATTTTCATGCAATTCCCCACACACTCCTCATATTGCTCTCACTGCTCTCTTCTTCAACAGCTTCCTGAACACTTAATAATCTTGACTCTTGACATTTAAGAATCTGCTTTGCTTCAGAAAAATGCCAAATCCACCACACTAATCTCCATCTCACCCACCTCACTGCTCCCTCTCACACTTCCTCTCCAAACAGGCACTTGGAAAAGTTTTCTCTATGATTTTTTAGTTTTTCTTTTTTAAGCTTCCCTCTCTAAAAGAAAACCAATATTTGGGGGTTTTTTTAAAGAAAATCTCAAATTTTCTCCCAATTTTCAAGTCCCAAACAGTGCCAGATGCTATTTTTTTAAACCTACATTTACTTTTCACTATTCACGCAGCTATTCCCTTAAAGTTGCCGTTCACCTGCTTCTCAACCTTCTACATGTTTTTCCTCTCAGCTTTTAGAAGTCTGGATGTTTTTTCATAATGTTCTCATTATTATCTAAATTTCTCAGACACGTTTTGTGATTCCTCCCCCGGCAAGTGCTGCCAGTAGGAAGAGAGAGAAAGAAAAGGCCAGTGCAGCTGTTCCAATCTCCTCCCTTCCCTTTCCCTAGTGATATTCACACCTTCCTCTCTTCAGAGAGGAGACTTTCAAGTCTGGTTTTTTTTCAAAAACTTCATCAGATGGTTGCTTATACACAGGAATGCTCTGTGGAAAATCCCATGGGATACACTGCAATAACAGTTTTATCTGTTCTGGGGTTTAGGAAGATCTCCCTGGCCACACAGGATTTTTGGGTCCATTACAAATACAGTTATGAGAAATATGTGTGAACTCCAGTGACTGAAGCTGCTACAAGTCAGGCAGACTTGTCTCCTGAGTTTCAGATAGCAGGAATCAAGATCAGGACAGGCTTTTTCACTTAATTTTCTTTTTTGTTTGTTTGTTTGTTTTTTTGTTTGTTTGTTTGTTTTAATCCATGTCTGAATCCAAACTTAGAACTTGTTGAATTTCTGTTTTCAAACAAGAAATCCCCATGACCCACTTCACCAGTATTTCAACTTGCATACCCCATTGGGGAGAAAATAATAATAAAAGAAAGCTGGAAAATGTTACGTTTCAAAACTTTCAGATATTAAGACACCTAATACTTGAATTAATCCCCAGTTAGGTTGTTTGTAATGCTAAAGTGCTGTATTTATCAACATAAACATGTCTACATTACATCTAAGCATATATGTTTGTATAAATATAATTGTACATGCAGGCACTCTCTATTGGTACAATAAGAATACTTAAAAGACACTACTTATTTACTGGCTGAAGTAGAGTATTAAGGTCCGCTAGAGTCAAAAGAGAGCAAGGGAAGCTCTATTTTTGGTTGAGGAAAGATTTGTTCCTGTTTCTTTGGTTTCTCACGAGCTGTTATTATTTGGTGGCTCATCTTGGTCCTGCATAAAAGCAAAGGAAACTTGTGAAAATGAAAACAAACAAAAAATTCACCCCAAGTTTAAACTCATTTGGTTACTTGTGCTGTGTTGGCTGAGTCGAGTAATTTTTAATTTTGCCAGTGTGTGCAGGCCTATTTCTATATTCTTGTGTTGAAAATAACATTACAAAGAACAATTCACTGGCTGTGAACATTTCATCAAAAATTTTGGTTCTCTGAAGTAGTTAGTCCATGCCCAGAACTTAATGGACTCCAGTAGGAGCTGGGAAAGGATCAGATTCCAAATTATCAGCTGAAAAACTAAAAACCAAGCTAAGTACCAATATCATACCATGAAACATTTAATTTTTCACATCTTCCATTTTAATTAATGTTATTTTGATAATACTGTGGATGAATAAAAGCAGTTAGTCTTGTGTTTTATACAGAAGTCTCTTTCTCCCGGACATGCACAATGGGAAAGTGCAAATGATATTTCCCTCATTCATTCTGGAATTGCTGTGAATGGTGCAAGGAGTGAAGTGTTCTCACCATACATTCAGTTTATGACAGACAGAAAGGTCACTTTTTATGGGAAATCTCTTGGAGAACAGAGGCGTGCCCTCCTGTAGCTCCTTTGCTTTAGATATAGTGCACTTTGTTGCTATGTGAAATATCCCACTGCCAACGATGCTGACACAGTGAGACTCCTGCTAACTCACCATGTTAACCAGTAGCATCATCATACTGAAAACACATGTGCCCAGAGCCAGAGAATGTCCTTACGACACATCCTAAACTTCAGAATATAACTTTGGACCAAGCGCATGGTATGGTATAAATACATATATATATACTACCCTTTAGGGTACAGAAAAAACTTAACTGCTTGTGAATAACAACCACTGTTGCAATTTTCCCTGTTTTGTGTGATTTAATCAAGTGGAATTAGCCCCTGCAAATTGCTGCAAGGTAGGCAGGAAAGCCCCTTGGTTTCTGCAGAGCAGTTAGTAGGTAACAGAGTGGTACCTCCTCAGCTGCGTGCAGCAGACCTGAATCCTCTCTAAACAGCATTAATTACTGCTTTTACAAACAGGCATAGAATACAGGCTGACTTCAGCTGGAAAGAAACAGCTTCTATAATGCTCCCAGGCTGCTTCCCTTTCCAAATCACCGACTGTGGTCACTCTTCACAGCACGCTGCTGCAGCTAAAACAATAAACCTTGACAGTCAGTCTTAGTAGTGGATGTTTGTCTCAATCTGTCCCTGAAATGCAGTTATAATATCCAGCTGCCTGCCAGGGCACTGGTGAAGCATAAACAAGTGGCCACTGCGTTTGGTTTTACATAACCAGACTTATTGTATTCCAAATAAAAACCAAATTGGAATGAGCTGGTTATGCAGCGGTACACAGGCATTGTGGTGCTGAGACAGCTACTGCAGGTTTAGGAAATATTCAGCACCATGTTTAAGAAGGAGAAGCCAAACATCACCTTGCATTTAACTAACCATGAAGCAGTCGCTAAAAGGTTGCCAGGAGATAAGGCTCCATAAAAGAACACAGTTCTGCATCTATTTCCCTACAGCCTACAAAAATTAGCGAAAGATATATGATCATCTAAGGAAAGAAAAAGACTTTTAATTTCCCATTCTCCCCGACACAAACTAAAATAAAAATCCCTTGCTATTCGTAGCTGAAATTTGCCCTTCTGCTGCTAGGACAGACTAATGTCTGTTAGCTGAGATCAGAACCTGCTGCAGGCTACTGTCCCTACATTGCCTATGGGAAAATTTACAAGTAAATAAACATAAAAATGAGCATCCGTGTTAGTCTGTCCTCATGTCCCCCTCGCAACCAAACCCTCTGAAATGGAAGAAATTGAAGAACATGGCATGCCCTCATTAAATAGAGCTGCAAAGCTCAGGGACTGACTGAAATCTTCCTTCTCCTCCTTGTGTTGCATCTACTGCAGTAGCTTTCTTTGAAGTAAAAAGCCAAACAAACAAGCGCAGCTGCTGTCAGTGCTCTCTATGAGTCACTGAGCAGCAGATGCTGAAAGTGCTGTGTCTCTAAGTGCAACACCTGCTGCTGAACCTGAATTTCCAAGCCATGGCGTTATACACAGACAGAAAGATCAACTGACCAGGTGTGTATCACTAACAGCTACTCTTGGAGTAAAATTAAAGAGGGACTGGCAGCAGGAATTTGTGACTAAAAGCTCTGGAGCCACTACACAATTTGCAGTAGTCCAATGGCACAAGGTTTCTTCAAAAATCAAAAGAATTGCAATTATTTAACTTACTTTCTTTTTTGTACTGTCACACAAACATTTTGAAGACCACCATAACTTTTTCAGCACGGACTCAAATTCAGTGCTATCTTAAGCAGACATTTCAGAAAAATTACTCTTCTGGTTGCAAAAAGCAATATGTAAAAGAATTTCCTCCTTCTTTATGTACACAGTGGGTTTACATGGCTATCATGTAAAACTGCTTACTGAACAAGCTTGAAAACAAATATTTTTCTCCTTTTTTTGGAAGGAGAGAAGGAAAGTAAAGATTATTTCTGAACTGGCATCAATTTATTCGCCTGACCTACAGTGCAACATTCAAAATTTTTGTATTAAACAATGTAGAAGTCAACTAATTTTAATACGGGGGGGGGGGAGAAAGAAAAGAAAAGAGTAGCACAGACATTGCTTGAAGGGACCCAGGTTCAAAACACATGGATCATAAAACTGTGGCCCAACTTGCATGTACTCATGAGGGTTCCACTGCCCACCCAGGCTCCCTGCTTGCCTGGTGACCAAGCGGACTGGCACAGAGCCTGACCATCCTTTTCAGGGTGGCTTCTTATTTCTAATTTTCTAAGTCTCTGTTGTACTTTTTTTGTTAAAAACCACTACCGCAACTTAATCCTGGCAGCTACACACATCTGGTATCTCCAACAGAAAGTATAACAGGCAGTGTGTCACTACAGCTCAGGAAACAAGCTTGGCTCAAGCCAAATACTCTTAATCCTCGGAAAGATGGTTCCTTGAGATCAAAGTAGAGGACAGCGCAGTGTCACAGCTAAATCTGCTCACCAACTTTCAATACCACGCTTAGCCTGCCATCTCCTTTTCTCTCAAAGTATTTTCTTCCCAAAACTTATTCCCCTCTTTCATTTCTGTCGGAGTTTAAAAAACAAAGCAGTTCCTTATCTCCACTTTGATCTGAGTTTCTCTGGCAGCCACCATTGATTTTCATTTATGCCCCCAGCTTCTCAGAGGCGCGTGGTCTCTCGCTGTAAAAGCTGCAGTCAGCGGGTAACCTGCTCTGTGTGAGCCGTGGCACACCACCAGCGAGGCTCACAGTCCTGCTGTGGCATCACACATGTCCTAGGCCGGATTTATCCACGTGCTCCCAGGTGCCACCCCTCCACATGTTGCTGCCTCCTGCCAAAGCCTGGTCCAAGCTGCCGGTGCTCACGGGGTTTCTAAACCCGGGAGAGCTGAAGGCCCGGCTGCAGCTCCCGCTCCCGGGTACCTCTGCAAGGAGGTTCCTAGCAGGGGCATGTGGAAATGCTTTCAACAACTCCAGCAGCAGGCAGAGAGGACCCCAACAGCTCTCAGCACAATGCCGAGAGAAAGTGGAGTTGCCACGTGTTCCCCAGGCAGCGCCATCCCACAAGTACGGTGAGACCAACATCACATCAGCCTTGGAGAAGCAGCAGAAGCACGGCCAAAGCCCTTAAAATTACTCTGTGATGATATTTTACATGATTTGGGGCCAAACCACTAGTAGGAAACCTCACAAAAACACAAGTACTTACCAGAATATGCAATTTTGCTATTCGAATCGTCTCATTTGTCATCTAAATCATATCTGTGACAAACTGAAATGCTGCATGCCAATCTCTGCCCCGAGTAGTGTGGAGTAAGTACCCTTGCTAGTGATTTTGGTAGAAGTCAAGCAGAAAGAAATGATAAATTTGTGGTCTGTGTTATTCTAGTGTATTTTGTAGCTATTTACAACTGTGTGATATAAGTGGCAAGCAATGTTGAAGGTAAGGATCTCTTTGTGCAGGTGGTAACTTTCTACAATCAGTGTCAGCTCTAGTCCATGTCTGTTATCAGTGGGCTCACCATGGATTCACAGGAATAAGAACACAAACATACTTGTACTCATACATACCTGCATCTGCAAGAAAATGAATATTAAAAAAAAATCCCTAAAATAAACATTTAATAGTGTCACAACATGCTGCATTAATTATCCAAGCCCAGATTCCCTGCCAGTGTTAAGGTGCCATTGTAAAACTGAAGGGAAGCAGAATGTGCAGAATTTAGCAAAGCTTGACACATTTTCTCAGCTCTGCACGTTGGGAAAACCGTAACACTTATCACACTTGTCTCCTGAGTGGTGGGTTTCACCTTTTAATGCCACACAGTGCAGAAACATACTAGTAATTGTCGTGTATCTGCACTTATGTTTACATTGAAATATTTTTTGTATGTCTCCTGACATAATTATGGCACCAGTTGCTCACAACTGTGGTCCCAAAACAGTACAATTTTCTCCTGGTTTTTTGTGTGTGTTGGTGGGGTGTTTTTTTTGTTTGGGTTTTTTTTCTTTTAGGTGGGGAGATGTCAGGATCTTCTGGCACTGTAAACAGTGAATTGATTTCTCCTTTTCATAAAAATGATAAGCTCATGTGGACTTTATCCATATTCCTTTCATGCTGTTGCTCAGTTGTGTGTTCCTAAAAAACCCTGTATGAGGGTTTCTCATTCCATATACAACATTAAGTGCAGCTAAGGAGTTACAGAGTGAATTGACAGATCAAGGTCATAGCTCAGACTAATATAATGAGTCTGACTCAAGTATTTTTGTGGGAATATGTCCCTAGTTCTGAATGTATTGCTCATAGGAGGTTTTTAGTGTGTTTCCTACTTACCTCCCAGTAACAGAAACCCAATACTGAGATCACTTGGGGTACCAGTCAGAGCTTTAGGAAAGGCTAAAGTACCACAGTGTTCATGGGAAAGTGTTATCAAATAGAAGACTGGTAATAACTATGGTAAGTTGATATAACTGTTCAGCTCTCCTGTGAACCTTGAACTTTGACTGTCTACTTATTCATCACTCTAGGAAATTATAATGCAGGTTACAAAGCGTACCAGGACTAGTCTTAATGCAATCTGGGATGCACTCTGGTCTTAGGGAATGTTAATGTACTCGAGCAAGCTGGTCTCTGTGGTAACCAAACCCACAAAGATTATTCACCAGTAGCAATGGGCCATTACAGGCAGTGTCTACTAAGGCACTGACCCTTACAAACTGAAAAAGTTGTTTCTCTGTGAAAAGAAAACAACAAACAAGAACACCAACAAACCTCCCTATCTCACTGCTGTGCAGCTGTGTTCTTCAGTTCCCTTTAAACATCATGTCCCCTACTCAGTTGATAAATTAATCCTTCCTTGCTTAAGTCAACCTTTAAAAAAACATGGAACAAATAATTTGCTAAAAACAAATAAGGTAAGTTATCTTTTCTGCCTCTGTAAGCAGAGAAAGATCAGATGTCATGGATCTGATCTGGAGGAAGCTGGGAAGACATCAGTTTTAAGCAATTTTCCAAATCTGGCCTCTAAAGAGGCATTTTTGAAAGATAAAAAAGAACTTTTAAAGCATGTTCATAGGCACAGATGTCTATTCAAGTTTTAAGTCTTGCAGAATTTCTAAAATAGAGAGACTAAATTTGCCCTTTTTCATTTATACATTCTATAGGGAAAAGATGGGAATTTTAAGCAAAGCCACTGGTTTTCACAAAAGGTTTAGTAACTAAACTGACCCCCTTGTTCAGTTTTTACTCGGAGGATCTCCAGTTACAAGAAGGCTCAAGTGACCCAAGATGACTTCTAAACTCTCAAGGTCAGACACATTTCTCCCCACACCCCTTTGTGTATCAGCTCCTTTCCCCTGTGCCCTGATGTCCCCGCTCAGAGCCACGGGCTGGAGATTGGTAACATACAATTGCAGGAAATTTGGTATTTCCTCCCTGACTCTGGGGTGGCTTTGCTGCTGTTGGAAAGGAACTTGGTGAGCTAAAACTTGGATGCACTGTCTCTTACACAGCCTTTTCTTCCAACATGTCTGGGTGACTTGTGCTGCTGGAAAAGATTTTTTTCTTGGGAGGAAGTATTCTGATCACTTCCATGAAAATCAGGGGTAAATTCAACAGCAGCAGATGAATGCATGCATATTCTGCAAGCCCTACACATTTACAGCTTGAAGAGGGGAACCTGAAGCCACAGTGCATTAAGTCTGAGGCCCATGAAACTCTCTAAATGATAATGCAGTAAGAGGCTACCATGGGCCATTTTTGTTTAAGAGCACTTTGTGGTTCTTAAACACAACTAAATACCTTAGAATCTTTGACAAATGCAAAGATCCAAAGCAATCATCTTTACAGACATTTCATGAACTCTCTGTTTTCGAACATGTCTCAGCTTATGGAGTCACTGCACATTGTGACAAAGGTGACAGTGCCAATGTGGATTTTCCCAAAGAATCCTGTCACCCTTTTTGTCAGTTTTAAGGGCAAATGGGCCTCGGAGTGGCTGCATGTGTCTGAATGGGAACATACATCTTCACTGCAGTAGCTGTAAGAATACCTGATGGATTTGGTTCTCAGTTGCTTAAAAACATGTACATAAACACAAGCTCATATTGGTGAGCTAATTTCAACCTCTGTTATGATATTGCTATGATATTTTCATAAAAAGCTGTTTATTTTTCATTTTCAAAATGAAGAACTGTGAAATCCTGGGTCCCTACTGGTGTTTATACACAACAACACAGCCCTGTGATTGCACTAGGAATACCTGAATCCTGAGACTCACTGATGCACCATGGCCCTGACACATGTCAGAAAAACACCTCCCATTAGTCTATCCTATAAACAAACTCCTCTCCTGGTTCAGCCATGTCCTCTGTCCGTCTGGGGCCTCCAGTGAGGGCCTCAAGGGGACCACTAGAACACTGGCAGTAAGATCTGTGGAAAAGGGATTTTCTGACGCTTGTTCCTGATGCCTTACTAGTGCTCAGCCTTCTTCTGCACATAAATTTGCAGTCTGAGAACACGGGCAGTGGGAAGAAATGATATAGCTGCTTGATAGGTCTGCTTCATTTTAAAATGGATTGTCATGCTCGTGAAAGGGTCCCTTGGACAGCTGCAGAATTGATTGCTTATTAGTGTTTTCCTGTGGTGGGCATGGTTAAAAGATCTGTCCTGGAATTGATGCTTTCAATTGTTATGTATGAAGCACTTGACATGCAGAGCAGTGACTCTGAACTGGCATTGCCATTTGTTCAGACCTGCTTTCTATGAATACAGTCTGAATATTGTAGACTAACATCCTATCAACCAAGTCTATTTTTCATCTTTAGGGAAGCTTTTGTACTTTCCTCTGCAGTTGCAAAAGAATTCAAGAAAAAAGGTGTCTTTTTGAAACTTCACATGCACAAAAAAATTAAAGCAAAGAGGGGAACCACACACCAGGTAAATGATGGTGTATGATGTGACATATATGTCAGTTTGGTATTTACAATTCCAGATCTATCCACAGATGTAAAATTTCCAATAAAGTGCTTGCTCATCAGACATTTTTAGTAATAAACTTAGCTGAGCAGCCACTATGGACATTGAAGAGAAAGGTAGATTAAATCTACAAAAGTACGGTTTTTTAAATTGTGCACATGGCTCTCACAAGTGAATGCAAGCTGGCATGTATCTCTGGAAATACTGTTTTAGATATGGAAACCTTATTCCAAAGGAAAGAAAAACTACAGCCCACCTAAATAACTTGAGAGCAGCTGACACATGAGTAACTTTGGTCCATAATGAAAAAAAAAGACGTGACAGTGTCTGGACACCCATGAAACGGGGAGAGACAAGAGCTCAAAATATAAGTATTAGACTTAACAAAGGACTTGAATAACTAAAACTCCAGCCATTTGAGATGAAACTATGAATAGAAGTATTTGTATGACTTAGTAGTTGTCATGGGCTCTCTTGATTTATCATAATTGGTGCTGGTTTTGCAGGGATATTTTCATTCCAAATATCAATCAGCGTACTTATAGTTTATATACTGAGAATCTATCTCATACCATGTGCAAAGCTATAAAATTTCTTGTACCTTATCTGATTTTTCCTAAATATTTTGGTCTCTTTCTCAGTTTCTCTCCTAGCTAGGAACTGTGAAGTTACAGTGAATTATGCTGTCAGTAAAACCATAAATTGTTGTAGAGAGATACAACCACTTCTTTGCTAGTTATCAGCCAAGAGGTGCCCTAACAACTATTTGTTTGTTTAATGATTTTATATATATTATTGTCAGGCTGACTGACAGTAACAAAGATAAAACAACAAAGAAAAGATAAATAACAGGAAACAGAAAATGAAGGAAATAGTACAAACATTATGAGGAGCTCCAGTGGACCACAGACTAACAGTGAGGATGATGAATGTGATAACCTGAATACAAATGAGTTTCAAATAATTCTTCCTTGTTGTTCGCACTTGCATTTATCTCCTTGATTTGGGTAATTTGCATAACTGGAAGGTAATTTCCTGTTAAAAAACGTGATAAAAGGCTTTCATTCCAACCTGTGTATCTCCATGCATGAGCTAGTCTGGAAAAGGCAGAGGTACAGTAATGAAGTAACATTTTGAAGTCTATGTACAAATAAGGAATAAATAAAATAATAGAGAGGAAACAAGTGAGACCACCCCTTTTCAGGAATCATCCTTGGTGAATGCAACTCCAGGAGGACCAACTCATAAAATATCAAAGACCCAACAAAGTCACACATTTTATAGTGTATTATATTGTATTATTCCAACTTTTTAATAAGTTATAGAACCAAAACATTGACCAAGAAGGATTATTAAATAATCCATTATCAATTTGGTAAGTCATGCTTTATCATTATGAAATACAGTTGGAGACAGCTTTGGCACAGCAGGCTCAGAGACTCTGAAAAAAGACACCCCACTGTACCCAGTTCATTACAGAAGAAAAGGCTCAGCTACAATCTGACCTACATCAGATGGAATTTTACAGTGGGTGACGACTCAAATCTCTCTTCCATTAATTTTCATCAGATTCACCCTCTCTTTTAACTGCTTAGCTTTGGCATTACTGAACTGGAATCCCCTACAGATCTGTCTCAATTTATCTTCCATAAAGAGTCAACTGCTTTGTGCAAATCTGATGAGAGGAGGAAACAGAAACATACTGTTTCAGAATGAGCAATCTAAATTTGTATTTGAAACAGCTGAAGCCGCCTGACAGTTCCAAATTTTTGTCAGAGGTTCTATTTACTGGCCATAAATTTTCACAACTGTTAGTCAATGAAATCTCAGCATGGTTTAATTTCACAAATGTAAGAGCCACCTCTGGTCCTGATCAGAGTTCGTGATGGGCTGCTAACCTTTTGCACAGATCGAAACCCATGTAATTTCATCACCCTTAAATCCTCATTTCTTTTAGGAATCCAATTCCTGAAACAAGTTGACTATCCTGGGACTAGTTAGCTACAGGATACTCCCACCAAACACTAAAAAGCAGAATATCAATTTATACTAGTGACCCTGTTTATGGACAGATTATTCAAGGATACCTCAGGCCAAAGGCACAGCAATGAGATTACTTTCACCCCTCTAATACAAAGGATCAGTAATTTAGCAAGATTAGTACTAAAGGCTCAAGGAAATTTAAACTGAGGCTGCCAGAAGGTTCTTCTAGTAGAGATAAATAGTGGCTATTAATCTGCAACTGTGGGGCTCTTACATACTCAACAGTAAGAGCCTCTTTGGGTGCTTAAAACCATAGAGACCAAACTCCATGCCTAGAGATCCAATCCACAGGCTAGTGATCCAACAGCTGAGCAAACCACCATACTGAAATAAACAGAAATTGAAATTGAATCCAGGTTGACTGAAATACAAGTTAGTCTAATTCCAATCATCTGGATGCTGCATCTTGACTTTGTTTGAGATTGAATTTCCCAGTATAAAAAGCTCACAACTCTTTCACCTAATACTAATACTAGTTTTGCTACTGACTTGCTACGTTACTGTGGATAAACCATTTTTCACTGCAAAAACAAACACATTTTTTTCCTTTTAAATTATGGCATCAATGAAATGGGTTTCATGACAAAATTAATATGTAAAAAACCAGGAACAACTGCATGCACAGAATTCCCTTTTGTGTTTGTAGGGTCACACAAAATTTTGAAGTCTACAGAATAAATTAAAAGTTTCCCAAGACTTGTGTGATTCTCTGGACCAGGAACTCACGGGCTGAATATAAACCCTTAGGTTTATTTTGATTTAAGAGAAAAATTTTATGTTAAAATTATTATAAAAAAAAATTAAAAATCCCATTTTCAGAATCAGTTTAAATTCCTCGAGATTTGTATCTTTTCTATAAACAATAAAATAAAAACTGAATATTAATTTAGAGAAATAATAGTTTAAATTCATTTTCTTTAAATTCATGTTCATTTTCTTGCATTGAATCTGTACCAATTTCATATGTTACATACATTTTTTACGCCAGTTGAAATGAGAGTTTAATTAAAATGTGATACAGTAGCATAAAGTATTCCCTATTCCTTATTTTCTGCATAGTAGGAATGATATTTGTTTGGAGGTAGCCATACAAACAGGGAATATAATAAAGTCACTTCCCAGGAGCAGAAGAAACTGAACTGCTGAAGTCATAGTTTAAGTGACATTACTATGGCCTTCTCCTGTCATAACTGTTTCAGTCAACATTAAAACCTCTCCTTATCCTAAGAGCAGAAGGAAAAAAGATGAAATTATTTTGTCACAAATTAATCTGAAAGTCACTGGAAGTTCCCCTGTTATAACTTTAAGTGGTATATATTACAATCCTTCCTGAGTTAAGTATCTCAGCCTTTCTTAGATCTGAAGACTCAGTTGTTCTAAGAAAGACTTATCTACATGATAATAGCCATTAACTACATTATCTCCTTCATGTAATTGTTTCAAAATATTTGATAGAAATATGGAAGTATTTAAAAAAGGAAGGGTTACCCTAAAGTAACAGTAATATTAACACAAACTCAGGTTTACCCTCTTACATATGAAAGCTTTTTGGGTATGGAGATTTTCTCAAGTTAGAAAGACTGAGAGTTGAGATATTATTTGTTGACTGAAGGAAAATGAAACATTAGAATATGATCTCATTATCATGGAGCGCTACCTTTCACCTGAAGTATTCACATGTTTCTGTTTTTATGGAAGTACTCAGAGCTGAGTTAGCCAAATTTTTGAAACCTGGTCAGCTATTTGACATACCTACAATATGTGTGGGTTAGACATACCCACAGCTCCACTAGTTCATGCCTCCTCTTAGTTGCCTGATCTGCTGGTTAACAAACAAAACAAAATCTGTTGGAAAAATTGCTTTATGGTGTCTTCTAACTAAAATCACTGTACAGCCTCAGACTGCAGACATAGTTGTCTTGTCAATGATGAACTCCCTCTTCAATGAAAGGCTGGACAGAGGGGTTTATGAAAGGTTAAGAATTCACACAAACTCCCCTCTTCCCAAAGACAGCTTGATGGTTTAAGTAAGCCACCACCTCTTCACACAGGAAGAATCTGGAACATGGACCCTGCTTTTGTCATGATTAAGACATACAGTGATGACTGCAGCCTGTAAAACTACCAGGGTAACGACTGTCAGCCTGCAAAAAGTGATGCTTCCTATGTTTCAGTGCAACCCTTTCTATAATTTGGTTACCACAAAGTAGGTTTAAAAATCTGTGGATTAGTGTTATCATGTTGTACAGCTATAATTTGACGTATATAATTAACATATTTTCTTATTATCAAGGAAAAGAATTCCATTAAAAAATTCCATTTTTTCCATATCACATTTCAATACAAGATTCAGCAGCATTACATTTTCATGAAGGATAGGCCAATTTCCCATATTTAGTGTTTCTGTTGAAGTCGGGAAATCATAAGAACTGCTTCTCATCATACCATAGCACTCCACTTGTTAAACTTGACTTGGGGAATTTGAAGAATGAGGCGAATAGTGAGTGAGAATGGAGGAGAAAAGAGAATGAATTTTATCTGACTGCCTCAGACCTCAGCCAATATAAGTTGGGATTCATTGCGAGGACAAGCTAAGATCCTTGTTTTGTTTCCTATAAAACTGTGAACCTGCCTTTGTTTTATTTACCCGATTTTTCACATAAGAAAATTAATCAAGCACACTGCCCCTCATGGCCTCACGAGTTCACCAGAATCAAACCAGACTGTTGACTTCATCAAATATATGACCAGTGGAGCCCTGATGGATGCAGGGGATGGCTGCCAGCACACTGATGCATTATCATTACATGCGGTGCAATGAGGTATCACATTGCACATATAAACATCCTTTTTTCTGCTTTACTTCCTTTTGAAATCTCTTACTCAACTGCTCCCTTCTCCTGGGAAGCACAGGGTTTTGAAAACACAGCCAGCATACTTTGAGGCCATCGAAAGAAGATGAACAATTATTGATATTTCACTTCATTTTTTTGTAAATGAAATGCTACGCTACAACTCACAAGAGCATGCCGAGTACACACTGGAGAGCAAAGAGGAAATGTTGCCCTGTTTATTCTTCATAAATGATTGAATATGATATTTTTTTCATGGTACTGTACATTTTTCTCTTTGAAAGACATTCTAGCTGGCCATGCTGTAGTGCACATTTAAATGGTCACCATTGCCTCATTTTTTATTGTGTAGACCTACTGGCGCCAAATCACTTGCAGCCTTCTGGGCTTAAGCTTGGCAGCCTCGGACATGGTTAACATTGCTGAGAAGAGGACACAGAATTATGGAATCATGCATTTAATAAAGCACATTTCTCTACAGAGCTGATGCTAAACAAAATTCCTAATGTTTTCTTAGGGAGGGCTGTAAACCTGACAGCACTGCTACTCTATTGCTCATATGAATTATAGTTTCATGCCGATAATTTGTGTTCCATTAACAATATTAATAGAAGCTGTATTAAAAAATAAAGCTCCATAATGTTAGTCACTATACTGACATACATACATGTAATAAAAAAGAAGTCCTTGCTTCAAAGACTGTTAAATAACTACTAGAATTTATTGAATGCAGCAATAGGTGTTTCAGCTAAAGGCTGGCTTAAAGTTGCTAGTAAGAAAATTTCAGACTTGAATTATGCTGGATCACACAAAAAACTATAAATCCATCAGTCATGCTAGCTAGATTAGCAATATAGCAACGTCCTGCTGCATTTCATAAGTTCTCCTTTGTTACACTGGGGTGAATGCATATACTTCATGTTTCCTGAAAGCACTCTGGGCTGTTTCGGAATGAATTTAATATCTTGCTGGCTCTAATTCAGCAAAATACATAAAGTTGTACAAGATTTAAGTAGGTGAATAATCCCCCTCAGCTCCAGTAGGATTTCGAACATGCTGAAAATTAAGCACATACCTAAATCTTTATCTGTTTGGAAGTCAACTGCTACAGAACTAGTTCGTTGGTGTGCTCACTATGATGCACAGTGCAGTTTTAAAATGGTCAATGTATTCAAAGCTGGGACAATTTAAGTAGTGAAATCAGCCAATTAAATTAAAAGACAGAGATTGATTGGAAATCATTTTGAAGAAGAAACTTTATCGTGTTTTTCTCATTTCACAGATCTTTTTTAACTTCACATTATTATCTTAAAGGATTCTCCCGCAGTTACCACTGCTAACAGGGTAAAGCTCTATTTGGTTCTGGATTTGGACAGTTTAAAGTTTGCTCTTTTTTTCCCTTTTGTGTTTGTTGAAGAGTGACTCATACCCATGACACGCTTTCTAATTCCCTTCATCAGGGTGTACTGAGCTTTAGCTGGGCAAAACTGATCACCTGCACACGCCTGCAGCTACAACGCTCCCCTCATCTCCCGAACTTCCTCCCCTTTCACTTGCTTGCCCTGCTGTTCACAGCATGGTGTTATACCAAGAAAAGTGTGCTGCTTATCTCAGCTATCCAAGCCAGGAAGGCTGGGCACGGCAGATATGAGGAGGACCACAAGTATTTTAATGAAACCGATGCTACTTGTCGAAATCTTACAATTTTTTCCTGTGCAAATTGTCACCAAAAATTTCAGGTCACGTTAGTAAAGAAAAGGAAGGTGGGACATGCTGCAGTTCTGCCACTTTCTAATGGTTCCTCACTGACACAGGATCCAGCTAATGATCAACTAAAAATTATGCTAATTACAGCTGTCTGGAAGTGAGTGGTGCCAAGGTCATGGTCCAGCTTTCAAAAATGAGGAAGATGGCCATCTCTGATGAATCTATGTGAAAGAATTCCATCTGATCTCTGCAATTCCAGGAAGTGATAACATGTTCATGTATATCCTGAGACCAACAAAATCCATTAATAGGTTAAGTTTCAAAAGTGGTATTACAAACTACAGCACAGGAAAATAAAAAGAGAAGTTGATTATCATTTAAAAAATGTACTGTGAAAAAAAAAGGGTGAATAAAGAAAAGACCAACATTATTTAGGATTGTCTAAAAAGTTGTGCCTAAGGAACACAAGCTTGAAGGAAATAAAGGAAAATGAAAGGCTATTAGGAAAGGTCACTGACAGCCCAATCCATTGTATCCAACATATTTTGTAAATATGTCAGTACAGGAAACTTTTCAGATATGAAGGAGAGGAACAGAAGAAAGGATTTGGATTCTAATGTAAGATGCAGCAGCATGTTGGCACAAGGAGAGCCAGCACGATCAATAGCCTTTAGTTTCTGTGATTCAGAACGAGCTAGTTTGCATTTTCTCATGCATTCAAACACTCTGAAACACAGGGAGAGACACCATGGGAAGACAGGACTCTTCAGTGCAAATTTCACAGGGTTCTGCATATATTAAAATACTCCAGTAGATAACTACACAGTGAGCCTTACATGATATGCTGCATGTAAAGCACTGACTCTTTTAAAGACAAAGCCTGGATTTCTGAAAGGGTTTCTGCTACAAAAACCACTGTATATATAACTGTGTTTCTTTATCCTTTTTTCTCTCTCAGGAATGCTGATCTGACCAAACTACTTAAACGCAGACCAAAATAAACTGTAATAATTCTCCATGAAAACTTTTGACTTCCAATTATCCCAGACAGATTTCTTTACAAGGTTCAGTATCTCTGGTCTGGCAGCAAGCCTACAGCCATACCAGTTCACCTGAGGCTGTGAGCCTGTTAAGATTCTCCTGTGTTAGAAGAGGTCAAGCCAGGTTGCTACTTAAATGAGAGAACAAGACAGATTTGAGTCACTGTTCTATACCAGTGTCATCCTTTGGATGATGCAAAAAAAAGAGTTTCTTTTGCCACTGACAATCCCATAGCAGTTGTGAAATGATGGTCTAATATCCTCTGTGTTCTGGCCAAGTTCCAGTGCAGAAGATTACCTCCTCGTTGTGTAAAAATCCTTGGGATTTCAATTTGGTATGGTTTCACTCACTCTCAGTCCATCCCCATGGTGGGTGAAAACTCTGCATACAGATGTTAGAGCCATCTGTGAAAGTGAGGTTTATCAGGTTATTCTATTTATTTATTGAGTGTATTATTAGGTTATTTCATCTTAATTTCTTGTAAAGGATGTTTTTGGTTTTTTGGGTTTTTTTAAATTGCAGAGCAGAATACAGTTGAAAAGCTGCTGAAGCAAACTGGGTGTGCAGTATTAATCCTAGGAGAAGGATAACAATTCTAAATAAGCTTCTATATCCAGCTATAGAATTGGAAAATGTTAGGATTACACCTTCTCATATTTCAGGAAAATGTCTGTTCTGCTTTTCAGGTTCTTACTCCTTCATCCTCTAAAAACACATGCCATACAAGTACCATTCAATAGATTTACTCCAGCTTTTTTCTCTTTTCTCCCTTCCTTTCTGGCACACATTTTTTGAATATAATTTGTATACCTTGGTTATGCTGAATGTTCTTTCTTTTTCCTCTACATACATCTCAGAGAAAATAGGCAGACAGGATAGAAGAGTCCTTGTATAAAGACTTAGAAATGAGGACACAGAATTGTTAACAACTAATATTTAAACCCTTTTTAGAGAGTTTACCAAGGGCAAAAAATAGAGGAAGGGGGCACACCCCAAATATTGCTCTCAATCAATAACTTCTTGCCACTGAGGTTGTAATGAGACACAAACCTGAGGCTACTGCAAATTGTATCAATGGAAAGGTTTTGGATGTTTTAGGATCAATGAAGAGTAAAGATTATTCAGGTCTGGCAATGAAATATGGGTTAGTTTTCTCTTTCTTCCACAAACATCCTGTTTCAGCACATCATCCTCCTGCTTCACCTTTTCCCTGTTAACAAGTTGGTGGAAGCAGTGCCACCTCTCCTGTCTTGTCAGTTTAAAATGCAAAACTTATGTAAGTAAAGTCAATCTTTCTCAATCTCACCTTGCCCCACATAGTACTTTAAGATTAAAGAAGTTGATAAATGGGTCATTACTCCTTGATATTATCTTAAATTCTGACAGTTCTTTCTCTCAACTATTTCCCTGCTCGTGTTTTTAATTTAACATCTGTAATAGTGTTTATTTCACTTCATACAATGCAACTAAATGTTTTTACTACCCTGACTGATGCAAAGTATACCTAATGAACAGAAATGTGAGTTTCTAGAGATTTACATGTAATTCTGCTGAGGAGTTTTCTGTAGCTTTATTTTTGTCAGTTATTAGCTGAGAATTTTTAACCAGCACTGAAAAGGAGTAATTGTATTCTGGTATTCAACATTCTTTGTCCCAGTATGACAGGAGGATGTTTTCATGGTCTTATAAAGCTTAACATGTGCTCACAGAGACTTAGCACAACTGTACAATTTGAAAATCTGAAATAATTTTACGCAACCTTGGAGTTTCTTTAGATACTTTGTCTCTTTTCAGGGCCCAATAAACGTAAGTGATTTCACAAGTGTCTTTATAAGTACTTACACAGGCAAGGAACATTCAAAACCATGTAATGATGATTGCTTTCTTTAAAGGGAATATATGGATTTAGGAAGAACAATGGGCAGTGATTTTGTTGGAATGGAACAATGCTTATACCTAACAGCAAAATGTAATCAAAGGGAACGTTTGCTCTTGAGAGATTTAGTGCACCCTGTGCTGGTGAAAATTAACATAACTTCATTAACACCTGCAGAGCTATTTTGATTTAAACTCACCAAGACTCTCCGAGTACTTCAGCCCTTTGTGTACGTGAGAAAGAAAAGGAGCTCTCATGAGCTCTCATGACAGTATCTTGCATGCTGGGAGGCACAAATGTAGAGAAATTATAAAATGTTTTATGCTGAATTGTATGTCCTTTGTAGGAATGTCAGAAAGAAGAGAAATACTCATTTTTTTTAAGCTGGTGTTGAGAAATAAAAAAAAATAGAAAAAGAAAAAAAAAAGAAAGAAAAAAAAAGAAAGAAAGAAAGAATTAAAGTCAAGTTTATTTCTGCAGTACCTAAAGGCAGATTTTGACAACTCAAAGAGTTTTCTCCTATTGTATTCTAGTAGCTTTAAGTAAGAATATGAATTTTCTGGGCTTTGCAATTGTACATGACTTTATTTGCAGCACAACAAAGTTATGGAAAAGCAGATTAATTTGATTGAAAGCTATATAGTACATACATTCAACAGTGAAACTACTGAGTGATCTCTGGACAGTTCATACAGATACAGATAATGTGACCATTCTCCTTATCTATTTGTATCACAGTTATCTGTATAATTCTTCCAAAAGAGACAGAGCATCTAAGAACAGGCATAATGCTTGATGGATTTATCTGATCTACACTTTCCTTCACAGCTTCACTTCTTTACACATCAAAACTAACACAGTCCCAAGGACTACATCAGGGGTGGAAAAGATTGGATCCAGCCCTCCGTATGATGCTGAAGAAACCACCCATTGCCAAGACAGTCCCATAATAACTTTAAAAGTTCAAAAGACCATCACATCATTTTGCTGATACAGGTAAGGTTAAAGATACTGAGAAAGATGGAGGAGGAACTTAAATGTAAGCTGGCAAATTCCACCAAAGGCAATATAAAGTTGTGATTTAACCATTTTTGTAATGTGCCCTTTCTACTTCCTTTGAGTGAGGACAACTTTACTATTAGGGCTCCTGCTGAAGGCTGTGTTTGAAGGTAGTACCTTGTTTTCAACACTTTTTTTTTTTTTTGTTCTAGTCAGTTAAAGCTTGTTGAACAGAGCTTGTTGAACAGAGCTTTTAGAGAAACCTGGTTTTATCAATTGCTCAACCACCATGTCAAAGTGTACAAACTCTGCTTGCAGAGCTGGTCACACTAGTTAGTAAAGTGCAGAATGGACTTTCATGGCAAAGGGTGGAGTTGTACACAGAAAAGGTCTGTAATTCAGAGTACTCATAAGGACAAAAGTAAAACTAAATGATTAAATTAACACCTTTGTAGTAACTGGAGTAACATCCATTGCTTCAGCCTAATTTTTAGCTCTTCAGGTACAAGAGAATAAAAAATTATCAGACTTTTTCCACTAGAACAACTTGTGAATTTCCCTTGCTAAATCCTTGCCCTGTTTAGGGTCAAACTAAGAAAGAAGAAGGCCTGTTTCTTAACTGTGAAGAGTTTGTTCCTCAGACTTTATGTAGGCCTTTGCAGTAGGGCTTATAGTATCATACAGGTCCAGATATTGTCTTAAGCTCCAGATGTTGTCTCAGTCTTAGTGATTATTAATTTTCTAAATTCCTCCTTCCAAAATTGTTGTGGTAAGCCCTCTACTTGAACCCTTTTTGAAGATTTTTTCTTTTTTTTTTGCTGTATCCACTCTCTGATTTCTGAAAGCTGAAGGCAGCTATCCCTTTCTTTGATACGGTGGATCCCACCGAGCAGAAAAGGTCAAACAATCAGCTTAGATTCTTTTTTAAATTCTGCTAACCATTTGTCTCCAAAACTGTGATTCAGAATTTTCGCATATAGAATCAACCAAACTGTTTGTCCAAACGCTATGGGCCAGTCTGGGAGCCGTTCTCTTGGACTGTTCAGTGACAGCTGTTTGTGCTGTCACTTTAGATGACAAGACTTTATTAAAAGTATAATAGCATCAACTCCTTTATTTTATCATAACAGAAGCTTCCCAAGGAGCTGTGTGGCATTTGTTCTTGTGCTCTTTGAGCGCTGGGAGGGGGTTGTGTTTGTGTTTACAAACATCAGAATTTTTTACCAGAAACACAGAAGTGTTCAGTAGACCTTTGCAGATAACAAGCACAAAGCCACTGAGCACTTCAAGAGTCACAGTGGCACAACCACTGAGACTTGCAAGTGATATAATAAGATTGGATTTGAGTGGGATTGACTGCAGAGGTTTGGGAAGGATGACATGAGCACATCCTTATTTCATTGCTGGTGCCGCAGTAACTATTACAGGAAGAGGACACCTTCTTTGAGAACCATGCCTGAAGCAGGTAACTTTTTTTTTTCCCTAAAATTTGGCATAATGTTTGGTAATACATTCAATGGTGCTGTCTTATAAGCTGTCACCATCTTCATCTTATCCAAAAAGAACATCTCAGTGTGATTTCAGCAGGGTTGTGGAGGAGGATCCCACGAGAAACAGCTTAGTAAATGCATCAGACATCACCAAAAAGACCTCAGCTGGAGCACAGAGGTTGAATTGGGACACTAATTTAGGGACTTGGATCAAAAGGCAAGTTCAGAAGAGAGCCATGAGAAGTGATTGGCAGCCTAGAAATTTTTACTTAGGGAGATTAAAAGGCATGAGACTGATTAATATTGAACATAATAGAAAAAAAAGAGAAATGTATGTGTATATATATATAAATTGCTTCTAAGAAAAAGTAGAATAATCTTTTCTTCATAATATGTCAGGCAAGAAATAAAAGTATAGACCGCATTTTAGGAAACTACAGCAGCAGAAAGAGAGAGAAACTTGAATCACAGGAAATTTCAAATTGTAAGTTTAACCTGTCAGTATTCTCATTTCTGAAATTAACTTGGGGAAGACTGCATCATTGATTTCCGGAGCCTTTCAACCTTATTTTTGATAATATTTGCACTGCTAATCATTCCATCTTGGATTAATGACTTCAAGGAAGAGGATGCCCTTATTTCTCAGTTGTTCTGAGAGCAAGATGGAAAAGGTGGAGAATACAGAAATTTGCAATTCCTTAGCAAAGCAACAGAGTACTCTTGCACTGCACTGAATAATTAAGATATAGACCTGCATGGTGTGTCTTCCCTGCCCTCAGGTCCTTATCATTCAGTGGAAAAGGAGAGTCAAAACAAGAGTTGAACCAAAGATAGAAACAGAAAGACAGAGTTAGTAAGGAAATTATCTAACATTCTGCTTAGATCTTGGTTTTTTTAACCTAATGGAAGCTTTAGCAACAGCAGCAGTGCATTTCCTGATAAGGAAATTTTTCATAAAAATTTTGAAGAAGAAATTTCCAAGAACAAATATAACTTCTTCCATGAAAATTTCTTTTCAGAAGATAGAACGAGGGCATTTCTATTCCCAGTTTTGAATCTGCTCTTTTCTGTGACTTTATTAGATTACTTCCCCTATGTGAGTATCAGTTTCCACACTGTATGCATGTTTTATGGAGTGCCACAATAAAAACCTCAAAGACTACAGGATGTCATGCTGAAAGGCAAAAAAAGGCAAACTATTGACAATAGGCAGCTCTAATTATCAGTATCACCCTTAAGTTCTCAGAGCCTATTAGCTGTCTTCCTCCCACACTAGAAACAAGACAGTTATTTAAGATAGGATTTTCAAGAATGTTTGCAAAGCTTTACCTTCCACTGACTGAAGCCACCACAGAAAGAGGAAAAAAAGGAAAAAGGAAAGTCTTCTAATACTACTCTGTCTTTAAAAAGCAACCTAGTTTGCCTACAGTGCTCTTTGGGGTTCTGCATCACCCTTGCACACCAAGAGCGGGGCTGCTCCCTGGGCAGGCGACAAGCAGGAACAAACCTGGCACCAGAGCTGGCTCTGCTCTCACCTGCTGGGTACAACCCTGCAGGGTCTGAGCACAGCGAGCAGAGAGGGCACAGGTAATGGCACAGGCACAGCAAGTGATGAAAGGGCTCCTGGGTTCCCCCACCCCAGTCAGGGGCAGCAGTAGAAATGGCAAGAGAGAGGCTGAAGGCCGTGTTACACCGGCATTCCCACAGTGCTGGGAGGGATCACCCCGGCTGAGCTGAAATGGGTCTGTTGGGCCCATGGGTAAGGGTGGGGGAGGCCCAAGGAGGGGGGAAGTGCACATCTAGCCATAAGATACTGAGAATTTAGAAAACCTGTAATTGTGTGTTGCTGCTACATGTAACCCAAGCTTTGCTGGCATATTTCAGCAGTGATCTTTTCCTCTTTAAGAGAACGCTGTGCTCTGGGAAACTGCAAGGTTTCTCAAGGGCACAAGAAAGTAGCCAGCTTAGCTGAATGAGGAAATTCAGGAGAACTGTAATCTGGACCATTAACTATTTTTAATACATCAGCAATGTTTCACCGATGCATTTGGGTTTTCCATTAAAGAGTATCCTCCTCTTATCCCCTCCCCAGGATGTGAATCCAGTTTTATTAGAGCATGAAAAATATGTCCTCTTCTGCAGTGATGTGGCTGAGAGGAGTAAAAGATGGCTCTGATGATATACACTCTCAATTGCACTAATAACATCTCATTTTTTCCCAACTTATCCTGTTGCTGCTGATAGAAGTGTTTCTGTTACTGCTGTGAGGCGTCACTGTGATTATTACTGTTCCCTTAGTGTCTTTTATGCTCTGGGATCCAGTCCAGAAAAGCATTCTGTTTCAGGAGATTTACGTGGCCAGATTGCACAAAGACAAACGGTAACGTGAACAGCAGCCCTATTTTTTACAAGGACATATTTACAAGTAAGTCTAAGACATCATGCCAGAAATAGCTTTCCTTGTAAGACACAGTTCACTAAATCTGAAACTACCCCAACCTTTGGATTTTCTTAACTCTGAAATCAAGAAGTTTCAGTTTGGTCCTAGCTTGAATAACCCATTAGCTACCAATAAGCTGGAGGTAACAAAACTTTTCAGCAACCAACCAAACAAAACCCCACCTCACATTTATAAAGATTTTGACACATTTATCTTTTCTGCCTCAGCTGATTTAAAAGACAGTGACCTCCTAGATAAAGATGTTTTTGCTGGAGCAATATTATCATGTTTTCTGTGAAGTTACTTGCTTACTTATTATTTTGTGCATCGTGGTTGATATTTTGTTGGGAAACGGATACTTTTAATATCTTTTTTTAAACTTTCCAGATTTTTTAAATACTTCTAAATGTTCCCTGTCAGCCCTTGTGATTCCAAAGCTGACAGCCTTAAGTGTGCATATGGCATTCACATATATCTGTCACTTCACACCTGGCTCCCGTTTTTGATCTGCATTTTAACTACTGCAGACTGTTTTGGTAAATAAATAAGAGAGATCTCATCCTTATAAAAAGGATAATGTTTCTTCCTTATGCATGCACATTAATATTCTTTTTCTAGCCCTCCACAATTTTTAGAGTTTCTCTTACCAATGGGCTGCCACAAAATGCCATTTTGTCCTTTAGAAACTACAAAACTCATCAATCTTTTTTTGTGTTTTAATCTGAGCCTAGAATACTACCTTGGCCAGAATTAGTCTAAGATCCCTATTACAGCCATCAGTATGCCATTCTCATCTGAATAAATGCACCTGTAAACCATTTACTTCTTGCAAACAGTATACCAACAACTATAAAATATATTTCAAATTCTCATCCTAGCTAAATTGGTCTAAATTAGAATGAACTGAATTGACTGTACCATTCATCATTGTTGCAGGATTAATGTCTTTCACCGCTGTAAAATCAAAGCAATGAAAATAGTCCTTTAGCACTTTATACTTTTGCATAACAGAATAGAAAAGAGAGAGCACAACTAGTGTAAATTATGTATTTTATACAAAATTGCTTAGTCAATACACCAGTCATACTTTAACGCGTTGTTTTCCCGGGAGATTCTAAACTGATACTGGCAAAATCTGGCTACAAACCAGCAGCAATAGCAGTTGGGGTGAAAGAAGCAACAGCTTGCTCATCTAATGCAGTCCTAGCAAATGGAACTGAAGCCCAGGAGCTTAGGAGAGTGAGACCTCTATGAAAGCACATAACCATCTGTGGGACTGTTTTCTTCTCCGTGTTCTGCCCTAGTGAGACATTATTTGTGCATCTGTATCCTGGCCTCAAGGAAGGATTTAAAGTGTTCTGATAAACGTCTGATGGCACACCATTTGTATCAACAATTTCAGTTCAGGAGCCTGAAAATGCCCGTGATCCTTAACTTACTTTAACATCAAATAATGTATTTTACACAGGTGCTAAGGGACTGTGTGCTGAAGGACAACATGCCTTTTTAATTTAGAAATAGTTTCCAAACAGTACTGTGGGTGGTTTTGTTTTATTTTTTATTTCCTCCTAACCAGGCAACCATTGTTTAATTGTGGAAATAACCACTGTATTGAATGAAAGTGGGTTTTTTTTTGAAAAGAGTATGCAGTGCCTGCCAAATTGACAGTGATCCAGTGTTTTGGCCCAAGCTCTGCTCTGGGGCAGGGAGGGTCCTTCCCACAGCAGGCACTGCAGGAGCAGCTGGACTCAGCAGCCTCTCCATGATCCTGAGCAGTGGAAGCAGGAGCCATGGGATGAACTGATAACACTCACAGAACAGCACCTCCTTCCCTGGCAACTACTCCGCTTGTGCACCCATACTTCTTTGAGAAAAGAACAATGTAAAGAAATATTCTTGGGAATAATGCTTGCTCCAAGAGGTTTCCTTGCAAGTTTAACTCCCAGCAGCAAGCATGAATTTGAAGAAAATCACATGAAGACCACTGGAACATGCACCAAATTAGTTCTGCTTTATAATAAATTACCTATGAATTTACAGTAGTTAACATTACGTTTACATTCATGGGATTTGTTATTGCTAATACTGACACAGTTGGAGAATGTATTTTTTTACTATCCCTAAATGTTTGCATTGAATAACTACAGGTGTACGCAGAATGAAATTAAAAGAAAAAAAATCTTCCCATAGAAACCTCTCGCTTCAATCTTCAGGGGGGGAAAAAAAAGAAAAAAAAATGACATTAACAAATAATTATTCTCCCTTTCCTTTTCCAGAACTAATCCAAATGAAAGCTAATGTGACTAATAAAGTTATTGTAATTGAATGATACATTTGAGGTGTGTCAGTCTTCCCAGAAACTCAGACAATGAGTTCTCATTTATGCCTCCCCATTTTGAATTACTTCTTTAATCAGGTGTGCTACAGCACAGATGATTTGCAGCATATCATTCAGAATGTAATGGGGATGCAGAAACATGTGTGATGGCTTTTAAGAGAGCCCTAGAGAAGTGTTCTACAAAGGGTAGATCAGTGAAGCAGTATAGCACAAATTTATTGCTGTCATACCAGACTGCTACTCAGTCTACAGCTCGAATATGTCGAGGGAGCTGGTTTTGTAAAGATAGTTCCACATAAGTGTGTCATTAGCAGCACATTCCTCCTCAGCATGTTGGCTAAAGAACAAATTAAATAGCAACAAGGAAGTTAAAACTTATTTGTCTTCTTACAGACCAGTATCTTTATCCTAAATAAAACAAGGCATCTTACCAAAGGGCAGCTGAAGATTAGAGATTTGGAAACTCCCTCCGTGGGTTCCTGTGACCTGGGATGTTTATTTATATATTTTATCTAGTGATTATGTGTATCCAAAACACATGGAACTGCCCAGAGAGTAGGGAGCAGAGTAAGGAGCGGAACCCAGGACTTTCTCTTGCTTAGAGATCACTAGACAATAAATTGAGGGACTTCCACAAGCTCTCCATGAACTTCTCCTGAGACACCAGAATGCCCAGTGAGCACAGCTCCTTTTCCCAGACCTTGGAATTAGCTGGAGGTTAAAAGCCCTGCTACAGGTGAAGAAGTGACTGTGATTCTTCTCAAAGACAAGTGGTAATTATATTCCACACATCCTGGGGAAGTGCTCAGTTGTTGTACAAAAACACTGCAACAGAAATGCTGCTTCCGCCTGCATTTCAGAAGGCACAAAGCAGCAACTTCCCACTTGTTCAGTGCTGTTCCCAGCTTTGTTTTCAAAATAAAATCTAATCCCAGTGTTCCAAGAGTCCTAAAATTCCTGGATTAAATTTTATTTGGAGCCTCGCAGTTTTATACCAAACAATGCAGTACTTAGGTCCCTTAGGTCTAATCCCTTACATATCAGCCTGTGAGAAAAATAAAAATACCATGCAATATGCCAAGAAAAACAAACTAATCTCCTTCAAGCAAAAGCTTGACTGGGCTAAGTATAACTCCCAACCTCATCCAGAAAGGAAGATGAAACAAGTGGTATTATTTAGTTCTCTGAACTAGTTACATTCTACTGTTTAATCACACGTCTGATTCTGGACCAGTGTATGATATGGAATGATAAACTTCACCGAAGAAACAAAAGGAAGAAGGGCATGAGAAACATTACCCTTGGACCAGCACAAAGGACTGACAAATGGAATTGGCTATTTCAGGATGATCTACTTAATGGAGTAGAACTATAGGAAATGAAGATGAAGGCCTAAGGGTAAAAATTGAGTGATATAGGAAAATGGGGATAAAGTATGAGTTTGGCATGCATAGGATTAGGCTGCAAACATTAAGGGATTGTCTGCTAATCCCTAATTATTCCATTATGTACATTACCTGTTATGCATTGGTTACTGTTGCTATCATCTTTTTCATCTGAGTGATTATTTGGACTATCAAGATAACTATTAGAAACTGCAGCATCAAATGCAATTTAAAACTGAAGGGCTAAATGAACAGGTGCTTCAAGTCTTTCCCTCACAATAACATCTGTGTTCCTTAACAAGAGGTTTAAAAGAACAACGGTTTTATTGTGTTCTTGCTATGGTTTGGCTTTAAGCATTTAGAGCAATTTCTCTGATGCAAATCAAGTTTAGCAAGGCACAAACACAATTTTTGCACAGAATATATCTGTACCAATGATCTTGTAAAATAGCTCAATCTAGAAGATATCATTCACCTTGAAAAGTAATAAGCACTTACTATACACCAAGTAAAATCTAGTCACCAGTCCACCTCATTTTCTATCTAGAAAAAACCCCAAATAAACAGTCCCTCCTTCTACTTGAAAGCACATTATTCATAGTGCTGAGATTCTAAGTGTTAATTTAATCTCATATTACCTTACCTGAAAAGAAAAAGTATGTCATTAGAAAACCTCTAAAAGCAGGCATTCATTCCTGGCCATTTATAGGTAGATTGAAGCTAAATACTTTTGGGTTTGAAAACTAATTTTTGGTCACTTGTAGACATTTCCAAAATGCTTTACTTTAAGTGGTTTTACTGTACCAGCTTGTGTCTAGTTCCCTACTAAGCAGCTGCTTACTAGTTAGGCAATTAAAAAAATAAATTTTATTGTTCACTCCTTTTTATTAATGATTAGTGAACAGAAAAAAAAAAGAGTAAGACGTCATTAGTAATTGAAACTGTTTTCTGTATGGCTTCAGGCAACTACAGTAGATTAATTAAAGAATAAGCCCATATATTTTAATGTACATCTGTTATGGTTAGAAGCATGTTCATTTCATCACATGGATACGCTTACTCAAATGTACAAAAATATATGCATTTCTACATGCTTTATGTAGAGTAGCTTAGCCATTATCTTGAGGAGAATATATTGCTTTAATTACTGTACCTTGGAAGGACTTCTTCCATACAGGTATTCCCAATCTAAGGAAATATGCACAGAAGTCTTTTACAGTACTTAAGTCTGCTAAGGTAGCACCATATATATATATGGTTGATGTATATTTAAACCAGTTTTTTATATATATATAAAACAGTTATATATATAACACCAGTCTTTTATACAGTTATATATAAAACAGTTTCAAGAAATAGAGGAATAATAAGAGAAAGTCTATAATTGTGTAGTCATTTCCGTCAGGTAGGACTCTCAACCATGGAAAGTTATTAGGGGCTCTTATCTTTTGCTGCCTAGATCTCACATCAAACAGTTTCTGGAGAATATGCAAAAACGCTTTGGCATGCATTGAGTTTCCTCTGTTTAAAAACATTGGCAATTCCATCCCCAATACTATCTATGAATATTAATTTTCTGCATACTGGGAAAGAGACAAAGCAAAATAACAGAGAGAGAGAAGGTTCCCTCCCTTCCTTCCTAGCATAACATCTCATGAATATTTTTCTCTCACACCAAGCAGGCAGCCCCTAGCACACAGAACAAGGAGTAGCTTCATGAGAGTTCTGCTTTGAGCAGAAAAGAGAAATGTACACAGAAGCTTTAACGCTGTGAAAGAGCTTGTTATAGGGACGCTAAGCTGGGCTTGGGGCAATAATCTATTATTTGTTGCAACCCCATAAGGCAAATTGTAGGCAATGTGGTTCCCCTGCAACCTGTGAAGGTCTCTTGCAAAGACAAAGAAGAAGAAAAGATTGACCCTTTTTGTGGAATCGAAAGGAAGGAAAGTCAACGGGAAGCTCTTGTATCTTCTTGAAGGAAGGAGTTTTCCATTCAAAAGCTACAAATTACCCATTCCTTTGAAGCTGCTTTAAAAAGAAACCAATACTTTCTTGAGAAAGAGTTAAAAGGTCCTTAGTGTAAGAGAGATAGAATTGTTGAGAAGCTCTTTCTTGCATGATGCCTACAATACAAACTTCTGCTAGTCTAGACGTCCGGGTCAGAGCTACAAATGGGTATGCTCTCAGTGATATCATTCTGCAGGCAGAAACACCCTGTAGCTACATTTCTTGCTCCCTTTACCTCCTGGAAGGCTGAAGGGAATAGCTGGGATTAATTATGCACTATAAAGCACAGTTCTGCTAAAATAATCTATGCTAGGAGTGTTTTGCCTAGTTCAGCAACAGTGTCAGCAAGATATTAATCTACATGGTAGGTTAAGTCAGTTCAAGGTAATTCTTTACCCTGGTTTAAGGCTTCCAAGCACAGCGCTGGGCTAATACCACAGAAACCTTTTTTTATGTATTTAGCTCAATTTAAAAAAAACACAACTTTTTCTCACCTCTCCTTTGCATTACATCTGCACAAAAAGATGTTATTTTCAGTTCCTTGTTGGCAATATGCAACAACTGTTTGGAACAGAGATTGTTACAACTTGATTTGTGCACTCCCACAGTAGTACTGGCACAAAGTGAGACCATTTCTGACAATTTCTGAAAGGTACCATTTAGGAAGTCAAAAGACCTTTACATGTAAGATATTTATAGATAATTGCACCGTGTGTCAGTGGGATGACATGGGTACAGCTGTACTGGGAAATATCTAAACAACAGTGGCTTTGTTTAGGATTAATTCATTAGATCAGAAAAGGAGAAACTTAAAGTATCTAAGCCCCAAAATTTCTCTACAGGTCTATTACATGTGTTGCTTTTCTGAGATACTTCAAGTTTCTTCAAGCCCTAGGATTGAGAACTGTGCATTTATCCTGCTAGGAAAGATAAACAAATCTGTATTTTATCACAGAATGGTTTGAGTTGGAAGGGACCTAAAGACAATTTTGATCCATTTCCCTGCCATGGGCAGGGGCACCTTACACTAGACAAGGGTGCCCAAAGCCCTGTCCAACCTGACCTTGAGCAGTGATGTGAGCAGCTTATGAAATACATTTTATCAACATAGCTGAAGCTTCAACAAGGATCAAAAGAGGTCCAAGACATGTGGGATTATATGACAGGAATAATCGGTGATTATTTTCCAGAAATTAAAAGTTTTTTTCTTTAGATTAGATTTGAATTGGATTATCTGCTCTTATGAGTTTGTAGTAGGCCTTGCCTGATGATACTTTGGAAATGTAGCCACTGCTGTAATACAAATACTAGCAATACTAATAATAATGAAAAAGGTGTTAGTGCTGTTAATACATTACTATAAGACTTTAAAAGCATAAGATATGTCAACAGTTTTAAAGATGAAGCAAGGAGAAAAATTTGATGTAACAGTTTAAAACTACAGCTTCTGAAGTTTATACACCTTTGCCAGTCCTCTGTGCATTCACAGATGGGCATATACAGAAAAAGAAAAAAAAAATTCATATCTGCAAAATCTGTAGGGGAGCCAATAGAACAAAGATAGGTATTGTCTGTAGTTGTATTCAGTTGTGATTTCTAGCCTATCTGCTTATCTAATCTAGCCCTAGATTACCGTTGTCAGCAGCAGAACACAAATCTGAATGTTGCAAATTGTGTGGATGGGTGCATGTTATGTCTGCATCTCTGCATGTAATTAAATGAACAGTGACCAGGTAGATTAGCTCCTCAACTCATCCTGGGAGCATGAATAAGGAACAAGGGGCTTTGATTTAATGTAAAGCAGCTTTACACAGAACACTTTACTTCTAAGACTTCCTGCTGTACTGCTGTCCAAAAAAATCAAAAAAGGGCAGAGGAAGATGTGAAAGTCCAGAGCCAAAGGCGGGCTGCTAAGCAGCTGTGTAATCCATCACTTGCAAAATCTCTTCTTGTTAGGGTCAATCGTAGATGTACTGCTTTTGATTTATGACCTCCACAGCAAGTCCTGCACAACACTCAGATTCAGTAGAGTCATCCCTAATGAATGACATTCTAGTTTCTCACTGAACAATTCTGCTCTTTTCCTATGACCCAATGTTGCCCAAAGGATGCAACTGCTGCATCCCCTTTTCCTGTAATTCCATAATAACACGCTCTGCAGCCTGGAACTTTATTGTTCGCTTTTCCATAGCTGTGAGATTCTGAACTCACAAAACCAGGCAGACCTGACATGGACTTACGTTCAAGAAATGGACTGCTGGGACCTGATTCAAACTTTTCTTGTCATGCCTATGTTCCCTGGTGAGCAGATACACTAATAAAGGTATCTGCATTTTTATCTCTGAGGAAATGAGAAAAAAATTTTAATGTCATTATGACACCCTTAAGAAATAAAAGAAAGATTAAATAACTATGACCATACTTAAGCAACACTGGGTCTTCTGGACCCAGGCTCTCACTGTAATTTCCAATTGGAATGGAACACAAAAATTTTAATTGCTTAACAGTGATCTGGAAGGAATGAAGAATGGTCTAAAGGGTGGAACCAACATCATCTAAATTCTACATCCTTGGTTTAGACTCTGAACTGTACAACCACTAGTATGAAAATATGAAAATCTACTGAGGTCATATGGTCATATTTTTCTCAATTTGCATATCTCCTAATTATATATCTTGTCCTCAGGTGATCTTCATATATATCTTGTAATGTTATCTGTACTTTGCAGACAGAACCCTGAGTTATGCACTGCCTTATTTATTTTCAATGGGGTTTTTCTTTGGTTGGTTGAGTTTGTTGGTTGAGTTTTTTTAAGGCTGAGAACCATAACATATAAGAAATATGTTAGAAATATAAAGTCTTCATGGTTGATTACGTAAAGGGGAAAAAAAAAAGATACTAGCTTTGTTCTGTGATCTAGATCATATTTCTCAACTTTTTATGACTTTAAATACTATATTATATTTATTCAAAAAAGGGCTTGTTTAAAAAAGAGAAACAGCACTTTATTTCTGAATATGAACAAAGGTGCTCAAGAGAGCTTGTAGGTGAATTAGGTCAAGATGGACAACAGGTGACGGCTCATTATAGCCTTGAAAATCTGCTCCTAGGCTTTTAGCTCACAGAGTCTTCAAGGGCTTTAGAAGAAGAAACTGAGACATAAAAAAACAAGTAAAATGCTTTCAGGTTTCAAAAAGAATTTAAAGGAGCAACAATTGTAAAGGCAAAGAATTTAACTTGCAAAATAAATATACAGCTTGGGAATCTTTTGCAATCAGTCTTATTAATCTGTAGTTGTTATTCTGCTTTGTTTGATGCTGATGAACAAAACTAAGCCCCTTTGCCCTTACAGGATTTGAAGCTTCATTTCTGAACCGTAAACAGAAAAAAATCCCAATCTGCATAAAGCCCCGTGCACTATGCATTACAAATTCAAACACAGGAGGTGTTTCTCTTAGTCATCAAGCAAATCTTCCTAACAGGAGATGAACAGCTGAAGAGAAAGTTCAGAGCCATTCCATTCCCAAGTGATGGATGGGAATGCTTCCTTTGCACCTCCCCAGATCAGAGCAGCTCGCTGGATACTGCTATGGATTCATAGCCCAAACCCACCTAAAATAGCTGGGTGAAGCCCATGTGATCTTGCCACTCAAACTCACAAAGCAGGTTCTGTAGAGAAGATGCTCCATCCTGTGAGTAGAGGCCTGGGACAGAAGTTGTAATATTTTGTACGGCAACTTTAAATTAAGAACGATGTGACTTCTCTTTTTTATGTCTGCTGTGATTACTTCTTGGATTTCTACTGTTCACAGTAGAAAATAAAGAAATATCAGTCTAGACAGTGCTTAGTGACAATATGTATCATTATCTTGAGATCTGAGGATTTTTAATCTAATCTTTCTCTGTTTAAAAAGATTGTGTTGAATTTATAGCATCTGTTGCCATTATTGTTATTCAGTGTAACATGGACTCCACAATACAGCTGAATGATCTCAGTTCTGAGCATGATACAGACAAAGTGCAATGGAGAGTTCCTAATCAGAATTAGGTTCTTTACAGATGCAAAATGAATGCATTCATAATCAAACAGTAAAATTAAATTGCAGGTTACCAGGGGAATTAATCTTGATTTGCAGCTATTTATGATAAATAGGATTCAGGATGCTGGTGTCAGTGAACTGCTCCTTACTGAAGGGAGAGATAAACATCAACAGCAGGACTTTAAGAAAATTAGCTACCAGACTTCTTAAAATAACTGAATGAGGAGAAGCACCAATTAAAAACCATTTAGCAATGTGCATATAGGTAACTCACTAGAAGATCACAAATACTTTGGTTTCATAGTTACATTTTATCTCTTCAAAGCACATAATAATTAAAATGGTCATTAGTGATAACAAGAATTATTCATATAAATGCCCTCATTCATTTATTTGACATAATAGAACCCGAAGTCTATTTATGTTGTTTTTTCCTTATTATAATCAACTCTCTAAATCTACAAATGATGAAAATAAAATGCCTTAAGTTCCTAAAACGTCAGAGAAAAATGTTATTTATGTACCATGCCATGGGGGTGTGGATACACATCTGTGTGTGTGTGACTGTACCTGCCTCTTAAAGAACAGAGGATAGGGAAGTTATATCAAGAACATGCCTGAAAGATGCACCAGTCTGGAACCTGCTACCAAATTCTCTAATATCTATCTCTATTATGTAAGATAATGGAATGATTTAATTAGGAAATTCTTAAAGGAGACCAATTTATCATAAATCACAGAGTTCTGATGACTATCAGGAAGGTAATATACTATTTTTCAAGATCCCCAAAAGGAGGACAAATGACCTCAACTTATGAACCAAATAATAAAGTACCAAATATATAGGCCAGTTTTAGATAACCATATATTAATGAAAAAATACCTTAAAACATGAAAAAATAACAATTAAATAGATGGAGGTATTTTCAAAAGGTATTGATATAGAACATAGGCTTGAAACCTTAGCCATCTACCACTTTCATGTCTGAAAACATGACAACTTTCATGCTGGAGTAAACAATAATTTTGCCTTCCCTTTATGCATTCCTAGAATGCTGCTGCTGCAACTTATTTGCTTGTGACCAGGGACAGTATTTTACCAGGACACCAACGCTCAAAAATTTAACAGCCACCAAAACGTCCACCCAGATCTTCTTCCATTTGAACTTATCTTTCATGGAACAGTAAGTGAGCAGATCTCTGATGCATATATCATTACTAAACAAGAATCTTTAATTTCAAAGAACAATTTTAAGGCAACACACGAAGGTTAGACTAACACACTGCCAGGTACTTGCTAAATGACGGTTGCTTAGAGTGCTTCCAGAATGGAATTCTGTCAGGCAAATACTTGAATCATGGAGTTTGAATGAGGTCAGACTAGAACCAAGACTCTCCACAGCAATCAACATTCAGGGAAGAACTTCTCATTAGCTGAGTTAAATCAGATGTATATTTAGACAGAGTTTGCACCAAAATGAATGTTTGTATGTGCACTTATGTTGTAGATATGTTCAGGAACACTCCCATAAAAGTAAGACTGTATTTTAAACTCAATCCCATTATGCAGGTAATTACCTAAGTCCCTATTTCAAAGCATTGACTATTCCCCTTCAAGTAGCATTTTTATTCCTGTATCTCCCCTCTGATTTAATTGAGTCCTTCTCTCTCAGGTAGACTCTTTGCAGGTATGCTTAGAAGAAAGAGAATTTTCTGTACAGAGACTTCCATGCCAGAGCTCAGCCTGTGAACGCTGTGGCCTTTTGAACACTCACTAACTGCATGACAAAACTTGAAACCTCTCTTCACAGGTTGACAGTTGCTTAAAGGCTACTTGAAAATTCTGGTGGAACGCTTGCAACTGAGTTAGGAAGAAACGGTCTTTATTTCCTTTATGATCAATAAGAAAATCCTTAATTGGCAGTCTTTCCCACTTCAAAATAAGCTTTGAAACACAGGTAAAATAGAAGTTCAAAATATGCAAACAGTTACAAAATCCAACCTGTGTTTGCTTAAAATATGAAAGGCTGAAGGGGGAAAGCTGGGGCTATAGTTAAACCTTCTGCTCATAATAGACTAATTTTTAATTTAAAGTAATAATTTTAGCCTATGCTAAACTACAGAGACATTTTCTTGTGGTCTAAGAGCACTCAGCACAGAAAATATCCACTAAAGCAAAAGCAGAGCTTATGTAGTACAGGATCCAAAATAACTTTCCAGTGGGAGAAATTATTACCCTGAGTTCTGCATGTACATTGAAAGGCACAAACCGAAATCTTTCAACTTCAACATTTGAAGTATTTTCTATATAGAACTTGCCTTTGCTAAGCATGTCACATGAACAAAAAACAAAGCCCAGCCCAACAATTTGCAGAAATACATATCAGCCTTCTGCAGATCTCTCCTGCACTGGTCTCCCTTGTTCTGAGCTCAGTTGGGGTCAGGTGAATGAGGTAATGCCAGCTCAGACAAAATTCAAGAAAAAATTGTACCAGTTATTTGCCTGAAGTAAGACAGAACTAGGTTGAAGAGAATGACAACATCACTCATCACCAGAGCCCGTCTATGTGCAAGGGTGGTTGGGCACAAAGAGCAGTTAAAACTTGTTTAAAGGAAATCAATAGATTCAATGATGACAGACCCTTTACAAACTCAACTAATTGTTCTATATAAATATATATATATGAATACACAAACATATCATATTGCCTTGTTACAGAGAGTTGTAAGTGAAAGGTCTTGGAATAGAGGTGGTGTTACAGAGGTCTGTACTGACAGAGCAGTCACTCAGAGGAAAGTCTCTGTCCTAACATGGCCTTCTGACTTTGCCGTGCAAATAAAAAATATATATAATACAATATATACAATATATAAAATATATTAAAAAAAAACCAAAACCAAAACCAAACGAAGTTTAAAGACTAAACCCGTTTCACCAGTAGGGAATATTGATGCCTGATTTCACAAATCATACCCTCTCAGCACAAACATGCCCTTGCCTTAAAAGCTTGCACCCCAAGAAAGACTGTCATAAGAACAATCTGCATCTCACCTTATCAACAATACCTTATCAACATGCCCTCTGTATTCCCCTTCTAAAAGAGTCAGAAAGTTCACAGGATTGTGTTGATTACAGGTCCCTATTAGATATGTTTATGTTGAATTCCTTTCCACACTACTTTGACTGTTTAATGAGCTGAAATATTTCTTTTTAAGAACTGTATGAGGATTATTTTTTTTCAGACTTAGGAGTATTTAAAACTGTCAGACTGATCATTAACATTCCTTTGTAAACTCCAATTTCAACAGTAAAACTAAAGTTACTTACTAAACTGCCTTAATTTTTCACTTGCACTAGCGAGCTCTCTATTCCAGAGAATTTTGATGCTGTTGGCAACCATCACACAAAGGAGGATTCCAAACTATGAATTATCCTAGTGATTGCTCCCAGGAATATGCAGCACATATAAGAGAGGATATAAAAGAACATAATAATCCTAAAAATATAAAAGTTTTTAATTTTATTCTTCATATGCCATGAAAACACTGCAGATGTCATCACTCTTTTGCATAGTTGCTGCAAGGCTCCTGCAGCTTCTGAGTGTTTGCACACAGCACAGTCAATTCATAACTCAGTTCAGGGTTCAGCTTACCAAATCTCTGCCAATCCTTACAAATATTTAGGTGAGGTATTAACTTAACAAAAAATGTTTCTGGTAAACACAGTTTCCAAACCAGAAACTCAAATTGCAACAGCAGCAAAAACACAAGGAACAAGCTATGTGTTCTAAAAATTTGCTGTATAAATAGGGCCTTTAAAAATATCAGAGGTTTTCGGAGACTTTGATTTGATATTTCCTCTTGCCTGCAAATTATAGTTGTTTTTTTTAGTCATTCCATGTGCATGAGTTCAGTTTTGCATCACACCTTTCCACAGATCTATACAGGTATGGCACACGCGCAGTTCTGAGGTACAAATTTGAACTATTGTACCCATGCTTCCACGAGCAATTGGCAGAAATACCAACTGTAGCCAGATGCTGCCCTTGTTATGGGAGTTAAATATGTATATCTCCAATGCCATGAGAACACCTACATGGATACAAACAAATAATTTAGTAAGTCACGGTGTTGAAGTTTGACAGGAATTTGTTAAATATGGTTCAAAATTCAGTACATTAGCTAATATACAAGATTAAGTACTTTTTTGCCTTTCCTTAGCCAAAGGCTGATTAAAAGTGAAGTCTCATCACTAGTGCCCATTAAAGGTTTAATTTTAACAGTAAATAGTATCTTTGAGCAGGAATAGTTTGTCATCTGTTTTGTAAGGACTGTTGGGCTCAACAAAATACTCTCCCAGATAAATGTTCTAGTTTTTTCAGAAACTTTTGCATGGGTTTCACCCAGTAACATTACAGAAATTTCTTGCAAGTGCCCCGATCTACACAAGCATGTTGTTTCTGCACACTCACATAAACCAGTTACTGCAAAATTATTTGTATTTAAGTATCTATTCAAAAATAGACCAGATTTCCTTTCAGGAATAAACTGCAATGAATGCTAACATAAATACAAAACGCAGATAATGACAGAATAGCAAAGGTAAAGTTAAGAATATGTGGATAGATTATTTTCTTTAACATTATTTTATTGACACAAAAATAGACAAGAGAAAACAATTTTGTATGCACAGAGAGTTGCACTCGAATGCATTCATCAATATCATTATTTCATATTCTTAATGGGTATATGTTTAAATAGACTAATCATTAGTTCTTCACCTCCAAGAAAGAAGAAATATTTCCTTTAAAAGCAAGAACAATACAGAGTCTAAAGAAGTAACATGAAGAAACACAGCCATATTCTGCGTTCAGGAATAGATCCACAAACGTGATAAAATTTTAGTGATCAGGAGTGCTCATATTCACATAATAGAGCTGAACCTTTGTCATAAAGACTAATGAGGATTTTATAGATACAGTGTGTACACACATGGGTATACACACAACTCTATCTGTATGTACATGCGTATACAGGAATACATAAAACTTTGTGGAGGGGTTAAGTCCTGTAGGGGAAATTCAAGCATTTTTTTGCTCATGAGTTGAAGAGATTGACTTCTTGGAGAAAAAAGCCTGGGGAGGAAACTCAGAGCAGAATAAAGTGTGCTTTGGATAAATTAACTTTGTAGGAAAGCAAACCAAAGAGAGTGCAGAATGAGGCATGAGACATACTAACATACCAGATATCCACAGATTTTCTCAGCTGAATTAATCACTGGCAATTTTACCAAAGTAATTTTACACTTTTGCTTTAGGACCGTGTTAGTCATAAGCAGAAACTCACCTACACTCCACACAACCCCACATCCATAGCACCAGGTCTCAACTACCTTGTCTGGCTGCACTAGACCTCTGAAGATCCAATGTAAAGCTCCAGGAAAAAGAGACGTATTTCAATCAGGTTCTGTGCAGTCAAATAATTAAGTTCTGCAAACCCCTTTAGAGCAGTTTTGGTGTAACACTGGAAGTGATGTGACAAAACTGGTGATGGCACTGAACAAAGTACTGTTGAGCCTGGAGAAAGACACTAGAGGATCAACAAGCAGCTCATCTCTTGCTCTAGTTAACAGTTAAAAGCGAGATCTTCATGGTTTTTAATTGTGGTGGAAATGAAAGTTCAGGGTTTGCATGCTGCATGTTAAATTGGATAGTTATAGCCAGATTTTAGAACCTTAAATAGAAACATACGCAAATTTTAAAACAAACCTGCAACTGAATAAGCCAAAATCAAAATGGAATGCTACTCAGTGTTCAATCTTTAAAATTACATGTTAATAGTATTTCTCAGATGCACTCAAGAATGAGCCATAGCTAATGGTCAAGCAGTATTCATTTTCCTAATCTAGTTCTATCCTCAATTTTCTCACTGAAACTTTGAAGCAAGGAGAAAGTAATGCAATGTAACTTTCAGCTTTACATGTGTGCCTATGACAGACACTCAGCTGAGGTCAATTCAAAATGAACACAAATTCAGGAAGGATGGAAACAAAGGGGCTGCTAGTCCTTGTGGTTTTACTACATCACCAAGAGGACCATTCTGAAAGTGAATTAATCCTGGCTGTTGATTGGATTAACTGCTAACTTGTCTTATCTCCTGCACTAAGAGATGACTTCTTCAGAGCGAAATTAAAAAGACTTTATTTTGCTATTAGTAGGGAGGTGTCTCAGATGAACTTGCACAAAAGGGAGGGAACTGAGCAGTTCTTTCTCTGTAGTGGATTGTAAAAGTGGGCTCACACTCACAGCTGGGATGAATTCTTCTGCCCTGGTCAGCCCATGGCCTTTGCTGCTAACTGTGACTGTTTGGGCTCTGTTATGTCAGGTGCCTGCCTGTGTGACGGACATTACAGATGAGATACAGGGTTTGGTCAACCTCTTTCATGAGAGCAATACTGTTCATTTACATGGGATCATGTTTATCAGGACTCAAGATCCCTTCACTCCCAAAGAGGAAGAATCAAATAGCCATAATTCCATCAGCACATAATATGTTAATGAATTAGCATATAATAGGATAATGAATTACTCTCTGTGGAGGTAGACTCCTAAGGTGACCAGAAGTTCATTAAAAATATGTTTTAATACATGAATGGGTGGTAGGCTCCATGAGGTTCATCCTATATTTAATATGTAAACCCGCCTGGTACAGATCATGGCACTAAAAAAATAAAAGGAGAAACAAACACAAAAAATAACCATGGTCAGTAGGGTAAGGGAAAGTCCAGATTCATATTCTTACCAACAACCTCAGAGGCAACTTGCATCAGTAATGGCAAAGCAACAGGTACATAGTGCTGAAGTGGCACAGACAGGGTATTCAAATAAAGACACTATGTTTATATTTAATAAGCACAGCAGGTGAACAATTGGATTTGAAACGGAAATTAAATGGGCTGACCTAAGAGCAGAGGCATTTATTGTCTAGCTCTGTGCTTTCTATTCCATGATTACTGCAAAGCTCTTTTGTAAACCAATATGAAGGAACACTTTACTGTGATTGTGCATCAGCTAAGCATGGTAGCCACAGTAGGAGATACAAAAACATTTTTAAAAGTCAAATTCAATCAGGTTTTAGCTCCAAGCTTTTATATTCCCTTTTCTTTTAATCTCTTTTCCTGCATGATGCCTGCTTTAACCCTAACTTTCTTTGCATTAATGTTATTTCTGGATACCTGATAACAGAGTAAAGTAGAAAAATTAGCAAAGACTAAGAGGGAGACAGAGATCTCATTCTACACCCCTCTAAACTAAACCAGAAATAACCATTTATCTGGAACCATAAAGCACCAAGTCTCAAACTGCAAAATTAACTCAAAGGGAAATAAGAGGAACAAAAATCTTTAAGGGTGTTACAATTTGTTTCTGATTACAGATGAAAAGTAGATTTATGAGTTGAGACCATCATAATAACATGAATACAAATACGAGGTGCTGCCAAGGAAAACAATTATGAAGTTTCCCCTACCTGATGAACAAACTTCAGAAACAAAGCAAATGAAAAAAAATGGGAATTATTGTCAAAGTTCTCATGGAAGTACTAGTGAATAGTTTCATCTTGTCTCCTGAATAAAGGATTTGTAGCCTTTAACCACTGAACATCACACACTTTACTGTCCCTAATGCAATCATTAGAGACTTCTTTGAGAAGCTCCTCAGACATAAGTCGTTTCAAAATAGAATGCAAATCATTGAAACCACAAGTAAAATAAAACAGATTATCTAAGTGAGGAACAGAGGATATGAAAGCAGGACAATACGTGTCACAGGTAATTATAAAGATGCATCTGGTCCCTAGTTACTTTTGACAAAGCTGGTTTTGTGATTTATGGCAGGTGCTTGTTTATAAACCTATTTGAGCACAGACACACTGAAGCACATTCATCATTCTGCCTGGTCTTCATTATTGGATAAACGTCATTTAAACAGAACCTGTATCCAGACTTCTGCTACCTTGACATAAAAATCAGGATCTCCTATTTGACTGCATTTATTTATTTATTTCCATTGACCTACAGAGGTGGGTTTTGTCTGACAAAGGTTCTACACTTACCCCACAATGAAAGCAACTAGAAGTGTGCTGAAGTTCAGGAAAAATTCCTGGCAAGCACCATTTCTTTTAATATCAAGATTTTTCTTGTGTGTGTGTCCTGCAGTTGAGTTCTACGGAAATGCAGGATAACCAACAAGCAAGTTTGAACAGCAACAACCAGAACTAACAACCAAAATGGTTTTGATTGTTTGGCGGTTTTTTGAAGGGGGTGTTGGGGTTTAGGATTTTTTTTTAGTTTGTTTTTTTTTTTTTAATGCACTTTTAAATCTGTAAAGTTTGACAAAGCCCCAAAGTTTTCTTATCCTGTACCAGGAAAATCTAGACTGTGGCATAGAGTTGTGCAGTCACCTCATGTGAACAGCACAATTTTAGTTCCTTCATTTTTATCTCACTGAATATTTCTCTGCTGGGAACAAAGCTAAACAAAAAAAGTCCAGCAAAACCTGTGAGAACAGAACCCTTTGTACATTGCTACAGTAAATACCTTGAGCCCACCCTGCCAGGAAAGGAAAATTTGCATAATGATATCACCTAGTTTTGTAAGTTTGGACTGTCAATAAACAGCTAAACATGGAAAAAGGAAGTTGAATGATTTAGAAATCATGCACAGCATGAAGTACATATTGAGGTTTTTTGGGAAAAGGTAGGGTAGTAGAGAACATGATTTTTAGTGTAGTCTTAGGGTAAATGCAGAAACCTTGAGGTAGCATGTTTTCATGCAAGGAGGAATGAAAATGTAAGAGAATAAAAGTTGAATGTCTAAAACTCAACTGCATCATATCCTTCCTTCTGTTCATTAAATTGTAAGTCCAAGTAGCTTCCCAACTCTTAACCATTACAGTACTTAAATAATTTATTAGAGGAAAAAAGATACTAAGAAATATATTTGAAAAGAACAAACAAAAAAGCTTTTTGATTAAAATTAAATCTTCAGCCTTTTTTTCATTGTGAAAGTCAAACCAATATTATGATATTCTTCAAATCAGAACACTGATTTCAATAAGCAAAATAGAGATACATTTTCTCAATGGAAACAAAACTTACCCCAAATACTATGTGTTATGGAAAAGGTCTTGGTCATCAAGTGATTAAAAATCAAAACATCAAGAGAAATTTTAGAAAGAGTTAAAATTTATAGACCATTCTAGGTATGGAATGAAGCATACGAATTATTGACTGACTCTAGAGCTATTTTGCTAGATGCTAACAGGTTGCCAGCATGACTACTGGAAATCTGTAGAAAACATAAAGAAACTTACAGAAAATATAAAGCATAAATGCAAGACTATTTCATTTTAATTTCAGAGTAACTCCGTGTATTGGACTAATATAATACAGCAAAACAACTCATAATACAAGGCTTTACAGAAAACCTTATTGGCAACAATGATGCCAACTATTGTAAGATGAATTTTTGATCCAAGTAATTTCTTCACTTCCTATTAAAGACTACCCATACAGGTTCAACTGTTACCTCCTTCCTGTAATTTGGCTGCTGACTGCAAGTCAGCTGGAATACTGCTTACCTGTAAATAAAGATATGTAATAACTTCTTGTTTTAACAGCACAACAGAGTTACTTAGAGTGTTTATTCATCATGAAATTGCATACTCAGCACACATATGCACGTTTTGTAACACTGATCTAATGACAATCCATGCATTTATCGATAATTTCAAGTCTATTTAACATAACATTATTTGCTAGCAAATATGAACAATTAATCCTTTGTCTTTGAGTTATAATTGTTCAACTTACTGTATTTGTTCAGTGTCTGAAGTTTATACTAAATCAATATACTTTTGAAGGAACACAAGGCCTACTTTACAGCACCACTGAAAAAAACAGTCACTGAAAAACCATCCAGAAGCCTTGTTGGCCCTTCTGCTGCCCCAGCACAGGATTAAATACATTTATATTGTTTCAAATAGGCACTTATTCGACCTGCCTGTGAAGACCTCTAGTGTTGACGTGAAGTGGCCCCAAGCCAAAATTAGAGTCTTCAGGTCAGGCTACCTTGCTTTTCATTAAAGAGAGTCTGTCATCTGGAAAATTATTTCCAATTTCTACTCTAAGGGGTTTTTGTTGTTACTATCATCGCCTGGAACAACGTAACCCTTGAGAGGGAGAAAACTTAAAAGAGGATGTTTGTAACAAGTCTCTCCTAAATCCTTTGTATCTTTACAGGGTAGGTCTCTCCCTTCAGGTTTGCTTTGAATCCAACAAGCCAGTCCTTTCCTGAACTGTACGGTCTGAAATTAAGCTGAGCAGTACACACCACTCCATCACTCTCTTCTATTCAGAGGCAGCCATTGCAGATGTGTTTTTCATTTTTCTAATCCCTTGCCAATCCTCCACGTGTTCTCAAAAATAATAACTGCAGATCTGAAGTATCCACAGATTAAGTTCATCACGCTCACCTGATTTAAGAGCTGTTAAGTACCCTGCTTTCTGTTCTTTCCTTGATCAAGATTCAAAGGTTTTCTGGTAATTGTTTTTTTTCCCCCACTGCTTCTGCTTGGTTGACTTTTTTTTTTGTAAAGGATGATGCAAAAAAAGAGGCCTTAAACACTTTCTGAGCATCATCTGTCAACAGCCTTCATTCACTCAGCATCGAGTGCACAGATTGCAAGTTGAGTTGGCCACTGTACATGCTGTGCAAGGGAAAGGAGGGTTTCTTCACTTCATTACAGTGCTGTGCATCCCTGAAAGTGCCAGGTACTCCAGCCAAATTTTACTGACAAATTGTATACATCAACCTCCCTTTGGCTTTACTGGAAGCACTGATTTTTACATTTCTGACTAAAATCGTGTGCCCTCTGTAACATTTCTAAATAAAGAACTGTAGCAAGATGACCTATTTTCCAACACACAGAAAACCCCAGAACCATTCAGTCAGGATTCTTACCATAAAATCCAGGTACACAAGCAATTGAGTCATATGTTAAGCATTTATGAATCCCGTTTCCCACGTTTTTCAAGGAGACCATTTTTTCATTTATTAAAAAAACCATCTCAAAGCAGAACAGTTCGCTACAAAGAACCACACGAGTAAGTGCAATAGATCGAAGTCACTATATGTGATTACCACTTCATTTTTTTTTGAGATTTTTTTTTCTGCTTATTTCACTGGATTTTTAAAATTCTCTTTCTTTTCAGGTCTTGCTGTAGTGGATACTTCTTTAGGGATTTCAGTTTCTAGGTTACAGAATGAGCGCTCCCCTTTCCTTAAGGTCTCATGTCTATTTTTAAACCTAACCTCTTTCCAAATCACATTTTTCACTTTCTGATGTGGAAAGAACCTTTTTTTATTTTTTTTCTTTTTTCTTTCAGCTTTAGCAATGAAAAACAACTCAAAAGAAAATTCCCTCATCTTTTAGTCATATTTCAGTTATCAGCAGTAGTTATCTGCCATCATTGCCATGGTAATGGACATGAAAGGAGCTAATATGGATTGTCCTTCTGCTGCTTATTTGAATTCTGATGCAAGGTGCTATATGGATATAGTCTGGACATATCACAGTCAAAAGAATGCAAAAATGCATCCTTCTGTGAATGGTTTGTATATAACAGTCCTGCTAAAGGATGATTTTGCATGTTTTCTGTGCTCAGAAGACCAGGGAAGGAATTGGAGAACACCCTCGATGGGGTGGGGATGGGAAGGAACAGTTACAAGGTGTTTAAGTCTGGAAGCATATGGTATTTTATTCCTTTCATTTCTCCTTAGAAATGCAAGGTGCATCAGTGTGCTTACATCCCAAACAAAGTGCCAAGAACAAAGGGCACCACACTTACGGAGGGGGGATCCAGGAGTATTGAACCAGAGAATCCTAAACCTTCCTGCTAAATTGTAAGAACTGTGAGGCAGAGAGATATCTGTTGTAAATTATCCAGGAATTCTTTCAGACACATTTCCACTGATGTAACCAACCAGGAGCAGAGATCTACAGGCAGATGTTACAAATGGGGGGAAAAAAAAAAAAAAAAAATTTACAACCAACGGTTCACTTAATCCACTGGAGACCTGATCCTCACCAGAGTCTTCGTGAAGCAAAAGTTAAGACAAAAACTTGCCCCATTCAGCATATTCAATAGAGAGAAAAAGGTGCAGTCAGGGAATCTGACAGAAAAAAATGGGAAAAAAAAAAAAAAGAAGAGAAGGCAGAGAACAGAACCTGCTACGGCACATGGGCAAAAGTTGGGCAAAAGTTACCGACAGGTCAGTAATGAGTCTTTGTACTAACCTCTCCCTGGGGGATCGGAACCTCAGAGAAAGTCTTACAATTCACACAGCTGTTTGTGAAGTAAGACTGGATGAACAGTTCAAATTCCCTTTTTTCCTCCTTGATGACTTTAAACATCCCACATGGCTCTTGTTTCAGAGAGGGGTTTATATGGCAATATCATTTTCACTTCAAAAAGTGTTTAGTTCACATTTAAGCTATGATAAATACAGGTTGTCTTTTCTTTTTGCCATCTTTACTTTGAGGCACAAACTGTCCTTTGTGTCTGTCAGGCCCCTGACTTTAATGGTCTACTCTCTAACAGTTCAAGAGAACATTTAATGAGGAGATAAACCGAGGTATCAACTACTTGGTGTAATACAGATTATCCTTTGTTCTGGCCTTATAATTTTAGATCACAATGACCAAACCACAAGTTAAATCTATAATTTGCCTTATGGATGCAACCTAGTCCTTTTAAGATTGGACACTTAAGATGGACACTTTTTTGGACACTATTATTAGAAATAATAGAAAATATCAATTACATTTGCAGAATACACATTTCTTAAATTGCAAACTGAAGTATACAAATCAGAGTAAATATGTTCAATATACAACATATGAGAATACACTACCAAAGCACTGACTTTCGTAGAAGCTTCTAAAACTTCTTACAGTTCTGCAACATAGCAATCATCTTCATTATAAGACTCAAACCACTTATAAACCTTCAAGGAGAATGGATACATCAACTCTAAATCTCAGATATTAGTTTTCCAGAAAACTGTTTTTGGATGTAACTTTCATCTCAGAAATGAGCATAAGCCATATTAATGGACAGATTTAATCAATTAATACAAAAAGAATTATTAATTTCATATCTGTTTAAACATAAATATTTTGTTTACCAAAGGCTTATAGGAAATGCTGTTCATGAAATATCTTTAGATATTTGCAGAAGGTTACTTCTCTTCCCCCTCCTCCCTAAAGAAACCAAAACAAACCAAAAAAACCCCACAGACAGGGAACCTGTGGAAATTAAAATTAGAATCCTCAGTGGTTTGGTTCATACTCTAAGGTTTTTATGAGGCATAATTTGCAAAACTATAATTACCTGTTGAAAGAGAAGAATGGGGAATTTAGGTAATTCTAACTGTAGGAATACTACAAAAATTGTGTAAGAAAAATGCTTTGCAGTCAGAATATCTCAAGTCTTGTATATTTTTATTTTACGATCCAAAGCCAGTGTGATGACCTGATGCTGCCCAGTCTCAAAATATCCAAACCAACCACCCTACTCACACCAGTTATGTCCCAAACAGCTTGCACCCCATCCTAGTTAGCAGGACATACCCATACCGTGCATTTTGTAGGGCACAACTCTCAGCTTTTCTGAAGGGACTTGTGTCACATCCTGCTCTGAGTTTCTCCAGGGTCCATAGTAGGTGGAATGGTAAGATAAAAGCCCCAGTTGGCAAGATAAAAAGGCCTCTGTTTCAGCACTGCCCTTCTGGTCCAAAGGGGTAGGGGGTGGATGGGGGGTGAGCAAGAAGAGCAGTAGCTGAACCATTAGAAATCTTTTCCCTAGAACAAGCTGTCACCATCTATTCTCTTGGTTGTAAAGATTTACTATGGAGACATATCTTAAAAATTAATTTTAAATGTTAATGGAAGTGAAATTGGAAGATAATCTCTGTTGGCCACACCAACTCCTGCCAGCCCCATTGACAGGATTAACAACTGAGGATCAAACTGCCTTGGAGAAGTAGACATCTGATAAAAAAATTTAATTTATCTTGAAAATTAGGCTGAAAGAACCTTGTGAACTTCAGAATACAGTCAAAATCTGACTCCTTTAACAAGCTCTCCAGGATGCACAACCTTAGTATCTAAATAGATATGCCTGTAAGGGAGATTCAAGAGGAGGAGCCAGCTGATGGAAATCTGAATAAAGGGTACTGTAACCATAACTCAAAGTGTATTACTGCAATGGTGGATACTTAAACACACAGGTTACTGAGGAAACCCTTCTGTATTTATAAGCCATAGCTTGTAATCAGACATTTTCCAGCTGCATGCATTAGCTAGTTTGCTAGCAAACCTGATAGAAATTAACAGACTGTGCAAACAGAGCCACAATGCCTCGTGTGCTTCCCTTGCAGTATATTCTTAGAAAATACAGCAAGCTCTCTTCACGTAAGCTCAGCCTCAAAGGCTTTAATAAATGAGACTCCGTGGCACCTTAAATAGCCCATTAACAGGAGTAGAAGATCAGAGAAAGTCTTCATGCCAAACAGCCTGTGTGACAGGCAACAATGCCATGCACGTGTTCTGAATACTCGTCTGGCATTATCATGAACAGCTTCAGGAGCAAAGGCAAGGAAGGTGGAAAGGTGAAATCTGCTTATGCCAAGCAACCAGACTACTAAAGGCACACACAAAACCTGCCTGAAGTAACACATGTTGTAGAAAACATCAACCACGAGATGCACGGGGCACAGGATGGAATTTGTAAGAAGTACATTTCAGGTGTGTGTTTGTGTATTTCACATGGTACTGACAATCAATGTAATGTAAGAAATAACTCCAAACTAACTGTCTACATTACTGGCTTAAAAGCAATCATAATAAAATAAGATAATCTTAACTATTCTTGGGCTGCCAGAGAGCTCTCTAATTGCTCTATTTAAATTGTTCCGTTTCAATTAAATTGAGGAGGGGAAAAAAAAGTAATAGAATTAAGTGCTTCACTATTTACAGTCCTTGAGTGAATACAATTCACGTAATCTGTGTAGGATCCCTATTAGCAGGGCTCACAGTATGAAACCATAGTGATTAAATCATTAAATCATATCTAGGAAGAGTGAACATTCCCATTGATATGGGACGCCTTGATGAGATTTTAAATAATTAGAATCATCAAGTGCTTTTATGAATAGTAAGGATTCTGAAGGCAGAAAAGGATTTAAAAATTGGGGGTGTTCACACTGTTTCTACCCTAATACGTTTCACTTTCTCTTTGGTTCATCAACCCTGATACAATTTGCATCCACTTTCAGTCATTAAATGGTAGTTCAGCTTTTCAGTGTTTCAAGCCCTGGTCATTAAAATGAATTTAGATTACCTATTCCCTCTGCCCCTCCTATCTTTTCCTCAAAGAGAGCACCCTTTTCAATAAATGACTCTCAAATTGGTGTTAGGATAGTAATTTCTAATTTCCATGGTTACATTTCCCAAAAGAGCTACTGCTGATAAGAAAAACACATTGGAGAATCAGAGAACAGGAATAGTGTAGCTGGCTCTTAGCTTTCATTTGGGGGAGGAGGGCTGAGGGTGAATGTTATTTGGAATTTTTTTTTTTTACTCTTTTTAGTAGCTTGGTAGATCAAACCCAAGGCCAGTAAATGCATCCATCAAAACATGGATCTTGTCCCACAGATCTTGAAGATAGGGCCTTACCAACTTCTTTCAACAGTTTTGGAACTATTAAAATACATAGAAAAGTGGAATTTTATCAATAACACAAATTGTCCAGTGCCTTATCAATACATAAGTATTGCTGCAAAATCAGGTTGTGGTGTGACATCATGAATAGGAAAGGCCCCAGCTAAAAGATCAGCCATGGTCGTCTCACAGAGATGAGGTATATGAGGATATAACAACCAACAGAGTTGTTATTTTCACAGGATGTATTTTATAACACATCAGCATATTGGAAAAGTGTCACACATTTCAATTCAGACTTCACACTACAACTTCTTTGCAAATCAAAATTAGAGGAGCACAATTATTCCCACTGAAGATAAAAGCATAAAATAATGTTGAGTAGAGATTTGGTTTTGCATTTTAACATCCTTGTTTTCTTTAAAATCTTAGATCAGTCCTGCAAAAGTCTCTCTAACTTTGAGCTTGACTTTTGCACTCGAAGCTGTTGGTCAGCCAGAGCAGAAAATAACATATTGCTTAACCTACCCTTGTAAAAGATCAGACTGAGTTCAGGTTTGCCACAGAAATTATGCAGCTCAATATGATGTGTCACATTAAAAACTACAACATTATTTCAGAAGTGCCTGTTGACACAATAGACAAAAAGCTCCTTTGAAGCATTCATTGGCTTATTTGGAAATCCTTCCTAGTTCGTGGATCATTGACCTGAAAGATAGGCTTATCAGAGGAATACTGAGACAGTCTTTTCCCCAGTGGCATAAAAACTCTGCTATAGTTTTAGAGGTTCTCTTTAGTCTTCTCAGCAAATTCATGAGGCTTGAAGTTCTACCCATAAATAAATAAAAATTCAAGAAGGGTGACACTGGTTTTTTTTCCTTAGCAGAAGAGAATGTTGTCGCGATTATGTAAAATAAACCTATTTTAAACCTAATGCTTTGCAAATATTATGAAAAAGATACCTATAAGGAAATATTTTATTGATGATTTAATATTCTTTCCAGCATAGCTGGAAATTTCGCACCTCTGTCTTCATTAGGAATGTTTATCTATTAGTGTGAATTAAATCTGACCAGCATTTCCTTTCACATAGCAGGAGAGAATTAAGGAAATTGTGAACACTTTTTAAACTGTGGCATTGCCTTTTTAAAAAATGGGCAGAGAAGTAGTTGGCAATGTTGTTATCATTAAAACAAACTAAAATAAAAGATTTTTCTACACCATGAGATTGTGAACTTCGAAAAAGAGAAATCAAATAATGACCATATCTCTTCTTTTCCTTTGCTTCTACTTTTCGTCATAAATGTAGGTTTATAAATCATTGGTATATTTTGCAATCAGGGCCCCCTGCTTCAATTTCCCCTGTTCTTGTGTTGGTTTTTTTCCTGTGCCAGTCACTGTTCTGGCTGGTTGTTACACTGTTAATCCCTGCCTTCACTTTGTTCCTCATTAAGTCATACTAAATTGACTTCATTCTGAACTGCACCTTGACCAGCTACAGAGTTTAGAAGTTTAACTACTGATAATTCTCTGAAGTCCAAGTGTCAGGACTGCAGCACACATTTTCTGTGTTTATTTGCTTTTTTTGAAGAAGCCCTGTGAGTTCATTAGGACCTGAAGAAATAATTTAAAAAAGCCACCTATCTTGTGTCATTGGCAAGTGTCAGCCAGCTCAGGAGCTGAAAAAGTTTTGTCCCTTTGATCAGCTCTAACAATAAAATTTCCTCATAACAGTGTGGCTCTTTAAAAAGAAAAAAAAAAAAAAGAAAAGAGAAAAAGAAGGTCTGCACTCCACTGTAAATATTTCCTCTAGAGCATGAAACTACCTAGAGTGTTCAAAGCATTTGTCTTTCAAGAGGAGTTTCACAGAGACAGATCTGGGTGGAAAAACACATTAATGGCAATAGAATAACTGCAAATATTGGGAGAAGGGGCAGTATTTTTGCAACAGTTGGGTGAATTTGCTCTCAGATCTATTTCTTTAAGAGAATCTAGCTCTATTAATGAGTACTAGAGACTCTGGTATAAGGTTTCAGTATGACCTGATTGAAGCCTTAGTAGGTTCCATGCACCAGGTGAATAAAGGAGACCTCTTAGCATTTCCACAGCTCCTTAAATGAAATCAATGCACGTGAAAATGCTCACAGTGACTCTCTGTAGCAGCTGTGTACAGGTTACATCACCACAGACAGTAATTCAGGCTTACATGCTGCCATGTCCTTGTTGTAAACTTAAGAAACCCCTGTGAACTTAGCCAGAGCAGACTGCAGTATTTCAGTGTTGGAAAGGAACAATGCAATTCTAGCTAAACCACCACACAAAACCATATGGCATTGTTGAGAATGTGCTCCAAAATCTCTGCACTAACACGTGTATTACACAGAGATTGAAGCACTCCTTTTCAAATGTGTTAATAATTTTACTATCAGTTGCACATATACATATAAATTACAGTAGAAAATACAGCTTCCATGTATTACTATCAACTGCTGCAGTTCCAAACTGTTGCCTCTTAGAAACAATTTCAGACAGAAAGTTCAGAACAAAAAAGTAAAATTGACTTAAGCATTTAATTATTTTGCCATAATCTCTTTGTCCTACGCGTTTATGTCTTACAAAACATTAATAATTTTGTAAATATAGCTATAACTAAGCTAATAAAAATGCTCTGCCAAATGGAAGAGTAAAGCCTACATAAAAATGTAGATGGGTACTCAGGAGAGATGATACTCATCGATCTCCCAAAAATATGCTTGCCTGTATAAAACACAGCAGTTAACACTGCTTTATATGACTCATAAGAGACTATGTGGCCATGAAAACAATGCTTGCAAATGATGCTTTTAGGGAGCAGTAAGTTGAAGGTATAATGGTTCCTGCTAGTTTAGAGGACAGTAAAACAAATATTACCATATTCTTCACATTTGTCACAGGGACACCTTGAAAGTTAATCCAAATTAACAAGAGGTATCAGTTTAAACTGCATTCATTAAGCAGTATTAAATCTTGATATTGACACTCTCAGGATTAGAAATATGGACATGTTACTGCAGCTTAACAAGCTAAGCCCTAGTAACAAGCTTTGTATGTACTCATGCATTATAAAATGGGAGGTAAGATGAATTAATTTAAACCTCTTAGGTGAATATATTTAATATCACAGTTGGTGTGTACTAAAAGCATGTGCACAAAGACATACTGCAGCTAAGCCCATACCTAGGAACTAATTAGTAAATGCCTATCTAAAAATATTTAGACCCACTCTGACCATTGCAATTTTTTTTTTCATACTTAGCCTCCAGAATATTTTTCAGTGTGAGGATTCTAAGGATATAACTTCATAGTCTTTACCTCAGAGTTTCTTTCATCTGTAAAATGAATGTTCTTCTGTTGTTAGTAATGGTACTTAAATGAAATGGCCAAACAACCTCAACCACCTCTGCTTTCCAGCATCTGCATCTTGATGCTCCTTTAGTCCACTGGTCCTAGGACCAGCATCTGCTGGTAGAAAGAAGTGTGGAGTTACCCAATTCCTAATTCAATTGATTCTGAAATAGTTTTGAACAGTTCATCGTTACCTAACCTTGCTTCTTGTAAAGTAAGCTGCCTTATAATGTGCTACTTAAATCTTTAAAAGAACAAAAAATAAAGAATAGTGTAATGATTAACAGGAGAACCTGCAATCAGTTCTGAACAAATCCATTTTTAAAAATGATTTCACGTACAATATCTCGCAAATGCAATGAAAAGTGAACAAACTGGCACTGTGAACCAAGAACTATGTCTCACTTATTGCAAATCTCAGTCATTAGTGGGGAAAGAAATAATGTATTATGATTGAACACAAAGCTAAAATAAATCTAGTCAATGCTTCATAGGCATTTAAGATCCTGACTCCTTTCTTTGAAGGTAACAAGCTATTTTCATTAACATACATACCTAGAGGAAAGTAAGTGCCTTTTTAAAAGCTCTCAGGTTTAATTTTAGGCATACAAAGTTCTAAACATCAAAGGAAAAAAATCAGTTTTAGGTGACTCATTTGGTCTGAAACAGTTTGAGCTGTGAGCTCTAGGCCTTCCTCAAAGCCTTTTTGTGGAAAAGGGAGAGAATTGGGCAGGTCACAAAATTAAGCTCTTTCCTGCCAATCAGGTCAGACTGGTGCACCTTGCAACCTCTGAGTAGAAGCTCATCGGCTTCAGATGGATCTAAGAATCAAACCCCAATTCAGAGACTCCATCAGCAATGATAAGGCAGGGTTTATGAAGCCTCTGAGCAGATCTAAATCCTGAGGGCTGATGAGTTTTCTCTTACATCAATTTTTAACCTTTGAGGGTAGTGACATTGCTGAGACCTAAACATGTGCTGTGGCCTGGTTGGGGACCAAGATGTTCAGTATCTTCTCAACCAGGCTATCACAGATAAAGTTCTGCAGTAACATTAATTCATTAATTACTTCTCTTTACGTAGTCACACATTATCCATTGAGGAAAAAGAAGACGTCTCTTTTTAATTGCATTTGCCTTGGAGGATCTCACTTTCATAGACACACTAAAGCCAAGCACTTAAAATGCCATTATTTTGAAGGAGCAACTTCTAATATTGAAATGTAACATGTTATACATAAAGAAATATGTTTCATTTCAAAGGCCTTATCATCCATGTTATTATTATATTAGTTAAATCCAAACATATTTTATGTGGAATACATATTATTAGTGCTCTGAAATATTACATCTGTTTTAGTTTCATCTCACATCTTGGCTAAAGAGCACGTGTATAACACACTAGACACATTACATAACAGACTAACTACACTACAGAGCATCCTGGTCACACAGATTCACCTAAGCCATTATTTATGGATGAGAAATCCTTTTGAAAAAGTCTTTTGTAACCTTCCCATCTTCAGTTGCTCCTTGAAATAAAAAAAGGAAACTAAGAAATCACTGAGTGAAAACCAAAACAAAAAAAAATATTTTAAAATTTAATACATTTTTTTCCTATTACATATTTTCACTGGAAAAGAAAATATTGCTACAAGGGCATTGGGAAATTTCTCTCCTGTTCGTTTATTTTAGTGAATCATAATAAAAAAATGTATAAGTGTAATAACTGCTATGGAGTACTTAAAGATTTTTTTATTGTACTTTCATGACACACGTACAACTTTAATCCCAAAGCAATGTATTTATTCCCTATTTAGATAACTTGCCTCTTACAAAAAAAAAAAAAAAAAGTGGAAACACCACTGATAATTGATTCACTCAAGTCAAAAAGGAGACCATCAGAGGAAGCTTAAGGTGGTGGGAAAACATAAAACCAAACACCTGTTCCCATCTCAGCAGTACAGGCTTTTTACTCCACATGTAAACTTGTGTTTTTTCGTGATTGAAAGTAAAGCCCAGTGGAACAGTATTTGCCAATAACAACAGAAATGTTTTCCTTCCCATTTCCATACAGAGTGACTCTGCAGGTATACACATGTGCATATACTAAATGTATACCTATAAAGAGCTGTCCTTGTAATCACATTTTCTAAGCCCACAGTTCAGTGAACTGTTTATTTTTTTTTAAAAAGCATTTGACAGAATACCTGTTCAAGATATAATGACATATAGTCTCTTGGAACTCTTCAGTGCATTGTGAAAACATCTATACCTGTGTAAACATAACTCAGTGAGTCTTTCTCACTATCAGGTCTCTTCATGCATATTAAAAAAGCACATTCACCCTGATATCAAGTCCTCTGTTGGTAGTTATACATTAATAAAGCCTAAACTTTACCAGATTTCTTAAAGTGCCACCATTTTTCCAATAATTAAATTATTTCATAACACCTACAGTGTAATTTTATTGACTTTTAAGATTAGTCAGTTAGTCTAGAAAAGACAACCCCTTTTGCACAGATTCTAATTCAAAATTTAAGAAAGCCAAGGGATAAGATTGATTTGTGATTTTTGATATTAATGTACAAAAATAATTAAGCAAAAGAATCCTGAGGAAACTGCATTCATCTCTCTCACACAAAAAGCATATCTGATTGTTAACTAATCCTGTGCTTAAGAAAAAAAAAAAAAAAAAACACAACTTGAGAAGAAATGGGAAGCACTAGAAGAATCACTGTTAAAGAACTACAGAACCCTTTTTAAAGTGCTTTAAATTTTCTGAGCAGACAGTAATTTTGCTCCATACATAAATAGAGACAGGGTTTGTATACTCCACACTTGAGAGAATCTACTTTTCTAACTCAGTTTTATCAAATAATGAGGTTAGTTACAATAGATTCAATTGTAGCTTGAAAATGCTTAGCAATTTGCTTGTCTGAACATTGAGACGATTTCTTCAAAAGGTCAAAAATTAAAACTGTGGGAAGTCAGAGCAAAAAGTAATTCTCCAAATTCAGTAGCTTAGCAGAAAATACGAAGAGAAATGAAGTTTATAGTTTGAATCGTGCTTGGCCTGTAGATAAGAAACCTGAATTCCACTGAAAATAAGCAGTAGACTAGATATGGTCCGAGAAGAAATTAAAGTGAAATATTGCCGAAGTGAAAGGAAAGGTGTCCACAAGGACAGACACAATATAGCACAGGAGAGAGGTCACACCACACTGTAAAGGCAGAAATGAAGGATCAAGTGTTAAAACATCACGGACAGCAAAACACATACCGTTCCTTTGTGCAGGGCAGAACCCTGGATAGAAGTGCTATTTTGCGAAATTTTAGCAGTAATGGGTTTAACTATGAAGGAAAAGTAATAAAGAAGGCAAACACTTTCACCTGGAAACCTGAACTAGGGCTGGCTTAAGCTGTGAGGAGCAAGTACTTGCAAAGTACAGCATTCAACACCGCCAAGGACTGCTCTGTGCAGCTCAAGTTGTGGTTCTTCACAGGTACATGTGCCAACACCACCTTAGAATTCCCAGTAAAATGTCAAATCTCCACCAAAACCAACAGCTGTTCTGGACCAAGACACGTGGAAAAACGTCTGCTGACCCCTCTTCTCAAAGCGACTGAACCAAAGCCAGTGTTTTGTAGCTCCTTTGAGCGTCACCACTCCCTGTGCACACACTGAATGACTGACCCCGAGCCTGACACTCTCCAGCATGTCTTGATAAACTGGACCAATACTGGAGTGATTGTAGATCTATACCATAGATACCAAACCATAAGTCTCTAGAAACAGCAGCCACTCTGTAGTCATGAGGTAGCCTCACTACAAATAGGCCTCCAAATATAAGCCATTACAGATTAAGAATTAATAGCAAGTCTAATAAATGTTTTTAAGTTATGCAGAAAAAAGAACCTTGTCATTCCACCAAACAAATGGATTTCCTATAGCAAATATAACCAAACAGACCTTCACAGCTGGCATACACCATTACATTTCCATTAACTTTAATGAAGAAACTTCAACCTCCATTACTGAGATCAAATATAGTTAATACACTTGTCATACATGATATGTCTCCTCTATACCTTTCAGGCAAAAAATATTCAGTCCAGACTTCATGTAAAAACATTTTAAAAATCCAAGTCTGCAATTACAACACTGCATAGGAGACATAGGAGAAAATATGAATTACTTTAAAAAACTTTCGGAACGTAGCATGTAATTAATCAATGTCACATTTATGATGTAACAAGCAGCAAAAGAGTAGAAAACATACGGCAATTTCTTCTTTGATAGATGAGAACAAAGAAAAGAGTTACATCTGAGCATCTTTTTCCCATGCTCTCATCTTCTCTCATCCCAGGTAAGACTTGACTCGCTTGCCTTTAATTACCATGATGCCAGATGAAAAAAAAAACAAACTTCAAGATAAGAATAGAGCAAAAGGCAAAGGCAGCAGAAAGTGTCAAAGTGGCAGCAGTGCCCCCAGAAAAGGCTGTGCAAGCTGTGACTCACCCTGTGGGAGATCAGCCTCTGCCTCAGGATGCTCGGGACAGGAAGGAATTGCTGTGTCCCCGCTGGCTGCAGGAAAGTACCCTGAGGAATAAACAAAACAAAACCAAAGAATAAGGTCATAATAAATTAAACTTTCTTCTTGCATTAAACAAACTTGTGCTGTAAATGTCTTTGCTGTAACTGATCAGAGCAGTGTAAAATTTTTCTGCCCCCAAAGTAGAGAAAACACCTGATTTTTCATTTCTCAATTCCTTCCCAGCAGTTTTCATTTTGCTTTTAAATTTGACAAGAGGAATGAGGAGGAGAATCACAGACAAGCTGGCCTAAAGCAGCGCCACCAGGGTCCCAGCCCCACAATTTGGAGGCCGCCAGGCTCCCCACAGGCCAGGGTCCCAGCAAGCAAAGTCCCATCACAAACCAATCCCTCACCTAAACCCCACAGAGAGCATGGATTGTGCCAATAAAGAAGTTTCTGAAAACACATATTTTTTCAGTTGTAAGCGTATAGAAAGAATGCAGGAGGAAAAAAACCCATGGTTTTTTAAAAGCTGACTTCCATTTTATAAGAGGAACAGATGTTTTATCGTAATTAAAGCTCATCTTTTTTGTACAAGGTGACTTTTGAAGCACGGATATACTCCAAGTAAACAACTTTACTGTATTGTTTTCATATGATACTGATGATCCATAATTTTCCTGTAAACTAGTTTATACTCAAAGTATTATTTAAAAAAAAAAAAAAAAACAAAAATCTATTTCAGTTTGTATGGCTTTTCATTCTATTGCTTACACTCTCTGCTAAGCCCTAAATAATTACTTTTACTTAGTATGTCTTCAATATTTATGAAAACTTCCTCCCTATAATATAAAAATGAAGCATAGACATCTGAGATTAGTAAGCAAATGAACCCAATGTTGAGTTGATTAAAACCTGCTTAGCAGCAGAGTACCACATTGTCACACTCACAGAAGCAATTTTACATAGTTAGAACTATCCAATTACTTTTTCAAATATATTAGTGAAGTGCTGTAAGCAGTGCAATGTGCTAGTTTAAACAACACGCAGTAAAATATCCATACAGTTAAATAAATCACTGTGTCAAGCCCGGCCCTGTTCTAGCACTTGTCATGTCAAAGTCAGCTCAAGGTCAAGTTCCTGAGGCAACTCCAGGATGTTTCCAAGTGGGAACCCACCGGGTCACATTCGTGAATACAGATGCAGGGCAAGAAAGAAACAATGAACATCACCTATTAGGGCAAGTCCTCTGTCCCACCAGAGAATTTACCGAGTAAAACACGGTGCATGTTTCCAAACGCTTATTTATCTTGGGATTAATTTCCTCGAGGTTTCTGTGCTGACAAAACCAATAAAATTTGTGCTGACAAAACCAATAAAATTAAGTACTCTTAATACAGGTCATGGACTACTGGCAAACTAGCAAGACTTGTTAGGCAGTCTTGACAGTTATACAACCACATCTGTAGACTAAACGTATCTAATCTGAACAGTAAGATAAAGATGCTGCTATGATAAAATTTGCATGAAACCTGGGAGGAAAAGGAGGTTGATAGGTTACTCATCACCAAAACTACCAGAGAATCCTCCAAACCTACACATTTCTGGAGCTGTGGCATGCTGACGTGCTTTTCCCCAGCTTAGGACAGCCCTGATTATAGGCAATTTTCTGTAGACAACATCAATCTGTTGATTAAAACCTACATGTCAGAGAAAGCACAAACCTGACTGTGAATGTGTGAATGATTCATTATCCAGATGAAAGGAGAGTTCTGCTTGACTGCATACAAGCATTACCAACTTGTTTTCTTCCAGTTTTATGACTATCTGCCACTTTATTTTAGTAAGAATAGCATAGCAAAGAGAAGTACCATTCTTCCTTTCCTTCTCCCCTTTCACTTTCAGCTGGAGGATGTCGTACATGGCTGACAGTTTTCAAATGAAGCATTTGTCATGTTTAAATCAGAATAACATTAAAGTCAGAACCCAACTTGATTTTGTGATAACAGGAAAGTCTCCACCCAATTGTTTTCTGGTAGAATAGGAACGCAACTCATTTTATTTGATGGTTTATCCAAAAGAAAAAAATGCAACAAACAATTACTCTCCTAAAATCTGCATCTTAAAACCTTCCATTTCTCTATTAGTTGTCAGTCTGGGTTTTACACATCTGAAATTATTTAAATGCTAGAAGACCATAAATACACGTTAAATCATAAGTATTCAAATCAATCCTCTTTTTTTTTGTGTGCCTCAGCCTTCCTTCATATCATGGACATTGGCTCGATGTGGCAGACTTCAAGAGAGTCAGGATTTTTCTTTGGTTTCAGTGAATGTTGAGAACGCTCGAACCAATGATGCTTCTACAACTAAAGTGATTTCAAGTGGTTTTGCTAATGAATTCTTAATCTAGTTTGGTGGAAATGTGCATTAAAAATAATACCGAGTTCTGGGATTAACATTTCAGAAAGCAATAAATGAAATGTTTGAGTTCAGAGCAGAGTGACAAAGGTGACCAACATTTTTACTTATAATGAAATATTAAAAGAACTAGTGAACAGAGCTGTACTGAGCAATAATTTAAGGGTTATAATGGTAGAGTTACTTTTCAATAGCAGTCCTTGGAGAATATAAGATAGAAAAGAGGTCAATGAAGTATTCTAATCAGCTGAATCTAATAGCAATGAGAAAAATTGAAGTAAAAGAAATTCAGAGAGAATGCTGTGGAAAAAAAAAAAAAAATTTCCAGAGTAGTCTCACTTGTGCAATAATCTAGTTGAAGGAAGGAAGAGTAATAGAAACCCCACAGCAATGAAGCTTTTAAAAGTAGATCTGAAGATAAAGCATAATGAAAAATTCCCTCTAAGTGGCATTACCTATCAAGTCACACCTGTACCTGAGTTCCACTGCTGAGTACTTAGCTCTGTTGTTATTTTAATACCATTAGTCAATGATGTGTCATAATGCTCTATTGCTGTGGTGACATTTTTGAAAACACAGCTTTTACAAGTATCTCTGGGAACAATAAAAACAAAACCGTTTGCAATTTGCAATTCAACATAAATAGACACAATTTAAAAATAAGCTCTCTATTCAAAAATGCTATATAGCTTGTGAAAAGGCTATTTTTCAGTTTGAACTCCAGACTACATTACCCTTTCAAAATATCTAATTTTTCAGCTGCAGAGGAAGGTGAGGAAACATTGTGCAAAAAGGAGAGTAACTGATGGTAATTTTTAGCGAAACAGAAATTTTCACCTCTTCTATGTTGGCCATTTTGTTGTCAGCAAATATGCAAGCACATCTTATTTATAGCTGTTCTGATCAACACCACCCAGACAATTGTTTTTAGTTCAGTGAGTTGTTCTGGACGCTATAGAATAATCTGCACTAAAATCTTAAGCATTCTAATTCTGCACTTCTGCAAGTAGAATAATGGGCACTGTAGGCTGACACACGACAGCAACTGTAGGCAAAAAAATTTACAATCAAGATGCCTTATACAGAAGAAGGCCTCAGCTGGAAGTATTTCACAGGTAACTGCTTATTATGAGTCCTCATTAATGCTAAAATGGAATGGAATCCTTATGGAAACTTGTAAAAAACAATTTTAAAATAATTGAATTCAAAGTTATGGGGCACTTAAAGAGTTCTCTAGAAGCCGGTGGAACAAGACTACAGGGAAGGATAAAGATTAAACAAGTAGCTTTTTGCTGCCTTAAGAAGCCATCACCTCTGAACTGGCTGGATCCACTTAAGAATGCTTTTATCTTGATAACTGTAAATTGTCAATAATTGCACTAATGCCACCGTTTACCACAAGGAGTTCAGTTACAAATGGATGACTCAATGCTTAACACACACCTTTCAAACTGCCTTTCACATATTTGTGTTAGAATAAAGGAACGAAGACAACACTTTTAATATCACTAAAATTTAAACGTTAAAAGTCAAACAGCTTTGGTAGGTACATGCACTTCTGACTTGACTCTTCTACAAATGGTGTTATAATGATTTATGAAATTAAAAGGCTTTGAGCTATTCACTTGAAACTTGATTTAAAAATTAACTTTTTAAAAGATACTGATTCTCTTTCCTTAATTACAGACAAAATTGAGATTGTCTGTTAAATAGCTTCTGGTTATAAGGGAAGGTCTTACATAGGTCTTAAACACAAAGGAGTAATAATTCTAATGAAGTTCCTCTCTTCATGGTAACAGAGATCAAGAACATCCTGCATCTGATGAGGACATGAAACTACAAAGATGCCAAAGTTAACTCCCTCTTACAAAAAGAAACAAGTTTTATAGAACCAAAGTGCCATGTTTCCTCACAAATGTCTGCAGAAGTCAGATCTGCCAGCAAGGAAAGATTTTCGTGGTTTATGTCTATAAATTTTGATTTTGGGGAAAGAGTCTTACATTATTACAAAATACCACATTTTTTTACGTGAAGTCAAACCACAAACACAACATCCCAAACTAATATTCCTGCTCAGTTTATGGGTGTTGTCATTAGAGATGGTCAGTAGACACTGAGAACGCTCAGAAATAGGTAAATTCCTACTGCAATGCACACTGAATAGCAATCCCCCTTTTTTATTGTTATTTTAGCACGTTGAGTGGGTGTCAGAGACCAGCACGTGCTCTGTAATTTAGTGTTTGTCTGTACAATAATGGCCTCTGTGGTCAGCAGCTTCACTGCTGGATCATAATAATGGATGATGCCTAATAATCATCTCTCACCCGCTACCCGAATGGCAATTACAGCCATTTCCTCACTGGAAACTGCAATCTCTCCTTTATTTGGCACTAAAATTATTAGCTCTTTTAAGGAGTTGTAACATGGATTAATCAATACAAAAGCTGTTTATATAGTCCTGATAATGATCCATTATCCCTTAATCTGATTCTTGAACTTCCTCAGGGTATGAAGGCATTTTTTTTTTCTTTTAAAATGAATATCATATCTTTAGTAATGGCACATGGAAAACCTAAGTAGGCTCTCTCCCCAAGCTATATTACCCAAATCATTTTGTCTGTCAAGACAAGATTCATTTATGGAAAATAATTATATTCAGGAAAGGGAAGTAGTAACATAATAATGTATCTGCCTAATACAAACAAGTTTAAAGTGAAGCCTGACCTAAGTGTTTGCTGAAATGTTGGAATTAAAAAAAAAAAAAAAAGGTCTGTTGGGGCACAATAAATCATAGCATCCACTTACAAGCCTAAAATAACCTGGGGAGTGTTAGAATCTATTCCTAGGCTTGACTGTGTCATGGATGGATTGCAATCAGTACTGTGGATGTACCCTGTGATAACTTGGAAATGATGGTTTGTCACTTTGAGTGTTAAAGTCAGTGCTTGGCAGAGTTTGGCTTTTGAGTTCAACTTGATGTTGGTTTTATCTTTGCAGTTCTCTGGTTATTCATGTCATATGAAGTAATAAAACAAAAACAAACCAAAGAACCCCACCCAACCCCTCAACACAGCATGGGAGGAAGAAAGATGTGACTAATGAAGTAACTACGTGACAAGAACCACACAACTATTTAGAGTTTTACAGGTCTGCTTTTGAGCAGAGAAGAAATGGACTTATGTGAACACGAATCCTATGTCATAAGAGTCACATTAATCTAGAGAAGAGGGAAAACAGCATGTGAATTATCAATTCTTTCGGGCAACTCAGATCAAACTGACTGCTCAAATCATAAAGAACAGTTTATTCTTTTAAGAATTAACTCAAATAGGAAATGAAAGTACCAAAGCAAATTTTCTTTGTGCTCAGATTCTCATACTTCAAGGTTCAGTGCCTCTACATAAAAGCATAAATATCTTTATCTCAGACTGAACATTGCATTGATAAATAGCATTGGAGGTTATGCATCCAAGTGTAACATAGAACAAAAGTTTGATTTCCCTGGAAAACTCTTTGAAAACTTTATTGTCTGTTTGGATTTTTTTTTTTTTTTTGGTTCATCCTTTCTGTATTCAGCAGAAAGAGGTAGGGAGAGTGAAGGAGGAAAGAAACAAATACAATCTAGTACAAACCCAAAAAGCACCAGAAACCTCACACACCTAATTTTCAGAGCAATTTGTTCGATTAAATACCTGGAACATATACAGGCTTAATGTTGATGAGATGTTTTAATCAGAGCTTCCTGAAAGTGTCATCTGTTCATTGGCAAGAGCTGCTGTGGCTCTTACATGAGGGTGGGTATGTATTGGTGAGCCAGTTCTTGCAGCAGAACTTTTTGAGGCAGGTAGAACAAGCAAGCCTTACTGGCGAGAGGTACTTTCTGAACTAACAGTAAATTGGTCAAACATGTAACATTAAGAGTATTTTAATTAAAATTTCACAAAATCATAGAATGGTTGAGGTTAGAAGGCACCTCTGGAGGTCATTTCATTCAGTTCCTGCACTAGAGGAGTGCCACCTAACGCTGGTTTCTCAGGACCATGTCTAGACAGCTTCTGAGCATCTCCAAGGATGGAGACTCCACAGACCCTGTAAACAACTCTCAGTGCTTGATTAAAATTTGGATTTCAGGTTCCCCCCCTCCCTCCCCCAGACCTTTTCTCACTTTATTGACATTGACATTTATTGACAGTGTTCTTTTAAAGGCAGAGGAATTAGGTTACTAGGATTCCTCTTGTTTGTTGATACAGAACATAGTATGTGAAATTGTTGTAATGTTAAATACGTAAACATCTATAACACAGTCTGCTAAATACCCTCTCTTGTGACAAGACATAGCATTTGCAAAACATGATTCAATGCCTTTTTTTTAAGTGACAGCACCAGCACAAAGCAGACAATATTCTAGAGGCACATTCACACAAGCAGGGTCTAAGAAACTTACCCAGATTTATACATTCAATTTCCAAATACCTGAAATTAAGTCAGCTGAGTACACTACAACAATCAGTGGAGACTGGAATGCACCTTTGTCCTTGCCAAACAACTCCAGCACTCACTATAAACCTATTACAGAGCCTACATAGATATTTATAGGGCTTTATCCAACAGACATTGAGATACAAGATTAACATGTTTTTATGACTAGAATTAATAAAACATTTCTTACTGTGAGATTGTTACCCTCTACATCCTAATACCTTCCTCGCCCAATGGTTGCTGTTACAGGTGCCATTTCAGGGAAGGTCAAGGAGAACATGTCTCCATTAAGACAAAAAACAAAAGTTTTTAGATTTTAAATAAAATAACAACATCATTATTTGTTGTTATTGTTGTTCCTGTTGCAAGCCCAGTACTCTCACATTGACCATTTTCCCTAAAACATCTTTCAATGACATAATACATAGTTTAGGTTCATTTATACCACCTTTCCTTCTTCCTAACTTCATTTGACTTTCACTTTCTAATAAAGTTTCACCAAGACACTGTTCAGTGATTTATATGCTCAATGAGTTAACAATGTATAGCTATTTTTAGTGATGATAATCAGCTGTGATTATTGACCAAGTCTAGCCATGACTGTGTCAATATCAAACATGGCAAGACACAATTAAGGCCAGAATAATTTACTTTACAGCAAGTAAGATAGTAAAAACTGAGTTAATATCTCAAATCAATTTCTACTAATAGCCACTCTAAGAAAATAATCAAAACTGCTTTGCTCCTACATGGCATTCCTTTCTATTAATTTATAACAGATACTGCTGTTTCATAAGCAACACTTAACACCACCTTCAAGGGAATAATTTCCATTTTTCTTTTATTCCATCACTGTCCATAAAATTCACTCACAAGCTTCAAAAGGCATTCTGAGTTAATGGGTCATGAACTAGCTAGAAGGACAGTTCACTTAAGTCTCTTTGTAGGAGAAAGAAAACAGCGGTGGAAAATACATCTTCTGAATTCAAGGAAATCCAGGGAAAACAAACCCTATTCCTCCCAAGTGAGTCAATTCCCAGGCATATAACATCTTTCTAATGATACAAAAAAAACCCAAAAACCAAAAAAACTCCCCCCAAAAAATCAACCCACAGGTGTTTTACATATAATATATGTGTATGTATTTATGTATATGAACATGTTTATATGAGCATAAGTGAAATATTCCCTCAGTTCTTCTTTCTCTGAACTACCCCTACACAGCCCTTAAACATGCAAAAGCACAGGTGGGACCCAAGTCTTGTTTTTTGCTCTCTTTTCACCCTACTCTGGTGGGGCACAACAGTTTATGGTGGGTTATGTTCACAACAGGAACCTTATTGTGTTGTTCTAATTTCCAGCAACACACACGAAGGAAAGAGAATATTCATGTCAACAAATAAAAAGTCTCTCGGTCAGTTCTTACAAGTGAAAGTCAGGGTTTTTTTTCAAAATGCCAAGAACTCAGTTGTCCCTCTCTGCTTCACCACAGCAGCATGAACTAAAAATACATATTGGACACCCAGAGGCTGCTCTTGCACAGGGAAGGGAGATACAGCCAACGTGAGCATGAGCAAGTGGAAAACAGCATTGGACTTCAGTGTGTAAGTGCTGTGCCTTCACCAGTGCTGCTCAGTGCACACAAACAAAAGCCCACGTGCCTACAGCGGGCTCCTTGATTTAGCCCTAAGAGACAAATGATCATTTGCAGCTCTGCCTACTTTTTCAACATTAATCAATCACTAATTGTTGTTTCTGGACCTCTCTGACCTTTCTACACCTAAATAGTGATCCCTATTGCACAATAGGGGATTTAAATGGCTTGGAATAAGCATTCTTAGAAAAGTTAAAAACGGTGCCTTGCATATTTTATATATATTGTATTTAAATTATATATGGATTCCCAACAACTGTGGGATGATCCAACTGCTAAACTCCCACTTTAAAAGTCCAAAGCAACATTTCTTATCCAAGCCTCCAAATCAGCAGCATTTGTCAAATGGCCATGACAGAATGGCATGAATATAGCGTGGGAAGCACTAATTACAATAACTCTAAGCTGACAACTTTGCATTAAAGATCTTTTCAAGATCTTTTTTCCATGTAAATAGAAATAATTTCTCTCACAGTTTTTACAAAACTGAAATATCTGGAAATAAATAAAATAGTCCTTTCAAAGTATCTTTCCCATCACTATGGAGATCATGGCTGTCCAGAATCAGAAACTTTCTTATCTACAGTGCATCTAATGAAGACAAGAAAAGATGTTTTTTACCCTCAGGTAAGTGAGATAATATTTCACTTATCCTAAATTCTTGGTTTAATTGTTTGATGATTTCTGGTGAAGATAAAATTGATAGAAGTAAAATTGAAGCTTTCTGATCAATCTCTTCCACATTAAAACAAACAAACAAACAAAATACAATTGAACATTCCAAATTCAGTATATAAACATCCTCAGGCATGTTATCACTTATCAGATAGTAGAGGTGAGGTCTGCAGTGCTCTCACTATGAATTTAAGAAAACACCACAGTATTTTATTAGGAAATGATCAGCAGAGACTTTGTGATACATCAAATGGAATCAGAGATGACAGAAGGAAAGAAGGAATGAAAGGTTAAAGGAACAACCTAATTGATAAAGTCTGGGGAAAAACACCCAGAAGTGGAATGTAATTTTAGAGAAACATAAGTGGTGGAGATAATGTCAAAGCTAGTTATTACTTTTTGCACAGCACAGGCGATGGGACAGAAGGCACACACAGAAAATGGAACCTGGAGCAAGTCAAATTCCAGGTAGAGGAGGCTTTTAATCTCTGCATGTTAATCCATTTCTGGAAGGTGGAGGTCGCTCTTTTCATTGATTTCTGTTTGTCTCAAAAGTTAGATGCTCTTCAGCAAATGCAGGTTGTAACACTCACTGAAGAACTCAAGAAATCACAACATTAACTTGCAGAATTACACTTGTCTTTAAACAGCAGACCTCAATGTGACTTGCATCTAGAATCAGTGTTCATTTGGAAAACTACTTTCTAAAAGGCTTTCCAAATTATTACAGCTGGATTTAGGTCACAAGAGATTGAGTTAGTCTTTTTCTGAAGCAGCACTCTAAGAAAAAAAGGCCTTACATACTCATGCCATGTTATGCATATTTATTTGTATTTATTTTGTTAAGTATTATTTGGATAAATCACAAAACATGATTGCCATTTATAAAAGCTGTCAGTCAGATGGGAATAAAGAAGATTATTCCTTTCAATTCCTTTAGCTACTCTCCCTGTTCAGCAGGTTGACAACCAAAACCTCTGCTGTGTTCCAATCAGGCACCACAGAAAACCCACTGTTTGGTAGAGGCAGCCATGGGTTTCACTGAACAAGCTTCTGGCAAAAAGGAAGAACTTTTTTTCCAGAAATTGACCTCGCTGCCTTTTCTTGGTCAGAACATCCAGTAGTCTTAACTCACACCCCAGAGTAAGAAAAAAAATCTGTTTTTCTTTCAAAAGTCCTGTTTAACATTTTCATATTTACCATTATAACCCTGGATTTTCTTAAGTCTAGTTTGTAAACTGCTAATCTTGGACCTGTGTAAACTCTTCTCTGGGCCTTGTGTACAGGCTCAATGTGTAACATCCTGGCCACAGATCAGCCCTGCTGTAGCCACTGATACCATCAGGCTGTATTTGCTTGAGAGCAAACATCCACCACGGGCTTGGAGAGACCTGGAGTCTTTAGACTCTGCATGTTGGTTTTGTAGAAGGTACTGCGTTAATTCATCTTGCCAAATAGAGAGGAAAGAAGGTAAATTATCCAAAGGAAAGGATGCCCTGCTAGTTTGATGTACTGGCAACTCTTGGCTACATTCCTGTTGTACTTGGAATAATATTTAGCTGCTATTTGCAGTAACTTTGTGAGGAATTTACAAAGATGAGCTTCATATTTTCTGCTTTCAATCTGCTAAGAGCGTTCCTGGAAGAAAAGTTGCCAGAGAAAAGGCCAAGATAAATCTTTATTTAGCACAGTGATTTTCTGAATTAAATCAGAGAACAATCTACTATTTTAATTCAACCCTCACTAACAAGTAATTTATTTTGGGTAGTATTAAGCAACATTCTGTATATTGAGCTTTACACACTGGAAGGTAGAATATTGGATGGTGGTGTGGTGTAAAGTCAAAAGATTCAAACAAGTGATTTATGTTTTTAAACTAACTGTGCAACTCAGGATATTTGTTTATTATTATTTTTAAATCCATTTAGGAAATTGTGACAATTTTAATCAGCATTATAGCACACACAGGTGTACACCTTTTTTTTCTAGTGATTTTACTGAAAATATTCCAACATGATCAACCTCAGAAGATTATTATTATAAGCTGCTTGATTATATAGATGTTGTAATTAAAGTTTCATCTATTTGTCCTGTTCTGGGCGCTGAAAAATCTGTTGTTCTGAAGTCTGATATACACTAGTAATTTAGGATTTTATTTTATTCATAATCTTAGGAAGAAAAATGATGCAAAATGGAGACTTAGGGGGAACAATTGAAGATTTATGACTCTTTTGTCTTCAAGCTTTTCATTGTGTAGCTAAGCCCACTGAGAGGTTTCTGAGAAGTACCCTTCTAGAACTACTATAGCAAGTAGAACTAAACAGAAGAGAATTTAATCCCTCAGGCTTTTGGTAAGCTTACAGAATCAAGTAAGGCATTCTGCAGAACAAAGGCAACTCTCACCTTTTTTTAAACAATTTAGTGTTATTCTGGATTTCATAGATATGCACAAACTACTTTCATTTATAAAAATATTGTATCAGAAGATAATTAAGAGGTTTGCTTTCCAGTACTTGCTTGGATTGTATCATCTCATTTAATTGTATTCTTGCATAAGTTAAATAGTTTTGAAAATGCAATAAAAATAGGAAAAAACCCTTAATACTCATACCAGGCATTCTGTTTACAGGGAACAAGATCAAACTGCTCTTCCATGGTAACCTATGTCCTATTCAAAAGTCCCATATGTGCAAAACCACTGCACTGAGCTAAACCTACAGGTCCTCCTACTCCAGGGACATAATCCAATGCTACCACTAACTAAGAAAGGTTTTTTGTAAATTATCCAGGTCATTTCTATTTCTTGAAAGCAGGTAATAGGACTTTTCACAACTTATGCACTAAGGCCAGCATTAAGGTTTTCTGTATTTTTCTGCGATTTTAGTTGTGGGCATGGTCTCGGACACAGACTATGCCTGAGATGGTATTGCTTTGGGTTGACTGTCCCTGTAGCAAAAGGCAAAACAGTCATTCAAGTTATGGAATTTTCCTCACGATAGAAGAGATTTAAAGTTATCAAAGAGTTGTCTCTAGTCAAAAGTTCTGTCCCATATTAACGAGTTAAAAAAAAAACAAAAACACAACAACTCTAAGACTAAGACAACTCTGAATGATTACACCCAAAGCAAAAAACTATTGCAGTCTGCCAATCTTAGTTTTCAGTCTACAGAGACATCACTTTAGGGTGATAACGATGAGTTCTCTAAGTATGTCACTGGGCCTCAGTTGATCAAATTTCTTGGGATAGGTTGGATCTTTCAACCCTGAATTATACAAGCTGAGATAAGCACAGAAGAGCACTGACTGTTCTGAGAATCTCAGCAAAGGCCCCACAGCAGCTGTTGCTGCTCCTTGTGGTGCATGTTCCCCTCTGAAAAAGGGGTCACCTCAGTGATGGCAAAAAGAGTATAAACAGTGACAGAAGAATTTTTACGTGTAGGATTTCCACAAGGGTCTCAAAGGTGAAGTAGAAAGCTGTATCTATATATTTATATAAATAAAAATAGAGGAAAGAGCTTTCTACCTAGACATTTACACAAAGAGGTACACTAGCATGCAGTTCAGAGATCCTAAGCTAGGCACATACTTTGGGGATATTAAGCCACAGTGTTTAATTAGACAGTAAAACTTCCAAATTTATCCTGACACGTACAGATACAGTGCTACTAAGGGGGTTAGTTCTGAGCACTACCCAGCTTTTATCCTCAGCCTAGCACAGTGTCCTCAGTGATAAAACTGGAAAGCCTCAGATGAGTAAAACTATCTCACTATAAGTAGATTTATTATCACATTAATAGCAATTAGTGTCCACTTTTTATATCCTCCTGAAAGGGAAAATGGCCTAGTATTTACCTGTCATTGATGTTTTGTTAAATGCCTGCACTGTAACTTAATATACAAAGGTTTGCATGGAAGTGTACTTAGGCAGTTGTATTAATTACACATACAGGGAAGGTATGAACTGGAATTTCACTGTAGGATTTGCAGCAGGAAAGACATAAGTTAATGATATGTTGGAAAAGTAGGGATCAGAGGGACTTGCCTTTGTGCACGGCATGCACACATATATAACTGTGTCTATGGCTGCTGTGTGGGTTGTCTCAAAGATCAAGTGCCTCCCTGTTGTAAGATTAAACGAGAATCACAATTCTACAGTCAGCTATTATGATGTCTGGGCATTAACACCCTGGTTGGTAAGTAAGACTTTTACTTTTGTATTCTGTAAAATGACTTTTTATTCTACTTTTGAACATTCTCATATAGATTATCTTTTTATAAAACAAATCTAACAAAGCCAGCTTTCTTTTTTTTTGTTTGTTTGGTTTGGGGTTTTTTGTGCCTTTAGTCTTTCCTTTCTTTTTAAGATTAGTTGGTGGGGCAAGTTTTGATGTGTTCATGGGCAGGGCTCTGTTTATATTTGAAAAAATACTTTCCAAGTTCTGAAACACACAAACACGTTAACAAATCACTCTGCAGCTTTTAGAGAGAAGGGCAGTCCAGCAGGGAGTACCTCAAGGAAATAATTCACATGAGGGAAGGCATTCAGCCTAATAGTGCTTTAATCAGGAAAACCAGGGCAAGGTAAGATTATTCAGCTTCAAAATGTCTTCTGTTTTTAATCTGGTTCACCAAGAGACGGGTAATTTAATTTTAAAGGATCAGAAGTTCAGTGAGAGAAGTACACTCCTAGGAATTTAACAGAAGTTAAAAATAGGTGAAATGAAATTTACTCCCAGTTTATTCAAAATGTCTCTAGTAAGTCAGTAGAGAAACGTCTGTGTTGGACTTCAATTTGTTCTGAGATCATAGAGGCTACCAAACGATTGCAAGTGTCCTTGCTCACACTGAGGGCCAGACAGTGGTATTGTGGATTGTGTTCGTGCCGGTAATTGCCCACAGTGGCTGGAACAGCACTGTTCTGGTGTGAGGCCAGAGCAAGCCTGGGTTTTGCTAGCTCAAACCCTTCTTGATGAAGGCACTCCACACAATACAGAGCTATAAGTGGGTTTATAAAGGTTGTCACTTTCCTGAAACATCTCTGAGGAGACAAAGTCTGTACATGCAGCTGTTTGGGAACACTGGAAACCAACAGCTCAGGCCTTGCTAATACAAGCCAGACACTCCACAGAGTAAGTATCTGTATCCAGATACAGAGCATGGCTACATATACAATACTTCAAGTTCTGAAATAAAGCCCTGATTCGTGCAAGCAGCAAAGTAAGTTATGCCTGGAGCTTAATTTAAATTAGAAGCAGTAAAATTGGGCTAGCCTTGAACACAGAGTACAGCAAAGTACCATGAAGGTTGTTAAGGGATTAAAAGGATGTGTCCCATGAGGGGATATCTCAAACCACTTAGGCTGGCCAAAGGAAGGCTCAGAGGGATCCCAGCACGAAGACAGAGCCGGGTTTTTGTCAGTGGTGTCCATTGACAGGATAGGAGGCAGTGGGCATAAATGGGAACACAGTAAGCTTTGTTTAAACCTAAGAGGAAGAAGCTTTTCTACTCTGAGGGTGATCAAGCACATAGAGATTCTGAAGTTGAATCCCATCCTTGGGGATATCCAGGCTGGACCCAGCCCTGAATGCCCTGCTATAGGTGACCCTGCTCCCAGTGAGGGGCTGGATGGGGTGGGCAGGTCCCTGCACACTCCACAGATTCTGCTGCTTTGTGAGACTCTCAAGCAACTGTGGTCCAAAATTCAGGGGAAGTAATTTTGTATGCTGAATTAAAAGCTGCTGTTTCCTTTGGCATAAGGGTATGAATCAGAAGTTCTTTCTTGGATCTTTCACAGATATTCTTATCCATGACAACCTTAGCTTACACAACAGTGTGGACTGTTTTCAAGTAGATAGGTCAACCTGACAAAAATCAGACCATTTCCTCCAGACAGATCTATGTTAAGCAGCAAGTGACGCCATTTCTGTTCTCCTGAAATCTTCCCATCCTCCTTTTTGTTTCCATGTAAGCCCTAGTACAGCTCCCTTTTTTGCCAGTATTAGTTTCTCAGTTTGCTCCAAGCTGTGAAAAACAAACATCTTGCTTTGCCACTGTATTCATGGAGAACCATTTGTATTAAAACACAGTTTGTGAATGCTAAAACTGTTGGACTCCTGTCATAAATCTGGTAGTTTCATGTGTATAGCAGTGGTTTAGAGAAGCAATTGCCTCTGAAAAAAAGCTAAGTGCTAAATGACACTAGAACAAAGCAGAGTAAGATGAAATCAGTACTTCAAGGAATTTTGAAAAGGATTACAAGGAGCATTGTCTTTTCCACAGGCTTCTTACCAGATCCTCAGCTATGTCACTTAAGCTCTCAAATACGTAAATGCAATGTCTGTACCTACTCTCTGCCTTATTTTAGAATGAGAAAAGGGCTCTGATTCAAGTACCATTGGCTCAGGAACAAGAAAATTAGAACAGTCCTACTTGTAAAGAATTTATTTTTTCTGTAAAAGAGTTTCTTAACACGAATTCAGTCAAATATATTATTCTTATGGGTCTGACCAGCCATGTCTAATATAGATACATCACAGAATCATAGAATAATTTGGGTTGGAAGAGACCTTAAAGATCATTTAATTCCCCTGCTGTGGGCAGGGACACCTTCCACTAGACCAAACTGTTAAGAGTCCCATCCAGCATGGCCTTGAACATTTCCAGGGATGCAGGAGTTCACCTGTTGCAGTGACTCACCACTCTCACAGTGAAGAATTTTTTCCTAATATGTAATCTAAACCTGCCCTCTGTCACTCTGAAGCCATTCCCCCTTGCTCTGTCACTAAGTGCTCTTGTAAATAGTCTCTCTCTATCCTTCTTGTAGCCTCCCTTCAGGTACCACAAGGACACAATTAAGTCACCTCGAAGCCTTCTTTTTTCCAGGCTGAATAATCCTAATTCTCTAGCCTTTCCTCATGGGAGAGGTGCTCTGTCTCACTAATCAGCTTGGTGGACATTGTCCTCCTCTACAAAAGATATACAGAATAAATATGAATAAAAGGTCTAGTTAATAAGTCTTTTTGCTACTCAAGATGTACATGTAAGCAAATATTATTTCACGAGACCAGCATGCAGAGAGGTCCTAGACTGCTATCCTGGCCGGCAGAGCATACATACCCAAAGTTCCTGAGGATACATAAGCAGATGACAGGAGAAATCCTCAAAACTGCCCTAATTGTGAGCACAGTTCTCTATCTTTCTGCAAAGCATGTGAGGTCTGGAGTCCTTCTGTGAGATATATTGTGCTGCTCTCAGTCAGCAAGTCACAGCATCTCCCTGCTTGTCCTCCACAAAACTTGGGCAGCTGGTGAACAACACCTCTTACCCGTGTATATATACGTATACACACACACATACATATTATTATATATATATATTATACCCATAAAATACCAGTCCCTTCTGTCAGAAAAGCATGTACAAACAGAAACTCACAGCTTGTCTAAGCGTGATTCTGATTGCCATGTTGGTGAAAACTGGGTTTAAATGTATTTTATATGAAAAAAAATCAAAAATAAAAACCAAGAGATATGTAATAACATAATTGCAGGGATATGGTGGTCTAGTGGTTAAGGGCGCGGCGCTGTCACCGCCGAGACCTGGGTTCGATTCCCGGTCAGGGCCACTCCCCGGGTAGATGGAGCTCGTTAGCCCTGTAGGCAATCCATCTACGTCCTAAGGACCTCACTGTCACCGTCCAAGCTTGCTTGGCCCCGGCAGATGAACCTTAGGATTAAAGGGTGGGCTCAGTTCCGCGCACACTGTGTCTCACCTAAACAATCCAATGCGCAGGCTGGAAGGTGTAGAGACCTTCCCCGGATCTTCGCTCGCGAAGACTGGCCATTATTATTATTATTCCATCTTTGCATGAGATGGTGTACACATGCTCCATGAACTTAGTGTGTGTTAGTGCAAACACTTAACAACTTACACATAACACTAGTTTTCTGCAGTAACAGAAAATAATTTGACAAACCCCTATTACTGCTTTTTCCTTACCCATTTGTCCCTTTGATCTCTGTGCTGATATTTAGAGTCAATACAGGATTGTTCACATGAACCTATCACATTCTTTCTCTTCCCACACCACAGAAAGCCACACAGTTCTGCTTCCCTGCCAACTGAAGAGCTGTATCTTTCTCCACCAAGTCTTTCCTTACACGTGACCAGAGAGAGCAGACCAAAAGTCATGAACAAAGTTCTACATTCAGACATTCTGAGCTTGAGGCAACACATTTTTCCTGCATCTAGCTGCAAAATAATTGTAATTTCCAATGCATGCAACTGTCTCAATAGAATAAATTTGAAATATACACGTGTGAGTTTGGGAATATTTTCTTGCTAAAAACTCCCACCCCCCCAATGAAAAAAAAAAAAAATTACACTTTCACCTCGAGTTATATGTGGAGCTGCAAAAAAGCTAGTAAACATTAGATTACTACTTCCTAGCAATAACTAACAGCAAATATAAGTAATGAATATATTTTATGACACTGCTGCTGTTGCATTCATCTTGGGAGCGTTAGAATGTCTACATGAATTTTATAGTCACGTCTTCATGTGAAGAAGTAATTTATGACCTAGAGAAGAACATGAAAGAGTTTAATAAGATCTGGAACCATTTTAAACTTCATCAGAAGAAACTGGAAATATTTAGAAGAGCTTAATCTATCACTTGTGGATACACATATGCATTGGTCATTATAGTAGATTAGGATGTAGTTTTACTCTTGTTTCATCCATACATACATGTTTTTCTCCCTGTGTAGTATAGATGACTTAATTTTGTTGATGAAGCAGTGATGCTTAAAAACATGATTTAGGAACAAATGTGAACACAACAATTTAGTTTTAGGGAAATTAATTCAAATGTTGTATTTTCTGTAGTCTTATTGTTAGTGAGTCATACATCCTCTAGCAGCTACATGCAAAGAAAATGTCTTTAGAGGCTATTCTGTGCTCTCCTTTTCTCACTCCTACCACTTTGGACAAATGGTGCAAAAGGGATTTGGCTCAGCTTGAGCCATAAACTCTAACAACAACTATTTTTGCTGCCTAAAGATAATAAAAGCCTTCCAAAGCGACTACTTTGCTCTATTTCCTCTGTTTTACTTCCTGCAAAATTCACCCACACAATTCCAATTTACATCAGGTTTTGCATGGTGAAATCCCATCTCCCCGCTGCAAGTAATCCCCATATACTGGGATTTTCTGGAAATTGAAAGCAAAAGATGGAAACTCGCTCAAAAAAAAGAACACCACAGTCAAAACACAGTTGGTTTTTAAACAAATCATTATTACCTCCCTAAACACACACTTCAGAAATAACAAGAAAGATTTTGCCCTGTCCACGCCGTGGTCTTGCTGAGCACACCCTTACTGATTACAGGCACGGATATCCAGAGTCCCCGGGCCCCATACCATACAGCCAATACACCAGTTATCTTTGAGAAATCCATCAAAGCTGGGCTACTACAACACTGCTGAGGCTGCTGACACCTCCTTCCTCCTCCATCACTCCACCACACACAAACACACCACTGCAAAGCACAGAAAGTCAGAGCATACCCCGGGCCTCTCATTTAGAAGGGGCTGCAGTCACTCCAGAACAAGCACCACCAGTGACACTAAACTGCTACTGAGGTGCAAATAATGAAAAATTTTCCCATGGGATCCAGTGTAGAGCACTGAGAGTTGAATAAAGCCATCAGAGTTACCAGGGATTGACATCTCCCCCAGGGAAAACACTAAAGATAGGCCCTCCACAAATCAGTAAAAGCTAAATTTGCCCAAACTACTGCATAAACTGTATTACTCTTTCACAGCAGCCAACACTTCACAGGTTTCTTCTTCTTGTGTGTGTTTTACCTGTGGTGGAAAAAACAAGTCTGTAACTTTGTACACATCAGTTTGACTTCCTAGAAAGGCAAATGGTGGTGAAAGGTTGTTCTCCTCATCTCACCCCACCAACACGAAGAACTTCACCCGCTCACTGAAATCCCTGCAGCACAAGGCTCCTCTGAAGCCCTGACAAGGCCAAGTTTCAGGTCACAGGTGTCCAGCATGAACACCAGGCAATAAAGCAGGAATAAAAACAAGGGAAGAGCATGACAGCAATGAATTAACCAGAGACAGCATGAAATGGTTCTACTGCTGTTCTGACTTCAAAGGTACCATTCTAGTAAGTGCTACTATTTTTCTCAGAGCCAGCTTGGGTATCTCTGCATGGGTTTTTCCACTGCCATGTAGACACAGTAGCTATCTCAGAGGAAATCTGGATGTCTCTGACTGATGCCCTCCTGAGTGATTTCCAGCTGAGCAGTGGTGTAACCACAGAGTGCTGTCCTTGAAGCCAGGGAGCTACTCCCACTCAGAGAAAGTACTTCTGCCCACAGACTGCTCTTTCTCGAAAGCCTCACTTAACTCTCTGCTCCCAAACTCCAAAGAGCCTCCACAGGAGATTTTTGTATGTAGCAACACTCGTCTTCTAATAACCAATTTTGTTCAGTTTCATTTCACTGGTTGGTGGAGATCAAACCACTCAGCTCATGTTTCTGTACTTTAGGAATACACTCTGACTTTTCTTTTTGGGCTGTCTTCCAAGATTTTTGCTGTATAGTAAATGGTGAAGGTAGTGGGCCAATAAAGTCAGATGTTAAATGAGGCTTAAGGGTTTTCTTGTCATCACGGTGAGTTATTATTTTTAAACATGTTTCATTATCGCCATCACTTCCTGGGGGGGATATGCTGGCAAAGAAAAAGAGTATCTGTAATAATGACCTGCCACTGCTTTTGTTTTCTTTATTGCCTGTTGCACATGAACATAATTCCTGACCATGACATTTCTTGAAGAGGTCCCATTCATTTATGAACATCCCTGGTGATGGACCCAAAGAATCAAAGGGATTTCTTCTTCTCCTTGGCTACAACAAAAAGAAGTAGCAGGGGAAATCTACAGCTAATGACATTTGCGGGAAATTAGATTTTAGAGATGTGCAAGATTATTTTTCTTTCTCTAGTTGTGGAAAATGTGGCATTTTAGCAACAAAAGAAGCAAAGGTTTCGGAACATCAAAAAAAATTTTACAGGTATCAACAGAAATTTGGAGTCAGTCCTGTTTTCTCACAGTTGCACTCAGGGCAGAGGGAGGGGATTTCATTTCCCCACACCTGCTGTTGTTTAAGATTTCCTCCTGTCACCAGTTTATGGTGGAATGCTTTCAAATAGCAGCAGGCTGGACCCTCAGCATGGACACTGCAGGTTCAGCTTTAGTTCAAGCTTGTCACCAGGCAGATGGCTCCTACCCTCTCTCCATTTTATTATCTGCCTTAATATAGCACTAACATTTTACTAACATTCATAAGTTAAAGAGACTTTTTAATATTACATTTTTGGTAACAATGAAATAGTCTAAGAGTCTTAATGATGATTCCCTTTTTGAGCAAGAGGAACTTGGGTGCTAAATACTTTAGCTACTTTACCAACTTCCAGTGTCAAATATAACATTGCTTTTAAAAGAGGCAAACTAGGGTATCAAACACATATAAGTGTACCCTTTTCACAGAGTTGTAATGGTTAAGAATACCTATGGAAACATACTTCAGATGTCCCTACATGTTTATTTTAAATTGAAAGTCATTATTTAAATTTATGAAAAGGAAAAAAAAATCAGTTTTCTCATTGATTTATAATCCCTTTTCAAGGATTTAATGTATGGAAGTTCATGCCCTTCATCATTTAGGTAAGAATAAGAATAGTGGGAGCAACGAGTGTAATATAGAACAGGGGTTCAGGGTTGATGAGCTCCATCTGGTAAAGTGGAGAGGAGAAATCAAGTGATGTCACAGGAAAACCAGTGTTCCAAGAGTAGAGACTTAAATATACATTACAAGAGCACAGATCACATGATGGGAAGCACGTATAAACATATCATACTCATATATAAAACACTTCACTGGTTTGCCTTTGCCTCTGACACTTCAATGAATTTCTATTAATTCTCAACTAATTGGCTGACAACGCTTTGCTTTATGTTTTGTGCCTACTATTAGAGGAGCTATGAATTATAACAACGAACCATAGGTCCTGTCACATCATAGCACTTTGGTCTGACATCTAAATCATAAATCAGATTTTTTTTTTGCCCATTGCCACATCCACAGCACATATATTTTGTATTTGCACTTGGCCCTTCACAGCTGGCAAGCAAGTTCAGTGTCAATTGACTCTTATCCTGTAGTTAATTCCTCCAGTGAAAGGCTTGTTCACGTAGCTGTAACAAACCATTTCCTGTGATGTTCTAACTCACCTCCTGGATGAAAGACACAAAGATTTGGAATCCTCCACTGAGGAGCACCCTTTCAGAATGAAACCACTGCTGTCCATGTCAAAGCAACTCCCGATACAACTTTGGTAAGTCTACCTGAACACGAGCTGCTCTCCTGAGAGCAAACACGTGCTTACAAGTTTGACCTCCAGAAAACCACTTGACAGATTTCTTTTAAATATCCACAAAGAAAACACAAAGTAAGAAAAAAACAATGGGCATCACCAACCCCCAGCCCCCCCAAGAACTGATTTTGCACCAAGTAGATATGTACATATTTATAATTAGGAGTTGTCTCCACAGAGACAGTAGAGCAGCCTGCTGATACAATGCCAGGAAGAGCAAGGCCTGTGGTCTTATGGAGAGAATAGAAAAGAATCTGACATATGCCCTGATAATCAGGGTGTTGGCAGAGGGTGGGCAGAGAAGATAAGAAGGAGATATACAACAAAAACAAAAGACCCCTCTAGTAATGAAAATACATAGAGAGTTAATGTGTCACCCGTATGTGACTGCAGAGCATCTTCAACCAAGCCTTTTCTAACACCACTACAAATCCTTTGATTTCAACATGGTCTGAGGAGATGAATATAGGATTAAAAGTAGACAAATATGGGCATAAAGGAGATAACGAGGAAGAAAGTAAAATATGAAAATGCAAACAAAAACACTCATAGCAAGAATAGAATCTGTTTCCAGGTAGCTTATTTCATAATGTTCATTTCCCACCTGGATTCATATCTGCAATATACAGATAAAGCTTATCTTGCTTCCAGTGTCTGTAGAAAACAAAGAGCTAGTTAGGGAAGAGAAGGTACAACAACTCATTTAAAATGCTGCTCTCAAATTTATGTCACAAGAAAGTGCATTTACTATATCTCCATCACTCTCAGTTCTGAGAACACGACTCAGCCAAGCCTACAAGTATCTCTGCAGTAACTTTTATGGGGTATTGCTGGATTTCTGTCACTAAATGGCCAAAAGCAATCCTCTCATCAACAGAATGAAGTGTGCATCCAGACTGTCATTTTCAAACAGCTTTTTGGAAGAACAGAGAATGAATCCACTGGAATACACAGATTTTGTCAAACCGGACCTGCCACAATTACTTTCTAAAATACTTTTTCTTTTAGCACAGCTTCTCTCACAATTGCTGTAAAGAACACCTTCTCCCTGTGCCACACTCAAAGGATCTCAAGAGACATGCTCTGCACCACATCTGCGGGCTGATTGCCGAGGAGGGACCCACGGTACAGTCACAGCCTACCTGGCAAAGGCACTGTTGCCTGGGTGTCTCCACACAGTTGGTTGCAGCACCGTGATAGAAGAATTAAAATATCTGAAAGAAGCCTGTGACAAAGAGCTAACCTCTTCTTTTATCCTCCATAGCAGCCGCACAAATCTTTTGGCACACGTCACTTAAGATTTGCCTTCATTATTGTGCACAGTCTGTATCCAACCCTCCTGGTATGACAGTCTTGAGAAATTAGCAAACAAAATTCCTTTTAATGTACTGAGGAAAGCCATGGATCCAAATAATCAAGACCCTGTGCACTGAAATAAGGAAGTATTGCCTTTAAAATGGGAGTGTTTCAAGTCTGAGGTCAGGAAAGAACGAGCAAAAGAGAAATTTTCCCAGCAGTCTTGTGACAGTGGATAAATACATATGATGGTTGGGAAGCTCAACAAAACAGGGTAAAGCACGTGTTTGTGTGCAGTCTGGGGAACAAGCATTTTTAGGCAAAATAATGAAAATGTCTATACAACAAAACTTGCTTCCCTTTGACAATTATTCAAGGACACAGAACTAGTTTAGTGGATCCTTCTGGCTAGCTTTGTTGCAGAGTGGCCAAGAAAGTCATTGTACGACCAGAACTGACAACTTGAACTCTGAATACATCAGTCCCAGAGCCCAAAACACAAAAGCATCAGTAGGACAATTTCACTTGCAGTTGGACTTGAAGCTTTTTCTCCTTACAAGAGAAGGCAGGCCCACAGGATCAGATGCTTTCTACTTGTCCATGGACCTTTCTCTAAACCATATGATATTTCTTATAGTTATCCTATGCATGATGCAGCATGGCAATAGTAAGAGAAGTAAGAGAATATGTGGAATTTGAATATAGTCATGATCCAACTTCCAAAACACTGTTTGTCACAAAGGAAACTGTCATCGCCATGTGGCAGTAACTGTCCTATGCTGACTCTGTCTTTTTTCCTACTTGTTGTTCTAAATGCTTGCAAAACCAAACATTTTTAATACCTGTTTGTGAAGTAGTGTTTAAATTGCCATCAATAACAGACATTATTTTGAAGGAAATGGAGACATACAAAGGCTTCCTTGTCAGCACTTCCATTTCTTCCACACCATAATAAAAAAAAGTTCAAACCCTTTTCTCTTCAAACCAAGAGGTAAGTGCACGCAACTGCAGCCTGCAAGTGGCTTAATCATACACTAACAACTACCCAACACGTTTGAGTCCAAAATCATTGTCTTTTCATCTCATCAAACCCTCAATTGCTTATACATTTACAGTGCTCTTCAGCAAGTATTTCATCACGTACCTTTCCTTTGGAAAAGGCTGCCCAAAACTCTATATTTAGCCATCACAAACATGCTAGTCTTAATCCTCTTGGCATAACTGTAGAAGGCTGTCATCTCCTGAGAATCAGCTGGGATTCTGTCTCAATGTTTTTTCAAGTGATAAAGCAAAACTGTGGCGTCTTATCTAGCATTGAACTAACAGAGTGTTAGCCACATAGGGAAAAGACTTTAAACACTCATTAATGTTTTTAAAAAAGGGTCATAAAATGCAGTCAAATAACTGTGCCTGAGGTTAATTCATGTTTTCACAAGTATATACAGCAGGGTGACTTGACAGTTTGTCTTCATGTTCTGGTTGTGAGAATAAATCTGGTGTTTCAGTTGGAAAACAAGGTGTTAGAGAACAACTAAAGCATTCAGGCAAAATGCAGTATTGAGTACTTCAAGCACCCAATTAGTACCACTATCCCTAAAATAAAGAAAATTTGATACGTTGTGCATATTTTCTATATTTACTGTTCTATTGTAACGTTGTGAGAAAAGAACATAAAGGACCTAGATTCTCAGCTGATGTAAACTGGCATAGACCCTTTGAGATGAAAATTCCACTGAGTTCAGCTGTGTAACACCTTCATGAGAGCTGCAGTGCTCAGAGACTTCATGTCTAACCTGGAGATCACACAGTGCAGTATGACCCCCTCAGCACATGGTTGGTTTTTCCAGATATCACCAAATACCTAGTTTGCTGGAGCTGCCAGCATTGCCTGGGCACACCTCAAACCATCAGCTGCTACCAAGTACAGTCAGTCCTGGCACATCCTGGAGTTTCAAGAAGCTAAAATCCACATGAGAAAGCCATTGAGAGACACATTTCAATTCACAAAACACTTTCCAAGGACACAGGTTTTTCAGAGAAAGAATAGCTTCTTCAGTTTATCTTAAACTTGATCCTAATCAGCTTTAGATAAGACATGCCTAAAATCATGTCTAAACACAAGCTGGCCCTGAAAACAATACCAAACTCTACCAGCACTGTGGCAGATGATCAGTAAGGCAATGTGCTTCTAGTGGTTAACTGCATTCTAGGGTAAACCCTTCTATAGCTGTTAGCATGACATAGGTGATGATGATGACAATGTCCACGAGTACCCAAGAGTGTGGACGTGCTCTTTTGGGTATAACTTCAGAGCCAAAAAAACCTAGAAATGCAACAATTTGCTATGAGCAAAGCCAATAATGAAATGGCAGCTAAAATGGCGATGTTCTAACATCTTTTTACATGAATTACTAATCCTTTTCCTCACAGACATTTTCCATTTCTTTGATATATTTTTTTTAAGACATCTCAGATTCAGAAAAATATAATCCTTTTAAGTACAGCACTGTGACACAATAATTTACATGGAACATTAAGCAATAAAGAAGTTATAATGGGAACTTCTCTCACTTCTTTTGTCATCTGTTCTGTGAAGTTGGAAGACAGTAATTTTAAAAAACCCATGAAGGTAAATATGTCTCCACTCAAAGCATAATAAGCCTATGAGATCTTATGGAATGAGTATCATTGAGACCAAAAATCGGTAAAATTCTTTTAAAAGGAAACAGATGTTTATTTCAATAAAAAGAACTTCTAGAGGTACTATTAAAAATATGCTTAAAGTTTTGGAAAGGATTTAATGCACTGCATTGCAAGATATGGTAGCCACAAGTATAAGAGAAGTAGCAGAAAGAAATATTTCCTGTGAAAGCAATTATCACAGTGTTTCTCATATCTTCTCCTGAAGTACCCAGCACTGGCCACTGGCAGGAAAAGATATTAAATTAGATTGATTTCTGTTCTGCTTTGGTACAGAAATTTCTTCATTTCATCTCCTTCACCCCTTTCAGTACTGAGGATTTAACTCAAAAAACATCTTGCTCACAATTTCTAAACTGTAAGTTCCTGTTATTCTAGTCAAAGGATGTCACTGTTTTGTTAGGGTAGAACACTGATGAACTTTGAGTTGCAAAGAAAAACATTAAAAATAATAAATCTCATATAAGACATGACAAATACTAGGGCAGTTGACCATATTTTTCCTTTTCTGACTTGTCATATGATTAATGGCTCATGTGGATTCTGAATTTGTCTGTGTGTTATTTTCTGGAAACTCAAATTTTATCCTTCATAGCCCAGCATTTCTGACAAAAGTGTTTGTACAGCAGCATGATAAATTGGACTGGGGCACAGAGTTTACCATGTTGATTATTTTTCATGCTGATCCTGTTGCTCACCTGGGCCATGTGAATGCACAGACGGCAGGGGGACATGGTACAAGTGTAGCAGTGCCCTGCTAGGGATGGGCAAGGACAGGCCTTTCCACTACAGCTTTTTGTCAGGGTGGAACATCAGGTGTTACCTCGGTCGTGTTTATTGAAGTGCTCTGCTGCTGTGGACATCCACGTGCAATGGGAAATGCACTTGCCATCAAAGGGCAAAAACATTTATCTGTGTTATGGGTAGGCTGCTCAACAAAGTATCAGATGGAGAGCCATAAAACTCCCAACAGTGTGGTCAGAACAGAGAAGAGAACCGACAAAAATCCATCCAGGTAACAAAAGTTTCCTTCCTTCCTTTCTCCACACCAAATACCAGATAACGACTGCATATCTTGGCATGCTTCGCATCCAAGCTCCACCTGTACAACATCAGCTGTGGGAGCCACACAGGGGCTGTTGCCCCGTGGATGTGTGTGGCACCACATACCACAGGCAAGTTACACAGCTGGGAAAACTGACCCTGCAGAAAAAAATAATCCTAAAGTCTTGAGTAAAAACAACAGTCCTTTTCTACAGTTCTGATTCCCAGGTTGCACTTGCCAGGACAGGGCTTCAAAGCCATTTTTTTCCTCCTTTTTCCTTTTCCTTTTTCCTCAAAAATATAATAAAAATATGCCACTTGAACCTGGACAAAATAAACAACCCCCTTACTTCTGCAAGCTCATATACCATTACAACTCAGGGTTATAACAATCAGACCTCAAACCATTAGAAATTTCTTCAACCCTGTATCCCCTTGGGGCTTCTTTTATATGAACCCTTTGTGTGGTTGAGTACAGTAGCTGAAACAGTTGAAATCACTCAGGCCACGGAGAATAATATTTTGATTTTAATCTTTCAAAAGGTCAGTAAAGCTGAACAGGAGTAAATTACATTGCTAAAAATGCATTGTCTGTCAACACAGCACACCTTCACAGCTGCTTTCCTCAGTCTTTGCTATTTGTGTTACTCAGTTCAAGAATCTTGCTGGGTGGAACATATTAGGTTTATTTAGACCATATTTCAGAATTTGAGGGAAGAAATGTTACCTCTTTTGAGAGGGAGACTTCTCCCTTCCTTTGATAATTCATAAATATTTTTATTTACAGTAATTCTAGTAAAAGACTTGATTTCCATCTTGCCTTACCACCAAATGACAAATAAGAGTACTAAGCAGAGGACTACACCACCATGGGAAAGTCTCTGCAACCAAAGCAGAATGCAAACTGTCTCCTAGTCCAGTCTGCTCTTAAATGGCTGAGCAGCAACAGCGAGATTGGACTTCTAAATATTTATTTTGTAGGGAGGTGTTCTAACCCCAGTTCTCAGCACCAGCTTCACACCCCAGCAGGGGGTTTGGCAGAACCGTCCATCAGAGGCTGCAGGGCAAGTAATCGACCAAAAGGGCACCTCTGCCCTGCTCCCCCCTCCCACTCCCATTGAGCCCCGGGATCAGGATAACTCAGCTTAGTTGGCTGATGTGGTAGGACACCACCCCTGCCAAAATCCATAACAGCTTCTCCCTAGAATAGGGTCCTGCAGCCACTTCTCCCCAGCTCAAGGGGCAGCAGCAGCCAGACCACCCTGTAAACTCAGCTCCTGTTGTACACACAGACCCACCCAAAGAAAACCAGACACCTGCTTTCTGTCACGGCCCAAGCATCCACCACAATGCAGCCCAGTCCAAAGCCATTTCAAATAAACCTGCAATAATATTTACTGGAGAACAAACAGAATCCCTTAGAATACCTGGCAGAATACCTTATTCCCCTTCCTATGCATAGTTTCAATGAAAGAAACCTTAAAATAGAATAAATAATTTTTTTATATTTGATAAAAGAATCTCTAATGCAAACAATACTTTGTCAGCTTTTACTAAGTCTGACAGCAACAAGGGCTTCTGCTGTCCTCTATATTCAGCATGAAGCTATTAAATGTCATCAGTAATGAAAATCAGAGAACTTTTGTTTACCAGTGGAGATCAACACTTATTAAAGGAGATAGTTCTGTTTGAAAGCACCTGCAAAGTTATTTTTTAAAGAAGGTTTTGTTTTGACAGATCTCTATCTGACAATATACTGCTGTATATGAGAATTTCTAGGCTGTCTTATACAAGTAGACATTGCCAAGGTATGTGGTAACTGAATTAAACTTTTAAAGAAAACTAAGAAATTATCTATATTGAAACCTAAAATTATAAAGTTTAAAAGCTTTGTCTACATTTTTGTAAAATTGTACAAAACAGTTGCACAAAGAGATTTTGAAAGGCCCTCAAAAGACCAAAGTTGGCATGTGAATTTTGTCCTCAGATTTATATGGCCATTGCCATATAAATTAGGCACATTCATGTGCATACAAATGCATTTGCTAATTAGCGACTTCTTTTCCTCCCTAAGCTTCTCACTTAAAAAAGCTGGTACATCCTTTAGTCTCAAGCAAATTAGGTGATTCATATTCCCCCAAAGAAGTGTCTTTGCATTTGTAATGTCACAGAGGTGGATCTGGTCTCCTGCTGTTCCTGCAATATAAGAGAATCCAAACTCTCAGTTCAAAAGCATCGCTCTGTTTTCCACAGTTACAGAGATTACCTCAGTAAGTAGAAACTGTGGAAAAACAAAGGATTCATCTGCCAGCCTTTTACTCATCAGATACCATACTACCTGAGAAATTTTTCACTGACTGTTGACTCGGTATTTTAGGGTTTTCTAGAACAGTGCACGTGCTTGTACTTGTTGGAAGCAGCAAACAGAAGCTGCACCCTCTGTAACGTGTGTTGAGCTAACACCCCCCAGAACAGAGTATGCAACACTTATCTGAGAATTTGGGTTGAGAACATGGACATGAGGGGAGAGGCACCATGAGGTCAAGAAGGCCCTAGGAGTGATTACAGCTGCATAGTGAGAATCAACCTTCCCTTCAGTCCTAGGACAGAATTTGCCTCCTATCGTGGTGGAGCTGGCTTCCCAACTCCAAAATGCCGATTCACTTCTGACAGTAATGATATCATTCTACGTCATTTAACCAAAAGAAGTTTCCAGTATTCTAGTTCTCAGCATGGATAAGCTTCTACTGTTTCTATAGTGCAATTCAAAGAACATACAAATTCACAGTTAAATAGGTGGCTAAACGTTTTAGTGATAAGCAAGCCCAAATAGTACCTGATTAGCACCTGAGGAAATGAAGCTTTCTCATTGAAGAGCTTTCATTGAAAGGAACACTTAAAAAAATGAATAATTTCTTAGTTAGAAATTCTGTATTTTGTATTACACAGATTTTACGTTGTCATTAAGGGTATGTGTAGACTATCTGGATAAAAGTCCTTTTCTGTGCAAGTATCTGTTCTGTACAGTAAATTAACAGACTTTTCAATTGCTATACATTACAGAATAAATGCTTTTAAAACAGGCAAGTGTTTGGGCCTTTTGTATGTTCTATAACATTTTTAGTGCTTGAGAAATGTGACTTGAAGAATCACATTAAAATACCACTAATGTTCACATAAATAATGTTTCATAAATTGACGTTGCCATGAATGCATTAGTATCTCTGTGTCTCTCTGGTTTTATAAGGAAAAAAAAACCAACAAAAATCCTTGACATTTTATAGTGCTGTTTCCTACCAAACAGCTCAGCAGTGAGCCAGCAGAGCACCATCACAAGCAGTTACCAAAGAACATCGACTCCTTTGTCATAAAAACAACAAGAAACATTGAGGAAAAAGCAGATAATGCATATTTGAATTTTCACAACAGGATTCTTATAACCAAAACAAGTAAGTTTATGGGAGGAAAAGTGAAGTTCAGTGAAAGGCTTTCCTTGAACGACAGGTCAATTACGGGAACAGCCCTGACCTCCAGCAGCGTTCAGCAAGGGCTGCACAAACGCAGTTAAATTTGTGAGTATACAGGTGATCTGCTGCAGTGACAACCTGCAGAACCAGTCCACTGACAGCTATCCTTTGAAAGCTTATGCTTTTAGTTTAAACTGAATGAACAAACAGACTTCAGAAAGTTTCCTACATTGTTGCTTAAGACTATCAAGTCAAAAGAAAAATGTAGAGATTCTTTAAAGTTTGCAGAGAATTTTCTACTTACATACAAACATTTAGTTCTTATCTTCTGAGTAAAATAATAAGATCCTCTTGAAAGACTTTTTTTCACTAGTGCAATTCAAAACAGTTCATAAAATTGCTTAAAATTAATATCACTACTCACTGGTGAATTGGTGCTGTTAGATTAAAAACTGTGCCAGGCCTGCCCTACAAACCTGCCTCCTACTTATATGGGAATAGATAAGGAACGGCTTTATTTAATCAAATTACAGTGATGTTAAAAAAAAAAAAAAAAGAGAGAAATTAGTTCTAAATATTGCTAAAAATGTTCTAAGTCTCCATTCTCTGATACACACGCAGGAAACTGTCTTCTCATTACTGCAGATGTAACTGGTTTAATCTCCTTTCTCCTGGTGTCCAAGCAGAGCTGAGCTTTCCAGACATTCATCAGCCTTCACAAAAACATGGCCAGTGCTACACTCACTCCAGCCCTGAGATGCTTTTGAAGCCAGTCAGACTGTATCAAACACTGACTACACGTTTTCCACCCAGGCCATCCAGGGAGGTTTTTCGATGGACAGGCAGAGAGCACAGGATCTAATGACATTGCTTGAGATGGGCAGCTGAGCTGGCACGAAGGGCAGATGGCCCAGAGGCTAAGCAGGGACTAGAAATACCAAAGGTGTTCACATGGCAGAAGATTTCTATATGCTAGTGTTCACTACTGAAATATATTAGAAAATTGCATCTACACCCATTCTAATGTTTTAGAATTATGGTGGGGGTTTTTGTTTTGTTTTAGGTGTTTACATCATTTTAACTAATTGCATCTATCCCCATTGCATCAGCATATCCTGCAACTCAGGCACAGCTCCCAGGAAAGAACCAACAAGATGGATACTTTAGGCTCTGGTGCAATTTTGCTTCCAGGGGGTTTTGCACAATCTCCATGCATGCCTTTGGTAATGAACAACACCAGGAACCCTTTTTACTAGTTGATTGCTTTGCAGGTTAGCTGCACAACCAGGATGACTGCCTATTCCTCACAGAAGTGTCTCACAACTCTAATATCTTTTCAGTATTTTTTTTTTAATAAAAAGGTTTCCATTTTATTCAATCTTCTTTCCTTTTGTGGCCTTCAGAACTCTTTTTTCCCCCCAATTCTTTTTTTATCTATTCCTAAATGCAGCATTTTAAAATGCAAGTCTAATATGTGGCTGTGTGTGAGTCTAATTTAAGGTGCCAAAAGTGTAATAAGAGCCAATATTAAAAGTGCTGTTTTCATAGTTCTGATATCTTCACACAGTATTTTTTCATTTAGGTGAAATCATTGCAAACTACAGAATTCACCATTTGGTATGCAGCCTGAGTTGTCCCTGGTATTACAGGTGAGTTATACTGTTCTGCCAAGCAATGGAATAGAATTTTTCTTATAAAAATAATAAGCAACACCAGAACAGCAGTGTCTTTAATCTAATGTCAGTGGACTACGCTGTGTCACAAGAACCTGGCCCAAACACATCTAGTTTCTTAAGGATGGAAGAACAGTGTTTAAAGTGTCTGAACACTTTCTAGTTCAAAGCCATATTGGTTTTCATTTTTCTATCTATAGTTTGTTAACTGTGGAGCAAGTTAAAAACATCACATCCTGTACATATTGTGGTCATCAACTCCTTCCCTAACGTGAGTTTTATCCTTTCACAAAACAACACAGTCCTGAACAGTATCAGTCATTCGACTATCAAGCTTGGCACAAAGAAAACTCTCTATCCATGGAAGCAATTCATCTTGCTTTCCCATCCCTCCACAAGAGCAGCCCCTTCCACCCCCAACATCCAGAGACCTCCCTGTCCCTAAACGGCAGGTGACAGCAGTGTGCCAGACAAGTCAAGTGGCCCTTTCTCTCAGATATGTGCCTTTCAACAAGCCCTTTTCTTTCATACCTGCTGGCATTTTGCTACCAATACTACTGGCACTATTTTTGTCTTCAAAGACACAGCTGAGTTACCCAAGGACCTCCTTGCTTTCAAGACAGTAGATGTGGGGTTTTACATCAAGATGTTTCAGTGCTTCACCTGGTGTCAGCAGCTTCCAACCTACTGCACAGCGTGACAGCTGCTCAGCAGGACAACGCTTGCTAATACTGCTTTAAGCAGACATTTATATGAAGGATAAGGATGTTGGGGCTGAGTCAGTGTACCCACACCCCTTCATATAACCAAAGGTTTAGGTCTTATTGTCTAAACCGACCTATGTGTACAATTAAGAGGTCTTTGGAATGCCTCAGAGGAGGCACAGACTCACACTGCAGTGTACACAGCCATCACTGTACACAGCACTTGACAAGCAGCACTGACACACTTACTAATTCCCAAGTTTTCTTCCTTTGGACCAGAGCACGGGACCCTTCTTTGCCTGAACTCACACAGGTAGCATGCACTGAGTACAGGCATCGAAACTGCATCTCCAAAATCAAAAGCTAAAAAATGATGAATTTTTTTTCTACTTTAAAGCTATACAAAAACAAGACCAGAAAAGATACCTTGTTGATTTATTGCCATTTAATCCGGCCTACTTCTACTGAAAAAAAAAACAACCAAAAAACCAAACAAAACAAAAACTCTCTGCAAATATTGGTTCTTTATTTAGGAGTAAACATTCAAAGGAATGCTGGTTGCTATGCTGTTTGCTTATCTATCAGCTACATCTTTTCTGGACCAAAAAGAAGTATTTTCTAATGTATAGCATACAGATAACATTTTCATAAGCTGTGCTATTATCCCTGATCAATTCTCTCTTGTACTCATCTTCTTCTGTAATTTTGATATCTTTGTAGCTGATAAACTGGCTCAGGACTCCTCCAAAGTACTGCTATGATTTTGAGTCGCTCCATCAGCCATATTTGCATACTTATGCAGATGTGAGTGCTTTTTTCTGCTTTCTTGCTCCCCTTTATGGTTTTCTCACTTCCAAATTGCAGGCAATTGCCCTGTTGTGTGCCAAGCATTCAATCTTGATAGATACCAATTTTGTGTAATATACACAGAGGGCACCCATCATGGCTTCTCCATATAAATTACATCTAAATTGTGTGTAGATAGAACATAAATCATTCATGCAACAAGCCATAGGTGAATAAATGTGTGCTTCTTGACAATAGTATTTTCTTTTTACTGAAAATTAAAAATATATGCTTATGTAGTCACCTGTGTGCCAATGTTTACATCCAAGCCTAGAGTAAAGCATTTATTTGGAAACACACCAGTGTTTGATGTAAATTTAGTGCAGTAGAACATCGATTCAGTTGTAAGTACTGTGGATTTCAGTGACTGTCACTGCATAAAGGTACTTTTGGGAGTAGTGCACCACTAGGGGAAAGGCAGAAGGTGCTATTCAGGAACCAAAGTGTTTCTAGATACAGGTAACTGGACTGCTACCCAGAGACGATAAAGGGGTGGTAAAAATGGACTGTATGCTCTAGGAGCATGTGGTAAGACTGAAATATCTAACTGCAATGACACTGTACACAACAATCTCTTAAGGGCTGCAGAGCAGCACAGTGCTGTTGTGGCAATCTCTCACCCTCCCACCAGTCCCCTCCTTGCTGTCCTTGCCCTGTCCCCCTTTCTCCTGCCATCTGTCATCCTGTTCAGAAGTGACCCAACTGTTTACACTGAAGAAGTTGGATTTCATCTATGCAGAAAATCCATTTAAAAATTCTGTAGAGAACCTGTCCAATTCTTTACTTCAGAATGAATAAAATTAAGCCTATATTTCCTTCAGCTTTTTAGTTGTTTGGTTGGGTTTGGGTTTTGTTATTATTTTGGTTTGTTTGTATTGTTAGGCATCTACTTTTTAAAGTTTGATCCATAATTAATAGAAGCCTCTCAGGTCACCAGTCATACTGCCTTTAAAAACCACACTGGTCAACTGAATCTAATCACAAATCTCTTTTAAACATGAACCACCCCTTGCAAATGTAGACAGTCTGAGTGAACACCTAAAGACAAGTGACCTGGCCAACACAAGTACCAAACACCTGACACCACATGTGGCCAAAATCTCTAAAAGACACTCTGGTTACTTGCAACACTTCATCACCTGGTTTTAACAGCCTAAACAGGTATAAGGACATCAGCTGGTGGCTGGTCAAAATCATTGCAAGACATAAACTAGTTCTAAAATTCTTAAGATATAAATTTAATTTAACAATGATACAAGCTTTCTGCTCCAATTCTTTTTCCACATCTGTATTCCAACAACAAGACCAATGCAGTGCATTCTAAACAACAAGTTTATTTTGCCTTTCATCCGTCACCTTTAACAAAATAAAAAAGAACAAATCCCTAAACCTTTGTGCATAGATAGGCTTCACTAAATCATCTCATTACTGAGGAACCACACCAATATCCATTACAATTATTAGATCAGGCTCTAATGCTGAAAAAGTAGATGTGACAACCTATTGCTTAGATTTCTGTGATGCAGTCTAATATTATTACTGCTTGCATTCTTTCTCTCATGCCCCTCGAACACTTCTAAAAATGCCACTTCACACATAAAGGTTTAATATTACAAAAACGCCAGTTTGATCTAATTTCCGAAATTCAAGTTATGCACATTTAACTGTTCTCACTGTCTCAAATGCTTCCTTAATGAGTAAAAAATAAAATTTTAATTCTAAAATAGTTAGTAATAAAAAGTGTAGCTGGGATTTTTCCCCTTTTATTAACATTTTCCATTAAAGACGTGCATAGTCCCCAGTCTTAAAAGTGCCGTGTGCAGCTCCACTGAGCCTCCATTCTGCAGCACTGCTCGTGACTTAAGTACCACTTTTTTATTTCTAGAGCCATCAACAATTATTAAACTCTATGAGAATGAATGTCCTTATTAGCATGAAGATTAGAACATCTTAGGTGCAGAAAAATGTCAGCTGCTTGTCAGAAGTCATTTTGAGTGTGCTCTCTTGACCCATTCCCAATTTAAAAGCCTGTTCCTGTGGAACAAGACAGATAATGAATGCAGCATGAAAACAGCCAGTAAATGAGCAATACAAGAAATTTGTCTTTCTAATTGAAAGAGCATAAGCTAAAATTATAGTACATTAGCTAACTATCCAAAGTGCTAGAAAATGTCATGAGAAATAAATAACTTCATCTTGGTGTCTTCCTCAGAGGTACAGAGAACTCAGCACTGCAGAACAAGAAAGAGGAAAAAAAGCAGAGTAAAACTATGGTGAGCTAAGGTCACTTGGTTTCATTTGTTTTAAGTTTTCCTGGATCACCACGTAGATAAAAATCTAAATCCATTTGAATGAAAGAATCATTAAGAAGTATCAATTTTAATTTAGACAAACCTCCATGACAGAACTCTGCCACAGTGACACTGCACAGTCCTGAGGACACAACCACTTGGAATTACGTAATGGAGTCTATTGGCTTTGTTTTACTTCTAAACTTCAGAAAGACATAAAAGTTAGGAAGCCGAAACATTGTGTATTAACAGAACTCTAGTAATAGCCAATCTAGTAATGAGGTTGGAATTTAGGCATATTCATTAAATTTGATAGGGCTGCAGAAGTTACAGTAGCCAAGGGCAGCTGTAAGTTTTAGCAAATATATCACTGTACTGTAAGACCTTGTTGAAGCAATTATGCTGCCATTCACCTAAAATGAATGGCAGTAATAGCACTAGGGTATACTTCTGAGATTAAACCCAAATAAAAACTTTGGTTACATCACATTTATTGTTTAGGCTTTTCCTTTTTTAAATATCAGTATAGAAACATGCCTGATACTGCAAGGGAACGAGCCATGCACATCTACCTTTTCAAATGTTACAAGTAAATAGGAAAAACAGTATTAGAATGCCTTCATAGCATGACTTAGTTAGGATGAAAGATTTTTACTAGGACTGCACTGGGGTCACAATTGTAGGAAGATATTGCTGTCAGGAAGACATGCTGATACAATTATGTTAGAAGTCCTCATCTGTTTCACCAATTTTAAAACTGGGTGGCTCACTGTTCTCTGACAAAGATTGCAAGGAAGCTTCCTCACTCTAGCCCAGAGGGACAACCCTCCAGTCTTGTCTTTTCAGATTTTAAACTGTATTGGATTTTACATTTTTGACTTTCACTTTCTGAAATTGGTCTGAATTGGCTTCCCAGGTGGTGTTTGAGCATTGCTTTCACAGGATTGTGACATCTGAAAGGTGGATGTGTTTTTCATATCTGTTTATACCAGCACCTTATGTAACTTTGTTCAATCCCAGAATAATGCTCATGTTGTACAAAGTTATTTTCATTTTTAAGCTGCCACAAGCCTGTGAAGTCACTCACTCACACAGCTGTGTCGCTTTGGTGCCTTACCTCTTCCCTGCACCCCATTCATCTTATGTGAGCCTGATAAACATGTCTCCTTTCGTAGATATTATCAGATACTGCCTAAAAACACCCTGGGATTCAGCCCAAACACAAAACACCAGACCAAAAAAAAAAAAAAATCTGAAAAATCAATTAAAAATGCCACTTTATCTCTGGCTGACATTCTGAGCAGATACAGCTGAAAAGACACTGGAAAGAATTATGTCAAACTCTCGCCTGACAGCTCTGACAAGACTGCCCAGGATGAAGCAGCTTTTTTAAACTTCTTGTGCAATAACTTCTTTCTTTGACTGCAGGATCTGAGAATGCTCAGAGGAATTCACAGGGTTAGACAATTTCGGAAGTTCTGTAACACAGCTCCTGTTCATCCCTTTTTGGAGACCTGGATTCACTGTTAACATCAAGAAGGGGACATAGAAAGAGTCATGCTTTAACATTAAGGTATTTTTCTTTGCATTATCTCTGCCACAAAGGCCATGGAATTTTGTAAGGAATGTCTGCACATCTGATGTCCTTCTCCACTGCAGCCACGTTTATCATCAAGACCCGAAGATCAAACTGTAGGAGTAACACAATGTAACAAAGTAAATGTGACTGAGGAGATTGTGCTGATGTGCAGAAATCTACATGTATTTCCCTTCAAGTATGAACACAAACAGCTGTTCAGCATTTGTTGGTATTTTTCCTAAAGAAATAGTAGGACTCTTTCCCCTAATACTTGAAAATTGGAAAAATATTAACAAAGAATTAGAATCAGAGAAAGCATTTCTAAAACTTCTTCACTCTTAGAAAAGTCATGATTTTCTGAGAGCTCTTTTAGAATTTTTTTTAATTTTGCTTTTTAACATGTCCCTCTTTCAGCTGTAATGCAAGATCCTCAGAAGAGTATGACTAAAGTGTGTACCCTCCAGAGCTTCTGCTGCTATTTTATTCTGTAAAATTTGCACTATCCCTTCTAAAAATTCTACTTTTTTTGGTGGTTATTTGGGACCCCTACTTCTGTGACTGCAGTTTTATACTGTTGTATCAAAAGCCATTCCCAAAGCAATGCTTCTTCCCAGTAACTGTGTAGGGTACGTGCCAGTTTTTTAAATGGAAGAATTGGTACAAGTAGGTACTACCTTACCCTGTTGAAAATACTAAATGAAAGCCTCTATCTTATTTCTTATTATTTAGTGACAGGGCTACTATTACACTATTTTTTTTTCTGTAACAGCTCTTTTACATTCTTTGAAACTAGAAGAGCTTTTGGAACCAGCCAAAACCAGTAAAACTGCCTCTCCTGCACTGAAGTAATATCTTGTCAAACTGAATTTAGGAGCTACAGAGAGCACTGCCTGACCCAAGCCCACCTTCACAGCTACTGTAAGAGTACATGATATTAATGTGACTGACAGAGAGAACTGTCATGGGTGGATGTGGCTGCACTTCAGCAGAGGGCTGTGCAATCACACCAGGGACTCTGGGAACTCACCTGCAGCAAGCACTGCTAAAACCACCTTCCCAGCCTCTCCCTCCAGGGCTAAACCCCTGCTTGCTTATTAGTTCCTTTGCCACGCACAGCAGCACAATCCCTTCTCCTCTCTTGACCTACTTACATATTAGGAACTTATTAACTGTTGAGCTCATTATCAGTATTATCCTCCTCTTCCTTAGTAGCAAATGCACTAACTTTCTACTCCTGAGTGAATAGCTGGGATCTCTTGCCCTCTCACAGGGTTTCTCCCAAGGTTTTTTCGTCTCTTTCCAGCATAGATATTAGTGAAGTGATTGACTTGGACACAAGATGCAATCCTGCATCCTATTTTAACAGCAGCTCCTAATGCATTCATTGCTTTCCCACAGGTTATCTTCCACCTTCAGAAATATTAACTGCCACATCCCCACTGGCACAGCCCTGCACAGCATTGCCCCAACCTTCATTTTATAGACATGATGCTTGACTTCCTTCAGTCACATTTAAAATGAGATGCGTTTCATCTTTGAGTTAAGCACGTTCCTTTGCATTAGTTCACCTCAGATTAACAGGTATTTTTTCCAGGTCCTTCCAAAGGAGAAACTAAATTTTATTATATTTTCCGTCAACGATAAGCCTTTATTGGGAGCATACTGTATGTATGTATTCAGTGAGGGCAACATAAAACTGGCAAACATTAATCGAGCAAGTATTGCATTATATTATAGAACATTAGTGAAAGCAAAAAAAATCCCAAGGAAATAATAAGAAATTAATAGCTAACGATAATTGCAGTACTCACGCCACCATTGAGCAGAAACATGTAAAAAAAAACCCCTGCAACATAAGTATCCATTTATGAAACACACTCAGTGTTTTAAAGCTGTAGTGAGTATACAGCAGTTACCTTAGCAGTGAGAGTGAGTTTCAACTACTGCATATCTGTTAGGCAAAAGTTGTCATTAGATCGGTTTTAAAGCAAACACAATCAATAGAACACCTAAACTTTCTGTTGTAGAGTTGTTAGGAGAGGGACATACACGTCCTTTTGGATAACACAGGCAGTTTTGAATTAATAACTGGGCCATTTTACAAAGGCTAGCACTCTACATTTACAGAATGCATTATATTCAATCATGCTGGAACTATATAATTACAGGTGATTTTACAGTTGTTTATTTCATTTCTCAGACCATGATGGCACTTAGAGTAATGTAATTATTCACCTAATTATATAACATGGTTGTAATAAAGCATTTGGACTGCTCTGCAGTGACAGTTGAGAACGTAGTTTGAACACATGATGTATATACAGATACAAAGTTATTCTACAAAAAAGGTTCTTTACTCTTAATTTACAAAGTTATCCACATTTTAATCACTGTGAGACGTTTGCCAAAGGTTTAATAGTATCAGTGGGTTAAATAAAAGCCCCAAACCAGATTTTTTAATCTTTTTTTTGGTTTGTTAGGGTTTTTTTGTTCTTCTGTTTAGGGGTTTTGTTCTGTCTTATTGATATTTTCCCATGGTGACCCTGATTTAGTGACTGAATCACCACAGCTCAATACCTATATCCTCAGACAGGGCTTGCTGATGACAGAACTCTACCAAGATCCAGGAAATATTTCAACAGGTTCCAACAAAGGTCTATAAAGGTACAGTTTGGAGAGTTTTGAACTTTGCTAGAGTTATTTTTATGTAGCATCCCACAAATGGTAATTCTCAGCTCTACTGAGTAAGATGTTAAACTGGGCAAAATGCCACTGCAGTGTGACCATATTGCTTCCCCTATCTGTGCTAACTTGTTTATTGGAACTTACTTATCCTTTAGACAGCCCTACAAAGTCTGTAGGAAGAGCATCTCTGTGTTAGGGAACATGTTTCTGTTTCCACTTAGTAGAAGGGGAGGTACCAACGGTTTTTATTCAAAACTCTATTGGATACGAACACTCTGATCCCAGTTACTCAAGCAAGCCATATTAATTTGCTTCAACTGCCCAAAGCAGCCTCCAGGGGAATGTCATGACAGTCAGCAGCTCAATTTTTTCCCTCTGGCCCTTCCCTTGACTGCAGAACCTGTAACTATAACCCACCCTTTTCTCAACACACTCTTCTGAAAAATTCAGGGCAAAAACTAGACTATTCTTCCAAGTGTATTCTTGTATTTGTGTTCTGACTTGAGAGATCAGTTATAACACACCATCAAGCAGGATTTAGCACTTGGAGATCCTTCTGTAGCACAGTGTTTTTCCTGATATACCAAGCTCATTTTTGAGAGAATAAAAAAACTTCTCAGATCCCTTCTACTTGCTGACCCATCCCTCCCCCTTACAAGGTAATGCAAGTTGTGCTAACAAGTGCTCAGAAGGCTGTAGCTTTGTTCACTGCAGAGTCCTTTGGGTGGGTTAATCAAGAGAGTGTGAACAGACTGCAGAGCTCATGTGGTTAATTTATGCATTCCAGAAGTTACTAAGCATTTTTCATATGGTAAAATTGCAATATCAGATTCCTGTATATGGTCCCAGTAGACTGAAAGCAGTTTAGTCTTGTGGTCCAACTGAAGCCGACCTTGCTGGTTTCCCTCTAGTGTGGTATTTTCCTGCACTGCCTCCTCACAGTCTTTTGTTTCTTGCATTTCTTTCTTTAATATGAAAGAGGATCTACACATCTTTTCTGCCAGTTCTCATTGAAAACTTTCTACTTTGAAATCTTCATCGATCACAAGGTAAAGAAACCCCCCCTCAGCCTGCTGAACTGCTCCTCTTCACAGAGTACACTTTTGTACTCCTGCTACTCTAACTCAGGTGATTAACTGGAGTCTAATTAAAAATTAAAGACCTTCAGTGCAACATCCCGAACCAACACAACTCACTTCATTATAAATGTGCATATGAGCAGTCAGGTATTTCTCAGTGATCTCAGGAAAACAGTCCTGAGCAGGGTTAAGGTGCAAGCATTTCCCCCACCTAAAGGCAAGAATAGAGACCAAACACTGTAAGCAGAGCACTGGAAGCTCAAAATTATAAGCTCTGAAGCCTAAGCACCAAGAAGAGCTTCTGACATTAGTAAAGTAAATATTTTTCTGTAAGTGAACACCAAAATGCAAAGACTCACGATTACTTTTTCGGGTCAGCCCAAATTTTGTTTGTCACAGAACTGTTGGGTTTGTCAGGGTAAGCAACTGTAAGATACTGTCAACCAACAGATGAATCATCCTGCATGAAAAAAATGGGTACTGGTTGTAAATGTGAGATAACTCACATTCAAATGAGAATTAATTCCTAGCAAAGCTCTAAGCTCTTGGATCTGTACAAAGGAAAATATTTTGGCCAAAAAACGATCTGGAAGCAAAAAAAGAATATGCATTTGGAATGCAACACAATTGACTTACCCTGGGAATGTCTCACTTCTTTCAAGAATTATTTCATTTCAAATCAAACTCTTATATTTTGGATGTCTGTCAAAAGCATGTTAAAAATGCCAGTAAAGGGCTAAGTACATGGTGGCTTTTCATTCTGAAAACAAACAGAACTGAGACATTTACAACCTTATCTGTGAAAGGGAATTGTCAGCTGGGCAGAACCATTTGAAACTTAGTGCAACAGCATTCAAACAGAAGGAAAAAACAGAGCTCCCACCTCTGTAGATGATTTCATAGGGTTTTCTGAACCCAAGCAAGAAAGGATTCCTCTTTCTAATTAAAAATATGTTCTGCATAATTATGATAAATGGGAAATAAAGGGAGATTAAATGCATTTAATCAAGTTAATCACTCACAAGAGAAATATAAAGGTTTATACCAAAATTATGTTTTTCAGCTTCATATAAACTATTTCTGATGGTGATAAAATATTTTATAGAACAAACCAGCCATTTAAATACTCAGGAAAAAATGAAATAAGGAGGCATCATTCACCAAAAATTGTATCCAAGAACAGAGAAAAACTGGTGTTTTGTGCTAAAAGTTGGGGGATTTTCTGGCTGGAAACACTTTCCAGTATTGTTTGGCCTCAACTTGGTAAAAACAATTATTTCTATTCCTACTGAAGTCCAGCTCAGGTCTTCACTACCAAGCAGAAGATAAGCACAGGCTTCATATTTCCCAAAACATTGCTAGAGAAAGCTGGCTTACAAGCAGGAAAAGAAAACAGTATATATGCACACCTGAACAAACAGTATTCTGAGAATATGCTGATTTTGGAGAAAAACACAAAATAATAAATTTTTGCTTCAACAATCCTTTGCAAAATGCAATAGGGATATGAAAAATAAAAGAGTGAGGAGTATTTCCTGGCATTATAGAGAAAATTACTTCCATCTAGAACTGTAAACCACAAGAACTCAACCAAAAACTGAGCAGGCACTCCAGATCCTATTCACCCTTTTAGAACTGTGAAGAAACCTGAAAGTAAAATGAAAACTGAAAATGTGGTAGGCATACTTCTAAATACCCAAAAAATGCTTACAGGACTCTCCCAGGAGGGCAGTAGGAAGCCTTGAGAAAAGAAACCAAGATCTTGCATTCCAGATGACTGGTTTACCCAAATGTAAAACTTTCTCTCACATACATGTTTTAGCTAGAAGTTCAACTGTTTGGTTTTTTTTACGTCGCCTTTGAAAACCTATGTCCCAAATAAAAGAAATCCATTGAGAGGTTTCCAAGAAAACTCCACTGGACATTAAACCTGTTGGAGTGCAAAAATGCGAATGGAAAAGAAAGTACAGAACTCAATATTCCTCCCAAGGAAGAAATCATCATCTAAGCAGATACGGACTTTTGTGGACTATTTAAGAATATGTGTTTTGGGTTTTTTATTCTTTTTTTTTGGTATTTTATTGTATGATTCCCACTATGTTGTACCCCACTTGTTTAGTAAAATCCCCTATCCCCCATAGCCCAAACCCCTGTTGTCTCATTGGTTGTTCTTTGCTGCATTGCAGGATTTTCCCTATATGGCTGTGCCCTCCTCCCAGTTGGCATGCTCTGCCTTTGCTCCTCCCTCGTTACACCTGGTTTCTGCCAAGTTCTCCCACTACCCTCTATAAGGCGGAAGCCATTTCAATAACGTGGCCATTTCACTTTGGATCCCAGGAGTGTGCAGGCCAGTCATTCCCGTGCTGAGCTGCCAAATGCAGCCCGAAAAGGGACAGGATTGAAGGACTTCTGGCATCCAGAAGACCACCTGTCCGGTCCGGGAACATGCTGGAGGGCAGTGGACTCCAGACTGGAGGGCAGTAGACTTCATCCAAGTGGAGTCTGGATTCCAGCAGCTACCAGAGCTGAACTGCAGAGGACTTGCACCTTTCTCATGAAGTAAGGTGAGCAGCCGTGAAGAGACTTCTTTGCCTAAATACCCGCTACCCATCCCAGGTACTTTTTATCTTAAAATGGGAGCCTGTCTATCCAAAGACAGGACTGAACTGTACAATTACTTTAAAAGCCTTATTAAGCACCATGGACACCTCTTGAATAAAGGCCACTTGAAATCACTAATAAAATGCGTCTATAAAAATGAAGACACTTTCCCAAAATACTTGAGTTATCTAGAATGGGTCAAAATAGGAGCTTCACTAATAAATGCTATTTTAGAGGGAGACAAACGAGCAGTTGAAGCAGAAATTGCTTGGAGATGAATTTCTAAAATCTTAATGACTGTAGATCAAAGAGGGAAAAGCAGCCAAAGTGCAAAAATGGCGCTGGGACTAGTTCATAACCAAAAAACTAGAGAATTAATTGCTGCACCACCACAGCTAGAGTCCCAAAATGGTGGTAGAATCCACACAACCTGCCATCTTAAAAACAACACATCTAGCCCTTTCCAAAATGGCGGCACCCAAGGCTTACAAAATGGCGGTGCCCAGGCCCAGTCTAGTGGTCTTCCAGTCCTACTTCTGGTCTACCAGAAGTAAAGAGACCCCAAGATGGCATCGCCCATCAAAACGCTGATGCTACTTTAATGCCTTCAACTGAGAACTCCTGGGATCCAAGCAACAGCGAGGGGCATGCAGAGCCCGGCCTAGGCATCACCTCAAAAGCGGGCCGAAAAACAATGAAGTGACGAAAACAGCGGCAAAGAAAACGAACAACCCTAGAGGAAGACAGAGTGGAACGACTGTGGAAAAGTGCCAAAATTCCTTCCACAACAGCAGCGTACAACACAAGAAGTAGGCAGCAACCAGAATGTGTAGCTGAAATGGTGAAACTCAGCCACGTGCTGGTTCAACTTGACTTAAAACACCTGATGCAGGGAGACAGCCCAGCAGTCCAATTCCCTGCCTTTGGTCCAGCCCCTCTCTGATGGGGGTTCACCATTCTTCCCAAGGAGAGAAAGTCAACCTTGCACTGTCTGCAGTGGCCCTGCTTCTCCCTTCCCCTGATTTTTGTCTGTTGTACAACAACATGCCATTGCAGCAAGTTTTTTAAAAAAGAGACTGTATCTTTTTATGCTGTAGATGGTATTGATATTTCAAATTTTTCATTAGAAATGTATTTTTAATGAAAACTGCAGTAAACCTATAAGCATGAAATACAGTTTGATACCATCATAGTTTTAAATTCTTCATTTGCTACTTCTAAAAATAACACATTCCTGTAATATTTTCCAGAATTTATTTTGGTGCAAGGTGTAGTTCAAATGCTAGGTCCATCTGGCTCCTGGTTTATTACTCCAGGACAACATTTTTAGTACAAATTTCATAGGAGAAAAATCAAAGCCACAGTGAATTACTGTGAATTTCTGCCCATCTGCCTTTTTCATGGTGATAATATGGTATCACTTGCATGCAGTGACATACAGACAAAAGGTACTATGAACTACACAAAGTAATTTCTTAATCACATGAAAGGGGAATCTCAAAACTTGGACTCTGCTACAGGCAACTGATGGCAACATCGAGATGAAGGATATTTCACATGGTCCAAGTTTATTTTGTCTTTTAGTCTAAGGTAGCAGCACCACTTCAGAAGAGATACTGGCATGCCTGTTCTTGGAATATCAAAGATTTTCACTTTATTTCCATGTACACACATCATTAAAAAAAAAAACAAAAAAAAACCGAAAGATATTCTGATAATTAAAAAGAATCTAATTGGTTTTAGTTAATTTCTAGTGTGTTTCCTGCAAACTTCATGACTTGGCTCATGTGTATAGTTTCAGATGTGAAAAAACATCAATTACATCTGCATGTGAGCTCAGGGAGGAAAAAAAAAAAAAAGAAAACTCAAGGACAACTAATACAAGTTAGGTGTTGTGTTTATAAAAATGTAAAGAAAAAATAATTGACAAGAGAAATGGAACATAAACAGTATTTGCTGTTCAACTGGGACATAACAGGTAGGTTAAAAACCCGAATGGAATTTCCTGTGCATAACAGGAAATCTCTCATTCAAAATTCAATTCATATTTCAACAATTCACATTTCTAATATACTCGAGGCATAGCAGAAAAGGTTTGATTGTTTCCAACTCAATATATTCCAGATAAAGTGATCTTGCTTCATATAGAGAAATATAATTTTGAAGAATCCTTTTCATTGCGGAATTACATAAAAAATTTAGTTTTAGAGCTGTTTAACTTGTTGTCAGTTCCTCACTTTGGGAAGAAACCAAATCTTATTCTCAAACTGAGAAACAGGACGTTTCTATTAGGGATATCCCTCTTAGCAGAGGGATAGTATTAAAAAATTGAAGACCAAAGAAATCCATGCTGCCAACATTACAAACAGTAGATTCCAAAAACTCTTCAGTTAACAGCAAAGAGGGAATAAATGTCCTTTGAAAAATATGACTCAAATTCAAAATTTTACTAAAACACAAAATTGTTGTGGGTTTAACAAATAAAAAAAGGTTTAACAAAAGGAAAGATCAACCCTAACAGAAGAGCTCACACGGCACAGGATGTAGTTCCAACACTGTGTTTTGCAAAGCAGGACAGAGGAGCACAAAGCAGCACATCTAATTCAAATAAACTGAGAGCCAGAGTCCTCCCACACCCAGTCACAGCCCTTCTGAGAGATGGTCTCAACCCAAGGCACTGACTCAATACCATCAGTGGGGCTGTGATGCCACAGTCACACAGAACCCCCTAAAAAAAGGCTATTTACTCAACAGCTTATAAGCACCTGGCAAATAACAAGCTAATAGAGAGGCAATAAAATTGCAGAAATCAGGCCACATTGAGCTATTTTAGTTTCCTTGGCAGGGTTACTGACCTGGCAGACGTGGGACAGCAGCATGTGATGTGCCCTGAATTCAAGAGGCCTTTCTGGCACTGCCTCAGGTGACAGTTTCCTGAGCAAGCTCATGAAAAATGGCACAGCTCTTGGAAAACTGTACTTTAAAAGCAGTCATCAATAGTTTGCTGTCAGCTTGGAAGAACTAAATTTGGTTTCGAGAAAGGTTCAGCCTCAGGCCCAACTACTTCCAATAATTTCTTTATTGACTAAGATAATAGAATCAAGGAACTGTAATAATTAGAAGGGGCAGAAAACTGGGAGTGGCTGCAGGAAACTTCAAGGACAAGCTTAGACTTCAAACTGATTTTGAGAAATTGAAAGAAAGGGCTTAAAACCAAAACAGAGAAGTTAAATTAAGGCATGCTTACAGTACAATGCTTAAGAAATAAAAGGGACATAAATAAATAAAATACTTATATATATATAAATAAAAGCTATCTATACACAGATATGAAATGAAAAATAATAATACTGACCAAGAGGGACAAACTGTTGTCAAAAAACTCAGTGTCCAACTCTGGAGAAAGAATGTCTCCTAAAAGGCACAGATAACTGTGCCCAGTTTTTGGCACTAGCTTCTAAATAGCTTTCTTGGTGAGTTCAGAGAGGGTGAAAAAGAGGGATAAGAAGCTGGAGAACACCATTCCAGGAACAGCTGAAGGAAAGCTGTTTTCTGTAAGAGAGAGGAAAAGTTGAATGTCATGTGGTCTTGCAAGAAAAAGAAAGAAGTCTGCCAAGAGAACAGAAATCAATTATTTTCCATTTCCACCAGAAGAATGCACTAATTAGCCCAATTTGGACAAAAGAGATTCACTTAAAACATCAGGAATGTGCCAACATGTGAGGGAATTAAAACACCACACTTCAGCCATTTGCAGAGACTTGTGTAATTCTCTTCAGGCTTCTCCCAAGTCTATTTCTATGGGAAGCACGAGGGCACATTTAATCACCACTACCCAGAGATGGAAGATGGATTGGGTGATCTTCCTGGCTGTCCCCTTGCAGCAATTTCTACAAGTCCAGTGCAGACTTGGGTACCACAACTGATTTCATGTGGAAGATGCCAAGATACTATGCTAATAGAATTGGATTCATTAACTCATATTCTCTACCTGCAGGGCTGTTTAACTAATTCAAGTGATCTGCAAAATTATATTTGTAGTATAAATTAATCCAGATTATATATTAATTAAACAATTAGCAAATAATACCATGGATTAATGGAGGGAGGAGGGGTTAAGCCTGCTGCCACTACCTAAGGGTAAGTATGAAGCCACATTATTTTCTTCCAGGATGTTATGACTCTGGCTTGATCAGATCCTCCTCAGCTCCAAACCTCTGGTCTGAATTTGAACCCAAATTGGCCCCTTCCAACTCAAACCCTTCTATGATTCCATCATCTTGCTTTAAAAAGCAGGATGGCATGCCAAGAAGACAACCGTCACATGAAACTGGTGTTACTGAGAAGCCAACATTGATTCTGCACACATTTTTTGGGGCATGTAGGAGGGAAAGAAGAATTGCATCCCAAAGTCCATCCCCCAGCTTCCTGTCAGTCAAAAAGAATTCAGTGTGGGATTGTCCAGAGACACTCTTCTGTGAGAAATTGCAGAATTCACATTCTTGATACAGACACTCCCCTGAGCACTCTCCACATACAACACAATGATCCAGCTCTATCTTAATCAGCTTGGGAAAACAAAAACAAAAATAAAAATAAAAGCATGCCACTGCTCTGTTACATTTACTACAATATTTGGGTAATTTCCTTTCATATTAAAAATCTTATTAATGCACCTATTAAACCAAAAATTGTGCAACAGAAGTTCTAAAGGCTGTTTTTATTTTTAATGCCAACTGCAAATCATACACTACTATTTACAGCTTTTCAAAGAGCATTGTTCTGCTCTGAAATTACTGAAGACAAATTCATTTCCTTTCTGATGAGGAAAGCTAGGGGGTGCCCTGGTAATGCACACAGCAAGAGACGCTGATTCCAATTCAGAATATTTCACGTATTTGAGGCAATCTGCCTTATTCATCCTGTTTATACACCTCCTCAATCCATTATTTTCTAAGTTCTCAAGAAGAAATCAGATTCAATTACTTGATCAATAAACTGGAAAATCATGTAGAGGATTTTTTAAAATTTTTTTTTATTTTTTTACAACTGACCTAATATCAGTGAAACTCATTTTGTTAGGATGGAGAACACAGTGAGAGGGAAAAAATCTAAACCACATCTCTTACACTTCACTCTTGGTGAAAGTAAAATGGGTTCGCAAAAAAAAAAAAACTCTTCTGTTATTCTTCATTTAAGAAAATCTTTATTTCTTTGCTTTGACTTCTAATGTCATGCCTGTATTGCGTTACATTTACATTTACAAACCCAGGGAACACACTCAGAAAAAAACCAAACAACACAAGTACTTGATAATCCTGTCTGCTTATTGAATGCCAGGCAAACTGACAAACACATTAGGCAGATGTCACATGGAAAACTCTCTCCCAGAAAGAGGCCGTGTTATAAAGAGGGGTCCTTTTTATCATCTGAGTCAAGACAACACAAAAAAAAAAAAAAAAGAATCTTGTCAATAAAAGGGCTCTGTCTACCCTTAAATTTTAAAGGAAAAGTGAAAGCTCTGAGAGGGCAGTCTTTACACATCTTTAGTTCTGCAGGTAATGCCTCTGCTGGCACTTGGGAAGCTTTCAGTGCTGAGGTTGTTTGGGGAAAAGCTGGTTCGTAGTTTGGTAGTTCAACTTTCTGCAAAACAGTGTTTGGAAATGTTGATCAATAAATAAAATACTGTTACCATTTTGGTTCATCTAATTTCTGTTGTTTACTTTGGATTTAAATAACAAGGTGGAACTGGTTGTTTTGTTAGAGTGAAATTATTTAAGGAAATGCCTTTTCAATTCCCTACTCTCACAGAGTTGTTAATATTCCCGTTATCTAGGGATAATGTTACTTCTTATCAAAAATAGAGTTAAGTGAAGGGAAAAGCCTTCAATTTGTAGAAATGAATTAACGTAAAAATTGCTCATAAATTCCCCCTGATATATACTCAGAGGAAAAAAGTCCCCAAACATTTTTAAATAAATTCAATATGAAAACCCTTTAGGATTATCTTTTTCATGATCAGGGGAAAGGGTTCTTCCTCTGACTATCTATATCAAAGGGAAAATTGCAAAATAAACAAAGTTTTACAGTTACCTGTCTGAAATCTATATAACAGATCACTAGAGAAAAATACTTCCTGTTTTAAAAGGCAGGTATAAAATCTACTGGTTTTCTGTTAACTATAGCAGACACAGGAACAGAGCAAGTGGATCTTTCTGTAATTACAGAATTTGATTGGAAAAAAAAAGCCTAAACTTGTAACTTTTTCTCATTAAGCTTTTCACTTCTCTCAGAATTACTCAAACTCCACACTTCCTCCCCACACACACACCTTTTTTTTTTTTTTTTTTTATTTTTAACACTGAAACCATTGCCATGATTTCCTAGATCCTGGCACTGAGAGTTTCCCACATTTTGCAGCTGCTGCTTGAATCCCAACTTCCCTCGTTTTCTTACAGGAGGTTCAGCGAGTCTGGCACGCATAGGGAAGAAGTTTTCATCGCTGCAGCCCATGGCCCAGCTGCTCCATGCACAGCCGAAGGACTTCAGGGTACAAAACTTCTGTACCTATACGTTCCACAGGTGCCAAATCCAAGAGCACATCATGTCCTCACACAGTCCAGCAAATGGAGAAAACCCTGTGCACAAAACTGTCCCTTCCTGCACTGGGCCTTATGGCAATATCCAACCACTGGCTGTATTTCCCTGTTCTTTTACAGCAGCCACAGTTACTGCTGATCCAAAGGGAACTTTGAGCAATTTTTGAAAGACTGAGTCATCTGGCTATTGAACAAACCGTCCTCAAGCCAAGATCCACTGTTTTCAATAAAAGATAAAGCCAACCAGTCGCTGTGACTTTCTGAATATAAAAATCTGAAACTCAGAAAATTAAAGTGTTTTAATCTGCTCTCTACAGACAACACAAAGACTTTACCAGAAATTACTTCTGACGGATGGAGAAATCAAACACGTTTTACAGACACATAACTTGACAGCAAATCCAACCCCCTTCCTTATACTTTGCTTTTAATTTCTAGTTTTTAATCTTCTCGCTCCTAGATAACTGAGATTAATCCAGATTAGTAGCAAAAATATGCTGAGACATATGGAATGGAATCAGGTCATGTAGCAGTGACGTATCCCTTGACAGAAATATTCTAGACTTAGCTTGGCAGCACCCTGAATAACTCCTGTGCACAGCAAGAGTCGAAAGGTTTCAGTCGCAATATCTCTGGTCAATAGATAATGACTAAATTTTGTACCCATGATGAACATAAATCAAATTATTTTAGACCAATGGGAAAAAAAAACCCAAACAAACAAAAAAAAAAACAAACAACCACACCAAAAACAACAGAACAGGTGAGACAGGATTCTGTGAGGAAATCCCACACTTTGCATCCGTCTAAATGTACAATTAAAAAAAAAAAAAAAGAATCCTTCTTTAGAAATAGTTTTTCTTTGTTCAAACCTCTAATCAACACTGTATGTTACCCTTTTTTAAAATTAAGCATTAGGATCTACAGAATGAAGTGTTCATAGTTTATTTTACTAGGTAAATTACTTGTATTACTTCATGCTTATTAACCACTCTAACTTAGAAATAACAAGGCTAGATTGTGCCTATGAATCTATTATTGGATTCATGTCAGGAGGTGGGCTATAAACACCTTACACCTCACAGAAAATATTGTGGTTCCAAAACAGCTGAAAACCTAATTTCTCCACTAACCAAGTGTTTATTTTGCACTGGGAGTGGTTGCAACATAACAAACTATTTTGATTCAGTTACTTTTGCAGTCCTGTTTATATTTTAAGAAACTTATGGAGAAGTTGATCTAGCTCGGACATGCCTTATTACCTACAGTCAGGTTTTAGATATTTCATACTTTAATTAGTTTCATTATCAAATTTTCAACTCACATCGATACCTTTAAACAAACAGATGCCTCACATGATTATGTTACTGGAAAAGGAAGCAGAACAACTCCAAAGATGGAAAATACACCTTGTCCTCACTTCTCTGCTTTAGCGCAAACCTCAATCCCTCATGTAAACTACGGCAAGGCAAGGTCTGACATTCCAGAAAATAATGATTTTATACAGGTATCATTGTTGCCATTGATCACTCAGGACATGATTTCAAACGTGTTTCAGTGACAGAGTACACAAGCTCAGCCTTTGATAAAAACTGTGTACGTGCTTAAATCTGAAGAGGTTCATTGATTTCTTTTCGGCTGGAGCTCCACGCATTTTGTCAGCAAAGGTTCTGTCATCACACAGGTAAGATCATTGCACAACCTCAAGTCTGATTCAGCCCAGAAACATCCAGGTTGCAGGAGAGATTTAAAGCATTTGCACCCAAGGTCACAGGAGTTTGTCTGACCACGAGAACTCAAGCGATCTCCTTCCTCAACACTGGTGGTTCCTGTTGGCACCTTTGTCTTTAGTTCCACAGTTTCCAGCTAGTTTTCTTCCTGCATTTATTTTTTCAAAGTCTAAAATCCCCTTCCAAGCCATTTTCTCAGAAATAGACACCAGAAAAACTAGAAAAATTACTTGCACGTAAAACTGCTGAGAGTAACTAATAAAAATCCAGGAGCTTTTTTACATGCCTCGTGATTCCCTAGTGCTGTTTTTTGGAGTTAAAAAAATAAAACAGAAAAAATCAAGGTTAAAACACAGAACAGAAAATAAGCATTTTTAAAAAAATAACAACCTAAGACAGTTAATTGCTTGGAGTTGTTAATCCCAGTTAGTCATTTGCTGTAACACATTCAGCTGTACAGAAGCCTGGACTAGAGTTCATCTGTGAAAGGAAAGATTCATCTGGCAGACCCTGGGTGAGATCCCAACCACAGGAACCGTAACCATGCCAACAACCACCCTACTGAACAGCTGTTCCAGGGCCTCTGTTCTTAACCCAGGAGAATCACAATATTCCCTTGTAGCAGCCACCTTGTTACTAGACTACTGGCAAACACAAACATTTCAGCCTGTGCTGCTTTACTTTTAGGTCCCATGACATGGCTATGAGAGCCTGTGTCATCACCTTCCTCCTTATTCAGCTAAATGCAAGTTAGTCAAGGTATGTAATGATCTAAACCTTTACAGTGGGGAGCAACAAACAAAAAAAAACGTGTTCAGTATCAGACTTGAAGGCCTTAACGCTGACAGTTGTGTCAAGTTTACTAAAGTGTTTATAAAACTGAAACATTTGAAAGCCAGTTTGTGAGGTTCTCTTCAGAGCATGTCAGGCTCTTCCTTTGAAACAAAATTGATTAAGCCATGATTTCTGGAAGTGATTGTTGTCTAAAGGTAGTTGAATAGAACAGACGGATACTATGCTAAGGAAAATGTGATAAATCTTCAGCTTGCATCATGACCTGAAAGAGGTCAAAGAGGGTTTTTTTTTACTCTTCACTAAAAAACTGAAAGCCCAGTGAATCAGATTCAGGACTTACATTCTTGATATACATCAAGGCACTGCTCAGTCAGGGAGCAAAGCCATGGCATTGTTGGCCTAGATCAACATCGCTCTGCTACTACTGGCAAGCCAGTGCAGATAAGCAGGAAGTTCATAGCTGTAATAATGAGTTGGTTTAAGCAGCAACCCAGATGGAGCATTACAGACAAAGCACATCCTGGTTGTGTTAATTCCAAGAGTGAACAAACCAGGAGCAATCATTAACTGTCATGCACACCTAAGAAGTATATTTGATTTAATTTGTGTTACCATCTATTGTCTTAGCATGCCTTTATTGTATAGTAACCCACTAGTACAGTATTAGAGAGTTAGTTCCAAATCACACGCTTGAACGTATCCAATCTACATTTACAGCACTTATGCAAATAGAAAGTTAAGTCAACACTGAGCTTCTCCTGCACTCCAGGGACAGAAAGAAAAGTCACCAGCCATGCAGAGCTTGAGTAAGTCTCGATTCCCTAACATTTCAAAGTGAGCTAATTTCAGTGAGAAGGTAGTGGCAGCCTGGGGGAAGGGAGTGGTTGGCAATGTCTTTTTGGTGCGAGACATTAACAGTGAATCAATCTGCTCCTGAGAAACAGCAAACTAAAATTTGTTAAACTGCCCAGAGCAATATGTTTGCATTTAATATTTAGTCATCTAAAACCAATTTTTTTGTTACAAGATTTTGCCTACTCTAGCATGGGAGAAGATATCATAGCAATGATCTTCCCTGTCAAGGTGCTAGCGAGAATGTGCTGACTTGGACTAGCACAAGTTTTACACACAATCTGAACCCCAAATCAATTTTTTCCATGACAAGAGCTGAATCTCAAATCCAATTTCTTACTTGGACCCTCAATGTGTAAGTAGTGACGCTTGCATATGAAGGCTAAATTTATTACTAAAATTAAACTATCATATGAATATCTGCATCAGTGCTAATAAAAAAACATTACAGAAGTTGAAGAAAATTTTTTCCCCGTGTATTCTTGCTGAAACAAAAGGAAGTATGCTAACAAAGCAATAAATACCTGTGTTTCACAAAGTTCACTGTAGAGTTTCAATAATTACAGGATAGGAATGTAATGGGAGAAGTGTCTTTCCCGAAACAGATGGTAAAGTTATGTATTCTATACAGTTAGCACATTCAAAGGCTCTCTGGGAATTAGTTCAAACAAACTTGGAAAACAAGAATGTAAGCATAGGCAGGGAGTGGAGTTACAGCATCCTGCTAATTTGGGAAAAAGAATTTACTGGGTAAGGGATCTGGATCAGTAGTATCTACTGCAAAGACCAGAGGAAGCGAAAGAAATGAAAAGCCCATGGAAAACTTGGCTAATTTCTGTCCCTAGCACGCTCTACTGTAAGAGGCAGAGGCAGGAAGGACTCAGACTTAGCAAACTGGAGCCAGTAGTTTGTTCTAAATGCTCTCTTCCCTTCCTCTTTGGTGAAGGGATTTTAGAAAAAGTTCAAGTGGAGGTATAAGCATTCTGATTGGCATTTGAAATCCATTTTGAGGCCTCCTGCAAGACTGAGATGCAGGAAGGGATTAATCTTGTCATAAACATTTTTTCATACATATTTATATAGAGTATGAAAAGCTGCTTCAAAGCTGCTCTGCTATATGTAGGTAAAAATGAATTTTTCCACACAAAGATGAGAGGAAAATAATTTCTCGTCCATCTTTGGCTATGTCAACCATTTCCAGCATCGTCACATTAATTTATTCATAAACTCGGTTTCTCCCTTTGCTTCTCTTCCTTAAGTAGTTGTGGTCTGTTAGAATCTGTCCAAATACAGCAGTGTTTTCTCTTCTATACTTAAGTACTGACAAATAAATAAGGTTACCCAACTTTCAGATGATTTAGCAGCTAAGTCACTAGAGGGAGAGCTCTCCTCAGGCACATTAAGTCCCCCCAAGTGGACTATTATTCAGGAGAGATAAAAGTTCTGAATTAAGAACAGGAAGTCCTCAAAAAGGGAAGAGTTGATCGAGAGAAGGAAGGAAGGGTCTGCATCTTAGCTTTCTTTTTTACTTTTACCATTTCCATTTGAGACATTTGGTAAGCTCTGGTGCAACTTGATCTTGCAGCCCTCTATTTCTAACAGTTTGTATTTCTAGCTCAACTTCTACTTGTTCTCTTCATTTTGCAGTTCCCTGCCAGTTACCACAGCAAATGCTCTTTTAAACTCACAGAAGCTGCTTATGTCTCCCCACTGGCAGCAAAACCTCACTTTTCCTTCTTGTTTTGAAAGCACAATCATGTCTGTACACTTCAGCCCGAGAAAAAGCAACTCTGCAAACTCTGTGTCATCTTTCTCTCTCATCTCCAAATCCAGAGATGCAAAAGTCTATTTTTTTTAATGAAAGTTTTGCCTTATTACCAAAAATGTCCCAGAAGAACCATTTTACTCATTTTGCCTTATGCTCAAAATCCTTTTTCTTGACAAGTTAAACATGTCATTTGAATTGTGTACACAGTACATGTGATGTGTTCCCTTACTTCCAGAACTGTGTTAGAGTTGCAGCCAACCAAACATCTGTGGAGCAACTGTCTAGTTCAACAACTAGCTGGATTTTCTTTTATGAAAGTAAACTCAGAAAAAATGAGCAATTCTGCTCCAGGGACACTTTTGCATGTTTTATGCTTCCTGAAGTAGGATGCCATGACTTCCACATCGGTCTTTTTTGCTTCTCCACCACCCCTCCTGTGACAGCTGTTGCACAATTACTGGTGTTCCTTTGTGATTCGTCCCCAAGCCTGAAGTCAAAATTAAGTTGTCAGAGAGTAGTGGATTTGACTTACCAGTTCAGCTCTGGGCAGAAAAGCAGCTCTATCAAGCTTGACCTACTATTAAACATTTGTGGCCAAGAGCCAAACAATGTGATCCTCTGAAAGTTAATTGTGAGGTTTTGTCTTTCCTCCCAACAAATTGCTCAGCAGCTCTTCCCCCACAGGATCACTTAACAAGCAGGCTCAGTTCATCCAGAGAGATGAGGTTTCCTTTCCCTGTGCAGGCACTGTGACTTTGGAAGATGAGAATCACCCCATTCCTGCCTAAGGAAAGCACTAAAGAACCCAGGGATTACAGAGCTGTGTGGCAGGTTGCTAATCCTACAGAGTAGATCACAGCCTAGAAAACCACAGAAAACAGCAAACTTCTTTTTTGCTTTTTCCTTTCCAGTGGCAGGCTTGATAACTTTTTCCCCTAGATTTTCAGGGAAATAAGAGTCAAAGCCAGGACCAAAGCATAGCTGATCAAGATGTGGTTTCATCTAACAACTTACAGCTGGAAGAAAAGTGGGTGTCCTCTCTTCCTCCCTCTCTGCCAGCCCCTGTGCCATACTGCACTGACCCTGGCACCTACAGACACCATTTAGCTCACTTAAACTCAATGCACTATAGCAAAGCCTGGGGACATGGAAGGTGGGTGGAAGTAAAAAGCCAGAAGAAAGAGCAATAACCAGAGGGAAACAAAGCACAAAAGAAATGTTAACTCAGCTTCAGAACTGTCTGATGCATATTTCCAGGTGGTCATTGTGAAGTTCACTGAAAAAAATAAACCAAAATCATCAAGAGACCAGCTCAGGCATCTACTTAGGGATCCTGAAGTGCCATTACAAAAGCCAGAAAGTAAAGGCCACTGCACAGTAAATGCAGGTTGATATGGGACATGAACACACGTGCTTGGGTTTGCACCAGCACAGCAGTTTCTCGTATATGCAGTGAAATGGGCCTGACACTTCAAGAGCCATGGGTAGGACCCATTAATCCTTCTTGTTTGTACTGAGCACTGAAATGAAAGCTTCTCCCCTCACCCATCAGAAAAGCCAGCTTTTATTAAATTGCTTGAAATAAAACTCCTGGGGTGCAGATAATACAGAACAAAATGTAAAGGTTTTATGAACAACCCTCCCCTGCCATTTGTGTCCTCACAAGACAGACCTTTTATTTCAGCTTGGCTTTGTCTCAGTGCAGACTGCACAGGCTGGGACAGTCCAGAGGCCCAGGCTCTGCACTGGCTCCTGAGCTCCTGGATTCTTCAGGCTCCCGGAATGAAAATTCCCACCCTGCATTCCCTTCCCACACTTAAGGCTGGGAGAGCTTGTCCTCTCATGAGCACATCTGCTTATTTTCAAGGAAACATCCCTCTCCCTCCCTGTCATCCACAGGGTCTCAGAGAGCCCCCTGTGAAGAACTAACCAGTGAAACTGGTATTTGTCTCACGACAAGAGAAATCAGTTCTAACTCAGTGCAAAGCTCCAAATCCAAGGAAATACTTTCTCTTAATCAGTGTGAAATAGCTACTAGTGCTTCCTCTGGAAGTTTAAATAAAATAAAACAGATCCAGGCAGCAGCACAAATTACAACAGGATGCTTCAGTGCGTGCATAGCAGTCCAAAACTGGCTTGCACATCACTGAAGACTCAAAAAAAAGCAGATGACTGAATTATCCCAGGCTTGCTGATAGCTCAAGTAAAATAAATAAATAAATCAATTACAAAACAAACAAAAAACCTCTCCCTCTCCCAGTTCCCAACTCATTTAGTCTTTTTGGACCCCATCTTGCTTTGCAAGTTCCAGTAACATGTGGCAGCACATTATCTTTGTTTGAGAAGAGATCTGCTCAGCAGGTCTTTCACATCCACTTCTTTTTTTCCCTGAGATGGCGAAAGTTAGATTGATTTGCACTGGTACTTTGGCCAGTCCCTGTCTTCCCATTTGCTTCTTCACAGATTTTATGAAAGACATGAACTGCACGGCTGCCAGACTTTTATGACTTCATCTGCAGCATTTACCATGTGCCTTTCCCAGTTTGAGCTTGTTTACTGCAGCGTCAGCCTCTGCCAGAAAAGGTGAAGGTTATTTTATGGCTACACAGATGATTGCCTTGCACTCTGTACTGTCAGTAATGTCCCCTTGTTTGCCATGCAGCTTTCTGAAATACACTTTCCAGGGATTCCTGATGACTTCCCATGCTGTTCGCACTTTGCCATCTGCTGCCCCGACACCACTGTCACAAGGTTTGGGTCTTCTGGTGAGATGGAGCGAGAAAGTCCTATTTTTGCATCCAATGTCTCCTTTGTTTCTGTGTCTGGCTTTGAGGCCACAGTTTTCTTTTTTCCCCCCACATTCCGGAGATTTTCAGAGAATGTGACAGAGAAATCAGCTTCTGTGTCTATAATGGATGCTGCCCAAGTTGAAAATCTCCTGATCAGCATACAACAACAACAAAACAAAAAAAACCCAAACCAACAAACAAAAAAACCAAACAAAAAAAACCCAAACCAAACAAACAAAAAAAGGTAGGACAAGAGTTCAGGCAAGAGGAAAACAGCCCCCAGTACAGTGTATCATCACAAAACTGCCTTGTCAGGAAAGACTGCTCTATAGAGTGGAAGGTAGCCGTTCTTGTAGCAGAAGAAAGACAGTTTGCAAAGGAGCCACTTGGATCAGAGAGATGGAAAAAGTCAGAGTCTAACTGAAGGATCTGGAGGGTTTCCATGGCTGCAAAAAAGTTGCAAAGCAAAAAAGGCACAACCCAAAAGCTGCCTGCAGTCACTGGCAGCAGCCCCATGGGCTGTGCTGCCTGTTACTGCCCAAGTGCAAGTGCTGGGGTCACAGGGGTACCCTTCACTCCCTTTTCACAGCTTAATGTCTTGTGCTCAGCTGTGTTTCACAGCTGCAGCATTGCATGGGGGCCACAGCTCCTCAAAATTCCTTTGTTATATTAATTAAACCGACCGTGATAGGTCCCTCCAAACATCCTGACTGAGCGGCTTTTTCAGGGAAAACAATTTTTCAGTGCTTCAGAGAAGTGAACTGCAGGTCCCAGAGACATTCCCTGAAGGGCTCGAAATTCTTTTGAAAATAAATATGACCTCCAGATCCTAACATATCAAGCATATTGAGCAAAAATGTACTTAAACTTGTTAATTGTGCTACAGTATTTAAGCACTTGAGAGAATACTGGAGTTTTCTAGTAGTTAAGTCTGCATCCCTACTGTTCTTTGCAAGTGATTATCAACTTATTTCTCCCTAAACTATTATCATAATCACAGTTTCCTTGTGACTCACTGCTCAAACAAATCTGGCACATAAAAGGAGAGATATTAATCATTTACAGAGTAGAATATTTTCACCTCAGGTTAGTATGCATGCACTTTTGAGCATGAACTTGTTTATTTTAGAGGTATTCCAGAGAAAATGGGGTGTCATATGCTATATTATTTCCTAAATCCATTCTTTTTAGTTCCAGAGAAAAAGTATTTCTGACTCTTGTATTTCGGGGGTTATGAAAGGGAAAGGGGAAGAACACTGAGCACTTACAACCATTCTCCAAAATAGTTCAAATAAATATTTTTGAAAGGGTAGGAACCAAGTATTTTGCGATATCCTGTCTTTCCTGTATGTTCTGCTTCTTCCCTCACCTGATGCACATTTATCTTGCCACATTTTCACCTCAGCTGCTTTATTTTGTGATTGCTATAAAGATATACAACAGCTTGGAGAAGGTGAGTGATATGTGAGAGCAGGTTACACCTGCTTGACCAAACACTGCCTTTATGATGTTTAAGATTTGTATAATTGCTGTGTAAAAATATAAGCTAACAAAAGAACACCTTTGCTCACGACCATATTGATGTGAACAGCCTTTGGGGAAGGAGAATCATCTGTAGGACACTTGCAAATTCCCCTGAAACAATTTTTTAATTAGATCAGCTTTTCCAGCAGTACTTCAATAGCTATTAAGCTGCAACATCTCCAGCACTTTGCTGTCTCCCTGCAACAAGCCCCAGTACCTGAACCTCGTAACTCAAGAGAGAAACCTCAGCATATTCTGTGCACCTCACACCACCGTTCAGAGCCTTTGCCTTCCTTCCAGGTTTTCCATCATTTCCATATGAAGAAAAATTACTGTATAAGCTACAGATTATTTTATTTTTTTAATTGAGGACTGCAAGGTACAGGTGGAATCTTTTTGTGTATTTTGAAAAAAGGTAGAAATTATCTTAACATTTAAAATTTTAAAAAATGAATCATTGCAACTCCACCACAAATTCAGTATTACTTTACACTCAATACTGTACTATCAATGAATATTTACAAATTTCTATCTGTTTCCTGCCTTCTGGAAACAAGCATCTCAAGATCAACTGGGGAAGAATTAAGACTTATCAAGAAATGGCAAACAACTGTTTTTCCTGTCATGACTGAACATGAAAAGCACATGAATCTCCCCTGCAAACAGAGTAGATAAACAAAAGCTATTTTCCTCATCTCTGAAAAACAGCCTGTTAAGTGAGACCCTTGATAGGAAACGCTTTAAAGCTTTAACTAACATGCCTTTATCCATAGAAGTAACTAAGGAAGACATCAATTCAAGAGCGAATGTAAAGCTTAACACCAGGGAAGATGCATCTTTCAAACCAACCCTCACTCATATTCCAGCTCTGAGCATGCACCTCCTATTCCCCCTTTAAGAGGAACCTGAAGAGGACAGTGTTACTCTGGGACATTGCTGACAGTGCTGCACAACCCCACAGGACCTGCCCAGGGTGGCAGAAGTGTGGCCACTTTTGCTGGAAATAGTAAGAAAACATGAAAGCTGGCCTGATTTCTGCACCTCTTTCTCCCTGGTGAGCCTTCTGAAGGCTTCACTCACCCCAAGGGACATGGCACAGCTTAAAAGGTACCCCCAGTACCAACAGGGAAACATTTGAAAACATTTGCTTAGACCTTGTTGCAGACTGCTCTAAGTCATTGCAGAACCTGTAAGTCAGGTTTTAGAGGTGTAGGATTGTGCCACATTGTTCAAGTATAAGCCAGAGGAACTAACTCATATTTCAGAAGGAAATTTCAACCTTATCTTTGTTTTTGGAAATGGAACACATTTTCCACTAAAACCTGTATGACATTTGGAGCCAAAATGCGCTTTGGTGTTTAAAATAGGGAAATTTTACAATAGTACATTGATGATATCCAGTTAAGTCTCTACATTGTGTGCTAGAGTGGCCTATCATTGTCAGCAATAATCACTTACCATTAGCTGGCCCTACAAGAACAGTATAATTTGTACAAGTTATAAAACCTTTTTTTGTACGATTTTTTTATTGTTCAATTCCCTCACTCTACGGAATGAGATTTTCACTTTGGTTATGAAGTCATTACTAGGAAAAGAATATATAACACCTTCTCCTCTTAAAATAATTGATAGATAACAACTGTAATTGTTATGAATGGTAGAAACAGGAGTGACAGACAAATGGGATTTGCACCTGGAAATTCTCTCCTGAGCACATTAGAGCTACTCTCTTTTGCAAAACAAAGGTGAAAAGCACGGTGCAAAAAATGTAGTTGAGCATGTACTGAATAAATCGTAATACTGAGCATACTCAATCACAGGGACTCTTGTATAAACAATTCTGGTACTGGTCACTTACCTTTTGTTGAGTTTACCAGAGAGATGTAGATAAAAGGTTTGATTTGTACTGGAAGGCACCAATTTTTATATTTATTCCCAAATTATGAAATTCCCTGTGTCATTCTGGAAACATACTGTTGAATTACTGTCTCCTTTCCAGGCCTTTGAAACCAATACTGGTACTTTTGACAAGGCTGTGCCTACAAGTATATCTCGGTTCATTTATGAACTACATAATTACTTTGTGATCACCAAAAAATAGCTCAGATATATGCAACTATCAAGCTTCTCCAACACAGGAATTGTGAATAACATGGCCTAAAAAAAAAAAAAATAATCTGGAAGTGTAAAATGTTGCTTCTGCCAAGATGAACTAGGCTTTCCCCACTGCTTTCACTTTGTGACAGACTTCTCTTTAGGATCATAAAGAACTACTCACAATTGCAATGCAGGTGTACTTCCCCTCATTTATTAAGTCACTTTCAGAGAAGCCACTAACAAACATATTTTGAATTTTGTCCAAATCTAGAGAAAACCAGAAAAAAATTAAAAACTAAACACAAGAAAGGTCCACTGATAAATTCACACTATGATCATTCGAGTTTATATGGCCTGAGATTAACTCCTGAGGAGGTGCTATTGTTATATCATGCTGCTTCCACAGCTTGAACATACTTCAGAACAAAACAACCTTACTTACACTACTTTGCTCTGAAGTTTTAGTGTAGAAATAAAAGAGCAAGTCCTTACAGTAGCCAACAAGTCCTTAAACTCATGAATCAGCATTTAACTAATTCCTGGACTCGTACTTAAAAACAGGACAGTTTGCAGCTGTGAATTGTGAATGCTTTTAAATAAAACCACTCAGTGTTCCCTGAGACAAAACCCTGAACTGACTTGTTATGCATTACTGTAGTGCATACATGTGTGTTAAATTCATTATGACATTTGGAGCAGTTTCACTTACAGCAGCAGCAATTTAACACCCTGTAGAGGTAATTCTAAACAGAAAATTAAATTACACATTTGCTTCAGTTCAAGCTCTGAAAACCATCTATATATACACAACAACAGGAGACCTCTTTAAATAATGGGTTTACATGGATATAATTTTTTCACAGGTATTAAAACAGGTCAACTTCAGCAAGGTCAGATAGGGGAGGAGAGACATATCTATATAGGATAGGTATTGAACCTGATAGCTAAAGCGCTGTCCAAGGACAATTCTATGAACAAGAGTCACCAATGAAGTGGAGAGCCACAGCAGGCAGACCGAAAACAGTTACTGATTGATTACTTGAGAGGTGAGATTGATTCCCTTGGATTATAGAGAGCTGTGTTAAAAACATCCATAATAATGAGAGGTGCAAGGAAAATCCATTGTGAACTTCCCTTCCCCTCAGCTCCCCAAGCCAGGACCAGAGGAAAGAGCAAAGGCACAGGGTTGGGACACACACGGCATTCTGCTGCACCCAGGGGGCCTCAGCTCCACAGGCATCAGCCAACCCCAAAATGCAATATTTGAAGGACACCACCTCTGCATCCTGCATGGTTTCATCCACCTTCCTGAAATATTTGTGTGTGCTGGCCATTAGTGCCCAGGTAATTAAAAACAAGACACTCCACTGAACATCAGGAAAAGATAATATTTCAAGGATAAAACAAAACAAAACCCCACAAAACAAATAGTTCAGGTGGCTTGTAACCCACAGAATGAGATAAAGCTCAAATTCTGCAGCTGAAGTTTTTATCCAGCTTAACAGAAATTGCCAACAGGGTATCACAGGGAGGCAAAATGTTGTTATTAAACTTGGTAGGATTTCTAATGCAAAAACGTAAACAAAGTAACGTCTTAAACAATTGATCACGCAATAAAGGCAGCAAGCATGCTCATGGTAATACTTCCCTGGCATCCTACTATGATGTTTACAATGATCTTCTTTAAGCTCTTCCAAATGGCTCTCAAAATGAGTCTAACAGATATCCTGGCAGGTTAATAGGACAGCTCTGCTTCCAGAAGCTCATGCCAAACAGGTCATCCATGGATACTAGGAGCTAGAAACAGCACTATTAGATTAAATTGGGTATTTACGAGAAACACATTAAACATCTTGCCCTTAGTAACAGGGTTTTCTCTTTTTAAGACAATTAGTTTGTAAACTATTTATGGGAACTCAGAGACTAAAGTCAGAGGGGTTGTTGGGCTGCCTGTGAGCTTGCTTTTTCCTGTGTTTTGTTCTGAGAATTTGATTAAGGGCAATGACTAAAATTACAGGAATAAGGCATTTCCCTTCACTGGCTACATCTATATATTTTTAAGGAGAGAAGGCAGCATTGTATTAGCTCATTTGACATCCTCGTAAGCACAACTTAATGAACACTGGTCTGGACCCAAACCTTACACTCAAACACAACAGATCATCTCCTGTTGTTCAGGGTGGAAGTTATGGGAGAAATGACTGTGCTGCACAAAAGCAGGGGGATTACACAGGAGAGCAGGAGCTGCAGCAGATGAAGGGATCCTCAGCCCAACCTGACAGAGCACTTGGCTCCTCCTCCAGTGGATGTGGGGAGAACAAAAGGACACCGCCTTCCTTCACACTGGCTGTGAGAGTGCATTGCAAGATAAGGTGTTAGCATTCAGAGATTGAAAGAACAAGACAAAAGCACAACTTTCTTCCTCTACAAGTCCAAATCAGACAGCAGCCGTGTCTGTCAGACCTCATCTTGAGTTTTGACTGAATCAAGTGCTCTTCACATCATTTTAATTGAACGACTGTTTCTCCTGAAACAAGTTCATTCAAAAAACAAAAAAGACAGATAGAAAGGCTAAAAATAAATAATTTTTTTAAAAAATCAATATTTACTGACCTTAAGGCCTGCTGATTAATCTATATCTAACACCCAGACCAGCTTGTATCTTGCAAATATGAAGCATATGAACCATAGAAAACATAGACCACCCACTGAGTACTGAGACTGATCTGGTTCTCCCAAATATTTTTTCGCCTCAGTGCTGTTACTGTAGAAAAGCCAGAGGTAAAGGGGTATAAGCAATTTTATGGAGCCTCATCCTACCCCAAAGGCATAATACTGGCCTGCAGAACTCCCCCAACTTCTGCAGGACACGCAGCTTGCACGGGGATGCAGGACAGTAACAGCCAGAATACATTCTGAAGATAGAAATGGATAAAAAAGGCTCACTATTTGGAGACCAGAGGTTATGACTTTGTTCAATCACAGGACATCTCATGTGAGCAATGCATTTTACTTTTTTTATTCAATGGAAAACATCTCTCCCTTGCAGGAGGGCTGCCAGGCAGCGGGGATGATTACAGGAAGGTTGAGAGGAGGGAGAGCCTCCCCAGTGTAGTTCAGCTTCTCACATACCATCTCAGAATTAGTGAGACTGAAACAAAGTCCTAACTGAGGAAAAATCTAGATACTGCCTCCAATAATAACCTGCTTATTTTCACACCTTAGACCTCTCCAAGACAATATTGAAGAAGAAACGGATTGAAGGTGACTCAACCACCAGTGGTTTCATGTCCACAAATATAGAGTCAATACTTTGATTTCAGAAGTCTTTGCCTCCTCTTGTCTATCACAATGCAAAACATCACAAGTAAAAGTCATTTTGCCCTCAAGAAAGAAACTTCAGAAAAAAAAAAAACACACTTGAAATTTGTCACAGGTAATTTATTTAGAACAGCTAAGAAAAGCTATGTGGAAAAGAAAGTGAATGATCTTGTTAAGAGCCTCTGGAAAAGTACTGGAAGATGCTCTTGTCTGCTCAAAAGAAAATTCTCATCAGGTGCAAGTTTACTTCCCGAAAAGTCAAGCTAAAAGCTTATCGGATTGGCAACGGATTACCTTACTTACAGCCATGTAAGTAATTTAGTGACACTGTGTTGAAATAAGATAAGACTGGGAGTAATTAGATACTTATTTAACAGACAAAACAGCAGAATACTGCATGGAATACAGACTTAGCACCATCTGCTGCAGGCCCTTTAAAGGTCGTCTGGATCACCTGAAGTGCACTTGTGCCTGGTAAGCTTAATTAAGAGCTCAGCATAGAGTTTCACAAAGAAACAAATCACTAATCCTCCAGTCAAAAACAAGCAAATACACATGTGTTTAGCTTAATGCTTTGCAAAGCTATTCTTGACCTGAGGATTTTACCTTATTATAATTGTGCAAAAGTTTGTAGGGGCACACTGGAAGATGCTGGTTTATTTTCTCAGTGTTCAGATATTTATTTTTTCAAAAGCATTTCAGCACTACAAGGTTTCTATTAATATCTGTGGAAAATTTTAAGAAAAAAAAACTTTCTGATCTCTAATAGCTTTTCCTGAAATCACGTAAAATCTGGACTGACATTATGCCAAATGAAAACATATTCCCATTCCTCATTTTCAATGCCATCTTAGCATCTCCTACTAATTCAGTTGCCTCTGACCTCCAGCAGCTCTTCCTTCCTACACAAGGAACAGAGTGCACATTATCAAACCAAAACAATAAAATTCCTTCCTTGCATCTTTACAGCTTTGTAGTAAAGTGCAGAAATATTTGCCAGCTCCAGGAAGTTGAGTCAAATTCTTGCATTCAAAAATGGAAGTAAACCATTTTGATCTGGGCAAGCCTGGAGAAAAGTCTATTTACCAGCTGTGAGCAATGATTCTTGGACAAGACAGTACAGGGCCAGACTCTCCCTGACTACAGTGGGGCTCATGAGGTGCTTTGGCTCTGGACTTTGTGTTCTGCACCTGTGAAACCCCAGTGTAGCAAACCTGCTGGACCTCAGCTCTTCTCCAGTGAGCATCATAAATCTGTCTCATTTCCATGACATCTTTATCTCATTATGTGTGAGGGGCAGAGGGGAGGAGGGCAAAAAAAATCACTGAAATAAAAACCAAAACAGCCACGAATCTGAACTTTGTGGACCCACTAGCACAGCTCCAACTGGTGGCAACAGTGAAAGACACCTGAGACAATTGAAAAATACTCATGTTCTGATGGCTATGTTTTATTTCTACAACACAAAGATGGTATCGTATTCTGTCCTTATAATCTGACACTTCCTCTCTTCTTCTCCAGTTTATCTTCCCACGGGCATTGCCAGATAGATGATACTGCAGGTTGTCCTAGTGCCAGAGAAGTTTTCCTGAAGTACCTCCCTGAAATGCACCTAATGATGAAGGAATTATTTTTTAACTTTATTTACTGAAAATGGAACTAATGCACTTCAATACCATGTGAAATATGAATGTGTCTATCATTAACAAAAGGGAGAAAAAAGCCCATTTAAAACAAAGTGGTTTGCTTTTCAAACTAACTCTATTTCTATAAATTACTGTGATGGGTCAGATATCACTGGGCAAATAAACACAGGTGGATGAACAACATATATATTGTATACAGACAGTATCATACCTAGACACTAAAAATCTACATGCATCTACCTCAAACAGGAGGAGAAAACACTTAAATACCATGGAATAATTCTTCTGCTTTGTTCAGACATAGAAAAAAGTTTTCCCCACTTCTCTCCTTAGAGTGACAGAGGTGTTCAAGTATCCTTCTTAAAACTAAAAATAATTTTTAAGAATCTTGTTTGGATGTATGACACTTTAAGTCCTCTAGCTTTTCAAAATTGCAGAACAGCAATATTAAAATACAAGCCATTAAAAATGTAAAAGTAAGCAAAAGGGATCAGTGTGATGTTTTCAGTAGAGATGAATAACCCTAATCAATTTAAATATAACATCTAACATTATTCCTTTAGATCTTTCTTGACTTTAAAGCAAACATGAAGTTATATTTGGGACTGAGCCCGATACAGTTCAAGATCTGTCATAATAGCAGAAAGAGAAACTGATAATTTAAGAAAAGCAGTTTTCCTGTTGAAGTAGGTGTTTTGTATGTGAAAACAATAGCCAGCTCTGCATGAAAGGGCAAAAAACTTTTCTTAACAATGCCAAGTAGACAACTGCAAAAGCTGACTGTAGCAGCTGTAATGTGTCACAGCACCTCTAATTAACAAATTTAAACTACTCGGCTCAGATCTGAGCATGATGTGCCACTCTGCAAACTGCTGCTTCTCTTGGTAGCACCTAACCAGAGAAGAATAAACATGGCAACATGACCAGGGTACTGCACAGCCTTTTTCAAGGATGATGGACCCTTTTCCCCCAGGCCAGTAACACCAGCATGCACACAGGGCTTCTCCTCTGCACAGACCTTCTGCCAGCAAAGCGCCGACGCCCCTGTGCGCAGGGGGCAGGAGAATGAAGAAGCCTGGACTTGTTGTGTCTTTTGGCCAAGAGGAGCCCTCACACAGAGCCCAGGGAATAATCATCATCTGCACAAAGGACAGCCTAAGTGAGCTGATATCTGAACAGCTCTGACACCAGAACCTGGCATTTTATGAAGCAGTTTTGCTTTGGGAGAAAGAGAAGAGAACACACACAAGTGTAGGTTAGCAAGAGTTTGTGGACATGAAAAAATTCCCTTCCCCTTTTCAAAAAAGATTCAAATATTCAAGTCATTGCCCTTAAACTGAAAATAATGATAGCTATGAAATAGTTGGGAAAGAATACTTAAAACACATTCCTCAAGAATATTTTTGAATGTACCCCACTTCCTTCAAAGCCACTCAAATCAAGTGTGCTGAAGTCTTCCCTAGCATTACTAATAAGTCAATGTGGACAAATGCTTCATATGCCAACATAAATAAGTTAATTTCACTGACATTTTTTAAATAAAACCGAGAAAGACAAAAATACTTAGAAAAACCTTCAGCCTACCAAGCTACATCCTTGCTACATTTAGAAAGCTGGGAGTCAGGTCTACCAAAAGCTTTTAAGGTTCTCTCAAATACCTTGAGAATAAGCCATAAAGAGCCTCTCCTCATAGGAAAAAAACCAAAACAAAACAAAAACAAACAAACCCCCCAAAACCCTCCTCTAAAAATAATAAATTACAAAAAAAATCTACACACAATTTTCATCTCTAAGCAATGACACAGAGGCATTCAAAGCAAATTACAGTTCACATTAAAACTGAAACAGGTTTTACTAGAGAAAAAAACAACAACAACAAAAATTTATTAATTAAAGCCAACACTGAGACCTTCCTCTCAGCTCTCAAAGTCAAAGCAATATATCTGTAAAGGTGAGATGAAATTATGTCCCTCTGCACACAGGAACAGACTGGCTGTTCACGAGCTGAAACTCTTAACAAGCCAACAGCAGTACCACAAAGGTGTGCAGACAATGAAAGGAAGGCAGCAGCTAATTCCAAGTCTAGCCAAGCTTGAAAGAGCTGATTTTCCCTCCCTCTAAGGAATTATGGAAAGGGGGCTTAATAAAAAGCACTTTGAGTTGTTCAGGTTTCTTTCTCCACTCCCTTCAGTTTTATGGACTCATCACAGCTCACCCTTTTCACCCTTGCATGCACAAGTTGCCACACACACCTAGGAAGGAACAGATCAGTGCGTCTGCAAAACAGAAAACGCCACTAAAATGTTGCAGGTCAAAGGAATTAAAGGATTTCTCTCCCTGGGCTATTTTAAGGACACTGAAATACTATTGTAGTGTAAAGCAACAGCTTCACCTACTACCTACCAAACTGTTCAATGTATGTATTCTTGCAGAAGGTCACAGAGGTTTAAACAGAGAAACAAAGCACCTAATTTTTTATTTGAGAAAAACTGAAGAAGTAGTTACCTCCTGACAACATCTAGAAAAATTCTTGGTATGCCCTCTTTTTCCAGAGAAAGAGGTACCTTTCTAAAGGCAGGCTCACTCAGCTTGGCATTGCCACTGAGAGCTGCTAACAAACACCAGGAAGAGCAGAGCTGAAGGGAAGGTTGTCTGTTCTGCCTTCTCTTAAAGTGTCTCTAAAAAAAAGTAGAAACCACGCAAAAGGAAGGTATTAAAGTGCTGTCCTCTGCCTCAACTTTGGAACAGCAGGTGCAGCTGTATGGTGTTGGCTCACGTGACACCAAGGAGGTTGGAGGAAAGGAAACCCCAACATGGTTAGGAGTCCTCCGAGAAACTGCTCAGTAATGGGTGACCAGAAGGTCTGTATAGAATATGAATGGTTACACAAGAAAAGTCTAAATAATGCTTTAAAACATCTATTTGGGAATATAGCTCTCCTCAACACTTAATAATAGTGAGTGATAAGTGTCCTTACCGTTCTCTGCAATTACAAGGAGGTTGTAGCAAGGTGGGGGTTGGCCTCTTCTCCAAGGCAACCAGAGACAGGATGAGAAGTTGTAGCACCAAGCTGTGCCAGGGAGGTACAGGTTGGACATTAGGAGGAATTTCTTCACAAAAAGAGGTTGTCAAGCACTGGAAGGGGCTGCCCAGGGAGATGGTAGAGTCACTGTCCCTGGAAGTTTTTATGGAAAGACTGGACATGGCACTCAGTGCCACGGTCTGGTTGACATGGTGGTGTCAGGTCAAAGGTTGGACTCCATCTCAGAGCTCTTTCACAACATAATTGATTCCGTGAACACTCCAGAACAGGCAAAGCCCCTTCCTACTGGCACGGAGCAGTGCTCACACTGCCTGTAACAGGTCTGACCAGTCCATAAGCTGTACCAAAGGTGCTGCTATTCCATCCTCTCTGTAGCTAATAAGAGTGAGTGGAAGGCTGCTGTAAACTCATCTCAGTAGTTATAGCTTGCAGCTTTCTAAATGAACATCCTCTGAAACAGAGAATGGATTTCTAATATAGCTCTATGTAAAAATAAATCACATAATTGCAGCCCTCCAAATTTTCAAAGTTACTTTTCACATACATTGCCTTCATGGATGGCATCAATATAATTTTTGCTTACAAAGAATGTCTGCAACAAAATACAGACCTTCCCCCCCGCTTTTATTAATTACAATTAAAACATTGTAACAAAAGTGTTTCTTGAACAAGTAAAGCAATCTATCATTTCTGCACGCTTAGAAATTCAGATTCACAAATGTTTGTTCCAGCAGGCAATATTTAGTCAAGGAGGAAAAAAAAAAAAGAAAAAAAAAGGGCAAACATGAGCAGGTCAGTCTCCACAGAGACTCAGTTGGAATGATAAATGGAGCCCACATGTTTCACACTTGGATTATTTGGGAAACAAAATTACCTGCTGGCACTCGTTTCATTTGCAGTCCTGCTGTCCATAAAACACAAAAAGCCCAGCCCCAGTCTCACAGAACTCTTGACACCAATGTGTGCATTATGCACGGACTTATTTGCTCCACAAAGCCATTGTGAATTGTTTCAGCTCCTGCCACGGATCAGACCAGAAGCAAAACTGAGATGTAAACCATGAGAGGGGCCCAGCCACCAAGCAGCTATTCCAGCTTTGCCAAGTACTTTTCATCTGCCTTGACATGGATTCATTTCCCTGTTGTCCCTCATAGCAGCTGAAATGCCTCTCATTAGCAAGACTGTAAGCAAGTAACATTTCTCCTTAGCATCTCCCTCCCCTCCAACAGAGCTCCAGCTTGAGAGAAAGAACAGGAATTTATCAGGGAAAAGGGAGAGTGAAGGTAAGGGATAGGACAAGCTGGTGGTAGAGAAAAGAAAAAGGTACAGGAGGAAGGCCAGCAACCAGAAAAACTGTGGAAGATGGGCAGCTGAATCCAGTTCCTCACAGCTGTGACTGAGATTTGAATAATGAGGGATTGCTTAGTTTTGATACTAATCTTTCTCCACACCCCCCTAAATATCCTTGGAAAAAAACACGAGCTCCTCACTGAAGGATATTTTCCCTAAAAGAAACAATGACATTGTCTGAGATAGGTGAAGAGATATGAGGCAAGGTAGAATTAAAACAAAAAAATCTGATGAAACTGGTGATATTTTATGGATACTAAATGTTACTATTTTCAGGTACTTAACACTACACACCACAGTTCTTGACAGAAACGTGTATAAATCAGTTCTTTTGAATTTTTAAAGATATTAAAAAGGAGGAAACAAAGCCAGGAAACATCTTTCCTCAGCATTTACTGTTCCTAAATTTACAAAGTGACATATCAGGCAGGTATTTTAGGCTACAGTTTAAACCCTACAGCTTCAATTCCAACATGGGGGCACAACTTCCAGAGCTATCATTTCCAAGTAACCTGATGACAAAGCAGATCATAACTACAACAGACTGTTTGGGTCCCTCTTGGCTCCTCTCTAGCACCTGAGGGAACTCTGGAGAGACCTCTGCTCCCCAGTTTCTGGAACCCTCCTATAGCACTCAACACCACAAAACGACATTTATGTGGCTTCTGCTGCCTCCATAAATACCCCTTTTACAGTCTATTGTCTAAGATACCTTCCCCAGTAAACACCAGTTATGTTTTATGACAGAAGAAGAAAAAAAAGTCTGTAATGATCTGCCTAATGATGGCACCTCAGGAGAAATTTTGTATTCCTACCGTAAAGCATTTGTTTGTTTTAACCATCTATTACCCTCCAGGGAATGATTCCCACTCTACTGCAGAGAACTCACATGTACCCCGTGACAGTTTCATGTCTCTTGCCCCATACAGTTATTTAATAGATTATTTTTCCTAAGTACTTCTTTCCCCACCATGATACCAGTGCAGCAGTGCTGAGAACCACTGGCAAAAGGGTTTTTTCCACAAAAATATCAAGGGGATGAAGTTCCAAGCAGCAGCATCCATTATCTGCACAGAAGATGCTTTTCATTCTTGGCTAACACAGGTAGTAGAAGTGGTTACTTGTACCTCAGTCTGAAATGATCAAAGTAAGGAAAAAGGATTAGATGTCAAAATACTTGAAGTGTATCCCTTTGATCTGGATCAAAATCAAGGCTGAACTTTGAATATAATGTGCCAGTACATTTCAGTGGTCCTTTGAAGAGGGAAAAACTTAAATTCATGAACATGTAATAGTGTTGCTACGAATGGGATAGGAAAGCTGACATCTTATTCTCTTCTCCTAATTTGGTAAACCCATCACACTTAAAACTTTGAGTTCTTTCCTAAGAATGTGAATTCCTGCTTTTCAACAGGGCTGCATGACTTGCGTCATCTTCATATGCTGTGGTGGTGGGATCAACATTTCACTCACATTTTCTGCACAGGTATCACAAAAAAAAATTCACTTACACACAACCAGGTATAGAAACGTCTGTCTTTAATTTTTTATCCATTGTCTAAAATAGACTCAGTTCTTTATGATGCTCCACAGTGTTACATATTGAAACATGCTGAGGTAATGCTGTCCCTTCTCCTAAGGATGCAAACAGAACACTGGGGGAAAACATAATCAAACATGAAAATGAAAGGAGCAAAAAACCACCAGATAAACAAAAAAAAATGGGAGCAATGTTAAAGGACAAAGAAAATGGGATTATCTAGTAACTTAAGTTTGTCATGGACAAATTAACTACACTGAAGAAGTGTTCAAAACAGTGACAAAATAAAATGAGTAATCCCTGCTACCTCTCAGGTAGCAGGTCACTACTATTTTGAAAAACGCAGAGGATGAAATTCAAAAGGACCAAACAAAAAAGAAGTATTCCTGAAAGTCACTCTCCATGCAAAAAGTCTGGCACAGAAAACCTCAGTAGATTAATTGCTACCCCACAGCAGGGGCCTTGGAACTACATGATCTTTAAGGTTCCTTCCAACCCAAGCCATTCTATGATTCATTCTATGATTCCATGATTTAAATTGCTACTCAGGCCTGAAATATAGAAATCATTATGAGGTAAATAATACAGGAAGAGGTCTGAAGGTATGTAAGTGGTTTCCAGACTTTAAGAGCAAAGAAACAAAGAATTCAGTGTAACACACAGATAAACGCACAAGGACACATCAGACTGAACCAAATTTAAAGATCAAAGTGGCTACAAGGGCTCTTAATATAGTTGTAAAAATGAATAAACTAGTAGCACAGACTCATGTAAAAGCAACTGGAAGTCAGCACACAGTAATTAATAGGACCAGGGGTGCTTTTAGTCCTGTATTAGCTCTATCCCAAAGCAACTTCCACAAGAAAATTACAAGTTCAAACAGCCAATGGTAACTTCACAGTAACTTTAGTTCAAAGTCTGGATTGAATCTTGTTATTTAAACAAAGGAATGCTCTTCTTTCTAGTCAATAAAGATTTTTCAGGGAATTCAATGTGAATATGCCCAAATTAGCTTTAGATATTCTGAGACAGCCACAAGAAGAAAGAATAAACAACTGGACTATTAAGTGAAATTACAGTATTGGCTAGAAGATAAGTGAACAGATCAAGAATACAAGCAAGGATTATAAAAATTAAACTGGTATAGTTCAAAAACAAAATATTGGGAAAGATCATTAGAGCATGTCAGAGTCAAAAATAAGGCAGACCATCAGCATTATCATGTCAGCCTTCGATTGTTATTTAGTCCTTTCTATGATCAGGAGCTCATTTGTTTGCTTCAGTGCTGGGAGATGAGCCCGTTTATTGACTGATAAAAATGATGCCTATTATCCACATGGTAGGTGCTTGATGTCATTATGTCACCAAGTTGGTTTTTGATCGGGGAGGCAAAATGCAGCCAATCCCCCCCAAAATCACTTGCACTCGAAGTGCTCCACTCACCACTAAGATACAGTACCCAAAGTAAGGCCAGATCCTGAAACTACCTTAACATCACTTTGCAGAAAAAAACACTTTTTATTTCTACTCCTGTGGTATAAAATGATACAGACTCATACACTAACACTAATTTCAACCTTTTATTATTATTATTATTTTCTGAAGAAAGAAAACAAGACGTAAGAATTCCTAGCTAATACAAGTTTTTTTAGACTAAAACGCATTTCAAACAAGTAGCTTAGTTTGGAAAGGGCCTGCATGTACCTTGATGGGCACTGCACAAAAAGAGAAAAATCCAATTCTAATTCAATGAAGTTTTTGTTGATTCTGGTGTCCTTTCCATTGTAAATCAAGACGATAAGTACAATCATTCACAAGTTAAAAGCCTGGGAGCCACTGAAGAGCTCCACCTCAAAGTGGAGAACTTGAACCAAAACTAAAATTCCCTTATAAAGTTTCCAGATTTGTTCTGGAGTGGTTCTATTTGTGAATGTTTTGAAAGGATTAAAGCTCTGCAGCATAATAAACTCTTCTCTCCTCCAACAGCAACAAAAAAAGACAAAAGAAAATTCAGTGTAAAATGTTTTTTCCATAGATATTTAAGATTTTGTTAGCCACACTACTTAAACATTTACTGGTTTGCTTAGCTCTCTAGAAGTGTGCAGTGGTGATTTGTGAAATCATCATGATGGACATTCATTCAGGTTTGAAATAATGACACCAAGAGATAAGCACTCCAGGGCTGAAGAGCTGCTTTCAACAGTTTCAATTATTATACATCAGCCAAAATTAACCTCCAATATAATCCTAATTTACAGAATGAAAATTACTATATATCTCACTCATACACATAGTAATTTTGCATGGTCTTCTAATAAGAACTTTCTTCCCCTATAATGACTCAAAGTTTTAAGCTTGTGAAAGCAGCAATTTGTTCCCTGTCTGCCATGAACAGTTCATTGCCAGGTGCAAGAAAGGACTTTGGCATGACAAAGGCTCAGATAATAAAGTCAGCAGGTAAAGAAATTACTGTGTGTTCTGCATTGTTACATTCCATCGTTATATAAATTTAATACACAAAGTTTGCTTTAGTCATGGCATTTTGCTTTACAGCGTTAGAATTGGCTTTTAAGTGAGACTGAGAATTTTTCCTTTTGGTCCACAAAACTATTGATAATGCCTTTGTCATAAATTTTTGAATACCCATAAGAAGTTCTATCAAATAGTGAGATGAGGTCACATTCCCAGACTTGCTTTTAATCAAGTGTTTTACTTTTATTGTAATAATATTGCTTCCTTATGTTTATATATTTTCCCTTTCATCAGACCATAATTGGGGATATATTAAAAACACTCTAGGAAATATTTGTCACCTCAATCTCCCAAAGGGATCCAAACAGGTAAACAAAATTATTATTTCTTAATAGTAGTTATATAGTTTTTTCCTATTCTTAAAACATTTAAAAGGGCATGAACTGTGTTAAATACCATGTCACAATACCATAAGTAGAATATTTATGGTAAAAACCAAATGAGCCATTAAAATTACTAATTAGTAGTTCAGAATAGGAGATTTTTAGTATGAAAACTTGTCTGAAAACATTATTTGATATTGCTAAATGTTCTATTGTGGAGAACAGCTGATTAAGGCAGAAGCTGGAAGACTCTTTGAGAACATTCCAGCAGCAGATCAGTGTCTTTTAACAAAAGAGTGAGATATGCAAACCAAAAATGTTCATAATTCAGAAAGATAGCTTTGACAGTAAACTGAAAACTTTTATCCTCCTTAGGAAAAAAAAATGCAGAAAAGACGAAAGGATGTTCCTCACCACATAGGTAATTTTGGAAATCCGTATCACAGCCAGAATTATTTTCCATAGATTTTAAACACAACAATAATAGCAACAGCTTTTGTTTGGAGCAACTTATTCTTAGGCTGAATTCTTCTCCCTTCACAGACCAAGCCAAGAACCACCCCTAGTTTCATTTTCATTTCCACAGATTCATATCAAGAAATGTGGTTTAGTATCATAGATTCCTGAGGTGTAAAAAGTGCAAGTATCAGCGTTGTTGGTGTTGCTATAAAAAATAACCCAAATCAAAAGGGTTTGACCTTGAATCAACATAATGTATTAAAACACAAATTTTACAGATCTTTCTCACCTGTTCAACCTTCCACCTCCACAAAGTTACATTATCCTAGAGCTGTCCCAGGGTTCTGCTTTGTTAGCACCATTTTATTTTAGCAGGGATTCTAGCAAGCCAAGTTCATTTTTCCAGGTATGCTTTTCAGAGAATACTGTCTGATCCTATACAACTTCTATTGAAGGAGCTGGAATAAGAATTTCAGGCTTTCTAAACTGAAAAATGTACCATCTTATTGAGAAACCAAGCAAGTTAAACCTCAGCATGAGTTCAGGAATAACTAGTTCAGATCTTATTGCAAACACCAAGCCAATACCTTCACGCATCCCACAAGACATTCAATAGCAGGTATCTGACAAAAGCAGCAGATATATTGAATCAAAACGCTTCTCTGGGAATGCATTCCTAGTTGCAAAGGACAGGGCTAAGCACTGAAGTCATATTGACTCTTGGCTCACAGAATAAGCAGGGCTTTGTACTGGGTCAAAGGGAGAAATCCTCATGTTATTTGGAAACAACCTGTCCATCACCTCCAGTATACTGTGAGTAACAGTTCCACTGGACAGACACAGCACATACCAGAAACTTAGGAGATTCCAGCTAAATTTGCATTATAGATGACACCATGGAAGTTGCCATCTCCAAATGCACACCAAAACATTTGAAGTGATAAAAGAAGCTCAAAAGAAATTTTACTGCTCTGCCAAGAACAAGAAAGTTTTCTGAAAATTAGAGTTCTCTCTTTAAACTCTGTGTTGGGAAGAACTGCTCTGGGGGCATACTGACCACAAATGCAGATGTGAATTAAGCCAGTTTTTCCTACAAATACACGTGAGAGATGAAGCAACGTTAATCCATCCTGCTACAGAAATTTGGATCATCAAGCAGCAGTGAGGAATGCCAGAAGAAATTCAAGCAATTGACCTCACCCAGCTACAGAGATCAGTGTGAATACAAAGGCTTTGATACTTTGCACACTAAAGCCAAATTACCATCCTTTAAAAAGCTGCCCATACACAATACTCTTCCTTTCAGCAGCCAGTTATTCAAGCGCTAGAAAATTCCAGGTGTTTATTTGTAGGATGCCTGATGGAAAGCACATCAGCTGTGTCAGCTACCATAATCACCCTCAGCTAATGGATCTTGCAGAATCAACTAAGCACGGCTTAGCAGCAGGATTTAGGTGATGAAATACATAGTTGAGAAAAAAACATCAATAAATCTGCTTTCAAACACAGTACCTTAATTAAAACAGTTCATTGTTGGCTTTTTCCCAGATGAAATTAATTGCCTAGAGACAGTTACTGAGCCACCCCAATGCTAACCTTTCATCAATGGCCCCTCCTCAGAAGCAAATGAGTCAATAATGCACTAACCACACAAATTCCCAAAACATAATCAAACCCCCTGACTACTCCAGTTTATAGAAATCTTTGTCTATATATTTTTTTGCTGGTTTTGTCCATACAAACTCAAAAAGAGCACAAGTGGCCAAATGCTTTACAAGCTAGTTTTGTTAAAAGAGCTCACTTGAACAATTAACCAAAATGGTAGTTTAGATAGTAACAGGAAGATTATTTTTCCATTTCAACACAGAAAGCAAGCCTAAACCAGTGGTTTCCTTAATTTGTTCAAACTCAGTTCACGCAGTTGTGACAACAAGCAAACAATCCAAGCCCAAACTCCCTCCCGCCGCTGCAAAAGCACAGACCACAAATCCTACAGGAACACTTTCCTCCTTATATCTCCAGACCTTCCCCTACAACTCTTTGGATCCTGATAAGAAACACCATTAGGTACGTTAAAGGCTTTGTTCTTGTAAGAGTAACTTAGACCATCTGCTTACCTAAGGAGAAGCAACCTGCCTCTACCCTCCTGCCCTGCACCAGGATCGCTACAGCCCCTACATTGCTTCCCCCCAAAGTCCCCTTACAACACTTTCTCTCCCTTTTTCTCTTCCACAAACTCAGACCTACCTCCATCCGCCTCAGAGCCGTCCAGGGTAGGGTCCAAGCGCCAGCAGCAGCTCCCAGAGCAGCCACAACTCAAGACTCCGGGGGTGCAGGCTCGTCCCACCCACTCCCAGAAATCCCTGGGAAATGGCATCACCTGAGCCAGTGCAGGTGAAACGCTGCTCCTGTGATTTTGAAGGAGGGAAGCAAACCCCATCCCATCCACAGCTATGATGTTTGCTCTACAGCAACCCACTGCTGGCAAACCTCCTCCCCACCTTTAGGATATGAAGTATTTTATCCTATCTCTTTTGTGTTCCATGACCACAACAAAATCCTTTTCTGCTTAAGAAAAAGATGGGTGTTTAAGGATGGAGTTCCACACCAGGATCTCACTCGCATCTTGGGCCTGATCTCTCCCATTCACTGAAACCTGAGATTATTGGAATAGCCCTGATATTTTTAGTGTAGAAATAACATCCTGAAACCTAACAACAAAATAGTAAATAAAAAATAATCTTTGCTCATAGTATTTGAAATAAAGATTTTTAGTAAGAAGGAAGTAAAAGAATAGGGAATACTGGGTAGCGTTTTGCATCCCTGCAGTGCTTGATTTAACAATAGTCCGCAACAAAAAGCAATTGCTCAGATTAGCACCTCTTCAACACCTTTTCAAAACTGTGTAATTAAAAAGTGAGGGTGGCCTGTGTGGGAGAAGGTTTTGTTTCTCCCAGTTTAATATTAGGTATGTGTTAGCAGACTACAGGTCCAGGGAAGGGAGCCGGTCCTGTTCAACATTCACTCGAGCATCACAGTGCTTGAAGCAACCCAAGGGCCTCGGTGTGCTCTGCCTTAGGGAACGGCTGCGTCACTCTGGGGCTGTCCCTCTGCTGTGTCTGACCGGCTCCAGGCCAGAAGAGGGGGGACAGATCGTCTGAACGTGCCTTTCTCAGTTCAGTAGGGGTTTGATTTTCACGTTAACAGAGCTGGAAATATCAATAAAAGTAATTCAAAGGAGGTAGGGTGATGACGCCCTGAGCGGTGGAGGGCACTGATTGTCTGATAGGGGATGCTAATTTCCAGTTGGTTGGCAGTGATGGACCATGGGACATTGTATCATCTCTGGCCACCTGCTGAGGATCTGGAAAAGCATCTCTGTGCCCAAAGAGCCAAGTTATATCTCTGCTGGCAACTTTAGAGAAATGCTAGATACACCTTTGAGGTTGCTGTAAGAAATCCTGGAGGGAATTCTTGTCAAAGGGGTTTTCACCACGTGAAGGTACCAACCAGTGCAGAGAGAACTTGCTTTTCATCCTTAGCCGTTTTAAAATGTTTGTGGAGACAAGGGGTCTTTTTGTTTTAGTTGCAGGATGACACTTTGGTAGTGTTTTGGTTTTTTTTCACTGTGCTTGTCAGCACTTTTTTTATATGCTTACTGAAGAAGGGATATGTGAAATACTGTACTGGGTTATGGAGTGTGCAAGCACTCGTTATTGTTATTATATATTTACATATTTTATTAAAGTGTAATGCTCATTTGATAGAAAAAAAGAAAGACAAACCAAAGCAGCATGTTTCAAAGTATCTCTTTTTGAATTTACTGATAGATTTTAAAGCGATGGCTTTATGAGTATTTTCCTCTTTTTTTAATTTAATTTTTTTATTATTATTATTTTTGTGGTGGGCGTAGGCTTGGTGTTGGAAGTATGAACCAGAAAAAGAGGGAATGTTGAAATACTGCCTTTTATTTACTGATAGTGTGAATGTACATTCATTTCTGTAATCTGTTTTGATCTAGCTATATCTTCATGCATGCACATCTATAAATGCAAATATTTAACTATTTATCTCTTTAATTCTTCTTATCCAAGATGCAAACAGTTACATCGAGGTTTCCAGATCCTCAAATATTACAAAGTATCTTCACTGTATTTTTAGTGCAACTAAATGTCTGACAGATTTCATGATTGTGCCTCCAAATTGACAACTTCTATCCCTCACAAAAAACAACTCTTTCCAGGCTCCAAAAGCTCAGACTTCAGATTTGTAACCATTTTTGCTGATGTCTAATGATAATCTTTGGAAATAAAACCAGGGATGAACACCTTTAATTTAAAGTTCTAGTCACAGTCAGTAAAGGTGATAGACTTAAGTAAATCTAAGGATTGATTGAGGATTTAGTGTTAATCTGAGGATCATATTGACAAAGATGCATGGGCCATATCTCAAACCAGTAGGCATTTTATGTTTCCATACCTCTGTGAATCAGACATACACCTTGATGATCCTGCTTGCCTTGCGCATAAAAGCATTTTTAAAATACTGTGGCACCTGTGCTTACAGGAAGAGCAGAGCCTTAGAAATGGGAACTCATTCTGCCCAAAGTCAATGGATATGATGACCAGTTTGGCTACCAGGCCAAGGGATCAGGAGTTCAAATGAGGTCAGGATGCTACTGGGTGTTGAACCAGGCCTGAAACAATGTGGGACCTCAGTTTAGAAGAGAAGAAGAGCTGATATGCACTTGTCCCTTTTCCAGGAGCTGTAAAGTTATGATTACTTGGGATGAAGAAACACCACGGAAAACTCAAACCATGTTTCAACTGAACTGTAGTTAATGCTCATTATGACAGGCTTTGATTTATGAAGATAAGAGCATTTTATTTGCTCTGAAAATAGATCATGGGTGTTTGCAAGACTGAGGTCTTTGTCTTAGTAAAAACAGTTACCACAGTTAAATACATAAATCCTACTCAAGTCATATTGTGTATATGTACAAATGATCAAAAGATGTTAAAATAATTTGTGAAAATCTAATTGCTTTAAAAAGCAATCCAAGTGGACAAAACATCAGGCGTATTCTGTCCCTCTTCTTGTAAATGTCTTCATTTAGATTTGTGAACATTTTATAACTTTTTTTCTGTAGTACTGGATTTCAACTTAATCACAGTATTTTTTGGTCATTGAAATTCTTTCTTAATACTCTTAGTTTCCTCCTTAAACTTGCCTATTTCACAGTAATATCTGTGTATGAAAAATGTTTTCTTTTTGTAGGAGAGTACTCTTCCTTCTCGAAGGGAAGCCACAATCAAGTTTTGACAGTCTCTTTTTTTCATTTCTATTACAGGGCTCAATGAATTCCCATAGATTCATTATTATTTATGCAAAGTATCTTGATCAAATAGATATGTAGCTGCATAACAAATAACCTGATAACCAGTGTTAGAGAGATTTACTTTCCAGAGCACTAAATCTTCTTACAATTCTGTTCTTTCACTCAGAAAAGCAAGCCCTATTATATATGGCTTATATCTATATAGAAATCTCCAGGTAGTGTAATTTAAGCTTTCAGGGTGAAAAACTTCACTATTTATTGAAAAAATGGTAGGTGTTTAAAATTACCAACAGACATTCATACTCACTAACAACTTGAAAGCCAGGCAAGTCTCTGTAGTTACAGCTGTAATGGGAAAATACATCCAGATTCACGTGATATTCACGAGCTCAAAATTTACTCATAGATCAAATCTTTGGAAATCCTATTAAGGGTAACACCTTGAGATGTCATGATTAATCCATACTGGTCCTTCAGGAAATCTTTGTGTAGTCACTTTGAATGCCTCAGTAATTAATTCCTCAATGTCATTTGGCTTGGCTCAGGAACATAATTTAGGCTATGCTGGAAACAGTGCTGTCCTCCTCATTGGAGATTGTAGATTAGGAGGATATATGACAATTAGGGATAATTTATGCCTTTTCATTTTAGAGGTAATTATATATTTTCAGTTTTATTGAAACATTCTTCAGATTTTGATAGTTTATTGCACAGTTACATAAATAGAAATAACAATTTTTAATTATTTTTTATATATGGGATAACATTGAAAAAACTTCCATTATATATTTCTCAGTGTGGGACAAAGGGTGAATTTATTTGCTCCAGAAGATAATATACCTCTAATCACAGATACAGAATAGAGAGAAATCTTAGTTGATTTTTTTTTTAAATTAGTTAATGTTTCCACTTCATGATTCCTTAACCAAAAAAATTCCACTTTTGCACATCATTTAAAACCATTATTGCCTACATATAAAAATGGGAAAATTACTGTATTGGTGAATTCTGTCAGTAATTTTGACTGAGCTTTGGTGTCCTACTCTCATACATTTCTACATACACACATCTGTATGCCTGATGTACCTCCAGACTCTGCAGACTCTCCAAATCCAAATCACTCCTGAAAACTTACTCTGCCTACATGTTGGTGAACTCTCCTTGGGCTGAAGTGGGATGTTCTGGGACCCTCTTAGTTAATTGAGGGGCAAACCCTGTGAAAGGCAGGAAACGAGACAAGGCTTGTGACAGGGAAATTACAGGAGGCTGTTTGGAACCTTCTCTGGATGGAATTAGTCAAACTGATAACAGGATGAAGATGAGTGATAGGTGACGTCCATTTCTCACCCTAATGTCTGTGGTTTTGTTTTAAATTCTATGGACTAAGAGTTGGGGAAAAAAGAACTCAATTTAGTATTTTTTTCATCTGGGAAGGTTGTTAGGCTCATTCATTATTTTGCTGGAAATATACTGGATTTTAAAAGACCTGTCTAATCTCACCTGTTTTGGGTAGGTGCGTGACCAGAACAGACACATGCCCACCATTCCAGGCTAGGGCAGCTTTTTGAGGCTTTACTTAAGGCTTCTCCAGGATCTTCCCAGACCTGAGAGCCATGGTGGGTGTTGGGGTCCCTCGGATGAGGAGATGCCCATGAGCCCTTAGGAACTGAGATGTCTGTGGCTCTCTCAGAGCCCCAAATCACCACTCTAAAACCTCCCTGAGGTTCATCTTTACTTCCCAGCCTGGGGTCAGACACCGGGAAGGCTGGGGACACACAAGGGTGGTGTCGAGGCTCTCCAATCACTGATTTGATGGAAAATCATACAACATGCAAGGAAAAAAGTGGCCAAACAAACTCCACAGTTGGAGTAGATGCCTGAATGTGAAGGAGAGAAAGCATCAAACGCTACGTGGAAGTCTCTAGGGTTTTGTCATTGATTAAAGATGGAACTTGAGATTTTATGCACATATATAGGGAGAGATTACATCTTTTGTGGAAATCTAGACAAGGTTTCTAAGATATTTACCACAAGCTTGAAATACTTGGTTGTATAGCATTTACATGTACTACAAAATTTGTATCTAATTAAATACACATTGTAATTCTGAGCATCTCAAAACCATCCATAGGCTTAGGTTACCCTCTTTTTGTTGCACTTAAATGAAAGCTGGACATTGAAATCTATTAGATCAGAGTTAAATCCCTTAATGATGTGTATCTCAGATTCAAGTCCTTTAGGAGGTGAACCATTTTGCTTGGAAAATTTATTTAGACTTAAAATACTACTTGTAGTACTTTAACTGTATCACACACAAAGCTAAAGAATATGCACTGAAAATAGAAGTATATGGGATATAAGTAGGCAAAACCCCCCAGGTGTTGTTCATAGGATCCAGAGTTTTTAATAGCGATATGGTTGAAATTCGCAGTGTGTATGTGCACACATACACACACAGAAATAGATGTATATACTGAATATATGCACTCACACGAAAACACAAATATATACATACTTAGTTTGAATATTTACACACATATGTCTATGCATACAATATAAATTAAGTGGATGTAACTATTCAACCCAAATATATATATTTATCCTATATGTATCCATTTGTGTGTGTTTGTAAGGGAGACAAAAGTATTGGGGACCTCAAGCAGCAGAGGTCAGTAAACCGTGTTCACTTGTGACAGGAATCGCAAGAGAGCTGCATGGGAACTGCAGTTTACTCAAGCAGAAGCCAGCGGTGCAAGCTGGTGTGATCGAATCCTCCTGGCATGAGAGCTGCGAGGAGAAAAGTCGGCTGGCTCAGGACGTGGCTAAGCAGGGTCTGAAGCCGCGCAGGCAGCTCTGCCCTGGGGCGCTGCACACTCAGCTTCACAAACCACGGGCCGGGGCTGCCCCGCCGTGCCCCGTGGCGGCAGCGCCTGTGGCCTCCTGGCAGAGCAACACGGGCTTTGTCGAAGCAGTGTAAGGTAGTTTTTAAGTGGTGATTTATTACTGGGCCTAAAGAGGTAAAAGAAAGCATTTTGCAATGAACAAAAAAAGGGGAAAACCCCCAAAGAAATTGATTTATTACGCACCTACTCCCACTTTACAGGGACATGTTTTCTGGTGTGTTTCCCTTCTGAGGTGCTTTATTACTCAAAAACTGACTGGTTCCAGATGTGGTTTAAGATGATTGTATAAGCAGATGGCTTTCCAAGAACTGTGATAATGGCCAGTCTTCGTGAGCGAAGATCCGGGGAAGGTCTTTCCACCTTCCAGCCTGCGCATTGGATTTTTTAGGTGAGACACAGTGTGCGCGGAACTGAGCCCACCCTTTAATCCTAAGGTTCATCTGCCGGGGCCAAGCGAGCTTGGACGGTGGCAGCGAGGTCCTTAGGACGTAGGTGGGTTGCCTTTCAGGGCCAACGAGCCCCACCTGCCCGGGAGTGGCCCTGACCGGGAATCGAACCCAGGCCTCGGCGGTGACAGCACCGCGCCCTTAACCACTAGACCACCAGGGGCTCCTAAGAACTGTGATAGTCTGATCCATTAAACACTTCCATGCTTGGTTTACTTTTTCTTTGTTTATAAACTTAGAGGAAAGCAGACACTTATGCTCATTGACAGGTTGGAAAATTAAGAACTGAACTTCAAAAGGCAGCAGATACTTCTGCTGAAAGATTTTGTGCTATAACGATTTCAGCACCTGTTTCAGTGCTGTTCTTTTTGTGAGACACTTTCACCCTTCTAACTCAGGTATCTGTTTGTGTCTCACAATAAGGAGTTATTGGCCTGCATTAAACATACTTAAGGGTATCCTATGCTTTATATTAAGGAAGTATCCTGGATATAAGAGAAAAAATAACCAAAGTTGCTATTGTTTCTTGACAGAAAAAAATCTATTTTATGGGTCACCAGTCACATATGTAGCGTGGGGTTTGACCTATATTTGAAAAAGAAAAAAAATCAGGTGTGATTTGAACTGTAAGGGCAATCACATTGGAAGGGTAACTATCTCTTCTTTAACAATAGCAATAGAAAAACTGAGGGGAGCCAAATGGTGACACACTGCTGACTTTGCACAAACAGGCTATATCCATGTTTATTTGCTTTTCCTCCAGACTTTTATTACACTTTAAATTTTATCTATTTCTATTCTATTGATTCTCCATAGCAGTGAAGGCTAAATTAATTTTGTTGTGTGGGTCATTTGATGTATCAGGAGACAAATTTTGCCTGTTAGACATGGTTTAGAGGAGACAATGCAAGTCTAAATGTCTGAGGTTTGGCAGTTTACAAATCAATTATTTCTGTTGGAGAGCCAACTGCTGCACCAACTGGGAAAGAGATTATATCAGATTACTGCACTTTTAATTAGCTGATCGTGACAGGCAAGGTTTGAAGAGGAAAAGAAATCAATCAGAAACTGCCAAACTTGGTCAGCTGAGTACACAGGGCCATTATTGAATTTTAGACATTGTTCTGAAGCACAACTTGATCTCCAGGGCTCTCCAAGGGGACCTGCCTCACACAAGTGATCCATCTTAGAGTCAAAGGTTATTCAGGAGCAAATATTTCCAAGCATTTGTTATAATTAGCCTCTGACAAGATCTGTCACAAAGCAGAATCTCATTAGAGAGGAAGGAGGAACAGAGCAAATTCACCCTAGTGACAGGGCAGAGCATCAAATGCCTCTGCACATGGTAAATGTTGGGGGGGGGGGTGAAACGTATGTGGGAACACACTTTTGTGCACAGAGCAATGCATTTTGGCTGACACAGTTTAGAGAAATTTCTCTCACCTGTTCAAGGGACTGGACTCACTATTTGCTTTTCTATCTCATTGGCTTTATAACAAGATAATTCTTGCAACCCAGAGCATCCTGTTCTATAAAGCAAGATTTATGGCACACTGTTTTAGAACCTAATTCTCTTGTGCCATCACATCACACAGTCATCTGCTCTGTAAACTACACATACAATGACCTTATGTCAGGATGGTCTCACATTGCACAGGCAAAGGGAAGTCAAGGTTAGCAACTCAGCTCAATTATGGTAAAAACAAACCCCAAACCATCAAAGGACATAGAACAAGTTTCTGCATTTTTGTAGGAGTACAGAAAACAGGGTGTGTGGTTCTCCCAGTGTGTCAATTGCGGGTTAAATTTTAGGAAGTCTCATTGGGCTTTGAATTGTACATTGACATAACTTTTTCCAAAAATTCATCCATAAACAGACAGACCACAGCAGTATCCTTTTAAAACACCTCTGCTGCCTTCACTGCTCTTCATTTTGGATCCTGATGTGCATCTCTGTCTAGCAGTGAGCCCAGAGAAGGGTAACAAAGCCAGTGTAGGGTCTGGAGGACCAGTCTGATAAGGAGTGGCTGAGAGAGCTGGGAGTGTTTATCCTGGAGAGGAGGAGGATCGGGGGAGACAATACTGCTCTTCACAACAGTCTGGAAGGAGGTTGGAGTGAGGGGGGGAATCAGTCCCTTCTCTCAAGTAACAAGTGACAGGATGAGAGAAAATGGATTCAAGTCATTTGGCGTCTTCAGTGCAAGGCATGTCAAACATTGGAACAGCTGCTCAGGGCAGTGGTGAAGTCACCATTCCTGGAGATAAATAAAAGATGTGTATATGTGGCACTTAGGGACATGGTTTAGTGGTGGCCTTAGTAATGTTAGCTTAATGGTTGGACTTAAAGGTAGTTTCCCACCTAAAAGATTCTGTGATTCTCTCATCCTGATGCTGATAGATATCTGCTTGGCAAGTCCTTTCAGTTGTAAAGTCCTTTCTGTTTCTCAGGTGGCTAGATTCTGCCAGAAGAGGACTTTCAGTCTCAGTCTAACAAGACATTTATTGATGTTCAATGCCAATTATGGTGTTGGCCCAAAGATTGGAGTGTTGCTTCAAAATCCAATTAAATGTACACTTCAGAAAGTTGTTGGGTCAGAATGACATTGTTCGGTCCTTTGCAAGAGCAAAACATTCCTAGCTGACATTTAAATATCTTTAGTATTTTCAGGTTTAAAATGTCTTTTGTTCTAAAGATGGAGAAAACAGTCAAGTGTTGCTTTTTCTGGTATATTAACAGACTGTGGCTTTAACGTTCCATTTGCTAAACTTTGGTCCATTTCCACCCCCGTTGTTCTGTGGTTATGTATATGCTTTTCTTTTACTCTGTTAAACAGAAAGATTCCTACCTTGAAAACACAAAAAAGCTGTATTATATGATAACTAAAACCACTGCATGTCACTTTTGTGGATTTTGGGAACTTGTGTGCTTGATCCTTGGCACCCTGTAGTTCCACGTGGGGGTTCTGTTTTGTCTGGTCTTTCTCTGGGTTTCATTGATTAGGTGGGTGCAGAAGCAGAACTTCTTTGTCACTTCACTGGAAGCTGTCTGGATGGCTGCAAAGTGTATCATAAATCAATTCTGCTCGTAGGACAGCTTGCAACAAAGTCAATAACTGAGCAGGAAAGCACACATGCTATCAGAGGAGCCAGAAAGAAAGAAGGAAAAAAAACAAGTACCCAGCTTAAAAAAAAACAAACCCTGAGCTGCAGCCAGCTCTTGTCAAATATGTGGTACAAGGCCACATTCCTCGCTTTCCTCACAACATCTTTTTAGTGCTCTGCCAGTTAACACCCCACCATGATGAGGATACATAGTAAAGAAAGGATCTCCTATAGGCAGCTGAATAATGGAGAGTGTTAGTTCACCTCTCAAAGATAATTTTCTAATTTCACCCTAGTGCAGACTACCCCCAGACTTGTAGGGTTTATAACTACATTTTATACCTTTGTAAAATTTTTTTCTTCTCAATCCTTATTGTGGCTTGTATTTCACTTATTATTTATATACTTACATCTGCCAAAATTATTCTTGCAATACTAGTTTATGTACTAGAGCTGGAATAAAATTTTATTTATGCAAATCCTACTTGGTCAAGACCACAATACATCCTATTATTGTTGTTTCTGGCACTTCCACCTGTCTGTCACACCTGGTATTCTACACAGAGTGCCCTAAGCCTGGCAAAACATCCTGACACCCACGAACCTGACCACATATGGTAATGGGGAGGAAAATGAACAAGAAATTAGCACAAATGGATAACGTTCTGTTACATTCATTGTCAACAATCATTTGTCTGTTCTAAAACAAGTAAGCAACGTTAAGCAAAGTATGTTATACTTCAGATGAAGTCTTGATTTAAGCACCAATAACTTTCTTCCTGTTTAGAGAGTCAGTACTGAAATCATTAGTGTAAGTTGCCAAGCTGTGTGAAACCACCAACAGAAGTCCTCTGGGTTCAACATAGATTTAAACTTCCTTTCAGTTTGTTTTCATGATGAATATTAATACTCTGTGTCTCCCAGTTTTCAAGTTGCTTATTTTTTGATTTTTGTTCTCTAATAGGAAGGTTGCTTTTCAAAGGAAGCTTAGTGCTTTTTCTCTGGTCCCTTTGTTCAAAAGTTTAAGGGTTTTAGGCAATTCCTTTGAGAGTCATTAGACTTAACTTAAGACAAATATGAAAGTTAATTAAAAGTTTAGTTCATTGACAGATAAAATAAAACTTTACACTTATTCACTCTGGAAAATAATGAGCAGGATTAGCTACCAGCTAATAAGTAAAGACTATGACAAAAATACAATTCAACTTTTCATTGCTGCAGTCAGAAATTGCACATTTCAGGTTTTGCTTTGATCTTTGCTTATTAGCTGTTATCTCTCCATAGTCATTTCCACACCTCCCTACTTGGTTACCAAGTCCAAACATACTTCTGAGACTGGCTAAAAACAACAGGAGTTCATATCATTAATGATGATTTTCCTTGGAAGCGAAAATGGAGATGAGGGCAGTGGAGGTGTAACCTTCCCCTCCTGCAGCAGCCAAAGAAAGAGAATTTGCTTTTCTCTCTCTGCAGAGAGTTCTTCCCATCTTCCAGAATGGCCTGGAGGGAATTAAATTTTTTTCCTAACAAGCAGAGCACTTTGCAGATTGGTTTTTTTTTTTTCTTTTTTTTTGCCTGGGAAATTCAACCAACTCTGTCTTTAGGAATTAACTCTGGAATTTGATAACTGCTCCAAAGATGTTCCAATCAACAGGTTGTACCAAACAATCTTTTTCAGTTCTTCGAGTTCTGAGACAAACAAGGAAGGGAAAGACAAAGACTGATGGTTTTCTCTCTCTGTAACTCCAGCATCACTTTCCTGAGATCAGGAGTTCAGTTTCTTATTAAAAACAGACACTGGAAAACCATGGAGAGTGGTTCACTTTCCCTTGCACTGTACACCTCAGCAGTACACTCTGCCATCTTTTCTGTCTCAGTCAGGTGGTACCCAGCAGTATCTGTACCTTTCCAAACTCTTTGTTTCTTTCTCATTCTATTGCTGATGTGTGATGAAGAGAGCATGAATTGTGAATGCAGTAATTATCATTCAATAGGTAAATTTAAATGCTCTAAATGCTACTTGAATTCACACAGGAAAACTTCTTTTCGTGCTGGTGGGAAAAAAAAGCCATTGAAATAAAGAGGAATCAGTTTTTATAGAATTATATCTCTGGAATTGCCAGTGTGGTTTGAATCTGACTACTTCTGTTATTACAACTCAAGATAAAATCCCTTAAAGCTAGAGGTCTCTTTTTTAATTGTTTAAGCTGAAATGGGTGTCCCATATGTCATCCTACATCTGATGGTGACCAATGGAGAGAGTCATACAGAAATACACAACTGTCCAGCATGGACTGAAAAATTCCCTGACTTAGCTTTAAATATGTAGCTCACACCATAGTCTGGATTATCAGGAGATTTTACTAAGCTACACAATTGAATTAATTTCCACAAATCCATAATTCTTTCTGAACTTATGATAACTTAGGATATATCATCTGAGAGCTAGTTTCCCTCATCAATCTTCCTCTGAATGCATGCCATGAGATGGAGAATATTTTGAACAGTGGCTTTGAATGGAATGACAGGTTTTGCAAGTGACGAGGAATCACTGAACATTTATCACCTCACGTGAAGCCAGGACAACTTATCCAACCTTATGACTGCTGTTAGTGAGAAATCTTGCAGGACTTGCAGATGTTTACCAAACAAAGCAGAATTTGGTCGGCATTTTGTATAACAAAAAACCCTTCTGAAAGCTTTGCTTACCCAGTCAGAATCCTTGTGGGGAAGCAATGCCTTGACCCTACTAGAGTCAGTCCCCTGCTGTACTTTTACAGCATGACCAAGGGGCACCAGAGACCACCTGGCTCAAGAGCTGTTTTGATGCAGAGAGAAGGTTCACCCCAAACAATTACCAGCCTAAATGTGTTCTCAGGACAGTCTCTTTCCTGCACAATGATTCGCAGAACACCCACTGATGGTCACATTTAGAGACTGTAATATTTTCGTGGGGGGAAAAACACCTTCTATCATAACAAGCAGTAGAGAGAAGCTTCAAGCCAATTAGAGAAAATGGACCACAGTGAGTCAACATTCGATAGCTCATGATTTAGAAAAGTATTCACCTTGAAACAGTCAATATGTGCATTACACATGGATATTTAACCAAATACCTCACCCATAGTTTAATTAACTCTGCAAACAATTAGCTGTGCTCCAGTACAAAGACTGAAAATTCTCTGCACAGCTGAAGTGAAAATGCTGTCATTCTGCAGAAGTGAACTCGGTGATATGGCTGGCTCCACAGATTGTGAAGAGATCCTTACAGATGTCCAGGGAATCCTGGTCTTATGACACCTGCTTATCGATCTGTGAAAATTTTCCAGAGGAATGAAAGTATAACAAGCTGTAATGACAACCAATGCTCAGTGACTGGTGAAGTGCAGACCCTTTAGTTGCATGCTGACCAACAATTACAGAGTCCCACTCGTTTCCTGGAAAGCAAATGAAGTCCAAATTAAAGATATGAGTCTTCTGGGCATCACTCTTTATAACAGCTCGGTGGCTGTCTCTGCAAACAGTGGAACATCTCTTTCGCTCTTCTCTGAAAATTATAATATCAAAGTTGATTTTCTAATTCTCTTCTGGAGGCCAGTACTGCCTTTTGTTACCTTTCCAGTCCCTGTGCTGGACTTCGCAACTAGAGGAGCAGGCTGTGCAAGGCGAAGGAGAATTCCCACAAGGAGAAATGATGGTCCTTTCAGGGCTCCACTCGCTGGAGGGAGCTCAGGAAGGAGCACCCCTTCTTTGCCTGATTCCCTGTGCCTGTCCACTTGCACATGGTGCTGTCCCCCTTGTTCTGCCTCGAAGGCAAGGAGCTGATCTTCCTTCAGGAGCCATGTGCTATCCAGGGCTGATCCCAGGTGATTCTCTGGGAAGTTGCTGCATACTTTTGGATTAATGGCAGCAATAAACACTGTCCTGAAAACATCCCTAATGACTGACTAGGGGTCCACAATGATGTGAGACAAATATTTAGGAAAAAAAACATTGGAAAAGTGGCACAGGGCAGTGGATTCTTATTCAAAAAATGTTAGGGGGAAAGAAGAGAGGGAAACCTATAGAACAATTCATCAGATGTCAAGATTTTTGTACTTTTGTTGTATTACAAAAGGCTCCAAGTGCAGAATTTTTCCAGGCAGATCAGCAGATCTTAAGCAAACACTGTAATATTATCTTGCACCAGCAGTTCTCAATTTTTGTTTTCATTTGAGTGTTCCTAATTACTTTCCTGAGAATGTACATACAGTAAATATAAGCCCACTGTCAAGTCAGCTATGCTGAATTTTGTGGTCCATAGTCAATTTAGTCTTCAGAATCTTTGGTCAGAGGTTAAAAGCTCTGCTCTTGCACCCTTTTGAAAAATTGATTAGGTAAAGCTTGTCACTTTAAGGGATGGACTGGCTGCCACAAGGATGCCTTTTGATTTCATTAGTTGCCTTTCTTTTTAAATCTGTGATCAGACTGGATGAGCAGAATTCAAGCTGTAAAATACGAGGAGGTCGGGTTGGGAAGGCTGCAATGAGAGTATCCCAATGGACAAGGATGGTTTTCCTACAAGGTAAGTGCTGCATATCAGGGGGTTCAAATGCTACTGGTGAAGAGCACAGAAAGAGAAAAATTAGAAAAGGTAAATAAAAAATAACCTCAGTCACTGTGAAGTCTAGGTATTTATTTTCATAGCAACTGATCTATAGGAAAAGCAATAGAGCCCTTGACCATGATGCAGCAGAAAGCCTGGCTTAGTCCTCTTAACCTTTGCCAATTGGTTTATACAAGTTTGACCACATCTGTCTGTCTCCTGTGGGCCTGTGAAGAAGACACATCAAGTGCTGACATAGCTACTGTACAGGGCAAAAACAGGAAGAGAAAGAGTTTTCCAAAGTCAGTCACTGGGACATGAAGGATCTTCTTTGCTCTCCCTGGCCCTTGAATGAATCTTTCTAAAACGAATGATATTTTCTACCGGAAATCACTTCCCTGTCATAACCTGCAGAAATATATAATTCTCCTGCCCACAGAAATGTACTTATGGACCTGCTTGAAAGTACCTGTGGTAGCTAAATTACAAGGTCCTTACAAATGACCTTTAAATTCATCTGAGCAAAGCAGGTAAAGAGGGATGCTGAGCCAAGAGGATCTTAGGCACCAGTGCTGTCCTACCACTGCTACTGAATTCCCCCCTCCTCTCTTTCACTTCTGAAAACAAAAGAGTACCATTTATGTCACTGTTTATCACAATAAAGTGAAAGTGGTCAACATCTGAGAATAAAATGAAAACAACAAGCTACTTAGTGCTATGAAAAGAACAGATAAGGTGTTTTCCTTTCTCTAAGAAACTTAAGCCTTCTTTCAGAAGAAAAGAATGAAAAGCCAAGAGAAATATCATACCCCATGTTGAGAATATGACCTTGTCAGGGTTGCAGAAAGTTATACAACCTGAATGGCATTGAATTATTCCTCTTCTTTCTGAGTGGTTCTGAACCTGTCAGTAGCCAGAACTTTACTAAATTTGTGGCTGTATTTTAGTATATACTTAGACATCAAAGACTAAATTATGTTTGAAAATAAGTCTCTCCCACTACACTAAAACTCTGACATATGTGAACTTATTATTTGCATCCTTTTTATGACCAGAAAAGATCTGTGTTTATTTAATGTTACAGTTCATTAACTGACTTTCATTTCTTAGTAACAGCCAATTGAATTTTGTTGGGAACTGTGTTTTGTCCATTTTTACTTATGGTGATCAGTGTAGTGATACATGATCTGAAGAACCCCTGGATGAAATCTGCCCTTCTAGGTACTCAGTATCATAAAGTACTCAGTGACTCAGTTTGTGTTCTGAACTATTCAACAAGAAAAATACTTGAGACTTCATGACAATTCTCAAACAATTATTTCTTTCAGTTCCTGTGGCTGAGTGACGATGTTGCAAAACAACAAATGCCACAGGGAAAAAAAAAAAAGGTAGGAGATAAATTAGTTTATAAATTTACTAATCGAATAACATTGGTGGGATACACAGACTTCATGGCTGCTGCTACTGCTAAGACTGTCATTTTGCTGGGAATGGCTACCATTCTTCCAGGGACCGTTTGCAGGAAGGGGCTTGGCATCAGCTCAGAAAGTTCACGCCAGGTGGGATGTGTGTGGGCTGCTCTGGAGTTGAGTCTTTGGGTGCTTGCCCGTTTGCTCAGTTACCTCAAACCTTCGGGCACATGCTGTATTTCTGACAGCTGCACTGGGTGTTATTCGTACCTGCAGAGATTTTGAAGTAACTGGGGAAAGAATATAACAAACCTAACACATTGCCGACCCCTCTGCTAACAAACAGAAACCTCCCACTTCTGTCGTGTCACTGGCAGGAATTCAGAGGGTTTGCCCAGCTCTGTGATACTCCTCTGTACACTGAAGGTGCTGGCAGAGTTGCTCTTTTATAGGGTACTGCATGGTTGAGAAGCTCATCACAAGAATTGATTATAAATTCTCAGAAAAGCCTGGTGATGCTGAACTTTTTAAAAAAGCAGTAAGGAGATAGGATAGGCTACAGATGTTGAGATACAACCTAAAGCTTAGCTCAGGAAGGTGTTTTTCTCTGCCAGGCTAAATCATCTGAACAGATTCTCATACATACTCAGTTGTAACTGTATACCTCTACACCAGTGAACCATAAATGCACAACCTTGAGGTGGTTCTTTTGTTTATCAGTTTCTTGCTATCTTTGTACAGACTTCTCAGGCTATGATACATTAAATAGATAGGCTGGTCTCCGTATGAGAACCCTATCTTTCCAAAGATTAGTATCTTTTTTTCCTTTCTCCATTTCTAAAGGTACAGAAAAAATATTGGAACTGGTGTTACCAAGAGCAACCACTCATTTAGGATTTTCTTAAAGGTGAAGGGGTCTCTTGAGCAAGCCAGCTATCCTTCTGAGGATCTGTGCTCATGCTTCATGGGGTTGTTCACAATAGATTCATCTTATCCCGGAGGGAAGTCTTGGAATTGTTTCAAAGGGCACCATCATTGCTGTCTTAACAGAAAGCAAGAATGGGAACACATCATGTATAGTATTATCTATACTGAGCAAGAGAGAAAGGAAAGAGGAGACAAAGGAGAGAAAAAAAGGGCAGAAGTACTGAGAGGACTGGAAGAGAGGAAGGACTGAACGTACCAAACCTTTTATTTACTGAATTTCAGGAGTAGAAAGTTCAAATCCAGAGTTTATTAGCCATTATTAATTTTTAGCTTGGGTCCCTTCAGTATTACTTGGTGCTGGTGTGATTTGCTATGATGTCTCAGAGAGCATCTCAGGAAAACACTTCAGCTGAATAGCCCTGGCCACCTGCTCAACCACCAACTGTTCACACCTTCCCCCCCCCCCCCCCTTTTTTTTTAAGCAACTATGCCAAAGGATATCAGAACATATTTACCAGAACAGTAAAGTAATAAACTATAACAAGGTGTCAGTTTAAATAAGAAATGTGGTGGAAAGATATGTTAAAAAGGTTTGAAACACACTTCTCTTGATTCTGCCCTTGAAGGGTAAACTAATCCTTCCAGTATTATTTTCTAGTTCAGCAGTTTCCAGCTTGCCTTCCTGGGTTTTATATCTGTAGACACCTGTAGCAAAGGCTCCCTCTTCTTCCTGCTACCCTGAGATTTTGCTCTCAGTCCTCCTCTTTTCCTCTCCTGTTTTCATATCCTCACATCCCCTCTTCATGCTGGGCACACTCACCAGATGGAAACTGTTCCCTCCCTCCACAACAACCACCCCAAATCCACTGACCAGGCTGTTTCCCTCCCGTGTGTTACCCCAGCTCAGAACTCATCTTAGAGGTCAGACAGAGTCCTTGTACACAAACTGGAACAAACCAACATACATCCTTTTTTTGTCACTGTCTTATAAAAGGAGGCAGTTTCGTTAATGCAGACCTACAGACTGTAGATATCTGAAATGGAATTTTCTGTTCTATGGAAATCGTTTCTTTCCTGCTATTTTTACCATTTAAATTCAGGATAAAAATCAGAAAATGTAATTTCTAACCTGACAGAAATTCCAGTTTTTTCCTTCTTAAAATAATTCAGAATATTCTGCAGCATATTTTCTGCATGGAATAAATCAGCAGATTGGGTAGTTTAAGCACATATTGATTTTTGTACTAAAACATAGATGACTTAAAAAAAGACTTAAGCACCCTGCCTATTTAAAAAATGTATTTCCTTTGTTTAACTAGTTTCTGTTGCAGCTATCTTTACAAGAACTTTATTAACTCAAATTCAGTTCAAGGGACACACAAAGCAGAATGCTTTCAACAAGAAAGGTTCCAGCTGTTTGTTATGTTAAAAGCAAAAACATTATAGTAAACTTTTCATCCAGCACTCATGACGAAGTAGCTAAATTTATATGGCAGGTTAAGATTTTCACAAATGATATCTATGTTTAATTATCTGTTTCCTCAGAATGAGTCATCAGCATTTCTAAAAAAATGGTCCTTCTTAAATAGGTCAGCTGAAATCACTAGGTCTGATCCTTCTTCTCTTTTGTCTTTCTTCCTCCTACTATTTTCAGCACTTTTTTCATTTCCAAGGTGAAATACTTCCTTTCATTGAGGGCATCTTTACATACTCAACGCTTGTAGGACAGGAGATTAAACTAAACAAAAGCTGCATGTTTAATACAGTGCCACAGATCGTAACATTCCCATCTTGATGTCTTATCAAAGGCTTATGGGGTGGGAAAAACAGTCTTACAAATTTTCAGCGGGGAAATGTCACTTCTCCTTGTAAAGACTTCAAATAAAATCAGCATGTGACAGAATCATGTAAACTTGGATTTCTGTGTTAGAGGAGGGTCCCCCCCACTGCATTCACTGGCAAAGGCCACCAGTAATCCCCAAAGTGCCTCATGCTGGAACAGTGGAAACCTTTAGGAGATGGTACAGTCTGAAGCTCAGCAATTTTCTAGTTTTAAATTCTAAATATAGAAAACGAAGCCTGAGGCTATCTGTGCTGTACTTCAGCTGATACCAGAGCAGTGATGGCTCCAATTATTGGGTTTTTTTAAGAGATGTACTTGCAGAGAATCTGCAGGTGTGTTAAAATCTCTCCTTTCTGGGTGGAAGTGCAGTCTGCGTCTCTACCATTCAGCTAAAACATTTCATGGCTGTGGAAATAACAACTTTCCTCGTGGGCACACACAGGGCATGGTCAGCAATAGCACCAAGATCCCCAGTTTTAGATGGAGCCTGTGAGAAGTTCCTGAAGTACAGTACCCTTCTCTTTTTTTAATGATTGTTTTTCCTCATAGATGCAAATGAAAATGCCCTTGCAGTCATCTGTCATTATCCCCATTGCTCTCTTCAGCCTATCAGTTTGCTCATGTGGATGCTTCCTAATCTGCTATGGAGTTTAGAGTTTACTGTATTCAAGTCAAAGTTAACAAAGATCTACTTATTAAATTCCTTAGTAAATCTGGTTTATTTTGAACCTGGCAGCCAAAGAGTGAGAGTGCAGAAAGCACAATATCTAGACGAAGGAAAAAAACACCATTAGGCAGCTGAAGATGAAGGACCCTACCCTTCCATTTAGCACAGGGAAAGACACCTGTGTCAGAGGTGGATGCTCTCAGATCTCCCAAAACGTTTCTTTCTCCTTCCAGGAGATCCCTTCTCCTTCCAGGACATTATGGCTGTGTTTGCAGGCAATGAATTGTTGTTCTGCCCTCCCTCATATCCTCACATCAAGCCTTTTAGTGATACAAGTATGCTTTCTATTTTATAATTATCTAGGGGCTTCATTGTATGTAATAACAAATGAGACCAAGAGGAAGGAAAGAGAGGAGATGTTCCAACAAATCTCAGATCTCAGGGCTCCTTGCAGAAATCCAGTGTTTGCAATCCCTGAATTCTCTCTCAAAGCCAACCATGATTGTTTGCTTGAATAGAGATGGTAAAACACCTGAACTTGGGAACAATTCCGTGCATAAACTACAGCAACAGTCCAGCTGCTGCTTTAACATGAAAAACTGTCTAGTTATTTACTTGAAATTGCACAAATTCTAGCATGGTCCCTTTTTCTTTTCTTTCCTGGCATTCATCTGTCACACTAGCTGTCATATAAAGCTGGTCAGAATTAAAATCCATATCCCTTTAGCATCTCAGCGAAGTGTCACTGGCCAGAACTCTTGTTCTGATGGATGATACCAGTGACAGCTGCCAGAAAACACAGTCCAATTGCTCACAGATACCTTGAAGGTGTATGCAGCAGAACACATTGCCTGCAAAGAAACAATCCATGTATTTCTGTTCGTCAGTTTTGCACTTGTATGTTTTATTCTTTAATACGAACCTACTAAATCCAATTTCTCTGGGGTTAGTTATTCAGACATTACTGGTATGATTAATAAAAGCAGAACTGGAATTGACAATGGCTAGATTAAAATGCCAAGCCCAACCATCAGAGGCTATAAATTGGTAAAGATCTATTGACAGAAGTATGTCAAAGGTTTGGCCACTCACGGTTTTAATGCCATTATTTCAGGATCATGTATCTACTGCCAGAATGTTCACCTCCTAAACTTTACTACTGAAATAAGGCTAGAACTTTATTTTTTTTTTGTAATTGTGAGCTGATTTTGGATGGGTCATTTTCTGTTTTCTTCTTTTCCCATTGGCTAGCCAAGTGAATGTACTTGGTTTGCAGTGAGGCTGATTTGTCCTCAATTTTTAAAGCAGAACCAACCTTAAATGGTCCTGTGAAACCTTTTACCAAGTAGGTCCAATACCTAAAGGTGACCCATCAGGAATAAGTGAATTTGAGAAACAGCTTCCGGTTTCCTGGAAATTTGTATTTTTCATTTGGCTTTGGTCAAAAGGAGACCAATTATTCATTTTTAATGTATTCAGCTAATTTTGAATTTAATGAATCTAACCAGATTATTTTCCAATAAAAACTGTTCTGTCAGAGCATTTCTAACCAGCTTTAATAGAAACAACAAAATTGATGATTCTCAAAATTTATAGCTTTCATCAACAACCTTCAGCTTTGTGTAAGTTTTAAAATACTGACAGTCAAAAAAAAACACAAAAACAAAACACCAAAACAAACAAAACAAAATGTGGAAGAAAACTGTTAAAATAGAAGAAACATTGGGGTGAAATAGCTGAGGTCAAACTTCAGGGCAGTAGAAGAGGCTCCAAACGAGCACAGGTCTCCTGGCTCCGAGTCTGGGGCCAGCCATATCTCTAATTAGCAGTGTGGATATCCACTTTGCTCGTGTCAATGGTATTTACCTACTCAGAGCTGTGACCACACTTCAAGAGTCACATTGAGGTTCCCTTGAAAACTCAGGTTGTTATTTTATAATTAGCATAGTATATATACAGACCAAAAGCAGGCTGTCTCAGCAATAGATTTAATGCAGCAGCTAAGCCCTGGCAATCAGGGTACATTTTAAATACACGAAAGCTGTTGATTTAGTCCCTGTTAATTTTAGCACTGAGGAAGCTGACCACACATCTGCTTCACTATGCTGCTGCACCCCCAGCAGGTTCTGCTCTTCGTTATTGATAAATATATCTGCTGTCATTCCATTTTTAGGTTTCCTTTTTGATTTTTAATAAGTAAATAAATAAACCGAAAATAATATCTTCAGTCAATACAATATAGGTATCATATATTAAACTACTCCCATCTCTTAAGGTTTCTAAAAAAAACAAGGAGGTGCAAAACCATTTCAAGCTGAACTGTGCCTTTTCATGCAGAAGCAGACATGTAACTGTATCTGATCGGGTGCTTTTTCTCCACATAGAGTATTGTTTAATGGATTTCCACTTCTGTTATTTAAACAACCACAGAGCAATCAGGATGCGCAGTGAAACAAAGATAATATAATTAAAATAAAATTAATTTGGACTGGGTAGGCCTGTCATGGAAATGGCATGTTGGAAGACAAAAAATTCTGCTCTGTTCTTGCTTTTTTGTCATTATATGGCTGGCTCAAACTTTGGGGAAAAGTCAAGACTAACTCATATTTCTGTCTGATAAAATCAAAGCATAGGTTTTAGGTTTTTGGTAACCAATTAATATCCATCAGTGATTTTTTTTTATTAAGATAGATTAAATATTATGAAGGGATGGAAGAGCAATTTTGAAGTAAAAGGCACACAGCTTGGTTTGGTAGCAAAGCAATAAAATATTTAAATGGTAGAGAAATAAGTGTTACTTTGAGGGGTGGACTCAAAGTTTCCTTACAAAATTTATGTATCTTTCATCACCTATTCATAAAATACTTATAAATAATAAAATCCACATGAAATATTTTTCAGAAGCTTCTTTTTTTAATAATTGTGTAGCCTGACTTTTATTGTTTTAAGGTGAAATCGTGGGCCTCAAGGATAGCTTAGCTTGCCTTTTATTTCTTTTCTAGACGTGCCCAAGAACTTAGTCTTATGTTTGTTTTTATTTCCTTTACATCCAATATTAATGCAAATGAAGAATGTTTCTGCATGGGAACTAAAGGTATTGGTGTTTACACCAGTGTCAGCACGTGCACATGGGAGTAACAAAGCCAGAAAGCTGCCTGAGTCACTTCCAAGTGACAAAAACTGAGTTACTTCTTATAATATATTTCATTATTTCCCTTGAATTAAATGGTAGGTTAAAAAGGCTTCCTTAACCTTTTAATAAATTTGTTGACAAATCAAATACTACTATAAACAAGTTGGACTTAAATTTGGATTCTACACAAATTAGTTGATGAGAGACATTAAACAGCCCTGACAAGAAAAGTTGGGGCATTTTGTATTTGATGATTAGCTTGTCAGTTGTGCAGTAAGAAAATGCAATATATATAAGAAAAAGTAACAGAAAATACATTTCAAAGTCTAAAATAGTTGAAAAGTAAGCACCAGTGTGGTGTATTCTAAATACCCACAATCACCACCCACTGTTTTCTTTATTTGCACATGGACTATTTTGAAATTTTCTTTCGTAAAACAATTTCTTTTTTTTTTTTTTTTCAGTTCTCATTTTAAATTATAGTAGACTGGAATAAAATTGTGACCCACCTGGGTAGGAGTATTTCTTGATACAGATTTTCAATCTTTGTTTGTAATGCTCATTTAGAATTGTATTGACAAAATAAAGGTTTCTGGCCAAGTGTGAATTGGATTTGTGGCCACGACAGGCGACTATTAAAATCAGTGAATTTGGTTTGTCAAGAGGTGCTTCAGAGGTTTGAAACTCAAATCTAAAGTTAACAGGAAAGGGAAGTGATAAATTAATTATCAAATAAATCAACTTTAGATAATATATTAAACTTTACAAATCACTAAACAAAAGACCAAGGTGAAACCTTAGCCTTTTCCCCCAGTTACAAAATTCAATGATATCTACGGAGTATTTGTGATTTATTTGATGACTCAAGCAGATGGACACACTTCCTAAGACTCCTCTCCAAAGCTCTGTTGGAAAGACAATTAAACCCACCAGACAGTGATCTAATAATATTTCACAGATAAGATCCTATTTCAACAATGTTTACATTCTTGAACATGATGTAAGAAAACTAATTTCCTTGGCCAGGGAATCTGACTGCAGAAGCCCAAAATACAGTTTAAGGAGCTGGAAGAAAAGCAATCCGTTTTTTTCCCAATAAAATGCTATTCCTACTTTTAGATTAAAACCAACTGCTGTGTCTCTGAAGCCCAGAGCTGGGCCGTGTTGTGCTTGGCAGTGCTGTGTGGAGACACCTGAAGCAGATCTGGAAGGAGAAGTGAACAAGGTTCATGCTCCATATGATGCTGCATCTGGCATTCCTACCTAACGCAAGAGGGACAGAGCACCTGACTCCAGGTGTACACAGCACTTGGTCTGCTTCGTGACAGACACATTTCCTGAAAAAAAAGGCTCTATTTCCATTTATGTGCCTTCCACAGTAAGGGCTTTTCAAATGGGCTTTTGTTATCTTTGTAAAGGAGACAGAGAAACATGGAGATAGAAAGAGCCCAGTATCCAGACCTGCCCCTTGCCCTAAAAGCCAGGTCATCTACTCTTAAGTTTGCACTGAAAGTTGTTTATTAAAAGTCTTTATGAAACCCTGCAATGAGGAAGACTTCTAGCATTCCCAGGCAATCTCTTACTTAGTGCAAACCATCTGAAAAGAAGCTCCAAGCTACAGAAGGTAAATTAAAATTCCTCTTAAGAACCTCAAAAGGTGCTTTGGGGAAATCACAGTCTACTTTAATGCTTAGAGAATACTGTTTATCCCATTCATGAAATCTATATGCACTGTGTATACAATTACACAAATCAGTAACGTGCATTATCTGGTATTGCAGATTACTCAGCCATCAGCCCTAATCTTGGGCTCTTTATTGATTCTGGTCTGCAAACAGAATCTGGTCTGCCAACCTTTGCCCAACCACTGCCTCTTCTTTCACACACTGAGTACAATTTCCCAGGAACACACCAATCAACAGGAGAACAAGTGGGCAGCATTCAGTATTTCAAACTTGCAGGAAGTTTGTGCAAGCTTTTAGTGGAACCATGGAACAGAAGGAAGAAAGAGAACTTTTCACTCATTTGTAGATAACTCCCTGCAGGTACCAAAAGCATCGCAGAAAAAGCAGGAAGATTGTTTTAATGGGAATCCAGAAATACAGGAGGCTGATGGAATGGACTAGATGAGAGCCAGACAAGTGGCTGCTCTGTAATGAAGCGGAAGATTATTTAAGAAATGATAAGGCAATAGTAAGAAAATGGGAATAGAATGTGAGCATCTTAGAAATGGATGTTGAACAGCTCGTACTTGATTAGATTAACAGAAAGAGAACCACAGAGAACTGCTTATAGAAGACTTATAAATGAAGAAGTAGTACCAGAAATAAATCTTCTCCTCAATATTTTCCTGAAAGATTAGGGGAGAAATAGGAAAGATTACATTTGTCAAGTATCAGCAAAAGAATACTTTGGGTGATGTAAGTAAAAAAAGAAAAGTCTAGATGAAAAATTCATCTGGTGGTTTGATGTTAAGTCCATGTTTTAGTTCTGTAATTCAAAAAAAAAAATCAAACTGCAAATGTTAGATATAACCAGTGATATTTTCTGTAGTGATTAAAAAAACAGGTAGTAAGATGACTTGTGGGAATTAAAATTAAAATCTCCATCTATCAGCCAGGCATTATTAGGGGCAATGGTTTGTAAACCACGGGAAGACACCTGAGGCACAGGACAAGACTGTGAGTAAACCAGCTGGGGGAAAACTGCGCTTGCTGATAAAGCTTATAGATGGGAAACCAGGGAAAAAAGCTTTTGCCAGTTTTAGTGTGTGGTATTTTTGTTCTTTTCAATGACAAACTCTCTTGTTGTGACATGTATAACAACATTGCTTTGCAGCACTATTGTACTCACACATTGAAATTACATAGGAGTGATCAGCAAAAAGAAAAATAACTTTTTAAGCTCTACCAGCCCTTAAAATGTGCTGATTTCTAGTTCAGCTGAAGAAATATGTTGTTGGCACAAACAGCAGTTTCAAGTTGTTGTTTCACAAGTATTTTAAAATATTTTTAAAAAATTAAGATATGTTTACTTGAATATGTTTTGTTAATATATTGACTTAATCCCACTATGACATTGGGCATTTTAATTCAAAGTCACAAGAAACTACCAAGGAAAGAAAATTCGGTAATATGGAGAGATGATAATAATAAAGCATTGATCTTATATTTCTCTGCTGTTAGTGAAGCAACTTAGCATGCAGAGAAGAACACTAAACTGTACTGATGAAGGTCTCATTGGATATTTTCAATGGCAAGAAGGTGTGAGGGACTAATTTTGGAGAGGTTTCATTGCAAATCTAAATGGTCACAAGGACCATGAGAATTTCAGCACAAGATCATCATTACAAACACAACATTTTTACTCCTTGCTATTTTTCCCATCCAGCAAAACTGGAGAAGACCTGGGAAGATAAAAACCATATTTGCACAAAGAGGCTACCATAAAGACCAGATATTTTCAGAGGCCCCACAGGCTGCACCACTTCTCCCAGTAAAGATGGATTCTTGAGCGCCCAGTTGTTAACTGGGGAGCTTCTATCCTGGCTTCTGATCTGCACTCGTTTACAAACGAATCACAAACTGGAAGACGTTGTTTTGTTTTAAACAGGCATTTTAAACATGCTTTTAGCTGGTTAAAGCTTCTTCATTTTAACAGAACACGGGCTGTTTCAATTTAATTGCTTTAGTCTGTTTGTAGAATTATTTGCCAAGTCTAATTCTAGCATTGCTTGCAGCTTGGAGAAACCACGCACCCAGAAACTGGCTTGCTCCCTGCTTAACACAGAATTTAATCTTCTGTATGGTAATGGAGTGAGAAATTTTCCCAATAATCTTACAAACTGACCCAAAAATTGTCATCTTTACCTAGGATAACTAACTGAGCAGTCTTCTATTGAAATGCCAGCACCTTTACATCGTGAAAGAGAACGTGACTGTGTCCTCACCCTGCCATATTTCATGAAGTTACTGCCAGGACCTGAACAGGCAGTGCAGAGGCAGTACATGGAGTGCTGTTCCTGCTCTGTGTATGGGCCCTCACGAAAGGAGTCTTTGAGGAATTCAATCGTGTTTCTTTTTGCTTGATAACCTTTCACAAAGACGTTTTTCACAGCAGGACCCTTGTGGAGGTATTGTGGTGAAACCTTTAGTAGTTTTGGCTCCAAGATAAATGAACTTCAATGACTTTACCGAGCAAACAAATTCTGCATATTTTTTCAAAGCACAGCTCTCACCACTTTGACTTCACATGGTGCAATAGGTTGAAAAAGTGCATATAAACACTGTGCAATCCATATCACCTCTTGAGTCATTTAGCAAGTTGCATGGTCAGCAGCTCCAAGATCCCACTTTGTGCATAATTAACATCAGTAGAGGTTAATTACAGCTGCCCATAAAGCTTCATTACAATCAAGCAGAGGGTAAAACTGATCACAGCAGTTTAACTATTAAAAAAATTATGTTATGTAGTCGATGTGATAATCACCATACAATAGAGTTCATATCTTTTTTTAAAACACATTGTGAAATTTCTGACCTATTTTGCAAGAATTATGTGCAGGGAATTTTATAAAATATGTTGTTAAATCAGGTAGATAGACTCTAAATACCTATAATCACTAATAGCTACACAAGAGCCTGTACAAATAAAGCAAAAGAAGAACAGGTCAGTGCTGAGCCTTTATCATCTTAAAAGAAAATTTATCTAAATTTGGTTGTGGTGATGCAGAGGTTTTCATTTCACAATTACCATTCTCCAAAGTGCAGGTGCTGTGCTTTATCTATTAACCACCTTCTACCCCTGATCTTCACCCAAAGCTAGAAGAGTTCAAGATCTTTCTATTTTTCCCCTGTGTCACAAAACTCAGCTCTAAATTTTCCAAAGAAAGTAAAAAATAAATAGTGCTGTGCTCCTTGTTAAATCCTCCTGAAACCCTCTATACATGGAGCAGGTAACTTTTACTGTGGTAAGCCATTAAAATATCTTCAAACTGAATGTAACATTTTATCTCTTCACAGAGAATGAAAGAAAAAAAAAAAAGAGTATAAGATTTAAAAAAATGACTGGAAGGAATCCTCCTTACAAGCCCTTGAAAGCTGATAAGGCTAGAGTGGCTTCTTAGTGCATGTAATTTTTACACGGTTTTAATTGTAATCTAAAGTGTTCAATCAGTCTGTAAAATGACCTGGTTTATCTGGAAACAGGTATGCAAGGTACCCTGCCAAGGATTTGTCACCAAAAAGAAGCAATTCTGTATTTCTATTGAAAGACTTCTTATAATAAAAAGGTGAAATTATGACAGTGCTGCAAGATCCTTCTTATGGTCCTTCAGATTTTTCTGTTGTATCTGTCAGAGCCACGAACTTCCAACACTGCATTTTGAGAATGTTAGTGGATACAGAAGAAACAGGCTTGAAATTCTCTGAGGAAAAGGGAAATAACCCTTCAGATGTGTTTAGCCAGATACCCAATTCAAACATCTACCTGCAGCTCAGTGAATTTTGGCTTCTGAAGTAATTTAACCATAAAACAAAAGAGCTAAGAAATATCTCTGTGAAATACTGAAACAGGTTAGTTTGCAGCATATGAAATGGAAATACAAAGTAGGAACATTCAGTCAACTGCTGCATAGGCCTCATTAAAGAGTGCATAAATTACAATTACACACATTTAATAGCAGTGATGCTTAATGACATTCTTAACAATTACTCCTTCAACTGGACTGATTTCTAAGCTTTTTGTGAAGATGTTGGTAAAGAAAAAAGCTGAATTCTTTCTTTACCTTATAAAGGTCAGCAGCTGCCTTGAGCCTGAGTAAGCAGGTTAGGCATAGGTGTTGCCAAGAGAGCCAGGGAATGCTACTGGCCCCAGCTTTCTGGCTACTTTTTTTTTTTTTTTCCCCAAGTTCTTGCGTTTCACAGGAGGAAAACCAGCTTAAGGTTATATAGAGTTGGAAGGAGTTAAACTTTTATGATGAAAAGATTTTACTGCTGGTTGGGTAAAGCACACAGGAAAATGTTGCTTTATGTGCTAACAAAATACTGAAAAAAGGGAGTAAAACTAATCTCAGTTATAGAAATTAAATATTTTTATTCAAGCCTCAAAATTGTGAAAATGAAATATTTTTATCCTTGGGGGATAGGCAGGAGAATGCTTAATAATTAACATTTAAACCAAGTACGGAGTATTTTTTTTCCTTTACAAGACAAAAAAAAAAAAAAAAAGTAGAGCATTATGGAATCGCACTTCTTCCATGATGGGAAACACAATAGGGATTTTGTTCTCTAGTCAACATCTTTTACTCTTTCTGCATTCTTCTAATCTATTGGAGCTTAGTTGCTGGGAAAAAAAGCAGATTTATGCCACAGCATGTGGAATTTAGATTGTAATTAACTGGCAAAATTGACACATTGTATAGGGCACAGAAGCAACTAACAAAACTGTTAACAATTGCTAAGAAAATTCCTAACATAAGCAAATGTGTCATCAAGAGAAAGAAGGATTTGCTTTTTTACAATGTACCATTTGTTATTTTGGCTTCCATATTTTACTTATTAGTTTTGTGCTACATTCATATGGCAGGTCTAGTTCCCTGTCCTTCTGGTTACTCTGTTCTTCTCTTAGAAAATATTGGAAAACCTTATTTCAAAGAATGACTTTTCTCTGTGATGCTTCGCGCTGTCACTGACACTCTGCAATTTAATTATCACTTGCTAATAAGAAAGAAAACTAGGAAAAAAGTAAACCAAAAGAACAGTAAAAGCCAATACTCCAAAGCAAGTTTTTACAGCACAAGACAAAAAGAGTAGTAGAGGTCCATGACATTTACTAGAAACTCTAATATTGCTTCTGGTTAAGTGGAAGGAACCCAGTTAGCAAAGTGAATAGAGGCAACCTAAAATCTTAAAGAAAATTAGGCAACAAGGGGTTAGAAGGCTACAAATAATTTCTAATAAAAATAAGGAGGAAAATGTAGCACTGATTATTTTTGCAAGGAAGTGGAGAACTGTGGATACTTTTAAAGATAAAGAAAATATCTTTTTAAAATAAAGAAAAATAGTCTGCCAAATACTGTTCAAACACACTTTACTTTAACCCCAAATACATTGTGTTACCTGATGTATTCAAGCACTGAAGAGAGCATTTTGTGGGTTTAGGCTTGGATAGTCCCAGCCCTTTCAGTGGGTCTTAAAGGCATGGCTGGCTTAGACATCTGCTTGGCTGGGGGCCCTAATGAGTTAGTCAAGCAATTCATGGTGGCTGCAGTTCAAAAAAGGACAAAAGTGGGTATTAAACCTTGGCTCGTTTTAAAACAGTTTAAGGAAATTAAGGTCAAATACAGTACTTAAAATCCTCAGTGGAGAGCCACGGGAAACGCAGGGGCAATCAGTTATTCTTCTCGAGGGTCACCCCAGCCCTGCCTGGCCCAGAGCTTGACAAGGCGGCTCCTGCCCAGAATGTGGCAGGTACAGCCAGGGATGTGCCTGCCAGGACAGCCCAGACCCGTTTGCTCAGGTAGGGGCTGCTCAGAGAAACCAGCATTTGGAGGGGGGAGAAGTGGAGCGTGGAGTGTGACACTCCCCGGAGCGCTGGGGGCACATTCACCAAAGCACATCCGTAGTAAGCCAGATGGACACATGGTATGGATGGTATGGCATGGGATTCGTGCTCAACTGCCATCAGTTGCTAACTTACCTAATGCTGAAGTCAGTAAACAGTTAGCACCTCATTTAACATCTCTTGCAACTGATATTTATTTCTTTCTCTCTGCCACCCACCCATCCATGCAGCTTTTACTGTTCGCTATTATGTGTTTTTTTATAATACTTTGTTTTTAAAAAATAGTTGTCAAACACGCACACAAAAGGCAAACCCCATGGGCAAAGTGGTAATAAAATAAAAATTGATCTAAATAGAACTTAATTCTACAAAATCAGTTTTGTTCCACTGCATTTAGCAGGCTGACATAAAAGAAACCATGGTTTATAATTAAAAAGGAGATCTAATGGAAATTGAAAAACAACTTAAATTTCCATCAAAAGGGAGGGGAACTATTTTCCGATATGAAATTTTTTCTTTTATTTCTATCATTAAATAGGAGACATTTAATAGGATAGTTTGTGTAATGACCAAGGTTATTTGGAACACAAAAAATGCATAAAACCCATGCATGGCCTGCCATGAAGAACATGATAACATGCTTTTCAGTTCTTATCAGATTGCAGCTGTCTAAATGAGCAATACTTTCAAACACCGTGTGATGGATCATGACATTTGGAGGAAAAGTGAATACAAACAACTAAAAACTTTTGAAATTTTATAGGAGTGTTTGGTGAACAAAGGGTATTTCTAGAATTACAGAATTTCAAGAATTACAGGGTATAAAGCTGGAGAAAACACCACAGATTGTATGTGTGAACTCTCAGGAAAATCATAGAAATGGATACGAGCTCACCTAACACTTGAGTCATTTGGGACTCCTCAGCACTTCATTCTACCTACGTCAGGGACTCTGACAAAAATCTTTTCATTCTTCTGTCTACTAAAAGCACCAGCAGCTGTGCTTTGATGCATGCTCTGAAGAGAGAACAGCCAGCAAATCTCTGGGTAACGGGGCAGGAGGACAGCAGGGTACAGCAGGAGGAGGTGAGGTTTTAGGAAAGAAAAAAAGGAAAACCTATACTGAAAAAAAATTGCCAAAAATTTAGCGTCACTGTTGTCACCAGGGGTGAACACATGGCTGCAGAAACACAGGGATTTTCTCATGGCACAGTGATAAGATCCCACCCAGATGGATTGGAACACCTCAGTCCCCAGAGAAAAAAAAAATCTGTAAGAAGGACTGAAGTGGTTCATATCAGTTTGACCTTATACTAACTTTCTTTGCCTGTTATAATGACAGTGTTTGCTGCTTCCCCTCCTCTCTGTCCTAGGCAAACTGGTAAGATTCCCTCCTTGCTGGAAGACTCTCACAAGACATCCCCATTACTGGTGACTGGACGGCGTAAAACTACCTGAATTTTGTGACTATAATAATGACCGTGGTCTTGGACCTTTCAATGGTTTCTACATAACTCATCAAAAATCTTTATCTGCTTTTATGTAAATTTTTCATGGTCTTGTACAATCACTTGTGTTTTTCAGTGACACAGCTCTACCTGCCCACTGCAGGCATTTCAAGGCTGTTCCAAAACTACTGATAGTGAGAGAACCACACCCCTTGAAATTGTGGCATTTTCCATCTGGTTTTCTTTCCTGTTCATAATTTTTCTGAAAAACAACAAACCACCAACAACAACAAAAAAATCAAACAAAAAAACCCAAACAAGTGAAAAAAACAATAACCAAAGAAATACTGATACCTTACTCCTCTTGAAAACAATATTGACCTTTATTTGACTTTTTGTCCGAAAAAATTTTCCTCATAAAGTCATGATAGAGGAAGAATTATTAATTTCCTGGAGGGATGCAGCACACATTTTGCAAATGAGCCTGACTGTGCAGCGGAAGAAGCCTTCAGTTGTAGATAAACAGCAACATTTTCCTGCAAGATGATTTAAAAGCCAATTGTTATATTTTTTTCGGTTTTTTTTGTTGACAGCCACAGTGTTCTAAACCCATTACTGGACCTGGCTATGATGTTTGACAGCTCCCATTCACAGGATTCACAGGAACAAAAATTCCTTGCATTTAGAAAATTGAAACGCTAATTTCTAGTTTCAGAGCTGCTCCCCCAAAGTTTCTACATGCCCTCCAAGCAGGAGTCAAGTGACTTATGAGCTTCTTATTCCTGAGAGTTAAGCTTTTAGGATTCAGCAAAATAAACCTTATGGCAAAAATTATGAAACAGCAAGACCATACAGCTCTTTTTGTGCTTCTTCACAGCCCCATAGGAGGTCACTCAGATCACACCCTACAGCTTCACCGTCATCTCCCTTCATTCACATTTTATCTAATTTTCCTTCTTCTGTCTTGGTACTTATCATCATAATTGCCTTGCAATGAGTTTTGACAGCTCCTGTGAATTTGGGGAATATGGGCAGTGGAGTGGCTGCTACAGGCCTAAAATCTCAGAGACTGCCACTGTAAGATATTGTGCAAAATGAGAGAGGAAACTCTGTTTTGCAGCAGAGAACCTCAAGCTAGCAGGTGGTTTATCTATCAGTAATTTTTTTTGTTTTACCCCTGGGTTTCTGGATGTGCTCATTTGTCATCCCACATTATTTATAACCATGCACTTTGAAGCACAGTGCAGAATTACTGTTCAGATTTGCCTACTGGAAAAATTTAAGGCATGTGGTCTGTGACATCTTCCTGAGGAAGCAGCAGAATTAAATAAATGAAAAGCAATGCAATGCTTTTTATAGCATTTAATTGGTAATTGGATGTTCGAGGAGTAAACAACTGTTAAATAATATTGATGAAAGGTCTGTCAAAAGATGAATACATTGTCTGATAAGCAAATATGTGGGCAAATATCTCAATTGCTCCAGTCAAGCCAGACACGCTGCATCTGAGTAATTCCTGAACCTGGTCTTTTAAATTGAGCTGGGCTGGTTTCCAGACAAGAGCAAATCTATCCTCTGGGTTGTACAGCTAAAGACCTCAGTGCAGAGCTGTGATCATTGTTCCTTCTGTGATTTCCCATTCTTTCAAATCCTGACGTTTTACGTTGCAACACTGGTTTTGTTGCTGTTACTTTAATCCCCCAGGTACAGATTTAGATAGCTAGATTTAGAAAGCAGTAGAATAACTAAACTACTGTACAAGGGTTTGCTTCATCACTACAGATGAGGATCCCAGCTCTCCAAAGCTTCACATGTGGGATACATCCTTGCAGGACTTAGGACTTGCCCTCCAAATAGTTGCAGGACTTAAACATATACTTAATCTACAACTAAGTGAAATTTCTTAGTCTGCTGGCAAAATTAAATACTTACTGTGATCTGTGCATGTAATGAAGAAGAAAGAGTGAAAATCTGAGTTTTAAAAGATATAAACCAGCAAGAATGTGATAACACCCATGTAGGGGTTTTTCCTTCTAAACCAACATGATATTATTTGAATAAACACACACAGGTATCTGTTACATTTAAAAATACTTCTTAATATTACTGGTAGTATTTTTTTTCATTTTTTAATATAAAATAAACTTTAATGTAGTCTATAGATAGTAATTTCAGTACTCATTATTCTTTATAAAATTACCAGAGCTAGCAAGAAAAAAAACCAAAAATCTGGACTAAACATGTTCTTGTGCTTGAATCCTTGGAAAGTTTTGCAGGAGCCAAGTGGCTTAGGCTTCACTATTAGAATTGACTTAGATATTTAATGTCTGTATGTCACACACTTTCAGGAAGAGTTAATATTCTACCCAAAAATACATACAATTCTAATATTTCCTTTATCACAGAGATGTAACTCTTTACATCACAGCAACATGCCAGCAAGACAACATCCAGCTGGGATGCAAAATAATCTTTTCTTCTCTTTATTTCTAAGATTGGAATTAATCCCTGCATTAGATACTGACAGAATTTATTTTGGGGATTAAATTTGCTCAAAGCCTTTGTTCATAGGAAATTCAGCTTGTGATACAGACATGACACTAAGAATTATCATAAGCTAATAAAAAGACAGAGATAAGGTCCAAATCAGTAAAAACCAAAATTTCAAAGGTAAAATTCCCTCTGCCTGCAAATTTTCTTTTTCTCTCCCCATTTCCCTCATACCCTTTCTGCTCTTCTTTTGGATTCAAACTCATTCCTTCACCATGTTATTTCAAGGAGTTGATGAAAACCTGATAACCCCCCTTTGCTAAGGAGGCAGAAGAACTAATTGCTTTTTGTTCACTATCTTGGCTGATGGGTGAGAAACTAAAACCCAATTCATCCAGTAATTGCTACGTTCGTGAAAAACAGCATCAAAGCCATGATGCGTTTTACTGTTGTCTCTTGGGGAGGCTCATGTCTAATTCTTATGCTGATATGGCTCATAATATAGTCCTCTGACTCTTCTATTTGCTCCTGCAATTACAAGGTTTCTTATTCCATTGTGCATATTCCTCTGAACTAAGATTAGCTTAACTGAGCTCCCTTTGAAAACCTGCCCACCCATCAAATGCATCAAGCCTAATGCATTCTGCAGCCACGCAAAATCAATGAACAGCACAATTTTCTGCTTCCTGCAATGATCAATAGGATTCACATAATGGGTGGAAAATTTTTAATCATGACAGCCCAGCATCTAGCTGGCATAAATCTTCCCTGCATTATAACCTCTCCATTTCCCACTAGTGCAAATTTGCAGGTATTGAATAATATTTATGTAGTAGATCCATTATGAAAAGCAATACAATTAGAACTTCACACTTGACTGAAGATAGGTTGAGATCCCAGAGGCCTGTTTCCTACACAAGGTACCTGGCTTCCATATTCCAAATGCAAAATCCCTTTTTCCTCCTGAAACTATGATTTTTGCTGAAACTATACTTTCCTGGGTCAAATCTGACATAGCTGAGGAAAACGTGAATTCAGGTTGACCATAGCTAAGAATAAGTACATTTCAATAGGAAAATAATCTGGCCTCAAGTGAGCAGTTCCTGTCTCTGATGTAGCTTGCTCTTCTCACCTCTGTCCTGGCTGAACTCATGGAGATGCAAAAATCTCTCCCTGAGCCATTCCTCATCTGAAAACCCACCAGGGAAGAGGAAAATCCACTGGGACTGCCCTCACTGACAGTGTGACCTGAGGCACACTTGCTTTTTATAGGCCATAGACAGTTACTGCTGATATTTGAGAGTGAGAGAAAGGTGTAACTCTCCTCTGACTTTCTTTAACGAGAGTTTACAAATAAAGACGGGATTGCAGTGTTAAATATTCTACCATAACTGTATGTAAGTTGCAATTTAGTGTTTTTTCAGGAAAAGGAAATTTCCTCGGTGAAAACACAAGGAACACTTGGGTGCCTAGAAAAAGTTTATTATCTTTAAACGTATCTTGACATTATCTATGTTAAGATATACCAGTGCCTTTTACAGCTCTTAGAGTCTACAAGTCTCAGGACTTGCTGTTAACTGGAGTAGAGAGGAATGTCTGTGGTGCAAAGGCTTGAGAGGATGAAACAGCAGCTGAACTCCTGCAGGTGCCTGAGACATAACCCACCCCTCTGCCTGGTGACCTACCTTGTGGGCCCCACAAATGAGAGCAAGCAAATTATATGTTATAGAAGACAGTTATACAAATCTTTACAGTCATGTTCTAGAAATGGATTTAATTCTCATCACTTTTCTTTATGTTGTAATCACAACCCCACACATGGGTTAGTGCCAAGCCTTTTTTTTGTCCTTTCCAGAGCATCACAAGAATATCTTTATGACTCCTCACACTCAGTGAGTCAGAATAATGATTCCCTGTGCCTTTGATCTCAATGCAGAGCATGTTTCACTGGGTACAAACAGAAGTGCCAACCAAATGTGAACCACCCAAAACTTACACTGGTAAATAATATTCAAAGAAGTCAAAACATTGTGTCACTGCTCAGGTCTGACACTTGCTTCTGTCATAAAAATGAGAAACTGGCAGGCGACAGCACAGTTTTAGACCATTCTTATAATAATCACAAAAATACAACTGAGAAAAGTTAAGGGTATGTAACAAGCACCACAATACCCCACTCTCACACCTGTAAATGACTGCATATTTGCAGAGGTTTAGAAGAAAGATTCTCTCTTTCTCTCTGATTTTTGCAAGATTTTTCTAAAGGACAAAGTATTAATTTTCAAGTTACAATGAAGACACATGAATGTAATTACTCAATATAGATATAGGATTATAGAATGAGCCTATCAAATATCTACAGAGGGCATAAGGTTTTTTTCATGTTATTTTTTAACATCAATTCGGGGAAAGAGAAGAGACAAACTCAGTGGTGGGTTCTGTTGTTACTTCTAAATTCTCAGCCAGAATCTGGAATGAGAATTGAAAATCCTCAGAGCCTCTTTAATCAGAACACACTCTTTAATCAGAATCACAACTTTGCAACTTCAAAGTCTTTCCTGTAAGTAAATGTACTTCCTGGTCAATAGTTTATATATGAAACTGGTAACTCAGTGCTAGCTGTTGGCAGACAGCATGGGAAAGAGAACCTGACCGAGCCATGTCTCTGGAATGGGCACAGATGAGGGTACATGGCCACTGAAATCCATTAGGAATTAAATATGCAGCTTTTAAAACCAATATAATAAAGTCAGATCCCTGCACACTGTATCGGCTGCTTGTCAGTAGACAAAACATTTGCTGACAGTGACAAAACTTTTCAACAATTTTAACTAATAAGCTAAATAAGAAATGGGCAAGACTAAGACCATTTATATTAAAGGTCTTAAGTTCTGTCCATTGTCGATTACTACGCTGTGTAGATATTGGACATCGTTATAAAGGACATATAACTAAGAGCACTTACAGATATGTCCTTTGCAACAATGTCCAGTATCAGCTTAACATCCTGTTTCTATTTAGCTCATTAAATTATTCATGCACCCATGAACATGCACCAATAGGTACACACAGACATATATATAGTTGTCTGGGCAACAAACATACTAAAAATGATATATACCTGTCTTCTTCCTGTTTAATTTGCTGTGTAAGCTTTGTAATGCACCAGTTTCCTCTTACTATCAAGAAAAAAAAGCAATTGCAATGCTAGTTAAAAAAAAAAAAAAAGGGGCTAGATTAATATGTTAAAATACAATGCTAGCATCATTTCTTCCCTCCATGCTCCAAGTAATCAAAATGTTTCACCCTCTTTTATGTTGCACATTAATTGAGGTTCCATGGGAGCTGGAGAGCCACAGTCTAGACAATATAAAACACCACACAGAAATGACAGAGCCTGCTGAAAAGACTTTGTGTTCTGGTAGTCCTTTTTGTCATTATAACTAATTATGTAGGACCAAATAAGCCTGTAATATTAACTCAGTACTCAGGGGTTCCCAGAAATGGATGCTCCCTGTGATGCTGAGGATATTAGAAAATGCAGTTTCACAGTTTTGTTGTCAGCAAGGTCATGTGGTCTATTAAGTACTGTCAAGTAGGAGAATGGAAGGGAAAAAGAAAAGGAAGTTTTAGTGGCATAGCTTGGCTCTCACTAGAACTTTCCACTGTTCTTTCATTTTTATTATAATTTATTCCTGGGAATTATATACAGACAAAAAGAAATTTCACTGTCTACAGCCACTTAGCTCAGTGAGATGTTTACAGCCAATCTTAATATACCAGGGGAAGGGAGCAGTTCTTTTAGGGAGGAGAAAATGTTTCATGAACACTACTCAATATGAAATTCAAAAAAAATTGGAATAAGCAGTTTAAAAAAAAATCTTTTATGGGAAAAAAAAAGGAGTATTAAATATTTTCCATTTACATTTTTTCAACTTACTCTAAGAGCCTTTGTAACCAAATTGAATTGTTTTCCAGGAATCCTTTTTTTTGTGTTTTTTGTTTTTTTAAATCAGGTTCTGGTTTCCCAAAAAGGTTCTTTTCCTTATTGAAGATGTTTTTTAAAGGAAAACTCATTATTGTCAATAACTCAAAAACATATGAGATTATGCTGAATACTGAGAAATATATAATGGCTTTCTCCTTCTTAGATGTTCTGGTTTTGACAGAAGTTAAGCTGCACTTGCGGTAGTTTCCAAGCAAATAATGGGTTTTCTGTTGCACTGGTGCTGTCAGGAGTGGTATTTTGTTATTGGTGATACTTTTTATTAAATGTCAAAAATTACTTTCATTCTCAGTAAGATTTACTAATAATCTGGAAGAAAATCTATTTCTCTTGATGGCATATCCGTAAGGTAATGGCAATTGTACTAAGTGTTAAATCCTTGATTATAGCATTGGGAATTTCCCAGTTTCCTTTTCCTATTCCATTGAGCAGATGAAACTGGGCTTTCACTTGCCTTGTGAACTTCTGAAAAGTGAGAAGCTGCGAAACAAACCCACAGCTATGTCAGGGTTTTATTTGGTGCATAATACAAAGATATTTACGTCTGTAAATCAGATCAGTTTTGCTATAAGCTACTAAGAATAAACTTTGTTATTTCATTATTTCCATGGCCATTTTTGGGGAAGAAGAGGTCATTTGCTGCCACGAGTGAAAAACCATGTAAGTCTACAAAGAGCCCTGCTAACATGGCTGGGCTTTGTTCACACTGTTCAATGTATTTTGAATCAAGCAGGCAAAGACATTTGTTTGAGGTTAAAGAACACGCACGTCCCAATTCTGAGACAAGAACAGGACAATAAATGCCTTTGTTCCTTGGTTAACTACAGTTTTGTGGCAGACCTACCATTTACTCAGTTGCAGTATGGTTTTGTCCCTCCACGACTCACATCCACACGCTGTTGCCTTGTACATCTGCAGTGCCAGTTTCTGTTCTCCTTGCTGAGCATTCCTCTTTCCTCTGGCATCTGCCCTCACTCAACAAGCCAGTCGTAACTGTTTCTAGGAAATCATGGTAATGCTGAGGGGAGCACTGTTCCTGTGCCTCGCCTGACTGTTGGAGTAAACAAGCCGAGGTTCAAGCTGGTGAGCGGAGCCAGGAGATGATTGTTCAGCTCTGGCATTTTACATTTTCATACACTAGCAAAGCATCTATAAATAGCCTTTGAGGAACATAAACACTTTAGTATAATGGGATTCATGTTTAATATAGGCAATGACTTCCCTTCCCTTAGGATCGCAATTAAAATGTTTAGACAAAATTAAACTGCTTCTTGGGAAGATACAGTGATGCAGAGCATAATATTTAAACAAACTCCCAGAGCCTGACAGAAAATGGTCCTTTGCAATCAAGCTCTAAAAGAAGAGGCAACATAGTTGTTCATTATAGCTACATATGCTGATAAAATACGGCACTTGAGCATCAGTACCACAGAAGCTTAGAGAAAAGAGGAATTTCTAGAGAGACTTACATTACTTGTTTCTGAAAAACAAGTTCGTAGTTGTCTGGGGCAAGTCTGGGACATGTTTTCATTATTAACTAACACCGTGTTATCAGCCAACCAACTTTGGTTCGACAGATTTTCATGTAGAGAATGGTTTGATAGAAATTACTGCCTACCTATTCTTTGAAACCAACAGGTTTTAATCACAGCATTCTCTGTCCTCGCAAGATCCTTGGCTCTGGCTGCAAAGCTCTTGTGCGGAGCTCAAAAAAGGGAGGAAGGATAATTGTACAACACTTTTATGAAGCTCCAGTTAATCCAAGAGCTAATCAGGGATGGTTTAGCCCTTGGCATGAATGGGAAAATCTCTGGGCAGCTCTCACTTGTATCCTTTTCCAATCCTTAACAGCAGCTTGTTATGGCACATCCAAGTTCAGACAATATTCTAGGAAGCCAGCTAGGAGGTTTTTTTACTCTTTGCTACTCCTGCATTTAGGAAGTTTAGGAGAGGGTGTTACAACAGAGATTTCTTCAGAACCCCTTTTTTTCCAGGAGATGGTAATGACAAGCACAAATCCCCCAATCCATTAGATAGTCAAGACAAATTGAACTATGTTGGAGCAACTCAAAAGTTTATCGTTTCCACGTCTTACTTGGAAGCATCTGCTATTTAGTCACAAAAGATATCTGCTATTCAACTTTTACTATTTATTTAGTTTTAGGCTTGCTGTTCTGATCACTCTAAAGTACACTTTCTCTTTACTGCTAGAAGGATTAAATTTTTACACTTCATTGCAGTCCAAGTGTGCAACAATTTATGACTGTTGAGAACATGATCATGCTAAGGATTATGTTCTCAGAGAAATTCACACCATTCTAAATTCTGAGTTTTTTCTATGCTACTGCCAAGACCTAATGAGAAGACGAAACAGATACGCCGAGTGGAGATATTTCTGATTTATCAGAGCTTTTTAATCTAAGTACCATGATGAAAAAATGTTGTCTTTGTACTACAAACAAAGGATTTTGGGAGCTGTTGATTTCTTCTGCTAATATTGCTATTCTGTCAAAATCTATACTGCCCTGGAGATATATACTAACCACTCAACTGAAATCTGTGATTCTATAATGCTTTTCTGTTTCCACTAATCTTGGCTTCAGTCCTTTCACGCTGTGTGTAACCTGTCATTATGTATCTGAGGTTTCTGTCACTACGTATCCCTCTCTAATTGATGTTGCTGCCGTGGTGAGATACATTCCCAACTCCAGCTTATGATTGACTGCCACCTGCACTGATCATGTCGACCTCAGCTAAATTCCCTTCCCAGCCCTTAAATGTCAGAATGCTCACAGCATTCTGGAGCCTTCCGTTAGAACTAGAAGCTGGTATTTCCCCTCTCCCACAGGTCAGCTGTGTTAGCTTCTTGCAGAGCTGTCATGACACCACCACCACGCTGTGTGGAAGAGTGGTGCAGCTTGAAACCTGAGATCAGACACAGCTTCCCACTCCACGAGCTTGTAGGGCTCTATCGATCCTCCAGTCCCCCTCTGCACCCTGCCCTGTGGCACAATCAGCATCGATAAGATCAGTGGAAACAGAGCCCATGTCAATCTAGGCTGTGTTCAGCCTGGTATGAATATTCTGCTTGTTATAATTCATCGTGATCCTTCACATCTGATTTATGCTGGCATTGTGCCCTTGTGGCCAGAGGGGAACTCCTGTGCTGCCATCTAGGAAGGGCTCAGTGGTCTCAGAGTGCTTGATCCAGCACATCAAACCCTCTCATGTCCTTGCATTAAATCTTCAAAAGGGCAGCATTTTAAACTGTGATATTGTGGAGACACTTTTATCTTTGCATTGTTTTACGAGCCTTAGCTAAATTTCCTTGCCTGAATTGGCCTTTAAAATACCTGCTAGAATATAACTTGACTTTTCTTACAGCCCACCCCCACACCAAAAAAAAACCAAAACAACCCAAAAAACCCCCCCGCAAGATCCAGTTGTTTCAGATTTCTTGAGTCATTTAAAAGCCATAGAACTTTTTTTCTTCTTAATACATAAAACTGAAAATTCTGTTGTATCTATGAAGGTAAGAGGAAATAAATATTAAAACTAGTATGTCAAGAGATCCCTACCTAAAAATACTGAAGAACCATTAAAAGTAATGAAATAAGTTTTGAAATAAGTAAATATCTATATAACACATTGATGTTCTGTAACATGTTAGGCTTTGTCCAAGTACACAATGCATCCCTTCTTCCACAAGGCTTTTCTACAAGTATCTTAAAAAGACTTGGTAGTCCAGATGAACCTTTTTTTTTTTTTTCATTCTGGAAGTGTAGGTAGATTGTATTACAAACACATTTTGTAAACTCAGTCATGAAACACCCTACATTTTCCATGAATAAGTGCTTATAAAAATACAACAATGAACTCTGAGGACAAAAACTATTAAAACTACATGTACACTCTTACAATGGATGTAGTTTCAAGTTATTTTCCAAAATATTTAAAACACGGATTATTTCAGTTATACTTCAGTCTTGTTTAACAGAAAAGAAAGAATTCTGTGTGGATAATAGTGACAGCCTAACTTGTGAATCTAAAAGGAAGTCACGTGCTCAAAGGAACCCTGCAGGCTGCTCAGGATACAGTTCAGGTGGTCACTGGGTACACAACTTCCTCGGGTCTACCAAGTATCCCTGAAGTCCTGCAGCCATCCAAGTTTGATGAACCAAGATTCAGGGATTTCAGAACACAGATCTGGGATAGCAGGAGCAGAGGTAAATTTCAGACCAGCATTACTGTGAGTTGTAGGTGTAACCTGTCTGATCTGACCACTGTTATCAATTAATTTTATATCAAATACACAAGCACATGAGCTACCAGTCCCTCCCAAAGCAATCCCTGGCACATCGATTCCAGGGCTGTTTTGTGAGGTACAAGGTAAATAATGACATAGGTTGTAAAGACAGAATTTTCTGGGTTTTCTTCCCTGAGTTTTCTCTGGAAACTCTTTGCGTAAGCCTTGTGGTAGGAATCTACTGCTTACAAAATTCCTAAACATGCAGTGAAAACAACAGTCTGTTTATTATAAAAAGCATCACATACAAAACTGGGAGGGATCCTCCAGAAATCATAGCTTCCATGATGCTTCAATTTTTTATGATGCTTCAAAAATAATATAGGTGCTCTCCTATAAATCTTTATGAAGTGACAGTAATGATTTTGTGAAAGTGTTGTAAGACTGGTTGAATATTTTTCTGATTAAAGAAGAAATGTTATTTTGGAAATCATTCAACCCAAAAATGTATACAGTGCATATATAATTTCATTTATTATAAAAATGCAATTTTATATGCTAAATAAGACAAATAAGCTAAATAAGCTAACAAGGAACTTGCATGCATGTAAAATGAAATTAAGTGTATTACTGCAATGAAATTTTTACTTTTTTTCAAGCAATGTTTACGAAAAAGAATGATGTCTCTTCAGAAGTTCGATATTACTTTAGAGATTGCATCTGTCTTTGGTCATCCATGATGTTCTCGTGATCTAAACAGGCACATTGGTCTCTACAGGCTACATTCTCAGACAAAAAAATATACAAGTCTACTTTCAAACACCTTGGATTCTTTACGAACATAATAAAATATGTTACTAAAATCTGAACAAAAACAAGGAGTCACATACTGTAAAAACATCATTTTACTAGATTACAGGAAATAACTTTTCCAATATTACTATAAAATTTAAGATGAAAGTAATATTTGATCAGGGGTCAGCCTAAGGTTGGGACTGACCACAGTGTTCCTAAGTCAGAGCTGGGATGAGGGTCTGCTGGCACTGTGTCCCCCACTGGTGCACGGATTGCCTGACTCATTGCACCATCCACCTTGTTTCAAACAGAAGGGAAAAGAAAAACTGAAAAGCAGGGTCCAGGGAAAGTGAGATGGTTTTCTGAAAGGAGTCAGCTGTGACTGTCAAATGTATTAATATTTCTTAACATTTCTTCTCCAAATTAGCAACAGTGTTTCGTTGCTACAGGGACAGAATGCAATTGGGAACCCCAGAGAAGGTGAGACACAAAGGAAGGTGAGTTATTGCAGTAGCAAAGAGCCCAGAGGTGTCAGAGTTATATGAGAGAATGGAAGGAATGCACAAAATTCCTTGATAAAGATGTGTGCAGTACTTTGTCAGGATTGACAAACAGCTGTGTTAAAACATTTCTCTCAAGCTGGGGGTTACACACCTCACTGTGTCAGGACCACAGCACCCAGTGTTCAGAAGGTGGAACTCACAGTGATATGTAACATGACTTAATAGGTGTGGATTTGACAGGAATGAAGTTAAAAATAAACAGTGCTTCAGAAAGGACTATTGCTAACACAATTTTTAAGAAATACTACAAAGTTCTTACAGAAAATACTGGACTAATGTTATGGAATGAGACACTACAGTCTGTTGAGTAACTAAAGTGTTTTTTCATAACAGCCCCTAGATGCCATAGTGATTTTTAAAAAGTCAGTGCACATATTTGGGTGAAGAGAAATCATAGCTCCAAAAGGTGTATTATTGTTTTCTGAGGAAATAGAAATACCATTTTTTTAATTCAATCTTATGTTCTACAAGAGTGACTCTCCTTTCAATAGCCTGATTTCAATGGAAAAGGAACTTTCTTTGGCTTGTTGGATCCCTCCCAACCCCCCAAAAGGAAGGTAAGTCTACCTAATTTTGAATCATTAAATCATGGTTTGCACTTATTCTAAATGGTCACACCACACCTAAAAACTCTGGGTCTGAGTTCTTTACCTGCTCCTTGCAAAAAAAATTAGGCCAAAATTGTCTCTAAAAGCTGTAGTGCTAATCTACATCCTGTGATCATACCTGTAACCTTGAAGATAGGTGAGGAAACTGAAAACTGTCTTGAGGTGATCAGCACAAATATCTGCTGGACAGAGAGGAATAAATGCAGATGGCCAAACACTGGGTCCTCACTTCAGCAAACAGCAGTACCAGTGATGGAATCAATCTGCTCCTGTAGCCACATATCATTTCAAAACTCAAACTGCTTGTGCTGGCTAGAGAGCAAAGAGACAACTCTGATACTGTGGAGGGCTGAACTGAGAGTCAGGAGGGTCTTCTGCTTCCTCCATGCTTGTCCAAAGTCAAACTCTGACAGAAGGCACAGTCTAAACCTGTCACAGCCTCCAGGTGCAAAGGGAATGAAATAACACCAGGTAAAATGTAACATGGGCCATAAATACAGTCCTCACATAAAATTTTAAGAAGTGCAGAATAACACCACTGGAGGAGACTGAAGAAGAAAAGTTAAACTGCATATAGAAGGAGTAACAGACTATAGAAAAAAACTAAAATTGTACTACATAAGAAAAGTTTCTACATATTTACGTGTTTTGTTTCTCAAGGTCAGAGGTGTCACAAATCAGACAGAAGAACTCTTTCAATAGGTAAATACTGTAAAATTCAACTATTATTTTTTAAAGGCAAGAGTTATTTAATTCTGTTATTAAAGCATTAATAGTGCTGTTTACTCTGTGTAAACTTTGGTCTGCTTGCACTAGCATAGATTCATAAGGATATACACTTTAATCTCACAGTGATTGCACTTAATATTACAGCTACTCAGCTGCAAAGCCACAGCTTTGTTAATTGTTTTTCAGTCAGAGAGTATTTTGTGCCAAATCGAGTAATGTAGATGTATAAGAATGGAATTTTAGTTCACAAGAAAACTCTTAAAACTACAAAACATAGTAAGTGCAGTTTTCAGGCAGGTGTTGACCCTGTGTTTTCTTCACATTCTTCAGAGAGAAATTTCTCTTTCTTTAAATCAGCCTGAAAGTACTTCTATTATCTGGGTATTACTCTGACTACTGCATTCCCTATCACTCCTTGAGTTTATAACCTGACTGGCCCTTTGTTTCAGCTGATGAATTTCAAGCAGTGAAGTGTAATTTACTTTGACATCCGGGTTTTGTGTAGCCAAGCACCACCCCACAGAAATCTGTAGGACAGATTGTGTGTTGAAATAAGCAAAGGTGATGATTGATTAGAAAGGCTGCAAGTGCTGCTCTTATTTAGAGTTCCCTACAAAGGGCATGTTAGAATCATAGTTGTATCCAAAACACTTTTGAGCTATGCTCTCTGTCCTGCAGCAATTGTGAGATCATTTCTGTTCAAGTACATATCCAAGGAACTGGTCTTTTTTTTTTTTTTTCTCTCCTTTCTTTTTTGTTAATTTCTGTTCTAGGCAGCATCACAAAAAGTGAGTGATGTTAGGCTCATAACTGCTGTACTGCAGATTTTCTAGAAAGGATAGTCCTAGGAGGGAAAGAGACATGTGGGGGTGACTTTCTAATTGGTTAAATAGGATTGGATCAAGGATTTAAGTGAAAAAACAGTTGCTTTTCCCCATCACTGGCATCCTAAGCAGCCTTAAACAAGTCAGTTAAGTCATATGTAGGCTACAGAGTCAAGAGAAGTGCAAGTCCTATCAACCAAGCATGTTCCTTCCATACTATTACTCTCTGCAGCAAGAATGCACTGTGGTGATGAAATATCTCTCCATCACTTGCTACACCGAATCTAATGGATTTTTTTCCTCTCTAGGAAAGTTATTGGACATCCTGCTATATTTGTTAACAACTTAGATACGAGTACAACCAGGTCTTTTTGTCCTCATATATATGAGGACAAAATCAAATAGACAACTCAAATATAATGACTCCAAACCAAAAAACTAACCCACAAAAAAACCCCAAATGTAACAACTCAAAAAAACGGAGCCAGTGAAGATGGCCTAGGCTTTGCTCCTTTAAAGTCTCATAACCCAGGACTTTTTTTCCGTTTTAACCTTCATGTTAGAAAAGGAGCATGAACGTTCCCTTCTTGTGTGTTTCTTGCCCACCTGTCATACACTTTTACAGACCTTAAATTCTCTGTGTAACTGCTGCAAGACACTGCTTTTGATTGAGACTTCTGGGTTTTATCTAGCACAAATGAAAATTGGGAAGATTAATATACTTTCCACAGGATCGGGGAGCTGAAGACAGGAAAGAAACCATAACAAAAATATGCAGGAAGAATATGCTTGCTTATTTTATTATTTCCTGAAGGTTGCTACTCTCCTCCCTTCCACTCCATCAGTACATAAATTATGCTTGTGGCTCCTTACACTCCTTGAATACCAAATCTTCCACCGCCTTCCTGCTTATGAAGGTGGTGAGTTAGAGAAACAATAATAGCCACGTTCCTAGGCTGTAATAGCAACATTTAGAGGTATTTGTCTTTTCCATTTTCTGACAGATCCATTACCAGTTCATTAGCCTTTAGTGGGTAGAGACATTCCGTAAACGAATGAAAGTAACTCCATTTAAGAGCTAGTGAGCTAAATACAGCCCTGCCGCTTAGCCTGCTAATTGTATGGAGTGTTGAGAGTGCACACTGAAACCGATCCACCCCTTTGCTGCGATTTCACAATGTTTCTTCTTAAAATTTCTTACAGTTAAGACACAAAATTAGCTTTCTTTGTCAGAGTTTCAGTGGCTACAAAGATGTGAAATAGAAAGCCAGTACAGGAGAATTTGTGCAACTCTATCTTCCTGTAGTCCAGTAAGTATAAGGAATATGTATTTTTAATTCAAAAGATCATTATCTTCCTTTTTCACTATATTCCCTTGTTAAGGTGACAGACTGCTCCAAGTATTACAAAAGCATCATAGTTTAAAGGCCAATCTTTTTTAATTTTTAAACATAAAAAGCTTTTTAAAATACAGACAGAAGGAGTGACACATGGAAGTCCAGTCTTCATATGTGTGATGCAAGTCATTCTGGAATCAAACAATCCAGTATAAAATAAATAGTCACCATATTGAGCAACAGGGTATAGCATTACTTGTGCCTCTCCACATCCTTTTGTCCACACTACGTTTCAAGTTCCTATAGAGAAATCAGGAAGCTGATCATCTTCTAATACTTTAATAATAACCTCTTTAGGGTAGTTACATATTAAATAGAAGCTGAAGTCTATCAACAAACACAATTTCCATAATGGAAATGCAATTGGTACGCAAAACTAAGCTCTTTATTACTAAAGACAACCACATCCTATTGGGTTTTTTTGAGTATTTTTCTTAAAAGTACTAAGTTTCTGTGCCCCATGTGGACAGCCGGACTGCTTCTCCGAATTTTAACAAGGAGGCAGGTTCTCCTAAGTCACAGACAGTAAAGTAGTTCCTGTCCAGAGTTAATCTAAGATTAATTTAAATAAATGGCAGGAAATTGCAAGCTCTCTTAACATAACTGTTTCTGTTTGGGGTAAAGTTGAAGACAAGAATGATGATTCAACATGAAGAACCTAAGGTTTTTACTTACGTCAGAAGACTGAATTATGTTGTTGGTGCAGATGCTGGCTGTAGTTTGACAAAGAATGATGTAAACGTCAGAGATACACATTTTGGGAAGATATGTTATTGCAGAGTCCTGTTGTAAAGATGCTTTTAAGAAGCTGTTGTCTCTTTTCCTAATTGATCACAGGAAGTGCATCTTTTGGAGAAGGAATGAGAGCTGGGATCAATGACAGGCTAGTTTAATGCAGCTCTTAACAACAACCTGCAGAGATTAGGAGGCTGTCAGAAAGATAACACCAGAGATTTATAGATTGTTTTCCAAAGCCATTCTCAGCTCTCATGAGTGCTCTGTTATGTTTCTCTGTGCTTGCTATGTAATATGTACTCCCCTTATAGATCCAAGGCGTAGTTCTCATTTATGAAGAAAATAACATTACACCTTTCTGTGCTGCTGGACTCATAACACCCTGGGAGAGCAGCAAGGTGGGTGTCTGGAAGCCAAGTCAGTTAAGTAGTTAGAATGGCTCAGGGAAATTTGAGTTATAGCTGCAGTTTCTTCTGTCACTTGAGCAGGGAATAATGGGCCTAATTCAGCTACTGTAACACCACTAAATCGATGGAGCAGCATTATCAACAAATGAGCCCCCTGTGTGCTGAGTTGGGGCTCAGGTGCTGCAGTGTTTGGGTTTGAAGGTCCAAGCTCTGAAAGGCAGTTGAGGTCGTTGTGGAAGGGCTCCACTCCAGAGGAAGAAGAGTGCCTCTTTTCTCACATTTGTGGCTTGAGGAGGAGTCAGACTGAAGTATGCCAAACAGAAGGGGAAATAAAAGGTGCTCTGCTGACATAAGAAGGGAGCAGTACTATTGATTTTCATGGAATTGGCTATGCTGTACTGACTGAATAAGCCAAGAATTCTGTTAGCGTTGCACCGAGATTTACCGAGCCTGTTTGACATCTATATAGCAGTCTTTGAGAAAAAAATGTTATATTTATGGGATTTCCCTATAGTAACTTTAAAAGACACTGCATTTTTTATCTAATATGAATTAGACAAGACTATTCATTGTAATTACTCCTGAAGATCATGTCACTTGTCGGTACTCAGAACTGTACATAGTAAAAATGAATTACCTGAATGGTCACTATTTGAACAGAGGGCACTCTGGTCTAAGGAGAAGAGAAATTCTGAATGTGCAGGGAAAGGTTACTCCCTCAACAGCATATAAATCCTAAAGATGAAACCAGTTAAACACTCCTTAAAGGAATATTAGGAAGACTTTCCTGTGACTTTTGCTTTGTTTTACTATTATAAATCAGGAATAGAGAGACCATAAAGAGGGAAGTATAATGTATTGGGCAGTCTCAGCCCACAGATCAATCTACACTTTTCCAGCTCTGCAGAGGACTTGCCATCATTTTCATAAATAGATGACAAGGACAAAGATGGACAAAGCTAATTATTTTAGCTTCTCATGAGCTTGGTGCAGTGTACGAGGTGATGACTTGAAACCAAACTACAGAGGCTCAAGATAAGTAGTAATTAAACTGGGTTGATGTGATTTCTTATCTACAGTGAAGCCCTGGGCAGCACCACACTGCCCAGCAGCACCAAGTTACCTGTTTTCCACTGGAACTGAGAAAGGGAGGGGTTCTTTTTTACTGAGTAGGTCTGAAGGTTGTGTTATAGGCTTCAGGTTAAAATGTATTTCTTTAGGAAAAAAGTAACTAAAGTTATCTATGGCTATCAATAAATGAGGCGATTCATATTCCACAGTTGTGTTAGTTACCAGTTTGTATGTGTTTCATTATTGCTTTTTTGTCATTCTGCCTGGTATGGCAAGTGTGACACTGCCACTATTTAAAGAACTTGACAAGACCATTCAAATTCTAGAAAAACGTAAGGAATTGCTACAAACTTCTACATGAAATTTGGATTCTATTTCAATTAGAGAGTACAGAAAAAGGGAGAACAAGATACTTGAATATTATTTTTCTTTGTTTTTTTTTTTTTAAATGACAAGTGTTGAACTGAGCAGGGGCACCCAAACTAATATACATCTTTAATGAAACTAGCCTTAAAAAGTTAACCAGAGGAAAGAGGTGAGCCAGTAAATTCATAACTTCCAGCAAAGGAATTTCATTATGTGAACTAAATGTGCAAGACAGCTGTTTCCCCATACTGCCATTTGGATTGGTTTTAGTGCAGGCACCTTACAAAGGTCACATTTTCATCTGTGAAATGAACAACACTGCAAAAAAATGAAGGAACTCAATCTACGAAGTCATAGCTTAAAATACAATTTATATGTACCATAATGCACTTGAGAGAAAAGGTAATAAGGAAGGGTGAAGCCTGTGGCCCCCAGAAGACTGTTGCTTGCCAGCATGTTTTCTCCAGACCACTGGGAGACAATGAAAATGCACTTGGAATAGGGAGAAATACAGGAAAATTCTACTGCGTGTGTGTGTCGTGGTTTAACCCCAGTCAGCAACTCAGCCCCACACAACCACTTGCTCACACCCCCAGTGGGACAGGGGAGAGCCAGAAAGGTGAAAGTGAGCCAAGGTAAAAAGTGGGTTAAGGACAGTTTAACAGGTAAAGCAAAAGCCACACATGCAAGCAAAGCAAAACAAGGAATTAATTCACTGTTTCCCATGGGTAGGGAGGTGTTCAGTCATTCCCAGAAAAGCAGGGCTCCATCATTGTTAATGGTTGCTTGGGAAGGCGAACACCACCACTCCAACATCCCCCACTTCCCCCTTCTTCCCCCAGCTCTGTGTGCTGAGCATGATGCCATACGGTGTGGAATATCCCTTGGGTCAGGGGGGGTCAGCTGTTCCTGCTGTGTCCCCTCCCAGCTTCTTGTGCAGCCCCAGCCTCCTCACTGGCAAGATGGGGATGAGAAGCAGAGAAAGCTTTGACTCTGTAAACATTACTCAGCAGTAACTAAAACACCCTGTATTACCAACACTGTTTCCAGCACAGATCTGAAACACAGCCCCACACCAACTACTGTGAAGAAAAGGAACCCTACTCAGGCCAAAACCAACATTGTGTACAACCACACAGAGGTGTCCAAACACACAAATGTCCATCACATGTTGAATATTAGCCCCTCCCAGCCTGAGCAGTAAGTGAAATGAAATAGGAGATCGAGTGCTACATTAATAAATATAAAACTAATAGTGAAAATATTATTGAGATAACTTCAAATACTGGGCAGATGCCCACTGCTTTCAGATTGTTAAGAGGATGGAATAGAATATGGAACATGGAGCATAAAAAAAACCCAAACAAGAGAAAACACAAGAAAACCAAGTTTGTCTCCCTGGTGTACACAATTGCATTTAAAAAGACAGGAATACTCAGTAAAGCTGAATTTTATATTAAGCCCTTGATAAAATGCATGTGGCAGACAGGTCTCAAACAGATGGGTTTTTTCCTCAGCCTTAGTTATATATTGAAAGCAAAGGTTAGGGAAGATGGCTTTAGAGCAGTTGGAAAAAGGTCTACATCCAGACTATATTAATATGAATTCAGTGTGAAAGAATTCTCCAAATTAGATAAAAAAGGAATTGTGATTGTCAGAGCATCTGCCCAGGAAGAGGCCCTTCAGAACTGAATTAAAGCACCAAGAAGTACTCTGCTGGAAATTTAAGTGGGGGATTTCAATATTAAATACAGTTTTAGTTTAAGACTATAAGATTATTATAAGGGTTAGAGAAGATGGGAAATGCATGAGATCAAATCATCCACAAGAACTTCAGAGATTTTTTTTTTATAGTGAATTCAAATTAACAGTAATATTGAGGGGTTGTTAAGGCTTCATTATATGCAATAAAAGAAATAAAATATAGACCTGCACAAATTGATCTCTGGCTTACAGCAGTAAGTATAACCAAGAAAAAAATATGTACTTCTAATGAATTAGTTTATTGTAGTATACATTAGTAAAGCAATTTCAAATAAATAACTTGGTCATACTCATCATGTAGATTTTAACTGACATGTTAGATCTATCAGTAATGACTCACACAGCCTAATGTAAAGCTACTTTTACCTGTAGGCACCAGGAAGGCACCTCCTAAGACTTGACCCTTCCCACCAAAACTAGCTGCAAAATCAGGCCTTTTTCCATTAAAACATGAAAACAGAAAGCCATTGTTGTTCTGCTTTAAGTTTCTGTGACTCAACTGGGCTGCTCAAAATTAGAAGTGCTTATAATAGACTGTCAGCTGAGATGCCATTGCAGAACAAGAAATACATTTGGCCATTTGATGGCAGTGTTAAATTGTGCATTGCAACATCTTTGTTAGGCTCGGGTTTTGCTCTTAGGACCACACACATCTCTTACATCTCTCCTCCTAGGGCTTTTGCTTCACAGCTCACACCTTTTCTAGCATATAGATATCATGAAAAGAACCAAGGCAAAAAGCTGTAAGGATTAGGCACAGTATGGATTAATTTATCTGGAAGAAGACGTTGGAAGTATTGTTTGGTGACATCTCGATGTTTTGGACAACTTGAGGTCCCTACTGCAACATTCTAGATCATTCTATTATATAAAAAAACAACCCTTAATTAATTGGTAGTCAAATCCTTATGAAAATCCATAGCAATATTAAAGGAAGCTTTTTTTCTCCCCACCTCCAACATCACACATATAAATCTGTAGCAATAAGTCTTGGAGGAGAGAGATTTGCATTTCACTCATGTACAGCTCTGAGATACAAACATCCAGGACTCAGGACCAGTTACTAGATCTGAACACATCGTGTAACATAACAAAATAACAATCATTCGCTTCTGGATAGTGTCTAACTCCATTTACAGCTTTAACCACCTGTCAGCACATCATTCTGTTGAGGAAGTGATTTAGAGGGAATGATTCACTTGCATATGATACTTTTTGTTTGTTTCTTGCACATGTACAACAGCTGGATTTTTTTCTGATTTATTAATTGCACAGCATTACTAGATGAATCAACTCACAAAGAGGTTCACATAACAGCCTTTAACATCTAAGAGAGAAGCTATTGTGTTCATAGCCAATATTTGCTCTGTATGAGGGCTCCTAGGATTTTTCCTACACATAGGTGAAAGCAGAAGCCCTTGCAGCAGCAGGCACAAGTTCTATCCCACGCTATTCTTTAGTCAGAATTGATCCAAGCAACCACAATTATTCCACAAACATCCTGAAGGTTAGAAAGTGCTCACTCTAAGCAACTTCCTCCAACATTCTCATTGGTCTCTGAGTAAGTGATAGTAAATCCAGTGATCTTTATCTAGAGAAAGCTAGGAAGAGCAAAAATAGACCTCTCTGATTTTTCAGTTTGGACAATAAATACAGTGAACAAGAGTCTAATGATGCAAAGATATCTCCAAGAAGGCGATTTTGAGGACAGGGAGATTGGTTACCAGTTACCATCAAGGCCAAACATATTCAATTTAAGGAAAATTACTTCCACTTATTGACAATTAAAATAGAGTTGGATAGCAAAAAAAGAAACAGAAGACATAACACATTTCCTCCTTCTCACCTTTCCAAGCTCACTTCCACTCCATCATTCCCACCTCTTCTCCCTCCCAAGCAGCACAAGAACACACCAGAGGGAGGGCCAGCACACAGCAGTACCTCTCTGCAGCTCCTTTCTCCTCAGGGTTCTCTCCTGCTCCACCGTGGGTCCCAAGGATAAACCTTGTCCTGTATTAGCTCCACAGAAAACAGCTGGCTCAGGGTGCATCTGCCCGCACTGTCACAGAGCCCTCCACAGCCTGTGAGGAAAGTGAAGAAACCTCTACTCCAGCACCTGCTTCTCCTCAAGCCTTAGTGCTCACACTCTTTTTTTTATTATTATTTTTGGCTTCCCTCTCCCACTAGAGCATGGGCTTTCTACCCTTTCAGAATAGACGTCCCCTGAGGCACCACACTCATAGCTGAGGGCTCAGCCATGCCCTGTTCTGAGATGCCTCACAGAAGCCACCCTGCAGCTCCCCTAAAACCAAAATGTTGCCCTGGATACCCACCACAGATCCACCTCAACAATACAGGCACCAAACAGAGCATGGGCTTTTAAAATCTAGTCCTTGTGAGCAGGATACTTTGAAATAACCCAGGCCAGTGTCAGTAGTGATTGCACTCACCTGGCAATAATTATGACACTCTCATTAAAACAGGCACATGACACAGGTGGCGTGGTTTTTCAATTTAAGGTCTTTCTTTGAGGGAAGAAAAGGACCCGAATGGTCATGGTAGATTAGGGTATCATGCTAAAGACTGCTAATCAATTAATGAGTAGAAAATGGCTTTCTAACTCAGTGTTCTTAATATCTTGTGCTAATTGACTTAAACAGCTCCTGGCCCACTAACATGAAACATGGGTAGAAGGCATATAATAATCAGTTTTCTCACTTTGAGTTTTTACTAAAATAAACCTCCAAATCTATCATGCTTCTGAATATTAGCTGAATATCTGCCTCTTCTTACTGTCCACCTTAAGTGGCCCATCAAATCCAGCTGCAGTGATCTTTCTGGCTGATGGTCTGCCTTCAGCTTTAGAGCTTTCTTTTCTCCTGGAGCATCAGCTATAACCAGATAGCACACTGACCTCCAGCAGTTGTGCTGAATATGGGAAGACACTGCAATAATATTAGCAGCCCCTAAATTATTCAGGGCACTTTTGGTAAAACAGTGCTGCAGGACAATGAAAGAAAAGAGCAATTCCCAACAGATCAGATTTTTTCCCAGTTGCCATCTGTAATTATTTCTATCAGATAAGTCATTTGCTATGCAAGCTTACCTTCAAAAGCATGTTTGTTAAAAAGAGAAAGGGGAAGAAATCCTTTTTAGGGCCTGCACATGATTAGATGGCTTTAACAAAGCATAATGAATAATAACGACAAAACCCTGTCAATTGGAATTTTAAGCATTTTGGCGTGTGAATTAGGCGAGCCAATGATATCAAAATGACTACATGTAGCAAATAAGTGGTATTTGCCAATGCTGCCTATCAGTGAATATTACAAATGAGCTGGTCTTAGTTTGCATATTTCTGCAAATAACATTTCTTCTGCAATTTTAATGCACTTACAGTACAGGAAAAACCAGTATGGAACTACTACCTTTATCAATATATTCTGCAGCTCTCTTGGAGAGTGACTGCTGTGTCAGTTCTGCTCTTGTACAGCCCAAGAAAATGACTGGGTTTTTTTGCTTTTTAGTTTTAAAAGGATCTTAGTTGGAAGCAGACAGACAAAAGTATATGTGAGTCCCAGCAGGAAGGATGACTCAAGGAGGGGTATCTGGGTTTCTTTGAGTGATGAGTGGTGATTAATGTCATGTTCTGTCCTCAAAACTGTATGCAGGAAGGTGGATATTTGCATAAAATTGCATTGAATTAAATATATTTTCCCCCATTATATTGTTATCAGTTATCTGGCAAGTAGGATTTCATACAAGGTGTACTTTAAGCTAATCATTTATTTAAACTACTATATTGTAAACACTGTTTTCTGGCAAATGGCTTTTTGCATGAAAACTTTGTTTCATTCCAGAAATTAGTTTGGGGGGAAGCTGATTTTTGCTCCCCCCTCTAATGTATACTTCTATATGCAGATACCCAGGGTAATACAACCTTTCTGAATATGTAGCCTAAGTTTTCTCATTTCACTGACAGAGATAGGGCAATATAGGTGAAATGAATTTGAGAGAGAGTTTTCTAAGTTGTGCTTATACATTTCATCACTATCAGCTTCAAAATTAAATCAAATAGGAAGTTTTACAAACATTTAGATACACTGCTATAGTAGAGATGAGCTGAGGAAAAGGCAATAAATGTCACAGAACCTTAGTTTTCCATCCAATTTTCCTCAAAAAATATCTTTTTGTTTCCTACATCCTCTTTCTCCAGGAAGGTCCATAGTGAGGAATGGCAAGGCATCTATCACTTTATCGCTCTGACGACAGCCGTTAACAATGTCACCTTTTATTTAAACCCAGAGTTTGCTCTAAGAAATCTATTTTTTTGACAATATACTGCGTGGCCAAGGCAATTTTTAACATCTATTACTCTTGTGTATTGTGTTTGAAATTGAAAGTGCTGAATGTGTTACATTTCTCCTATCAGATACTCACTGTGGGAGACAGAAATGCAGCGAAGGCCACTAACATGTCATTGAAGGAAAAGAAGAAAGTCTGGTGGCTTTCCATTGAGGGGCAGCTGCTCAAAGGGAGGTTAAGTAAGCAGAATATGCTGGATACTACTTTTTTCCCACTGGAGAAATGTGTACCAAAGTACTGCAGAGCTCTCCATCAGATGAGTATTCTGCTATCAGTGTTGCAAAATATCAGTGGGATGCTGGCTGGGAGAAGTGGAGAGAGAACAAAGAAGAAGAAAAGGAGGGAAACAAAACGGGGGGGTCTTTCAAAGAACGTTACAATGTTTTTATTATAATGAACAAGCATACATATTCCTTTGGGATACAAATATTTACCTCTGTATGTATAGCTTCCATTAATAACAAAGAGCAGTAGAGCAACTGAATATGGGCCAAAATCCTTCCCTGTATTTTAATAAATTGGAGCAGATTCCCTGACTTCAAGCAATAATCCTATACCGGTGCAGTTTATTTTCTGGTGAGGAAAATCAGTGCTACTTCAAGATATACAGCAGTTGCTGCAGAAGCCAAATCAATCAGACAGTCAAGGTGGATCTGTCTACATCCCCATCTAAAAGTGATCTGCCCAAAGCAGCTCTTAAAACATTGACTCAATAGCCTGGTTTTGTTAGCAAATGAACCAGAGCTCCCCTCTTTACAATCAGAGGACACTTGGCTGCCCGAGGACACAGTGTCCTTCTGTGACTCCCTCATGTCTTGCCTCAGCCTGAAGCCTTTGGCAGGACCCCACTCTGCTTAGCTGCTCTGCACAGAAATAGCCATCTCCTGTTCTTTAGGTCATTCCCTTTTTAAAGGGAAAAACCATGGAAACTGAAAACAAGCCAAGCGAGAACCATCCTTCCTACAACCTGATTAATGTTTCTACAGGCTTCTTAGGAGTTAAGTACAATTTTATTAAATTCTCACTCTACTAATATCAGCAGATTTTCTAAGTCAAGCACTGGTTCATGCAGTTGGGTATTTATCACTTGCCTAAAATTTTCTTTCTTTTCTAAAATACGTTTTTAGCTTCTTAGTCTTTTTTTAATGGGAAAACTTTGTAAGGCTGAAAAAGGGAGAGACAAAAGACTAAACCCCCTGAAATATCTTCTTAAATACCAGTTTAACCCCATATTCTACCTTTGAGTTTCAGATCCCTCAGTATCTATTGAGGCACCACTATGATATATCTCATGCAAGGCTATATGATAGAAAAATAAAAATAGTATTCAGGTGTTGATTTCCATTTTTTCTTGTCACCAACTTTGTTCTAAGTTAAAGGTAAATGCCTTCTGACACCTGGCTACTAAATTCTGTTTTCCATTTGTGTTTCTAAGATGCGTGTGATGCCGTTGGGTCTGAAACACACACTGAAAATGAGTAGTGGCGAGCGTCCTGTGGTACAAAGTGAAACCTTGTTTCTGGTGAGGTGATAGGGTGTCAGTGTCTTCCCCTGGATCTTCCCCTGACAATGGATCTTTTCTTATGACACACTGATAGCTTCATGTACCCAAATTACTTTCAAGTGATGTCAATTTAATTCACTGAAAGGAGAGTCTGATAACTGTCCTCAGCCTTGGTGTAGAAAACAACATGCATTCCTGCTACTACGTACAAATGTTAACAACAATCTGTTGAAACACAAGCTCGACAAATCATTTAAGCATTTACTTTAGCCTGCCCCACTGCAGCAAAACACTTAAACACATGCCTAAAGGTATAGACATGCTCAAGTGCTTTTCTGATTAATGATGAACTGGAGCCCAAGTGTCTAATTTCAAGACTAACATCGTGTCTTATTGCTAGATTGGAAGAATTACTCATTCCAGTACTATCCAGGGAGATTAACATCACATTTCACTTCCCTTTCTCCATGAATGCTGCTGGTACACAGTGGATGGGCTGGAGGAGCTCTGAAATATTGATGCACAACCAGACTTGCCTGCGAATGATGTTCTGAGTTCCTCATGAGGCAACCAGAATGACCCAACCTCGCCCCAAAATGAAGGTTTATAAACTGTTACTTCACTATTTGAATGAAGGAGTCCTAAAAATCAGTTTTCAGGAAATGAAGGGGAGGAAATTGTTAAAGTACTTTAACATCTTCTCAAAATGTCATCTATGTGCAGGGATGGTGTGTGTTCATTTTAAAAAGAGATAAAGCCAGAAAAACATATGACGGTCAGTCCTGAGTCAAACAAAACAAAACAAAACAAAAACCAAACCCAACAAAACCAAAACCAAAAACACCCACAAAACCCCCCCAAAAAAACAAAAAACCAGCAACAACAAGAGGAGAAAACAAAGGATAAGAACACTGTCCTTATTGTGAATCTTCATTTCCATCTCAACCGTGAGAACAACAAGGTCAACGTCTCAGTTCAAAGCAGAATGCAGCCCCTCCATTGCCAAGGCACCAGAGACAATGTCAGACTTAATTGTCAGATTACTGTCTAATCAATGATTTCTCTGATTAGTGACCCACTGACAATACAGCCAAATCAATGTGTTTATTCCAAACACTAGCCCTGATGCTCTAAAAGAGTGAAAATCAGGAAAAAAATTACAGCATTAAGTAACTTGAATCCCCTGCATACCACTTGAAACTGTCATTTGGTTTGCTTATTTACAGGGTTTGAAAGGTTTATTTGACAACAGAAGGGCTAATAAACAGAATCCAAGTCATGTTTAATTACATCAGTTTTATTATCTTAATTAATCAGTCGACTACACTGCACTCTAATATCATAACGCTGTCTTCTTTATAATGGACTACAAAAGATTTCTTGATTTCTCTTTACCTAATTTTGGCTCATATCTATTGTGGCATTCTTTCAGTTGAGTTCATACTCCTAGACAAGAGGCCAGTGTATTAAATCTTCAAAAAAACTACTGTTTAGGTGGAGAACAAAAACACCCTGAAAGCTGAATGGAATAACAAAAAGACAAGAGAGTCTGTACTCTAATTAATTTTAGATGAAAAGGGAAAATTAGAAAAGACAATAAAGGATTTAAAGCCCAGAGGTATCTGGACAGGAACTTGGAAAAGATTGTGTAAATGTGGAATTGATGATAAAAGTCCATATACCAGTATTTGATTACAACCAGAGATTATATTAAAAAAATTTGTAAGTTATGACTTAATATATGCCAAGAGTAGATAGATATGCAGAATCCTCCTGGTAGCTGAGATGAATGTAGAAAAGGGAAACTGGATAATACTGATCTCAATTTTAATTCACATTTCAAAAGCAAACTGTTTTAATTATGTCTAATTGAAATGATTTATTGCCTTAAGTGGCAAGGAAAAAGACCTGCACAGAAAGTCAACTTCTTAATCTTTTTGCTGCACGTTGTTCCTGTTCTTCCTTTGTTTATTGTGTGGAATGCAGAAATGGGAGATATGTCCCTGTTATACCTTCACATATCTAACTTTTTGAGCTGAGTTGAATCACGATAAGAGAGAAGAAATAGTTTCCGTGGTGGAGACCCAATGACGTGAAAAGGTGAACCATTTAAATGTGAACTGACACCCTTTAAAATAAACACAGCCTAAGTTCCCAAACAAGGACTAGGTGTGTAAGTTGAAAATAGGTACAGCTCAAAAGGTATTCTATAGATAAAGTTTCCTTATTTAACTGACAAAACTTCGTTTTGGAGTTGATTATCTGTGTGACTGTATGGAATGCTGTTGCCATCACCCGAGGATTTTTCCTATATTTTTTTAACTAAACCTCACCAAGGACATCTTTGAAGAAGGGACCTATGGATCCATCCTCACAGAGAAGTGAACTGGCTATAAACTTGCCTCCATTAGAGATGTCTTCTCATTTGTCTTGGCAAACGAAACTGAATTTTGATGACAGCTTCAATGGACAGATAGAGTGTGATACTCTGGGTAGGGCAGCCTGGAGCTCAGTGGCTGGGGCTGACTGAGATGGGAGCTACCAATATGAAGACAAGCAAATAGAATCCCTGTTGTGCCTTCCCCTGAAGGAGGCTCAGTGCAATTGTGCAGTTGTAGAGCTTTTGGGGAACACAGAAATTCTTTCAGAGTAGAATTAGTATTTAGTAACCACAGAAGTAAACATCTGGAGGTCAACTTGGGCCAAGCCTCAGCTCAAAGCTGGGCTTCATTAAATTATTTTTCTGAGTGGCAAAGGATCGCTTTCCTGAATGGCTGAGTCCCTGCAGCACCATCAAGCCTTCATGGCTCAGTGTTGTCGTGGTGCAGCTTCAAAAGAGCATTCCCAGCCCTCCAAAAGCAAGTGGGTCTCCCCATCTGCCCTCCCTGGAACATCATCTGCCAGCTGCCTTGGAGAAAAGTGGCAGCAGGCCTCTGGGATAGGGGGGATTTTTTTTTTCTGGTTTTCAAAGGGTATTTACCCTACAAAATCCTTTTCAAAGCCAAAAGTTGGTGTTGGGTAAATATACTGAGCATTGAAATTTGTTCTTTTTGCCGCTTTACTGTATATTTAGCTATAAAATAAATAAATATAGATCACTTCTCCAAAAATATCCATTGCCTTTATTGTCAATGACTTTGCTGATTGAAGTGTACTTCGAGAGAGGTACTAAAAGCATATTATAACACCATAGAAATAGATAGCTTTTCTGTGTGTTTTTAATTTTCCACAACAGTAATAATTCCTTGTTCGAGCGGTTTTAAAAGAAGCTGAGGAGCAATCATTTTCTAATACAATCTGTAAGATTTTTCATAAAGCGATGGATGTGAAAAAGCAGTTGTGGTAGCTTTGTATGTGGTAAGTAACTGACCTGAGGGAAAGCAGCCTGCCAGAAACCTCTCATGAGGACTAACTATCCCTAGAAATTCCCGTGTTTGAGCTGATGCTTGCAGACAAGCAAAGGCTGATGTCAGAGTTCTGAAGGCCAAATTAAGACAAAGGTTTTCCAGGTTTCTTTGAAGAGCAAAGCATTTTGGACTATCTTTCAGTTCCTGTAACTCAAGTCTCCTTGACAGCCTATTATTTGTTCAGTCATTACATTCTCTTGATTCTCTCTGACAAAGTTATCAAACACCCCACTGGGACCACAGCCAAAGAAGCATTCACCTTTATACAAAGGGCCAAATCCTGATAAAGAATGCACAGCTGGAGTAAATGCACAGTTTAGTCAGAAAATAGAGCTAAATGGAGAATTCTGCTGCACCTTGTCACAGCTGATGCAAATCCAAACCACAGGAACTAAAGGATATAGGGAGAAATAAAATCTGCAGCTCAGCAGTGCAGGTTTCTCCCCACACTAACCCTCCTGTACAAATAGCTGCAGTAGAGCTTAGATTCATTACACAGATGTGTGCTTTTATTTCCCCTTTATTGGCTCTCTATTGTCTATTCCTCCATCCAAAAGGAAGGCAGTATTTCTTTACTTTTATATTGTTCACAGCTACAATGGGAGTAGCAATTAATTCTTTTTCATCATTGGATGCAGCACAGTCAGTCATAGTACCTTTTTTTGTATATTTACTACTCATTACTTTTGATATGCTTATTCATTTTTATTTTATTGTAATCATTGCTCGACTTTTTGCAGTTTTTATTTTAGTGATCTGGGTTCACTTCTTTTGCATGTTTAAAATGCCAGGTTGTACTGTGATTTCACCTTAGCTGAAGCAGAACAGTTGTCCCAAAAATCTACCTCTTTGTTGTAGCACACTTGTACTTCTTAATCAACTGCAGTGCAGTCATTACATAGCTGGTTTATAACTGGTTTATTTATCTATATGCATATATAAATGCATCTATCTGTTTGTACATAAATGCAAATACGCATCTCACAGACCAAGGAACAACTGAAGATGGGGAGTCCCTTAAGTGGCAACTACTGAGAGTGAAAGAGAAGAGAGAAGAAAGAAAATTAATATAAGTGTGTAGGAATTTATTTAAGTTTATGGGAACATTTGAATCCTTGTTTTACAAGTTCCCCTAATAACATGGAAATATTCCTTATCATTCAGAAAAAAGAGAGAGCTTTGGTCAGTGCAACTTCCAAGATTCCCACCACTGAGACAGAACTCCAGAACTGCCGCTTCCCTTTTCACAGGGTAAAATCCCTCGGCTGTACATTTTAAGAAATATGATTCACCTTGTAAAAGGCAACAATCTGTCAGCTCTTGGTTCAGGTACCTGCTTATCTCAACTGCTGGTGATTTTCTCCAAGTACAAGAGTGCAGACAGATAAGGAGGGGTGTCAGTGCACTACAAATATACCATCATCTTCTGTTGAGACAGACAAACTGGAAACACGTGCTCTTTTAACCTGACTCGAGCATTACGTTGGTCATTAGGAAGAGAGGCTTTTAAATTGAAGGATTACTGTTCGTTACTGATTACTTTGTGAACAAGACTATTTAATGGACTCTAATTTCCTGTAACTAATTCATTTTTTGGGATCCAGAAATAATTTTGGAACAGTGCAACAGTTGATGTTAATAAATACCGAAGCATATTCTGTCTCTGTAAAATCTAAACCTTTAAATCAAGTTATAAATTTTTTTCTTTTTGTCTTTCTTGGCACTTTATCCCTAAAGTACTTTACAAAATAAGGTAGCACGGTGACAGAAATAAAAAGTAGGCAATGGAGATAAATTGAAATGCAGAATAAATAATTGATGAAATGTGTATTTTTCTTTCTGTGCATTGGAACAGGCTGTCCATGGGGGAGTCACCATCTCTGTGGTATTTAAAAGACATAGATATGGCCCATGGAGGTGAGGTTTAGCGGTGGACTTGGCAGCACTGGGTGAACAGTTGGACTCAAAGATCTTAGAAGTCTTTTCCAACCCAAAACAATTCTATAATTCTGTATTCCAGGGTGTGTCAAATATTACAACTTTTTCAATGAAGTTCCTTTGTCCCTGCTTGGATTCAAGACAGAGGAGGTGCAGTTCATCTCAAGTGTTTGCTGGTATTTTGACAGCTTTTGCTGGGTTATCCAGCTCTTACTGTTTTGGAAAGGGAAGCAGGTGGAAAGAAATAAACTTTGAAAGTCATGGTTTGCATCACTCCACCACACCATTGTAGCTTAAAATAGGCCATCCCCACCCTGACTTCTCTGCACATGTCCTCTGCAAATTCAAGGAAACACTGCTTAAAAGTGGTGTTGATTCAAGATAAAGGCTGAAGTTCCCTTGAAAGGACAGCAGAGGAGCTGCTGTTATTTATAGCTCTTAGCTGGCACATGTCTGCAACCTCCCACAAATCAAGGAAGGGCAAATTCTCTGCACAATTGGTAGCACGCTACAGAAAGACATGTGGGAGCAGTTAAGGCACAGAACTCAATGCCCTTTTGCTTCATGCACGTTGCCAGACTCTTCAAGGCCCTCTGGGAGTGACCCATCAAGGCAGGTAGTTCATCACTCTACAGCTGCCCTTGTGTGCTCTCCATCTAAAAACCTGGGCCAGCAGGAAAGCCCCAGGAGGGTGTAGTCAGAAAGCTGTTGGTAAAATCACCTGTAACTTCTCTGGGGCCTGGGGATTCATTTGCAGACCAGATGGGCTCACAAGCTACTAGGAATGCTAATTTTTCCTTTCTCTAGGTTTTGCAGTCACAGGCACAGACCCTCCCACAGGGCATTTTGAAAGGATACCGTTTAGTGCAACCCTGCCAGGTTTCCTTGCCAGCCAAGAACTTCAGCTTTTTCAGAAGGACTTTCACCCACCTCACCAGTTTTCTGTCCTTCTCATTCCAGAGCCTTATACCTGTTGCAGAAGTTGCCAGTCCTACCTCTCAACTTCTGAGAAGGAGGAGGAACACTCCTCCTGCTACGTATAGTTCCAGGATATATTCAGAATATGTTCAGGTAACTTCTAGGTTCTGCCTGCTACTGGCAACTCTCACCCCGAATCAAACTGAGTTATTTCTCTTGGTCCTTTGCCTTTTCACGAGTGGAGACTTTCAGCCAAGAGTTCAGTAGCAAAGTAAGACAAGCAACCACCGAAAGCAGGAATGAAAAAAACATTGGCTGTTTATGTTTCCTTTTTCCAAGTCTCCCTTTTCTGTCGTGTGTATGTGCTAGGCAACAAAATGCTCTGCTCTACTCTCTGTAAAATCAGCTATTTTATGTTTTCTGTGTCAATCCAGATATTGTTATTGATTATGTCTGTGACTCTTAACAATGACCCTATTTTCAGAAATCAAAGTGTAACATGTGGAAATAGCAATAATCTTTTTAAGTAAAGTAATTCCAAAGAAAAAGGTACATGTTGTTCCATTTATTGAAGATTTATTTTTAATGCAGCTCATTGGTATTTATTTGAATTAGACTGATGTGGCAAAAATCTAGACAAAAAATGAAATATGATAACTATTATAGTCCTTATTAATATTTCATATTTTAATGTGTAGCTACGGTCACAAATAAAAATATAATTCTCTCATTCAGCTCTCACAGCTTGTATTATTTTTATGAAAACTAGATTCCCATTATATTGTCTGGTTTTAATCAGTAATGTGATTTCCCTCTCTGTGCCAGGCAGTTTGTGAAAAATGAGGCTCTTCCTGAAGAACTCTGTTATAATGTTTTAGAACAAAAATAATGTTTTAGAATCAAGACTCCTTGCTTTAATTGCATAGTGAATGATCACAAACTTAATCCCAGAAGCAGTCTGGCAAAAGTTTTTCTTTTTATATGACAGTGCCAGTGAGAAATTACTTTTCCACATCAACTCCATATTTCAGTGTTGACATTTGAACTGAGAGGTATCAAATTGTGTGGAGTAAGAAAAACAAGAAAAAGCACCTGTAGGATGAATGTAATCTGGGACAAAGATTTGCTTAAAGACTAAACTGAAATTCTTTCTCCTGAACATTGCTGAAGTGATGTTAGATCATTACAATCAAGTGCAGAGCTACATTATTTTGTGATCTTTAGGCACATGTCAAACTCCTACCTGGGGAATGTCTGCTAAAGATGTGCTATGGGCAGGCAGAAGACAGTATTAAATACTGCAAAATCAAATGTGATTTTAGAAATATGCTAAAATACCCGATTAAAATATCTACAATTGTTTCTCCCATGGGGCATACACGTATGTTCCCATATTCAAGAGAAGGTTCTTCCATCAGAACCAGGACCCAGGCAAAAGGTTTGGAAGTAGTAAGAGGAGTTACCTGCACCCTTGGGGCTGTACCAGGGCTACCAAGGAGGTGCCATCATCCCTCCTTGCTTTCCCACATCCTCGCTTTTCCTCTGATGTGCTTCTGTTTGTTAAAGCTGTCGAGAAATGCACCTCTCCCCCCTGTGTGCAAGGACACAAGGAGGACTGAGATGTTACAGCGTCCATTCATAAAGCTGAGTTGAATTTGTCGAACTCCTGTTTTGACTCTGAGGACATTTGTGGGCGTCCACAGCAAATCAGTGTGGCAAAGAAGTGCAGAAGTTTGCTATCTACTCTATCTTCCCTTATGTGTTTTGAAATGGTTTCTGCTTGTCTGATGGCCCTCATGTTCTCAGACTGTGGGACTCAGTAAAAAACACATTATCTGAAAGCACATTATCCACTATCTTTATGATTTTTTTGATCTCTGGTGTATAATGTCCCAACTCAAAACTGTTTGGTCTGTGTAGTACAAAGTAGAAGGAAAGACAATTTTTATTAGGATTTTGAATGGCATAATGAAAGGTAAGAATGTTTTTTGCTTTGTTGTTTCTTTTTTTTTTCCAAAAATTATTTTCCCTTTCTTACACTAGTTTTGAAATCAGAAAAAATTGAAGCCAGCTAAAAGAACTTAAATTGCAAAGGAGAGGAACCTCCACAAAAGACATTTGGGAACACTGACAACAGAAGGAGGATATTCGTGTGAGTGGCACACAATCTTTATTGGATATTGAAGCAAACATTTCTGTTTGCAGAAGCCACAAATATAAGAAATCAGATGTAGTTTAAATGACAACCGAGGACCCAGTATTGTGAGGTCCACAGGTTATAAGCAGCTCAGACACCACTACTGCCTTCACAAATAGGACATAAATCAAGATGTATTTACATGACAACATTTTCTGCAAAGGAGTACTTTTAATAACCACTCTATGGTAATTTAAGATTATCATATTACTGCATGGAATACAAACAGGTAAAATAATCACTGTCTAAAGATTAAACAAGTGGAAGACTATGCTAGTTCGAGTTAGTTTTTCCTCTTCACTAGATATTGCTACTCCTCTAAATTTGTTTCTGGCAGATGTTAAGTGGCTCACTTGAAAAACTACTGTGTTTCCAAGAGAGCTCTGCGTACACCAAGTACTCTTGAAAATCTAGGCTTAATCATGAGTTTTATGCACTTACTAATTTAGTAGTGACCAGTTCTGAGACTACATCTTCTGCCAGTAATGAAGAGAGTAACACAGATTGTATTTTTGAAGGGGAAAATGGTGTGCACGTGCAAGTTTTCCGAAGTAAAGAATCAGTCTTTGCCAACTGTTTTGTTTCAGATGTTAGATGTTTCCTAGGGACAGCATAAAAACTTGGTAATAGATGATCACTTCAGTGACTGCTGAGAAATGAAAGCATTTTATGGCAACTACTAAAGCTGCTCCAATACACTTTAATCTCTGACCTGAAATACAGCTGGTACTTCAGAGCAAACAAAAGAGGCTTATGAAGGACCAAGGATCAAATTTCTTGCTGTTCTGCATCTTGTATCTTCATTTACCATTGTGAAAAGCAGAATAAATCATCTGCTTTTCAGATCTGATTGTACTATATACCCACTTTACAAAAGGATGAAGGATGATGTAGGTAGGAAGACAATGGGGAATATGCCCAGAGGGATTTATGTTTTCAATGTCAGGCATTTTGGTTTTTGAGCTCTGGTGATTTTCCCTTTGAACAGAATGGTACTTAGGGAAGACACTTTATGCACAATGTAAGAGAAACCAATACATTATTTAACAGTTCTGTGTTGGCATTTGCTGATTCTTGTTTGCAAAAATATGCCATATACTGAGAGACTAAATAATTTAAAAAAGGCTATCCTGTTTCCATATACACTTATAATATACAAAATAGGAAGATTGTGTTTGCTACCATTGTCAGTAAAAATCAGTAAATGAGATTTTTAGTGATATATAGAGGCAATATGGCAGAAAACTAAGAGTTATGAATACTGAAGTAACAAAGTTTTGCAATGTATGTCATATAATAGTCAGTAGATTAACAGATAGTAATACTACTGACACCACTGGCCCCTTATCCTGAATTTTTCAAAAATGCTATATGTGAATTTATATCTCAGGTGTTTATAGGAGAAAAAAAAAAGTCCATATTAGCTATACCATTTTGGGTTTTCATAACAAATAACAGAATGATCAAACTCCCAATATTGCCTGTATGTTAGCTGCTAGAAACCCAGATTACCATTTCAGCTGCTGCAAATACAAGTTATTAAATGTCACCCCTACACTGGTACACAAAACAAAATATGACAGACACATAAGTGTCGAACTGGATTTGTGAAGTCTATTGGTAATCTGGTTTGAGGTGCAGCGCTGTGCTTCTCTTGTGGTTGCAAGTCACAGTGTAAGCCAGATTGTAAAACATCAGCATTTAAATCTGTTCTACATTTCAGGGGGTTGTTGTGGTTCCTAATATTTGTGTTTCAACACACTCAATGCCTTTGTACTCCAAGAGGACTTCTAGTTCCTATGAGATGAGCCAAATTTCCAAAATCCTGCTCAGAGGTTCATAAAATCCCATTGACCAGGCAGTGCTATCCCTCCTCTCCTGGGCAAGTTTGTTTGGCATCTTCAAGTGTGCCCAAAGAGCCTCCTCAAGCAGGAATGCTAAAGTGCAAAGCTACTGCTGGCTGGCCAAGACACTCCAAGGACAGCCAGGCTCCAAGCAGCTGGCTGGGCTGAACACCAGAGTTACCACCATCCCTTGACAGACAGAGGAAAGTTTGCTCTCTTCCATCGCCATCGACACGGCAGATACACCAGAGACACTGGACAGCTGGACCTGATGATCCTACAACTCTTGATCACCTACATCACTACCCTTCTTGGCTTTTAGGGTTTTCTATCTTTCCATGTCTTCTTCCTCTTGAACCCTTGAGTGACTGGTAACCCCATCTCAAAAACCTGCATCTTCCCCTGATTTTACCTTTTTTATTTCTCTGTGAGCTTTGCTGCAGCTCTTTCACAACCCAGAGGTTTTCTTATGCTGCTTTGCCAAGCTCCTGGCTCTATGAGAGATCATGGTGGGGCTGGCAGGGGACTTATTTCAGAAGGAAAGAAAGAGCTACCACAGTTCAGGTTGTTGATGGGTGGCATTCATACACTGCAAAGAGCTCCTCCACAAGATCACCTTCAAAGGTTAGCGGCGTTGAAGAGAAAATTCACGGGCATCACTTTTTCTCATGTCCAGCTGAATGTTTAACACAGTTGTTCCTAGATTTAAAATTTCCAGGATAATGGCAGAACTGGTTGACCCTCAGGCTTTCATGCTAGACTAGAAGTGAAAATTTTTAACCATAAAAGATGTCTTCTTGTTGGATGAAGAGATGACATTTCCAGTGCTTCTAAGAGAGCAATAGTAGCAGAAGTAGCAAAATCCGTAACAGCAGTAGAACTGTATGTTGATAATATTGCATCACGTTTTTCTGGAAGCTTTATTTTGGTATGGAGAATTTGAAGGGTTTTAAATTACATATATGTTGCTAAATAAGTTGGAGAATTAAAACATATGTTTATAATAAAAGATAAACATGTTTGATTTACCTAATAAACAAAATAATGTGAATCAACCTGACAAAAGTCCCTGAATTTTTAATTTTTTCTTCATAAAATTTTTTCTTCAATCAGATTGTAAAAATATTAAATTTGTTCTCCCTCTTTATCATGCACAGTGGCTGGACTATTCATGGGGTAATGTCTCCTTAATCCTGTGCTTCAATGACGAACATTCTAATTTGCAGTGTAAAATGGAAATAAAATAAAACCTGAAGTAAGTGATTTTGAGGTCACAGTTGTCAAACTGAAAAACGTCTGAAATATTTGCTGGTTAACAGGAAGGAGGGAAAGAGGGTACAGATCTCTTGCAAAGCAGAAAAGATGATGAACAGTGAAACATTGTGATGATTGTCACTCAAATAGTTTTCAGTATTATCAGCATGTGTGTTCCTAGCAACAGATGCTCTCAAAGCCCCTGTCATGAATGACCTTTAAGCACAGTATTTGTTGTGAAGAACAACAATATTAACTGCCCCTTCACAGATTCAGATATCCCACATAATGCTTATGCTCTGCAGAACAATGAGATTCCAGGTTTTATTTCTTCAACTCTTCCTCTCTCGTTTCCGCCTCCTAGGACTGTAAGAAAATAAACAGGCTGTAGCAAGAGAAAAAGCTTGTTGTTATGGTGGAATACAAGCACTAATGTTTGTTTGCACCATTATCTGGAGAAAGAAAGGCTATGCAAAACATGGGCAGCTGTGTAGCAGGTATGGCTTGAAAGATTTTTTGGCATTAGCACCGTTCAGACATTTAAGCAGGAGTGAAAAGGGCTGTTATTTAATCCTTCAAGCTAAAAATTCTTTCCTGCTGCAACAACATCAACAGAATCGCTGAAAAATACAACAGATACAACAGAAAACTAATTTTTCTCTGCTAAACAACCATCTAGAAATTCAAGGTAATTAACACAACGACAGAGAGAGGCTCTTCCTCCTCATCCTTTCCTTACCCATCCACGCTTTCCTTTCTTAGAAGGAATAAGGTACTAGAAAATAAGAAGTCATCAAATTCAAAGCCTGGTCCTGAGTTTCTGGCCCCCATAACACTATTGCAGGGTGAAGTGGAGCCCAAATATCCCTAATTTTCTGATTTAAAAGTCTGAAAGTTCAATATGTTGACTGCTGGTGTGATAGATCCCTTGCAGAGATGAAATAGGGGAAAGCACTGTCAAGGCAGTCATGATGTCTGTTTTGAGTTAAAGGAATTTCTTGGGTTCCAGGCAGTGTCTGCTCTGCCCAGGCTGCCCTCCTCCTTCCTGCAGTGCCTTGGTGAGGTCCCTTGGGGACACACAGGGCTGAGTCACTTCTGGTGACCTGCAGGAGTCCCACTGCCTTGGTCACCTCTGGGAGTGCCACCAGCAGATCCTGTGGGACGTCCCTGGTCTGCGCTGCTTCCTCCTGCCCCTCGACTCCTGTAAGAGCTGGCCCAGTCCCCCAACAGCTCCCTCACACACCACCAGCAACCTCCCCAGGGTGAAACCAGCACTGTCATCTCACAGAGAATAAGCAGGAGAAGGAAGAGAAGGAGGATGAGGAGGAAGAGCCCAGTTTGAGGTTTCCTATCATGGTACAGCCCCTCTCCATATGGGAAGTGACAGATGACCAGATCACTGCCCTGTTAAGACCTTATTTAAATGGGTACTAAAACTGCTGGAGCCCCTGGTGGTCTAGTGGTAAAGGCGCCGCGCTATCACCGCGGAGACCCGAGTTCGATTCCCGATCAGGGCCACTCCCGGGCAGGTGGGGCTCGTTAGCCCTTAAAGGCAACCCATCTACGTCCTAAGGACCTCGCTGCCACCGTCCAAGCTCGCTTGGCCCCGGCAGATGAACCTTAGGATTAAAGGGTGGGCTCAGTTCCGCGCACACTGTGTCTCACCTAAAAAATCCAATGCGCAGGCTGGAAGGTGGAAAGACCTTCCCCGGATCTTCGCTCGCGAAGACTGGCCATTATTATTATTATTATTATTACTAAAACTGCTGGTCCTGTTTCTACTTTCTCCCTACTTAAAAAAAAATAAATTAAATTTATTTAAATAAATAGACTTCAATTTAAAGCAACATTTTTTTTTTATCATACAAAGTTAGATATCTTTTAGACAAACATAATTTCCACACCCATTCACGTGGGCTGATTCTTACATTGTCCATACAACTAAGAATCTATGTTGATAGCATTTTTGAACTTAGCTGTAGTATAGTATAAATTTAATAATTTCCTTTTTTCCTCTAAGAAAACTTACTCATAAAATACAATCAGATTTTAGAATTCTTTCCACCCTTTTTCCCAATACTATTTTTTCCTTCCTTCATGTACCCTGAAGAGTACCAGGAGCTCCTGTGGATTTGTCTGGAATGAATTGCATATATTATATCACAGACACGATTTCTGCACTGCATAAAGTCCTCTAGCAAGGAGTACTACCGTTTCTAAATGCATTTGTTTATCCTGAGGAGTTACTGTCATGTGCATAATCATACTCTATTTCCAGAGCTGGTATTACATAAATTGCAAAGCTCTAATTGGACACAAGCAACTGTGTTGTACATTAAAATGAAAATAGCAGCACTATCAAGGAAACAATGAAAGGACAGACAGATAACTGAAGGGAAGGAAAGTCTCCCAACAACTCTTTTTAAACTATCCACCTGCTTTTGTCTGGGTGGTGGCCAGATGGAAAAATGAAACAAGCTTTATGATTTATTAGTTTGGATTCCTGTATAGGGGCTGCAGAGTAACAAGAATATTTATTAATGTTTGCAAAGAGCCTAATTTAATATTGATTCTTCTTTCTCAAACTTGTTTAGCTCCTGCCATGTGAAGATTATGAAAATGTAAGAAATATTTATAATATTTATTACTTCAACATCCACAATTGCAGCATTCTTCTGGCGTATATAACCTACTGAATTAATTCTTTCTTCTCTTTGGTTGATAATTGGGATTTATGTTCTTTTTGTGCAACCTCACCTACTCTCATTTGATCAGCAGCAACTCAGATTAATACTACAAAAACACAGATGCTCTGTGCAAAGATCTATGCTTGACAAATTAATCAAGAGAAGGGTTTCCTGTTATTAGTGTTCTGTATTTTGAACGGGCATTAGCTAAATGCACTTTGTGTTTACATATCTGAAATAAAGCAACACAGGATAAAGCCATGAAATTTATTTTAGCTGCTAAAATTATCAAGAAAGTAGAAAACATTTGACAAGGAATGTTTGTCAAACTCCTGGAAAATAGTAATTCAAAAAAATAAGAGAGAGCCAGGACAACTCCAGATCAACAGCACTGAAAACAGGAGAAAGAAGGAACAGAATGAACAGGTTCACGAAGGTGAACCCACAACAGAGGATCACAGGAGTAATGTCAGAGGGTAAATCTCTGCCCCATGAGCACCAGGCAGGATGGGACAGGAGGGCAGCAACAGAAGTGTGGGTAGTGGTATAAGGTGTTTGCACTCTCAGGACAAGCTGGACTGACATCAACCTCCACGTTCTGGAGTTTCTACTTTACATATAATTAATCAGCTTACTGCTTTCTTTGAATTTTTGGGTGTTAATAAATTGAAGAGAGTTATGTAGCTATGGGAACCGTGGAAGAAATAGAAAATACATTTAACAGAAAGAATCAAGGTGCTCGAGTGGTTTTGTTAATCAAAGAGCCTGTTACAGAATTATGGTCATGACAGTGAGGATAGCTAACATAATGTGATTTAACATAGAAAGTATGTTCATTATAAAAGTTGTTTTTTGTAGAAGTCTTTACCTGAAAGAAGGAAAACATAATTTGGGGCAATTCTATGTCCTGTGCAATAGGAATTCACCACAACTGCTTTACATTTTCTGCCTTTTATACATTATGAATCATCATAATGTTTGAATACTTTATTTCCCTTATGGTCTGGGAATTGACAGGATGTGCACATTTGCCCTTGGGTTTGTTATTTCATACTCTTGCCTACCATTTGCATGTATATTTTCATTTTATTTGCTCCTGTCAGTTCCTTACACAGGAAACGAGTCTATTTGAAGGAATGCAAAATGGTGGCCTGGCCAATTCCAAAGTGAACTGGTTCATGATATCAGTTTAATAATACATGAATGGATCTGCACTAGCCATAATTCACTGCTCGTGCTATTTATTTCTTTATCATGTGTCACTTCCCTTTCCTGTCAGGATATCAAATGGCTACAAAGTGCAGCGTGCTGTTTTCCTTATCTTTGAGCTAAACGCTCCATTATATCACATTTTAGGCTTTTAAGATTGCATAATGAGGCACACATAAAACCTAAAGTGATCTTGAGTAGTGTATCCCTGATGCAATACGTTACAAAGTGATACAGCACCGGGGTTGAATGTTGCATTGTGGCTGTATCTGGTTGGTAGGAAGGAGAGCGACTGAAATCAGTCATTAGAATAGCAGGTATTTTGCTCTTGGTTTATTATAGGATTTCAGGGAGATTTATACACATCCACAGGCATCTGGAGTTCAAGGAACTTAATTGGGCTGAGATAGAGTCTTTGCAACTCTTGAGATTCGCCGCTAGAAATTGTTTTCTGGCTAAGCTGCCGCGTGTGCTTGCTGTAAATGCTTTGGGCTTAACCTTTGAATTTTTACAGCATGAGAAGGTTAATCCCTTCCTCTCATAATAGTCTTCTTTAAATGGGAGATGCCACATTGAAGGTGTGGCATATTTCAGTCTCACTGTTCTTTTGGATTTCAGTGTCAGACCTGAAACTCTTAATTTTTTAATCAGAATGGCTCATGTGGCATTAGTATAGTTATAAAAGAACCTACTTTTCTTTTGTGGAACAAGTGGGGTAAGAAATGCATTCACTGTCTAAGATGCGTCCAAGAAACATGTATTAATATTGCCAGCATAATATGCTGTTTCTTATATTTTGTGCTTTAACTAACAATGACATATCTGTTATATCATCGTTCTTAAAATAAACTAATAATAAGTGTTCCTCCACAGTATGCCACCAAACAGATGCTTGAAAGAACAGCACCGATTCAAATGAAAACAAAATAGAAAACCAAAAAGGTCACATCACTTTCTGATATTTTAGGTGTCAAAATTCAACTGAGCATAAATATTGAAACTTCAATGTGTCAGTTGTTAGAAAAACTCCCAGAACGTGCAAAACTAAGTCACTTAACCATTTCTGACTGTGCAATGAACTACAGTAGGTATCGAAGAAATGCACTGAGTATTATTATTATTATATTTGAATTGAATTTAATCTAGGGTATACAAAATTCATTCTGACTAAAAAAATAGCAATCACAAAGAAAATATCACTGTGAAAGTGGTTTTTTAAAGTATATCGTTCTTTAAAAATCCCTAAGCTACAACTGTGCACCACCAAGGTATCTGCAGGCACTGGAGCCAACATGTGGGGCTCCAGCTCCAGACTGGGCTTCTTAGGTACCACGGTAATTCCCTATGAAACATTTACATTTTCTGCCCTCTCCCCTCTAAATCCACAAAATCTGGTTTTGCCTTATGGTCTGCCCTAAAACAACACATCTTTTCTCTTTTTGCTGTGCTGACCTCTCAGAAGGATTAATGAGTTAAGGTGCAGCTGCACAGCAGAGCGAGGGCAGTATATCCTAGTGCCTCGTGCAGGCGCAGCCCTTCAGATGTTTGGCTTTACGATCTAGTTAATAAAATATTTAAACACCTCATTTTTATGCCCACAGGGAGCATGATTATAACCACAGGCATAAAGTGTTACTTGGCCAGCACAAAGCAGTGACAGATGAGTGGGTCCACATGCAGACTGCCTTACCCAGATGTGCTCCAGGGGCTGGCTGGAGAGAACGCCTGTGCCGGCAGGCAGGACAGGCAGCTGTGCACAGGCAGCTGGGATCTGTCCTTTGGGAGACTGGGACTGATGCCTGAGACTGAGCATCTGTGTTCAGTGTTCAAGGTGTTAGCAACCCAAAAAAGACCAGTGCTGTTGGGCACAGGGCATTCACTGCACTGAGTTCTCAACTCTGTTTTTTCACACACCCAATAATATCCTGATTATTTCCTCCTATTAGTCCTAACATGTCAAAATCCATCTTACATCATGATAGAATTAGTCTTCATTCACTCTGTTAGATTTTTATTTCTTGTCTGGAAGTATAACCCAGTTAGTCTCAAGCTAGCAGAGGTTTTCAGTGTCCTGGTAAAGTGAACCTCAGAAAACACAAAACCTAAGGGACAGCTGTGATATCATACTTGCCAGGTTTGCACTTGAAAAAAACACAGTCACAGATTTCTGAAGAGGGGGCAAACATAAATGACAGCAGACTACCTCAAGACACCAAGCTCATTTTCAATTTCCTTGCTGTTCCAAAAGATTACACAGCTACAGGATCAGAAAATAAACCCAGTGATCAGAAGCAGGAGCAACTCAATCTCCCTTTTGCACTGACCGGGTGGGCACTGTGGATGTGCCGCAGCCTCCAGGCATTGCCTGTGCCTGAAGCAGCCTCTACTCTGAGATGTGCGGGTTGGGGAGCTCAGAACACCGAAACTTCAGCTTTAATGTACACAGATATAATCGCAAACCTTTTACATGAGTACCATTTGAGCTAACCCATTAGCCTTGCCTAAATTAGTCTGGCTGTTTATAAGATATTAAATGCACTACAAAGCCTAACATGTTTGTTATGCTCTATAATCAGAGCACCTGTTTAAAAGCCCACTGCAGCTGTACTTCCAGCAGATTACAGGCCATTAGGCAAGTTATGCAGTACCTTATTTTTATAACCTAATCTCTCTTCCTCTTTCACATTTGAATTTTAGAACCATAAAAATTAGATTCTTTCCCTTCCAAACACCTTCTCCAAGTCCTTTAGTGATTGAGATAAGGAGAGTAATATTAATATTTATACAATGCTCAGATCTAACTTTCTGTTGCTATGGTAAAATACTGTCATAAAATATTTCATTAACTTTTAATCCTCTTTAACACCGTTCTTCCCTCTTGAGACTCTACTGAAACTTTGGATACTCGTGGGACACAATCTGGATAAGAAATAGAATCATAGAATCACAGAATCGTAGAATTGTTTAGACTGAAAAAGACCTTTAAGATCACCAAATGCAACCCTTAATGGAGCACTGCCAAGCACACCAGTAAACCATGTCTCCAGGTGCCCCATCTACATGTCTTTTAAATTCCTCCAGGGATGGTGACTCTGCCTTGGGCAGCCTTGGGCACTAAGGATGCTTGACCATCCTTTCACTGACAGAGTTCTTCTTAATATCCAACCTAAACCTCCCCTGGCACAACTTCAGGCCATTTCCTCTCATCCTGTCACTTGTTGCTTGGGAGAAGAGACTGACTCCCACCTTGCTCCAACCTCATTTCAGGTGGTTGTAGAGAGTGATAAGGTCTCCCTAGATCCTCCTTTTCTCTAGGATAGACATCCCCAGGTCCCTCAGCCGTTCCTCATAAGGTTTGTGCTCCAGACCCTTCAGAAACTTTACTTCCCTTCTTTGGACACACCTCAGCACCTCAAAACCTTTCTCGTACTGAGAGGCCCAAAACTGAACACAGATTTAAAAATATTTGTAGTGTTGCTTGAATTATTAGAAAACTGAATAGAAAAAGACCTTGGATCGGATGGAGTTTCCAAAATGCACTTACAGTGCTGCTGTAGCATGCATTAAGCAATGCATCACCTATCTGAAGAATCATAGGAGAGATCTGCACTCCACTGTGGAGACACATTAGCCTTATTGACGTGGGATAAGATCATGATGCCCATGTTAACATGTCACTAAAATAGCTTCTCCCATCTTAGAGGCTGCTTTTTAAGAGATTTATATAAATTCCAGCAACAGGGGCAGGTTAAGATTGTTTTCTTTACCAGAGCTGCAATCCATTTCTACAGCTAACTCATGTCGTTTTAATGTACTGGCAGGGAGTAGCTCTTTGTGAAGCAAAACATTACAGTCACAGAACATCATAATCAAAGTTACAAATAATGTAGTATACATTAAGAGTACTGTACAAGCGCAGTCAGGGCTATTTGTGTGATCCCTCTCAGGCAGAAGGATATACCCAGTATATGGCAGGTTAAGTATTTTCATTTTCTCAAACTAAAAGTCCAGTCTGCAGTTGGTGCTCTCTCCCGTAAGTGCTCTCTGGGTAAATGCCCACAGTTACAAACAGTAACCAGTTTTATAAGGTATCAAAAAGCAACAGTCAACCTTAAGACAGTGATTTGTTTAAAAGTATATCTCTACACTTTCATTCTCCTTGAAAGTCTGAAAAAACATCTTAATCAGACAGCAGTGTGCCCATTTATGATGCTTTGATCAGGAGTTACGTAGGATTTCCCAATAAATGAGCTCAAAGGCAACTCAAAATCACCAGAATACTCTTGCTCACTTACCTTCTTCAGGAAATCTCGCTGCTGGAATTGGGTACATTATCTTTTTATGCTAGTAATGGAGATTTAAATTTTGGTTTTGATGGAAAAGAGTAGAATCATCAACTCTCTAACCTTGCTGCAATCTCCTCAGAAAACTAAGCAGAGAGTAAACTTTTAATTCCTTCTTTACCATGTTTTCAGGAAGATATATGTAAACAAACCCCTTAATTAGCTCTATTTCTTATTTTTTATATTTGCAGCAATCTTTCTGAGTATTATGCAAATTTCTGCTGAATGAGACAGTCTACAAATAATCCAATTACAATACATTAACTATTTATTATGTTAGAATTTAAATTTATTATGTTCTGCTTGGCAACTGCTTCAATATTATGTAAACAGAAACAAAACCAACCAAACCCAAGCTCAGTCACTCCAGGGTTTTTTTAGGTAACAGAAAGATCATTAAGTGATAATAAAAGTTAGTTATAATATAAATGCACAACACAATACTCATTAAGATAATTATTTGCCTATGTAAGAGTGAAAACAACATCACTGATTTATTCCTGTTGCACGTAAGCCAAAGGAAGGCCTCGGGTTCATGAGGAAAATTAGATTTCCCTGTCCCATTTGATGATTTTGGTGGCTGTGTGCTACCTTTCCTGGGTCAGGGTGTGCGAAGAGGGATGAAAGGAGCAAATGAGAGCTTGCATGGTGCAGGAAGGGTTCAGATGTTATATGACTTCATTTTTACTTTTTTTTTATAAACCTGGCTAGCACGTACTACTGAATACAGCATACCAGGACTGACCTTAAATCCCTTTTAAAAAGAACATAGTACTTTTTTCCTCACTCATCACTGTGATACAATACATTTCGTGCAATTTACCTCTTCAGACAAGAATTCTCTGACAAATGGCCAAATGAACTCTGCCTGGAACACACGAGGCTGATACATCTTACCTGGCTGCCCGGCACCGCTCCTCTCAGACACGGCGCACATTTCCAAAGTGCTCGGCTTCACCTCTTCCTAATTTTCAAATCACTTTGTGATGAAGAGTGAAGAAAGGGATATAACCCTGTCAGAATAAGACAGTCCAAAGTGGACCTGTCCTCCAAAGCGTTGATGAGGGGATGACCGGGCAACCACGGCCCGGCCGCCATCTTGTGGGCAAGCGAAGGGTGAGTGAGGGCTCTGTGGGGGCCCTTGAGGGGGGTCTGTGGGCTAAAATAGCCCCATCTGTGGAGGGTCCCCATTGAAGCATCCCATTTTTGTGGTACTTTTTTGTGCTCCTGGTGTGTGGAGGATCCCTAGAGAACCCACCTGCCTGTTTGTCACAGAGCTGGGTGCTGCGCCAGGGAAAGTGTGGGGCCGCCTCAGGAGCTGCCAAGGAGGTGCTCGAGCTGGGCCTGCCAGCAGGAACACTGTGGTCTTCTTTCCTTTCTCACTGTTGCAGTAACATCATAACTGGTTTGGTAGGTCAAATGTGAGTCCACCTTCTGTGAAAATGTTCCAGCAAAGTACCCGGGAGGTAGCCTAGTTTTCTGAAGGTTTTGAGAGTTTGTTGTTCTAACCAATACTATTGTTTACATAAATGCTGCTGTTGTACTTCTAATGTCATGTTTCATATCTTACACACCATTTAACTAGCAATTACGGAAGCTCAGTTTATCTCCATCACTCTTTTCCAAATGCTTGTGTTGCTCATTAAAAGGTTGTCTCTGTAGTGCTCTGCCCAGCCCTCTGAACCCATGTCAGGCATGAAGCACATGGGAGCAATGTAATTTTATGTAAAACGGCAATAAACTGCAGTGCTAGCTTTCAGTCAGATTCCCAGTATGGAGAGTGCACACAGTATTGGCTGGATCCTGTTCCACAGCATCCATCACCAAGCCTAAGCTCATATTTCTTTTATTTTTGGTGTCCTCTCTAGAGGTTAGGTCATTGCAATGCTTACTGGCGAGCTCTTCCTGACTGGAAAGGTCAGCCTGGCATTACATTATGTGGCCATCATTAAAATTCCTGTGTGGAGTCAAGTCACAAGAAATGTAAGTAGGAAAGTGAAATCTTGACAAGCTTAATGGTCATCTGAAGCTACTGTGATTTATTAGTTTGTCCCCTGAAATAAAAGTTTTAAGTTGATTGTGCTATTCAATAACAGACCAAGTGACATAATCTGTCTCAAATTTACTCAAGTGGCAGCCAGAGCAGGACCTTCCTAAGACCCTGTATACGTGCTGTCTCCTGAGTGCTGGTTTAGAAGAGCTTTGGACCAATGTTTTCTGGTCTCAGAAATGCAAGGCAATACCTGTCTGCATAGGACAAGCTGGAGCAAGTGCTTGGCTTTGGCTGAGGGGCCTCTGTGTAATTATGTAGTCAGGCTCAGTAAACACTAAGGAGCTTTGATATAAAGGAAAAGGAGTGAGGGGTTTTGCCAATAAAGGACACAAAAAGCAAATACAAAATTTTTGGAAATTGTGAATCTATCTTATTCCAGAGTTATCTGTAAATGGACCTTAATTTGGTGTTACTTTTACTTGAATTATTTTATTTTAGGCTACAGAAAGAGCGCAGGGATTATTCCATATTGTGATCATGATTTGCAGTTTGGGATTTGCTTTGTGAACATAACTAAGTGATATTTCTGTTCTTTGAGTGGATGAGTACCTAATTAAAACTTTTCAGGAAATACTTGTGAACACTTCATGTGTATTGCATATTCATCAGAGTACTCGCCACTGTATATTTACATGCATATTCATTGAGTTATCTTTACTTACAAATTGTTCAGAAATAATTGATTGCTTGACTATTACACTTAAAGATAAAATTCATTAAATGGGGATATGGATTCACTTAATCAACTAGATATTTACATACATTTTGAAAATAGATTAAGAAATGTACTAGAGGTGCCACTGACACACATATGTCTCGTGTTTAAGTCCCAGTTGACGGGCTCATTTCCATGGGTTCTTTGCAGCATTGCTAAGTGCTCTAGTCAACTCACAGAGCTGTTTCCTAAAATTCAGCATTTACTATTCTGATTTTATTTCATTATTTTTATGTAAAGCAGTTAATAGTTATTATTCCTTGCATTAGCATTATTTGACTCTTTTGTGGGTTGTTGTCATGCCTTTTGCTTGGTAATTGCTTTGTTTAGTCTTTTTTTGAGAATTGCATGATGTGTTTTTTTCACTGTTTTATTATGTAAACTTTACTTCATTTTGTAACTTTCTGGAAAGGGATTGCTCTAAAATGAAAACAAGATTTCACCATGGCATTTCCATATCCTTGCGTTGTCTCTTCTATACCTTAAAAGGTGCATAAAGCACCTTTTGGTTTGTTTTTTTTTTCTGGCTATATCATTAATTCATGTCTGCATAAATTAATCCTTTCTATATTTCAATACCACATCTTGGATTTTTATTTTTCAGTTCCTTTCCTCTTTTGGTTTTTTTGCATTCTTTGATGTTCTTCTTTTAATTATTTTCTGAAAATTTTAATCTTGCCTCCATTATGTGTTGTCTCTACTCTTGTGGTGTTCAGAATTTTTAATTTAGCACCACCTGCGAATTGCACTGGTGCACTGAGAGGTTTATGTTTGTTATATAATGCTGTTATGAGAGGGTTTTACTTTAAGTGAGTAGTGGATTTAAGTTTTTGTTTGAAACTATATTTCAGTGGAGTCAGCGTAGCTGGACTCTGGCAGCTGTAATATAATACCTTATTCTGACCACAAAAATCTTGTGCTGAACCCAGGTAGGAGTAGAGTTTCAGCTTGGGAATTTACTCTTTTGCATGGGTGAAAAGAATGGGGTGAGTCCTTCATCCCATGCAGATTAAGGTCACTCCTGAAATCAGGCCAGAACACAAACCCAGTTGTTCCATGTCTGTGGCCATAGTGGTGGTATCAGATTTTCCAGCTAATAAGACCCATGTGCTGGGCTTCCTACATGACAAGTGAGAGGGAATGTAAGTCTTCATACCCTTCACCTCCAGGCCAAGGTGAAAGAAATGAACTGCACTTGGTTTGAAACTCCCATGTCTGCCGTATATCAAGGACCACCTGCATTTGGCATTGCTTCTGTGGGTTTTTGTGGCTGTTACTCAGGAACTGGTAACACCTGCAGGAGAATTTATTGTAAGCTCCCAGTTCAGCTGCCCTGCCCTCTTGCAGAGGGATAATGTAACATCAGTGCGAAGAAAATGACCTCTAAACAGCAACCCAATAGACTCAAGAATAGTTGCATTCCTCTCTAAACAATAGGAACCTTAATTATCTCATGGGGTTTGGCTCCTGAACAGCAAGTAGAAATGTAGAATTTGGAAATCTGCTTGTTTGGTCTATGAATTCTATTTTGCATCTATTTAGTGGGGAAAAGTGTTAAAGAGTGACCGTTAAAGATGCTGAGGTAGAATGGAATGTTAGCGATGAGTAACTGAACCAGCCTGAAACTCTAAAGCTGAATGTCAGGTAGCAGGTTTCAGGACTTTTTTAGTATTATTTTACCTGTCAGTCTATTTCATTTAAAAATCCTAAAAAAAAAGCTGTCCTGTCATTGAAAACCAGAATGGTGATGATTAAGACAGTTTAAGGCTTTAATTGAAAAAAGTAAAACCAGTGAAAACACGGCTCGACATAGTGCTCTTCATATGAGCAAAAAAATAAAGCAACACAAATTGTTCCTTATTAAACATTCTTACCACTGTGTTTAAGCTAATTCCATTTGATATCTTATAGTTCAGAAAGCATTTTTGAGACTGTCAGGCTTGAAGATGTGAGTGAAGTCATACTGACAGTGATTTGAAATTTCTACTCTGGCATTTGGAATTTGATTAAAGGTTTGAGCTTTTAAAGCTAAAGTACATGTTTTATATAACACAGTAGGGGCCCCATTGTCAAATGGTCTGAGGAACTGTGAATCAACAGCTATCATCAGAATAGCACAAATCCACCAGCAAGATCTCCTGAAAGACTATGGGCTGTTATTATAGCACCTAGTGGAGTATAACATGTTATTTATTCTGCAGGCATTTTTCCTGCAACCATCACTCTCTTCTGTGACAAAGGCTCTGTCTGAAGGAAGCACATGCAGCTTCTCTAGGGCATGTGAGTCCTGGTCAAAGAAAGTTCTTCAGCAATTCTTGTGCAAAGTGACAGCAGAGACGAATTCATACTGTCATCATACCTCTTGCACACGCTGTTTTTTGATACATGTATGATGTCAGGTACTGGTACAGGATTGCAGTCTTTATGATAGGACTCTTATTACAGTTTTGGGTATGGTTTGTCCTTTTAGTATTGATGAGGGGACACAGGTTTCAGTCTTACACTAGAAGGGGGTGTTAAGAAATGGGAAAGGTGTCTGAATGCCCCACACTTCCACATGGTTTGGTAAGACAGGCTGAGGGCTAGAAAGCATGATCCAGTTCTAGCTAGGGTCTGTTATTTTATTATTAATTCAAAAAGAAGGGTGAAACAGAGCAATGGCAGGTAGCTGTATTTTGGTCCATACAAGAAAGTGGAAAATAGGTGAGAATTCGACATCTTTCCTTCTATTTCCAGTAAAGCCTAAACAAACATGCTGACACTTTAAAAGCTAGGGCTGACTCTTCTGAGGTGTAATGAGGGGGTACTTGGGACCCACCTCCATGGTGGCACCCCTGTTTAAAGTTCCTTGAAGCTTTCTTTTGAAGAAAACTGATGCCAAAGTTAACATGACAGGCACATCTCATGCTCAGCAAACAAAATGATTCACAAAGCAATCTTTTTGTGGGTTTTCTTCGTCTCTGCTTTCTAGCACTCTTCAGCAGTCTAGGTAATTAGGAAATATTTCCTGCTTTGTCAGTTCAGATTTATTTGTTCTCTGCTAGTATCCCCCACATGGCTGGAATACAAATCATTTGCTGGAAAAAATGAGAAGTGATGAAGAAGAGGGTGATTAATGACCTAACATTCTATTTTAGCGGATAAAACAAGAAGGGTTTCACTCAGTTTGCCTCCAGATAACATTTTGTATTCATTTTGCAACACAGTTAGAACTCAATTGTATCAAAAGTGAAAATTCATAAACCTACAGCAGTTTGTGAAATGTGAATGATTGATTGCATACAGCCGGAAAACTCTTGAAAAGATAAACTAATTCTGTGATGAACAACGCATTTCATACTCAATTAATTATACAGTACATTTTGTTTCAAAATATTAAATGCCTAGAACAGTCTTCTGCCTGAAAGCGTCTGGGCTTTGTAATGAGACAAAAGTCTTGGGTTCAATCAGCTGTCTGCATGAGATTTTAGAATGACTTATGTCTGAATTAGAGAGGTTTAGGGCAGTGATTTCCTGGCAGGAAATTAATAATGAGCTAAATTAGAACATGCCTAGAGATGATTTAAACAACTTTGCTAGCATTGTCAGTGACAGGCTGTCAGTATTTTCCCCAGTTCTACTATTGTCTAGTAAATAATGGAAATCATTAAAAAGTTGATGGTGTACTGTGATCCAAAGGGAAGTAGACAGTCATATTTGAACATAAGATGGGGTATCTGAAGTGTGTTCTTGCAGTACACAGGTTGTTGAGGTGGAGAGTGACAAAACACAGGCCTATTGTTTCTATTGAATCAGCTTTTAGTGTGGCTTTGTGACTTGTCAGATAAATCCTATCAGAGCAGATGCAAGTCTTCTTCACGCTGCAAAGGATGAGAAGACTGGGAAATAGCTAATGTTTCTGGCTTTTTCAAAAAAGGTATTGTGCTCAACCCTTTTACTCCCTTTAAATTCCCTTTGGTGTACACTGATTTAAAAAGAAGCAGAACTGGGGAGAAGGCTTTGAGGTTCAACATCCAGACGTTTCAGCTGGTGGCAACAATGAGTGCTTCCTGTAAGCAAATTGTCAGGAAGTTCTGTCTGCCTGGGCAGGCTGTATCATACCGAGATAAATTATTTCTGACCTTTTTCTTATTTCAAGGTAAAACCAAACGAAAATCATTTATCTTACTGTCCAGTTCTTAAAAGTTAATATCAATTCTACAACTTTGGGGAATGAATCAAACAGGGCATGAGTAGTTAAATGATGGCCAGTGACACTAATCTGCCTGCTGTGTGCTGAGAGATCTTGTTCAATAAAAATGACAAAACAATACAGGCTCTTATTATCCAAGTGGCTCCTCAGCTACAGGGCTAATGAAACTATTGACAGTCACTTGTTAATAAAACAAACAAACAAAACCAGAACAGAGAACAAACCAAACAAATAATAATAATAAAAAATTAACAAAAACACGAACCACAAAAAAACCCCAAACACAAAAACAAACAAACAAACAAACAAACAAAAACCACCACCAAAAAAACCCCCCACCAAATCCCAAAATTAAACTGAAAACCAAAGCTCTCACTGTGGGCAATTTCACCAGGGAAGCAGAAAGAAAAGGGAAGTTTTTCATATCAGCTTCACAGTGGAACAAGAACTGTATAGCCCTGTTTTGGAAGTTCCTAAGACAATAAAATGTCCTATATTCTACTCCCAAAGATTGAGAATGCTTCTAACTGGAACAGTTTTACATGACATTTGCTCTTCAGAAGTACTGCAGCACTCTCCTGCCCTGCCATGTCCTTGCAGATGTTGGAGTAGGAATAACTCCTAGGGGAAAACCAGAATTTTGGCAGCATGGAAAAGCATTCCCAAAGGAGGAAGTTTCCCTCCAGCCTCTGCTTGGCAAGTTGTGATCCCAACCCATTTACCTTAGGCTGAAATTTAAACCCCCTGTGTTGCCTATTTTTGTGTATAAATGGATCCCTTAGGACTTACAAAGAAAAACTTTTGCATCCCAGAGGAATACACAAAATAATGTAATACTAGTAACTTCACCTGAAGAGAAATTTATTGGCTAAATATATCAACACCAGTACCTTGCAAAGAAAGTAGTTGGTTTTTGGGTTTTTTTTACTTACAGGGTATCCAGTGAAACAATTTTCACTGATATAAAGTAAGCAGAGTTCCATTAACTTTAGTGGAGTTTGATCAAAATAGATCATGAACAGTGTGGATTTTTCAGTCTTTCATAGCAGCTTCATTTTTCAGTCTTTAACATTAGCTTGGGAGTTAATTTCCAACATATCAGCATCTTTCAAAGGATGAGAAAGACAAGTATGTATTTGGGGGAAAGTTACAGGAAGAAGACAAAAAACATTTTAGTATTACTATTGCTTTCTTTGTGGTCCAGACTCCTGTTTAATTCAGTGGTATAATAAATGCATAGTTCTTTCATGAAGAACTAGCAGAACAGTAGATAAAAGTAATGGATCTATCAACATCAAAGTTCTCCTATTTGAAAATTGTGGTTCAAACTGTAATGGAGAAATGGAGATAGAACAAAGTATTGGAGTGTTTACACTGTCTATTTTACTGATGTACAGTTATATTTTAATGGGCTTGTTGCACTTAGGGTATTATTTACAGGCACTGTATTTTTAAGTAAAACAAGGTTATTTAAAGTATGACTGGCTAGTCTGCAGGATGTATAGAGATACAAATAAAATTAAGTAAATGCTACTTGGCTTTTTTTGTCTTCTCATGTTAATGCAGAGTTGATTTGTTACTTACTCTTTCTCAAAAACATTCACTTTATCTTAGCAGATAATTAAAAGTATATCTGCTAAGTTTTCTTTGTTGGAGGAAACAACAATAAGTATCTTTTATAAAGTGCTTCTAAGTCACAAAGTTGCACAACAATTTTATGGAGACTCCAACAATAATTACTAACTAGAAAGCTACAAAACTACTTGCTGTTATGTTGCTGCCTCTTTTTAAAGCATAAGGAAACTAACTGCACACACCATATCGTATTGGAACAAAGGAACACAGAGCAAACACAGAGATTTCTCTACATGCGATGGATCCAGTACATTTTGGATACTATCTGTGTTTGGAGACTGCATCCTCTGGTGTTGAAGACAAACCACAGTTCATCTGTGGGTTATCACAAACACACCATACGGGGTGGTTTCATCAAGACAAGGTTTCAGATAACAGAAGTCTAAGAGGCAGTGAGATATGACTGTAGCAATTGCATAATCCTCCAGAAACTACACATTACAATTTACAACAGTCCCAGTTTCCAAGTATGTTTCTGATGTGGGATTAAAAGTCATGCCAGAAACCGATTAATTCACCAGACTGTTAGAATCTACTATAACAAGGGCAAATTTACTATAACAGGAAATTTTTAAGAATTTCCAAGAAACAAAGGAATGACAGAGGAAGACTTCAGGCATCATCTAAGAAATAGTAGTTTGATACCATAAAATTTGAAAGAAACTAATAAACATTCTGGGTACTTTCAGAGTCTTGTTTGTAGGTAGGTGTATCTCATCTCATTATCTTTGGGTCTCTTTCTGTTTTGGCCCAAGTGAAGTTTGGCAGAGTATGATAGTTTTCTAAATTTCTATCCAATTCTTGGCTCTCTGCTAAATAATTTTTCTTTTTCTGAATGTTGTCTATTTAATTGCTTTATCTTGATAAAAGCTTTTATTTTGTCTCTTTGTTTACAGGATTTGTTTGGTGCTAGTTAGTGCATCCTAAGATGTTCTCTGTACCACCCTATTTCAAACAGCCATATCTTATTCATCCTCTTTCAGGATTGCAATATTGTCTAGTTTCTAAATTAAAATAACAAAAAACACAAAATAAACAAAAGAAAAAACCAACTCACAGAAATAATTAAAAATAAACAAACAAAAATCCACCACCAAAACAAAGCAAATCAGGACTCTTTTTTGCCTGCTCTTATGCAGCTCAGTTATATGGGCGAAATATAGGCAGTATTTAAGCATTGAAACTCCAATAACATTTAGGCCATTACAGAAATTTTGAAATAACTAACATTTAGTAGGATAAATATTAATACAAATTAAAACAAATATTTGGCTTTTTTTTTGTTTTGTTTGTTCCCATAGTAAAGTTTTTCATTGTACTGACTAGGTGTAAAAAGCTATCCCAGTCATAGTGGTTCCACTTACCTAAACCAAAATAAGTTTTCAGTTTACAGTGTTTAATGGCTGTAATGTTGTTGCCAGTGAATCAGGATTTGAACAGCCTCATGTCTGATGCGCAGTGCGAGTCCTAACTCTGATGTGCTCACGCTCAGGGCACCGCAGTGACCGCTCGGACACTGGTGGTGCCCTGGCCCTGCAGTACCTGTTTGCAGCTGGTTCTGTCCCCTTTCATGAGCACTGTTATCTTTTCTAGTTAGGGCAGAAGCCACATTTATTAGAAGACTGGTTTTCAATTACCTTCCAAATACTGCCATGGATTGAAAACATGGATTAGCTAGACAAATGATTCAAAGCTAATTAGTTAAAAATAGATTCTCTTTTCCCAAATACTCTTTTAGACCCCTTCAGCTATTTAGCACTTTATAATGAGCAGAATTACAATAGAGGGATACCTTTTAAATACATTTTCTCCTTAAAAATCAATAAAGACCTTTTAAAAAATCCAATAGTCAACACCCATGACTTATGCAGGTGACTAATTCAATACAATCAACATATCAAGTGATTTAATTCTACAAGTGAACACAAATTGTCGCTGTTTACTAGAGCACTTCTATTAAAAGTTCATCCATGAAAATTACAGACTGTCATTATAATTTTTATTTTTGCTTATGTAAACCTCTTAGAGAATGATTTCTGCTTTTACTAGAACTGTTAGAATACAAATTGCTCTTGAAAACAAAATAAATCATTCCCAAAGTAAATCCTTAGCAGAATCATAAATTTCAGTTGATACAGCAGCATGGTTACGAGACCATCAGCTGTGTAACAAGATACATACACAACTGGTTTGCAAGCCGAGCAATGCTGTAGAAAGTTAGCAAGCAATGATCCATTAAATGGACCCCCCCATATGTGATTTCAAGCCTGGGTTAGGAGCAACGCTATAACCCAGGCTTGATTCAATTACCCAGTCATTAAGAAAACAACAGAATTAAAACAGAAAACATCACTGCTGTGGGGAAGCAAAGGCAGGATATCTCAGAGAAGCAGTATTTGAACTTGAATTCAGATTTTTGAGAGTGGTTTGAGGTAGCCTAAACCTGGTGTGTTGCATGCATGTCATCAGCGGCAGTCAGAAGGGATGACAGAAGCTATGAGCATGCAGTGATGGTCCAGTCCCAGCAAGGTCTCTCAGTTTCACTTTTGCATGAGAGTGCTGTGGAGCCAATCTTTAATTCTGAGCACTGAAATCAAGTGGTGGGGTGTTTTGGGAAGGGAGGGCTTACATTTTTAGTAGAAACTAATTACTTGGCATAAGCAAATATTTTGGTTCTTGTTTCTAGTAAAACCGTGGGGACAGAAACTATTGCTTTCAAGTTGCAGTGAGTGCATCTCTCACCGAAACAAAGCTTTTTTTCCCCACCCAAGGAAAAGGTTCTGCAATCTGCAAGGTAATTAAGCCTTGTGGGTTTTTGTAGTGTAGAGTTTGATTTTTCTAAACACTTAGGTTTATTAAATGCAATACATCACTATGCCTTATTATTTTACATACAGAACATCTGATTATTGTTGGAATAACTCAAGGTTTTTCAATTCTTTTCTTTATCCTTTGTTAATGCATGATTTATAGTTGATGACCTTTAAGGTTCTCTTAATAAAGTTATAACACACTATGCCGAAATGAAAGGAGAATCAAAGTTTCCACATAATTAAAGGAAGGGGTTTTTTGTGTAAGTTTTACAAAGATGGCTCACTTTTTGAAGGAATAATGAGCTTAAATGTCCAGGAAATACAGCTTTTTTTTTGCTGCCTAATCGTATTTAGTTTTCTTCTAGAAAGTGTCTGAAAAATACCCCAAGATGGCAATGAGATTACAGTTTTTAAATTGTCATGAAGATGGATTAGATTTGTTGTACCATTCACTATTCTCATTACAATTATCTTCACAAGAATGAATTCATAATATGTCATTTCCTATTCATTTACAGGCATTGTCACTGTAGAACGTGAAATGAGTATTGAAGTGCCTCCCACCCCCCCACCCCCCAACATGCCAGTGCTGTAAATAAGACCATTTTGGCCTTTTCAGAGCTCAGTTATTTAATACATTGGTCAGTCCCATTCCCTGTTCACTTGCAATTGGTTGGTTGTCCTGTTGGGAAACCTTGGCCTTTATTTGAGATACTGAGCTTACAATAGGCCTAGAGTGGAATTAGGATGTTGGGTTGGTGGGCCACGTGTTAAATAAAGTCTTTATCAAGGTATGTGCTCCTGTTGGTTTATGTAGTTGACAATACTAAACAAGAGACAGAGTGCCAGGCCAAAAAGGAGAGAGACTCAAAAATAACTTGCCAGAAATAACTTTGGAATATGGCAAATTCCTGTAAAAAACCCATGTTGACACCTCAAAAAAAATCAGTCACATTCACCTTACAAAACTAACAAGACCATAAAAAACAGTCAAAATAGTGTAAAGAACAGCTACCACATAAAAAATTATGTTCATCTACTGTTTTAGATTTTGGTGACTGTTAACCACACGAATTAATTCATTCTCAATAACAAACATGAGATATTAACACAAACTAGTACCTTTTCTTTATCTTTTATCTTCCTCTTTCTTCCTGAATGAAGTAAAGCCACATGTTACCATCTATAATGTTAGCAATAAACCAGCTTAGCCAGGTATACTGAAAGGTGTTATAGGCCATCACTCCTCTTCTTTCCTTGGTGTCTCTTTTTCTGTGGCCTGGCATCTACTAATAATTCACAATAAGAAGACTGGCCAGCAGGGAGAGGGCTCTAGTAGGTTAATCAGCATTGGTTCCTCTGCATTTGGGAAATAAATATTAAAACTACCATTTTTAAGATATTGTGATATAATAACTGAATAAATGCCAAACACTCTCTAATGCTTAGCCAAAATTTGCAAAAGTAATAGAATAATTTGGTGTTTTACCTGGACTGGGAAGTTTTAAAGAATTAATTGGTTCACAGTTGCTAAAATTCTCACTTAACACTTCTAAACTTGGGCATCTTACCTTTTTTACATCTATGTTACCTGTATAAATCCTTGGGTCTATTATGACTATTTCAATATTTTTTGTTTCAAAAGATGAAAATAAAGTATCAAAACCATAAAAACAGGGTTAGAATAAAGGTGCTCTTGCTATTGGTGATGCTTCAGAAATTGAAGGTTTAAGCTACTGACCAGTGAAAGAGGCAAAAAGCTAAGGACAGAGTTGCATGAGATACATATTGGTGAGAATCTTGACAAGTTTTGGTCTGTAAAGAAGCTCTTTCAGCAGAGCAATACTCATTCACCTAAGCAGGACTAAGAAAACCATCAGTAGATTTGTGCAAATTGTAGTATGCACCAAAGGCCTTTGAGAGTGAATATGTGGAAATATGAATGCTAAAAGGAATGGTAAAATCATTAAAAAGAATTTAATGAAATACAGTTTTATACATGAAAACATGTTGGAAAATGAGGCAAATTAATTGAAAATTTTGAATTTGATAGGAAATTAAAATTCTACCAAGTATAAATGACTGGTCACTTTTCTTTCTCTAAAGTCAGACTTGCTTGCCTTGGTCCCAGGATTGTGTTGCTTTAGAAAAACAATATTTATCTCTGTAACAAACCAAATAGAGACAATTTTGGGAGACATGTTTTGAAGAGCTCTGTTGTTATTTTAGTCTTCTTAACAAGTAAGTATTAATTTGTGAAGAGTATATGTGACTTATGTGACTTGTGGTGGTGTACATACATGTACATACATGTACACACATACATGTTGTATGTGACATGAGCAGACATGTATAATGTCTGCTCAACTAACCTCTATTTTTGGGTGTAAAACTTGAAAGTATTAATGGAAATTGAATAATCTGAGCAGAAAAATATGAATTTTCTGGGTTACTGAATCTTCTCTCAACTTCTTTTGTTTCATCTGTGTAAAAGCATTTGAAATAAAGAGCAAAATGTCTCCAGATCAACCTATCTAATATCAAAATACAGAAAATATGTCCCAAATCTTTTTTGATAGTTTGGAAATGAGTCTCAGTAAAAGACATTTTGGATACTTTCTGTGTCTTCAGGAACTATGTTATTTTTTATATTTTTCAGTTTTCACAATTAATTCAGGCTGCTGCAGGGTTTACATTTCTGAAATTTCCTCCATACCTTCAGCAAAGGACTTTTTTGCTCCTGCTCCATTTGACTTAGGGTTTTTTTTGCTTTTCCTTTTGTTCTTCAGGAATTTAGGACAAATTGCTGGAATGTACCCTGGCTGCAGGAAACATGTAGAAACATAAAGTGCCAGTCTTCAATTTGCATTTCTAAAAACATTTTTCTTGCCACACTCTTTTCTTTCTTACTTGAAATCGCTTTTTATGTATTTATACATTAAAACTCTTATTCTCAGGTTCACTCTGGCCAAGTCCTATCTGCCAAAGGAGGAATTCAAAGGAGGATTTCAAGAGTAGCAGATATCCTGGCTCCTTTATAGGAGTTTAATGCTTTTGAAGCAAGGAAGTTCTTTAAACTATGCAGTTTTCAAGCACTTAATATACTTCAATATGAAGTGAATTAAGTTGACCTGTCTTTCTGTATCCTTGGATCACATTTATTGAAGCAACCTTGTAACACCTGGCAAGCTGATGCTATTCTGTACAATGGATAAAATATTTAGGTTCTAGTTCCCCTCTTCCTCCAGGTGATTTCAAAACAACCCTTTGGTTATGTTCTAATTTCTCTTCCATTTCTTTTACTGAATTCTGGTGCTTTTTTTTTTTTTTTCCCCTGGAAACTGATTTTCAGAGGGAGGTGGGTGGAAATATATAAAAAACCCCCACCAAACAACAAACAAAACCAGATTGTTTAGTGAGTTTCCATTTCATTTTAGTACAGAAGCAGTTAGTTTTGGTCTAGAAGATGTTGATCTAGTTTAAACAAGCCACTCTTAATAACTAACTTTGTAGAGCAATGAAAAACTCACTGAATTAAGTGTTAGTGTTTACAATTACCCTGACTGTTGGGTGGCAATAAAAGTCTCTGTGGCAAAAGCAACAAGTGAGCTGATTTTTAAGGCACTCTACAGAGAATAAATAAATGCTCAAAGTTTGGCTTCTCAATCTGTCATGCAAAATAGTCTTGTTTTTCAAAAGCAGGGAGAAATAATTAACTTCAGATACATTTCCTCCTATTGACCGGTACTTTTATAAGTGAGAAGCTGATACAAAATGTCTCCTGAGTGTATGACATTTCTTAACTTCCCTGCAAGTAGGGCCCTAGTCTTGCAAATGGTTATGGCCCACACTTTCCACAATTTTTATTTTCATACTTTCTGTCTTGAAAAGACATTTTCAAGAGGTTCATTTCTGCTGGCAATGGAGGCAGGGTCTATGAAGAAGGAGCTTAAGGAAAGATGCAGAAGTTGACATATTTGGATACTTTTCTCTCCTAGTCAATGTTCTCAGTAGTTTTGTTACATCAACACCAAAACTTAGGAGTTTGAGTTGAAAGGTTCCTTTAAAGATAATGTAATCCAGCCCCCCAGAGTCACATGCCAAACACCCAAAGTCACCGTGTCATATCCAAGTGTACAGTAGAGGGCTGAAGAGGACTTTCTTGAGGCTGATCACTTATTATGACATACTGTGTTATAACTTGCCTTTTACTGTGTCATTTAACAATTTCTAGAAGTATTTTCCAACTCAGGATATTCTATGATTCTATTTTCTTACATGAATTATTCTACTTTTATTGGTATGCAAGGCCTAATAATTAATTGTCCTAAAGAAATTAATTCCTCACTGATATGTCGTTGTTTTCTGCCTTTGCTTTAGAACAAAGTTGATGTGCTGTAAATCATTCTCAGCCTGCATTTTGCTTGCACCCTTAATTACAGCTATTTGAGGACCAGTATCTCTGTTGCAGGGAAAAAAACCAAAACAAGAGAAAGCTAAAAACTCCCAGTTTACACAAGTATAAATTAGACTAAAGAAGAAACATTTCACATAGTTTAGGCTCAGCCATCTAATTTGTAAATGTTGGTTGTAAATTACCTAATTAGATGGCTTTCACTTCAAATGATGCACCGAGTTCACTGTGCAGAAATGGCACACATGGGCTAGCTCCCTGGGCTGTTGGTTAAATTGCTGATGTCAAGGTTTAACCGGTCCTTCGGGCTTCTTTGGATACAGAATATGAATCAATCCTATTGGAGTAACAAATCTCAGAGATAAAAATGCCTTACAGATGAATAGATCAGTTAAGAATATTTCTAGGAGATCAAAATTAACACACCCTGGGGTTGATAAAGTGAGACCTTGCTTTTGCCTTCCAAGAATTATATATGGCCTCCGTTGTGTAACTATAACCGTGGCAAATTCAAATGAAATTCAAAATTCTTTCTTGCAGGCTTGAAGTATAGGAGAACTCCAGAGAAGAAACTAAAAAACCTTTTACTCCAAATGTTTGCTCCTGGAGTTCCAAGAGTGCAGAAGTTAATTTTGGTGGCAGAACTATTGTGTTTAGTTACAATGGAGACGGTGCATTATCCAGGCCTATATCCTGTAGTTATGCAAAAGTCTTGTGTTGGTGTCCCAGAGGAAATAGTTTCCTATTTATCCTGCTTATCACTATGTACTTAAAGCATTATCCTAAACCAAGTTGGTACCCCTTGTAATCCAATTGGCCGTGATCTTCTGTAGCCTTGAAAGGAAGGAGTGTATATTGACACTTCAGATTATTCTGTGTTCCTCTATTAAAAGTCAGAGGGAGGGATCCTTCATTTTTTGTTGAGCAATGAGATTAGTATCCTGTCCCTGGTTCCAAAGTCATGGTTCAGCAGTAGAAAATTCTCCATGCTTCTCCTACACCTGTTATCCTTCTGTTACAGTTTTATGAGAAGGATGACTCAAAAGCTGGAGCAGAGATGAACTTTCAAGGCTGTGAATTCAAATGTGGTCAATAAAAAATGTAACTGAAGTGATTGTGCACTCCTTCAAGAAACTTATGCCTCAGAATGGATGAAGTGAGATTACTGATGGATGGGACAAACTATTAATTCTAGAAACAACAGGGACATGATGACTGTCAGGCACCCGAGTGTTGTTTAGTATAAACAGTGTTTGTTACCTACATGGAAATCTACTGACCCACACCTTGTTAGCATTTGAAAAAGAACACTTCGTTACATGAAGGATTGCTAAAATAGTAAAACAATTTATTTTATAGAATGACATGTAAAAAATGGGGAAACAAAAGAAGCCAACCAGATTTGGTTTACAACAGGCCATGGAAGAGGAGAAATACAGATGAATCTGAAATATATTAAACACCTCCAAGGAAGAAATTTCACCTTGATAGCAACATTAGAGAAACTACCTTAAATGATACTGTGTGTAGCAAGAGGCTTCTCAGCCATGTTGGAGATGCAGGCAGAGAGGTGATGGAGCAGAAGGAGACTTTTTAAGCAAGGAGGCAAGGTGTTTAGAAATGAAAGAATCATTGGATTTGTCAGAATAATTTTCTGTGAGTTTTAGTTGGCCTTCTCTACTCTTTAGGGCTTTCCATGAGTGGTTGTACTGCTGAGAGTGCTGCATTCTGACCACAATCCATGATGAAAGGGCAGAGGATAAAAATGAGGAGGTGAAAAACCACTGCCCTTATTCTGGAAGAGAATTCATTTCAGAAGTGACAGTTTTAGTATAAACAAAGATGCAGTAAGTTGGTTTTTTTCCCCTACTTAAACAGTGTTTCCCTCTTAAATGGTGACATATTTCTACCATTCAAAGAGTAAAGAGATACCTAACTGTGAAAAAACAAGTCATAGCTGCTGTCAGAGGCTTCTCCCTCAGATGCCTTCATATCAAGTACATTCAACACTCCAGAGCATGACGCAGCCTGAACCTCTGATGTGCATCCAACTGCACTGGAGTGGAAAGGCCTTGTGCTGGAAAGGGAATCTGGGGCTGTGCTTCACATGTGCTCTTTGGTCCATGCCTTTGAGAAAGGATGACCTGAGAATATACACTCACAAACCCATGGTGTCTATGTGCACTATTTAAACAGATATTGCAGATTTTAATGTCAGATTAACATTTCGATATCCCTGCTTGAACTGCTATTTAAGTGTGAAATAAAAAAAAAAAAAAAGAAAAAAGGAAACCATAAACAGAAAACATTTAGTAAACTGGAATGTTTAAAATAGCAAAGACTTGAAAAAAATAGTAAAAAATACTTTGTTCATGTTCTTAGTAACGTTTGTTGCAACAAAAGGCAGATTTCCAGTGCCTCACTTGAAGATCATCCCTTTGGTCTAATGTGCTTCCCCATACATAGAGTTGATGATAGTCAGAGAAAACTGGGATTTTCTTTGCCTCCTCTGAATTTCTCTCTCCCACCCCCATTGCCCTTTCAGGCATAGGCTTGGACACACCAGAGGCATTTTCAAGACAACCTTGTCTGACTCAAATAATTTTTCTTGACACCTTCTTTTCCTCCCAGCTTTTGTTGCAGAAAACCACAACTTGCTAGGCAAGTAATATGGAAATTACAGCTGGAATATTTCAAAATTTTGATGAAAGCTCATTTCATGCGTTTTCCTGATTTCAGCTTGGCAGTTTAGAAAAACATTTCTCCTTAGAGAATCTCTACTGCTGTTCAGCACTGTCACTGCTAAATGGGACCAGACTCTTCACTGGTCTGTGAAAACTGAGCAGGGCAGCCCTTGTTCCAACTGTGGATATACCTCCATAATCCACAGTAGGCAGTGGGATAAAAATGTCTAAGTTAACATGGAATGGGCACATTCATTTACATGGTGTGATAAAACGCTGTTGGGTCTGTAATGTGTGCCTGTTTTACACTATGCCTGCACCAAAAGCCTGTTTGAAAAGGAGGTAAGGACAGAAACTTCATTTACAGGAAGGTTTTCAGATATTTCTATATGAACATGAATCTGTGCCTGAGTTAAATATCGCACAGATACACTTTCAGTTTGCTGAACACTTTAGGAAGAAAATAAATGATGATGTTCTTGAGGTGATAGGATTAAATTGTGGACACACATGAATTGAGACAAACATTCCCAATGCTGTTTCATAGTCAGCTTTGTGAAGGTGTGCGGCAGAACTTGAGACTGGAAAAATACTGGATTGGATATTTAGGATTTTGGAGATATTTGATATATTTCATTTTGACTCGTAGCTCTGCCACACTAAGAAACCAAGTTCACATCTACTGTTATGAAAAATCAGTATGTTTTGTAAGATTTTAATATCCCCTAAATGTATACTTGAAGCTAAAAAAGATTCTTTTTCTAGGGGAAGACAAGTTAACAATAGTTGAAAATTTCTGTATTGCTGACAGTAGACTAAAAAAGTAAGTTGAAAGAAAAAGTCTTTGGGCAGTTTTTTAGTCTTGATTCTTTTGCTAGGAGCCGAACATGAACTCCCAGGCTTAGAAAAGCAAAATAAACAAAAAAACTTCCAAACAGTTTCAAGTTCTGTCCTAAATCTTTGTCTTATAAATCAGTAGGTTTTCAAATGAGATTTTTTATTGAAAATACTTTTTCCTTCTGTAGGACCACAGCAGTGGATAGGGCTTATAAACACTTCCTACACAGAACAGTTCCCTCTGGGCTGCTGGTGCCTCAGATGGCTGATCTGGTTTGCACTGTGAGTTTCTGACACACAAATGGCACCTTAAAGGCATCTGGTAGCGTGCAGAGCACTATTTTGTTTACCTTTTTCTTACCTTCCTAGCACCAGGCTGCGAGGCCAGCACTCCCTCACTGGTGCAACAGCTGCTGGGATTCCTCAGGCAGACCCTGGAAGTCCATGTGGATCATTATCTATAAAAAAGCAGTATGACTTTGTGGGGTTTTTATCCTACTCCTGCACAAAAGTGGATCTGGGACCTGGTCTGATGCAGCTTTCTTGCCGAATACTCTTTGTGATTTCCCACCTTGAAAAGCTTGTTTTGGTAGAAGCTCAGCTAAGAACTGCTGTGGTACTTAATGCAGTCTGATAGAGCAGCGGGGATATATCAGTGATTAAAATCACGGATCTTAATTTTAAGAGGAGGAAGAAAGTTCTTGAACTTTATTGGAAATCTTTTCCTCCTTATTACCCAAACCACTTGGGATAGCCTATTACCTTAAAAACCCCTCAATTTAGATTGCTGCTAGACCCCTTTTAAAGCCTTCTAACATTGCAGCAGGGAGGTGGAGAGCTAATGTGTTATCTGTTCTAATGAATATGAAAATGTATGAAATTATGGAAAAAATAAAAATGGAGGGCTCCCTGATTTGCAGGGAAGGATCTATTTCTGCTAATTATACAATCTCTTCCAGAACATGAATGTTTTACTTTAAGGCATTTTTGTGAGAAATAAAGCTGAAAGTTCTGTGGTAATAGTGGTAGGTTTCTACCCACAGTGTGTGGGCTTTCCTATATTTTTCCCTTAATAAATATAATATTTAATCAGGTTAATGGCTGATTTGTTTTATATCATTGAACTAGTCACTTCACAGTTTATTAAATTCAGAATATTTTAAACACTTTAGGGAATTTTAGAAATTCTTCCAGTCTTCCAGGATTTTTCAAGGAACGACATCTACCTAAATGACAAATAGTGATAAATAAGAGAATTAGACCCACTAGGCTTCAAGAACCCTCTTTATTAGTTGTTACTTACCTATCAGTGAACTGCTGCAGAAGAGAGGTCATGATTATGTTAATCTGCTATCAAATTATGTCATTTATTTTTGTCATAATTTTCTATGTAAAAAGCCATTGTAATAAAAACAAATACTCCATTTGGGCAGAATTTTTTACAGCTTTGTTTAATCTCTTTATCACGGTCTGTTGATGCATCTTACAAAGCAAGGCACAGAATACCAAAGAAAATGCTAAATTAGAATCTTTTAATAACTAAATTTTTAAAACTATTGAATTAAACATGGCAACAATTCTTTGCTGGTTGAATTAATGTTCGTTCGTGCAGAAAATTTTGAATGTAACATTATTTAAGCAATTTAAAAGTGAATTAAAGATTCATCCATTGTATCAGGTATCTGACTTCAGGCTAACGTTTTAATCTCAATCATTGTTACAGTGTTTGCCATTCAAAAACTCTGAGAGATAAAGATGAAGGTTAATTCATGCAGAACCAAGACTCAGTTCCTTGTTGATAAGTGTGGTTGGCTATCAGCGAACTGCAAAATATGCTAATAGAGTTATTGTTTACTTTAAAATATTAGGCCAGTTATTCTTGCTTGAATAATTGTTTTCAGGGTTTGCATTTCAGATTTATTTTTGGGTTTATATTGTTTTCATAGCTGCTACACTGACCACAGAAGGACTGCATTTTCCCCCTATTGTAAGCATACCCAGAGGTTTTATCAGCAACTTTTGCAAATATTTTTGCAACGGTAGATTGACAAACTTTTCTGTGGGGACTTGGTTTAAAAAACAATAGCTGTCACTCTTTAGCATTTTTCAATTTGCTAAGTTATTGCCCTTCTCTGACATCTCTTCATCAGAAGACCTGATTCATCTCCAGGTTAAACAAGCGCAATTTCTTCATCTAAGCTACTCTTGAATTTTAACTAGGAACAGTGAGCTCATAATCAGATTCGTTAAATAATGTACAGACATGCTGAATCATACTGAGAAATACTCTTAATGGGATTCTGACTTGGCCAAAACCACTTTTCTTTTTGGAATAGACAAGCAAAGGTTGCCCATAACACAACCAGAGCCTTCACCATACATTAAATATGAGAGGAGTCTGTGATTGGGATATATGTGCAAAATAGAATGATAGAATATTCAGTATATAACTGCACCAGCTGAAGTCCCTCAGCCACAGAGTGTGTTTCAACAGGCTGGAAGCAGAGGGCAAGAAACTGCTTCTGCCCCAGGGAGTGCTTTTCTTAGTGACTGAGATCAGGTGCTGTTTGTAACACAAAGGTTAATTTTACATTGAAAACATTAATTCTGTAGCTGTGGACACTTATGAAGTCAGACAGTGAAGCTATTTTTTTTTATCTCAGCAATATTTCATAGCAGGTGTTCATTTCTCCCAGGTTTACACTTATTTCAATGCCTTTTCTAAATAAAGCAGTGCACTTTATATGTAGCAAATAAATAGCATTGGTATAAGTTATACACTTTAAAATGAAACCCCACCACATATTTGTGATAGTCTTCTTTCCCTTGCCTGATGCAGAAGTGAAATATTCTTTCCCTTATGCAAACACTGGCAAGCCTGTTTCTCTCCTATTCTTCTGTAATTATCAACAGAAAATAACTGGCTGTCCAAAGAACTAAATGTAATGACTGTAGTTCTGCTTACTCTGAGCAGATGACCAGGTTAGGAAGCCAATCACTCATTCCCTTTAGTACAGCTACAGGTACATTTCATTGTATAATTGCATATTATACACAGTTAGGTATTTTCACCATGTTTTGTTGGATTCTGAACTGTCACATGCCGATTATAAGAGTCCAGGTGTAGCAATCAGGACCTTTAGGTTTCTTCATGAGGGAGAACAAGCAAGGGTTATGTATTAATCCACAGTACAGGAAAAAAGCCGGATAGATAACAGTGAAATCAGATAATGCTGATATTTCTGAGCAGAAAAACCAATCTACAGAACTGAAAACTTCTTCAATTGAACTAATGAAGTCAGGCTGTATTAAGATGTGCAGTAACCATAAAAATACCCCAACCAACATTTGATTATTATATGGTTATAAATATGCAAAAAACCTTTCTTCAATTTTTTAGTAACGAAAGATTTATTAGAAACTAGTTGAATTTCAGTGGGTGGGGAATTACATGGATCAGAAGCTACAGGGATGATTGATCATTATCAGTAATTACATGGTCTCACTAAACACTTTCAGATTCCTAGTGTTGCTGTTTCTTGTATCCAAGTGATTTTATTTTAATCTCTGTGAACATAAAAGGGAACAAATCTGAAAAATAATAAAAGAACAAAAACCCAGAATCTTCCTACAAAGGCCCAAGGTTTAACTTTTTGTAATGTTTGGCTACAGTTATAGAACACCTTTAATTACTGATTGCTCATAGTACATAGAACTGGCAAGAAAAAAAGGTCATTGAAGTTTTCCTACTCTCTCCTGAGGGCTTCTCTATAATAGTCCTAACTTACAGCGGGGAATGTAAGCAGTGCTTCTTAATATTTACTGTTCTGATCTTATTCAAAATGAGTTCTGTATGCCTTTTGCATGCCTGAAAGTAGACTTACAAATGAAGATGCCGTGTCCTCTCTTTTCAGCAGTGGAGAGTCCATGTTACAATCTCTTCCCGGAGCCTGAGGGTGAGCATCACCTTTGCAGTAAAACCTTTTCCTTCTCCCACATGCCACATGAACCCTGAGTTAAGAGTATGGGAGACGAATGTGCAGCTACTAAAAACAGAGCAAGGTGTGCCATTCATATGTGGAATAGCACAGGCAGTCTCCATCAGTGTTCAGAACACAGCTCTTTGGAAAGCTTCTGGTCCAAAGAGACAGAAACCCCCAGCAGCAGGACTGGGAACTCACCTGGAAGTGAATGGCAGCTCAGGGGGATTTTTGTGTTGTCATCTAATGAGACAGTCTAAATATTTTAGAGGTACCTAAAAATGTGGTTTGACAATGGCAGCAATAAAAGTGATGCCTGTTTGGAATAGCTACTTAAAACATAAAATACGTCTAATATAGAAACTAAGTGGAATTTTTTCTTTTGTCAACCTGGAAAAATCTAGTAAAATAATAACGTGCACGGGAGTTAGGAACCAGCACATGGACATACAATGTGAAGACACTATGCAAATAGCTGTCTTGCCATTGAACTCAAATGTAATTGCATAAATATGTTCAAATGACACAGAAATTATTAAATTAAAAAAAAAAAAAACAAACCAAAAACCAAAAAACAAACAAACCAAAAAACAACCCCAAACTTGGAAATTAAGAAGATTTAAAACTAAACTGGTTTAAGATGAAACCGTTATTAAAGTGGAAGGAAAGAAGGAAGGGGGATGTAGGAAGGGAGGACTAGGTTCACTGAATATCTGGAGAAGAGATGATGTTGGCCTGCCAACATTGTCTAATCAAGTTCATACCATAAATTACATTTTTTTAGGTGAACTAGTGTGGAATGCTAATGGGTTCATATCTCAGAGTGTCTTACAACAACTCATACATTAGGTGCTCACCACATCTGCATTGAATTGTATTCTTTTTGAATCTCTCCACCTCTACCCTGCTGAACAATATTTACTACTATCATAGGCCTTTAGAAGTTAAGATGTATTTCAAAACAGAATGATTAGTTGGTCTTGGATTTTGGATGGGATTTTTTATTTGTTTAAAAAAACAGAAGAGTGTCTGTTATCAGACTTTCCAGGGTTATCTACAAGGGCTTACTTTCCTATCAATTTGAATCTTAGGCCTCTACCATGAATTTAAACTGGTTCTTAAAGAAGATTAAATTCATTTTTATTGCAAATATGGCTCTTTTCCAGCACCTTTGGGAGAAGAAAGGCAGATGAAAAAGAGAACACGATGTGAGCACTGAAAAGACGAGAGGCGCACAAAAAATGTGAACTGCTGAATTTACTGTCTAGCTCTAATGAGGTATTGCTTAACAATTAAGTTAAATTATGCAGCTGTTTCCTAGTATATTGTGCTAATGCATCTGAGAAATTATAATTTTCTGATTGGAGAACGTTATGTGGAGGAAACTGTAGTGTTCCCCATTCCTGCAACAGTTCATTTGATGATTAAAAAAGGAAGCCAGTATTTTTGCAGCTGTCAGGAATAGGCAATAAAGGATGACAATCTAAGGGGGGCCTGTTAGTCACTGACACAATAAAATAATCCCAAACAAAAAAGCTGCAGAAGGAAAAAAGCTTTAAAGGGTAGCAATGACACTCAGCCACAGCTTATGGGTTTCTGTGGTGAAGTGACTCTGTGGCCCATGACTAGCAGGAACAGGTTTGCAGGTCTCAAAGACAAGTGCTGTCACGTGGGGTACTTCAAAGACGAGTGCTCAGAAATTTCAAGGAGCTGTTAAACCAACACTTTAAAGCAAAAATTGCACGTACATCAGGGATATGCATCGGGTTTAACAAAAAGCAAAAAAACCCAAACAAACAAACAAAAAAGTAAAAACCCAAACCCCAACTTCGCTAACCAGTAAGTCTTAAAAACCTTTAAATTTTAAAAAATAAATCTGCTTGCAGGAGGATTAAGTAAAAATAGAAGGTTTGCAAAAATAAATGATATTGAAAATATAAAACAAAGGAAGTACACTGGCGCTCCCAATTTTGCATGTGGAATGTGCTCATGGGAAAAATGGCTACATAAAGCAGAGAAGAAATTAGGTATGTTAATTGGAGCAGGTGGCCTATTTTATATTATTTAATTTTTGACCAGCTTGAGTTTTTGAGACTATTTAAAATTCCAGCCTAACAAATTCATAAATAAATCTGTATTACCCATTGTTTAAACTTATTTATGCAAAAAAAAAAATCACAAACCCAAAAATGCTAGATGAAAACACATAATAGCTTTTCAGTAAAAATGAAAGCTTTTCAATTAGCTTTCCATACTTCATATCATCCTTTTATTCTGATCAGTTGTTTTGTATGATTCTTTTGTTTTAGTCAGCATTTCCTTTTAAAAAAAGGTTGAATTGGGGGAAAATATATTTTTATTTCACATTTTATGAGTCTGAATAACACAAAATGAGGTTGTGCCATGCTTCATGACCATGAATATTTAAACATTTTCTATAAATACTTTTACTTACTTTTGTTTTAATCTTGTGAAAAAGCACTGCCTGGAAATGATAATGAGGAAGCCTAAGAAAATACCATTTTGAATAATTCTTGCTTTTGCTTTTACCAGTTTTTCCATAAAGACAAAACAGATCTGGCCTTTTAATTTCTTTGAGTGATCTAATTCTTTATGCTACTTCTGTACTTGTTTTTTTATATTGGGTTACAGTATTATTCATCTGGAAAAGTCTATGATCAAGTGAGCTTCAAGATTTTCTTCAGTCTTGTCCACTATTTATCTAAGCTGAAGTTCCCCTAAGCAGAGGCAAAGACTCTGATGAAACAAGTATTTCTGTTTCCTAATTTCTCATGGAATGATTACTGAGTTTTTACCCATAGGACAAAATAGTAATTACTTTTTTTTTTTTTGGAAAGGGTGAAAACTTGGGAAATCCAACAGAATAGTAAAATTATTTTTCAAAAACAAACTTGAAGAGAGTTAAAAAAATGTTGAAATCTTTAAAACAGAACCCAGGAGTCCACACTCCTTTATCTGGTTAATTGGGCAGCTGGGTTGCATCAGTTGATAATGTTCACTTCTGCTCACCCCCCTCCCCCTTGCTGTGTGGTGCTCCCTGATATCTGTTCTTGTCCCTTATGAAGCAATTGATGGATTTTGAGATGCTCAGCTCTCAGGGTTCATTTCTTCTACTTGTTTGATGTTTATGAGGGTGCAAAGGGCCACGGCTTTCTACCTTTCTGAGGCAAGAAATGAGTAACTTTTATGCAGTAATGGAGAAAAAAACACTGCTCTGAAGCCTTCAATGCACTTCCTTGGTGGAGGACCACAGGCCACTCTGAAGATTAACCCTTCTCCAGAGGTCTTCTTCTCCTGAAAGCTGAGGAGCAGTATGGTAGGTAGTGGACTGTAGATTTAACCTTGAGCACCGAAACTGTGACACAATGTAAATCATTCCTTTTGGATGCATCTGTTGACTTTGTAGGTTTTTTGAGCTGTCATTCATTTTGTGCACTTTTTCATGAGCACACAGGTTAGCTTTGTTCTTTTGTTCATGTCCACTTGTGCCTGCAGCACAGAGGGAAGAGGCTTGGGCTTTGCAAAGAGTGTGCACTAGGCAAACAGGGAAGAGCTGAGGGGGAATATACTAAATAAAGCCAGGTACAGTTGCTCTTGGGCCTAATATGTGGCATCTAACTGAAAAAAGATCAAGATGGTAAAAAAAACCCCACCACAGCTATTACTACAGGAGCAAACCAGGAAAACGTTAAATTAGTGTGCAATTCTGAAGTACCTTTTCTTGTCAATATTTTTTTTCTCTCTTCTATTAAACAGGGAAGTTGGACTTAATTTGGTGATAATATCCTAAGTATGGAGATGCCAAATTAGACAAGGAAGTAAACGCTCATCCATGCTGCTACAGCTCTTATGCTTCCAGTGAGAGCACGTTTTATGTGTTTGCTTCTGAGCAGCATTTAGACCCTTGCCTGTATGTTAAACTCTCCTGACTTTAGCTGCCTGTCTGCTATCAAAAACATCTTTTGTCTGTGAGGCTGTTGCCTCTGTGAGGCCAGGTCATTCAAATCACAGGTTTCAGTAAAATGAATAATTACATGAGGAGCACTTAAGTGGGACCAGAACAACACTGTTATCACTGCATTGCTATGTCCATAAATACAGTGGTAACAGTACGTGTATGACCATACATACCTGACATATGGTGTCTCCAGTATAAATGTACTTTTTTACTTAGATCTGGGAATAGATATAAATGTCTACTGCATGTTCATAACCAGTTTCTAAAAGTAACACAGTTTGTGTGTTGATATTATGAAAAGTATAAATAAAGGAAACTATTTATGTACTAAGTTCAATTCTGAGTCTTATAAATATTGTAATATTTTGCAAATTACTTGTGCTGTGGCCATATAACAACCACATATAATTTATGCTTCTAAAAATGGGAGGTTACCACAAAAATTGTCGCAGACTCTTAACTAGGGACATAAATATTCCGCTGTAATCCCTACAGTATGAAACCTTTCATTGCCTCTTCCCTGAAGGTATATTATTCAATTTTCATAGTTATAGCACAGTGATAAATTAGAGCTTAATGTTGTTGTGCCACTACGCTAACCCAAGACTTTTTATAAGCAACTGTCCAAATGGTAAAAATACATGAAGTAGTCACACTAGTGCACAGCACATTTTGTTTGTTTGTTTCCCAGGAGTGAGAAAATGTTTGACTCTTTCTTCTAGTAAATCACTGGGGGCAGGAGGGAGTGTATATTGACTCCTTTCTTTCCTGGATTACTGTGGCTGTTTCTCTTTTTCAATGAGACCAGTAAAAGTTTTTATACTTTTTGCAATTTACCAGCCTACATCATCTGAGTTTCTCAAGCAGTACTTGTGGAAATTACCTGTGCCTTAGGCTCTGGGGTTCTGTGCAGTTTTACAGTGAGCACAATGTTCTAAGGAAACTCACAGTACATAAGAGTTTTTTGACAGAGATTAGTGTATGAGTGATATTGTGCCATAATCTAGAAAACAAAGCCCTTGAAGCAGATTTCATTTGAAGTGAAGTAGGCAAAGTATCAACCCGAATAACGGTGATGTTAATAACAAAGATAAAATCAACATTAAAAAAAAAAAAAGATACTGTACCTGAAAGAGATATGTAGAAACAACAGACTTTCAGTACTTACCTGTATGTATAGAGGTAGACCAAATTTAGCTATTTTTTTGTGAAGGACTAATTAATTTTATTAGAGAGTAAGTAAATTCAGCTGCGAATCCTAGAGAATCTAATGACTTCCAGAGATTCAGAATGAATTCAGCAATAAAAGCTAATTAGAAGGGAAATGGATGCCTAAAATATCCCTGGTGTGCATAAAGAAAGAGTATAAAGACCATTAATTGAAATTAAAATTTAACAGTAGCCTAATGCTGCATGTCATAAAATTCCATCTGTTGTGCAGAGCCACTAAACAAAGATACATGGGGAATAGTTCATGGTGTCTCAGCTCTGTATTTTAATGTCAAACCACTCCACACAATGAGAACTCTGATGTTCAGAAGAGTCAGGTTAGGGCGTGATGATTCCTGTAGCTACTGAATTAGAGAGGAAACACTGAAAGTGATGCTGCACTGGTGAGACATTTTAGTTTTAATGAACTAGGTGGGGTTTCTTTCTGCTTGTTTTATCCTCACAAGTGTAGAACAGGCATCCATGCATTTTAGACATACAGGCTGTCCAAGCCTCTCTGAGAGATGTCTGTGTGGTGCAGGCACAGAAGCAGCAACAAAGTCAGCGTTCTTTCTTGAAGCATCTAATCTGAAATGCCATGGAAGTGTCTGTAGAGCACGTGTAAGGAAGTAAATGAGAGTTTTGAATAATTTATCCTGGAATGTCGGGGTTCTTATACTGTTCACAAAATATCTGGGAATGTCTTTTTTGTTGATTGGGTTTTAAAGGCTGATTAACAGTGATTGCTGTAACCAGTTTCAGTGCACACATCTCTGGCATCAATTCCCCTGGACCAGTTTTCAAAATGTGGACTGACCTATTGGTGGAAAGTAGTTATATGGTATTTGCATTTCCATATTAGATTATCACAACTGTAATAATCCCATTTTGATGACTAGAGACATGCAGCAACCAAAGAGTCTTGTTTGGTAAATGACATATGTATTGGTTTATTTCTAGAGGATTTATAATTATTGAGAAATTCCCAACACAATTTTATTTTCAGCTTTATGTGTTAGACTGGAAAAACAGCTTTACTAAAAGTGAATCTAACAAAGCATTGTATGATTCTTAGCACAACATGACTGTGGACTGTGATTGTTATCTGAGGCTAACTGCATGCTGAATAGGCCATAATGTCAAATTAGATGCTACTTGAGATTCATACGGTACATTTTCTGAGTGCCTACATGTGCATTAGTAATTCAGCACCTCCATTCTGGGCCATCTCTCAGTGCAGAGTTAACAGCTACACAGAACACATACAGGGAAAGAAAATAATGGGTTGCATGGAGAGTCACCATCATGTTGTGTGGACTGAGACACAAAAGTCCTTTAGACAAAAAAGTTATTTAAATAGAGATAAAAACAAAGATTGCTTACAACAGAAAATTCTGTGAGTTAGCAGGAAGGGGAAGAACTAGAACCAAAGATAAAAACAAATTCACATTCAGCAGTTTTAGGGATATTTAGCTGAAAGTCATTAACCCTTGGATGAAGCAGCAGCAAAATAAATGGGGATGACCTATTATTTTTACTCTAAGACCAAGGTTCACTGTCTTTTTGGACAGTCATTTTAATTATTAAGAGTATGCAAAATATAAATGTAAACAGGTTACTAACAAGGAGATTTGTAACCTTGATTTGCAAATTTGCCCAAAAGAAGAGCAAAGAGGTTTTTAGAGTAGAAAAAAACTATTACAGCTCTAACTATATGTATTTCTTGAGGGAGCCAATAGTAAATGCAATAGTGGTGATAAACAGTGGTATTAAAATGTAAAGGCACAACAGGTGTAACAAGCTCTTGCCAGGTTGCCAGCCACTCTGTTTGCCAGGCAGAAAGCAGGTAATTCAGCTACAATATGTTGTGTGAGTTACAGAATAGACCAACTGGCAGATGGGGCAGCCATGGCAGGAGATGGGATAAAATTGCCTGCCTTGCATCTACCTGCTCCATGTCTTGCAATCCATTCCACGTACTGGGCTCTTGCTGGCCCATCAGCTTGTTCATCTGCTCTCATTGCTCTTGCCCTGTGTATTTGTGAGCTACAGAGTACCACAATAACTTTAAAATTAATTTGTTAATAAGAAATGTGCTTCTCTGAAGTCACTCGTAGCTCAGCATTTCCCCCACATCTTTCACTAAATATACCTGTAAGAACAAATCTCTTAGTGGGCAGCTATTCTGCTATTTCCTAAAGTCCTTGTTGTTGCAGCCCTTAGACTTGGCATTTGCTGAAATATTTATTTCATTTTTACTGTTTTGATATCAGTATTTGATTCAAAGTACCTGTCACAGTGCTTGTATTAATCCTGAAACAATCCTTTGAGATGAAAGAGGTAAGTGACTGGTTATGTATGTGTAGCAGCACAGTTAGGTATCCACATGTTTACCCACTTATCGAACTGTGTTTGGGTAGTTCAATGCATATATATGAATCTGATGAGACTGTGCTGAACACACTGTCTTTAATTCCTTTACCAGCAGTAATCTTCATCTGTAATAAATTGCAAGGTGTGTATACAAATAATGTTGTCCATTAGTGAGATATCTGAAAGCTTCTGTATGCAAATGTCCCTCTGTTTGAGCCTAGTTGTGATGATTACACACATAGTATTTATAAACATATGGTAAGTCATTTTACAGAATTCATTTCAGTATTGCAAGGTACTTGGGAAAAATATTGTAAAAGCCATCTGTATGCAAGTAAGATAATGAGAGGTGTGACAGGCAGGCTGTTAACTGTGAAAATCCTAATATCTGCTGTATTGTTATTGCACTTGTCCTTTTTTATCATGCTGACAATGACAAAATGTGAACTTGTTACTCTGTCACAGAGCTTCAGCTTTCAAACCAGACATTATCAACATAAAGTGGACAGGTAGGTAAAGCTAATAAAGTTTCTTTTTCTATTTACTCTGTTTTTTAAAGCATTTAAGTACTTACAAAACTTGAAGAAAAATGAGCTATTGCTTTAAAATTTGACAGCAAGATAGTTAACATCAATCTGTCACATCTCTCCAAAAGATTAATTTACATGATGGAAGTATTTTCTGTGTCATTATCCAGAAGCAGAACTGCAAAAGAATACCAATTTCCATCATTATTTTTTTCCAAATACCTTGTGTAAAATCACAATGTGTTGAGAAACAGAAAACTTAGTTGTCAACCTGAAAAAAATCCCTAAGAATGAACATGATTAGCATAGTATTTCATCCCCCAAATGCTTCTTGAGATGTTGTGAATTGGTGTCTATAGTAACATGGATACAACACTCTTATTTATCAAAAAAGATATATAGTTTTATCTTAAAATGTTTGTTGGCTACTTTTGGATACTTTGCTTGTCCGATTTAAGTCTGTCACAGGTGAAATGATAACAAAGCTCAGTTTTAATATCATGGCTAAACTCCCAACATTCATCAGGGCAACGCCTCAAAGACTTTTTTAATTTTTATTCAACTTCTCCATGAATTGGAACTCACCATTTTCAAATACAGATTTGTACCTTTTTTGTATACATTGTCATGATGAGAGAGCACTATGGTCTGTGTCTGTAAAATGAAAACAATGAGATATTTCACCAAAAAAACCCCTCAAACATTGAAAGCATCAGGAGAGTTAATTTTTTTTCCCTAGGAGAAGTAGTCTTTATGAAAAGGCAATCAGCTAGGCTGTTCTGAAGATTTATTCCAAACAAAATCCCCCTTTCTAAATTTATTTTCTCCAACTACATCTATGGCTAAATTTGGTGTACTCCTAAAGAGATTTAGATTTTATGTCCATGTTTTAAGGCAACTGAGAGACCCGTGGTTTAATATTTTTTAATGTTATTTCCTGAAGTGATTGTGTTTGACTGTTCTTCCAGGAATCAATTTTCAGGGATATGCAGTCAACACACTTTTATTGCAACTCATTCCAGCCATTAAGCAGCATAATTTCAGCTACCACGGAAATGCTGATTAAATCTACAGGTTTTATTTTGCCATTTTAGCTGTGCCTTGACAACTAATTGCTAGTTTGGTTAGGCGTCAAAGGGGCATTGAATCTTTGGAGTTAAGAATGCAGTGAGATCACATCCCAGAAAGGCATGGATTGCTCTCACCCACACTTAGTGCTTGGTAAACGAAACATCAATATCCATGGTATTCATTCTCTGAGCATGGTGGTGACCAGTGACCAGCATGAAATGGGGAAGGAGAAACACCCTAATTAGATGGCAAGTGTTAATGCCACAATTTAAGCACAGCTTTTCTCAAAGTAAGGTTTGGGCTGAGGGGCTGCTTACTAAAGTGTAGACAAGGTGGGAGAAGGAACTTCCTGGCTCCAGTGGGCACCCTGGAAAATGGCAAGACGAAAATGGCACTGCTCTGGAAAGGAAGAGGGCTTGGGAATGAGGGAAGGGAGCCTGGGGATCCTGAGGGAGAAAACCCAGGCGGGATCAGGGCCCAAATGAGAATAAACTGGGACAAATAGGGAGAGAAAGTTCTTTTAAATTTTGTCTGTGCTCCTTGCTATCCAACTCTATCTTAATTGACAAAACAAATCAGTAAATTTGTTCAGGAGACAAGGGAATGTCTCTCCCTTGGGTGGAGAGCTGCAACCTGGGCATCCCTCATGGGAGGAGCTGACATTGCCAGCTGAGTGCAGCAAATACTGGTTTAAGCATTTTTTTTCTGCACTTTTCATACGTTTTGAAACAAGTTTTCTTTTTTCTTCTTGGAGAGAAAAAGACCCCAACTTTGTATATTTTGTCTCCCAGATATTGTCATGAAACTCTTCAAAAGTAGTATTTCTGTCACCTGGGGGTTTTGAGGCTTTCTTTTATATATTTCTACTTATGTGGGTGGGATGTAAAACTAGATCAGTATTAATGTCTCTATTTTGGCAGTAGGATATCTTTAAAATTACTCAAAAAATTCTTTCTACTTAGTTTTACCTTTCACTCTGCCTCCTGAAAGTGTGTTAGCCAACTCAAGAGAACTTCTGAGAAAAGTGCAGCTCTCTCAAATCCTTCACGTTCCTCTAACTTCTGGATGAGATTATAATCTTGGATAAGCATAAAATATTGCTGTATTATTAATATATTAAGAGATAAAGGGGCACGAAGGTTTGGGGTTTCTTTGCTTTAAGCAGGGTTTCTTCAGAAGTTTGACTATCTACCTGGTGCAAGATATTTGAATGGACCTGCAGTCAAATTCCTTTCTTTTTTTTTTAATTTGCTGTGAGTCACTCTCTAAGACATCTCTGTTGATCAGCACTGGATTGTCATGGGTATAAACATACTTGTGGTTGCATCTGACCTCTTATTTTACTGAGTTAGTAAACATTTTGCAAGATTCTCTTCCAAAGTCAGTGTTGAAACCAAAAACGTGGCCCTCAAAGATATGATAGCTATTCTGATAACCTGCATTTTCTCTCATTCCTCTATCTATGCCTGCCTGGTACTGCAAGTGTTTTACTTCATATTTAATATTGGCACAACTTTGTACCTAATCTTTATTGCAGCAGTTGTATGACCTAAGAAAATGGTTTGCATTTTTGTGTTGTTCTCTACTGATGTTGCCAAATAGTGAACAATCTTTAGTTAAACCTCACATACATAAGAGATCGTAGAATCACTAAAATTGGGAAATACATCTAAGATCAAGTCCAACTGTTAACCCCAAATGAACTGAGACATAAATGCTGAGTTACTTGTTTGAGGCTATGTAAAATTAGTGACAAATACAGAGAAATAATGCAGCAAAACTGGCTTCTGATCATAATTTAATTCTTCAAAGCAAATTGTAAATATTTTATGTATTTGAAACAATGAAGTCAGCATTTTAAAGCATGGAGATGCTGCTGATGTAATTTATATCTTTGTATAGCATGATTTTTGTCAAGCCATAATGGGGGAGTCTGTTACTGGGCCTCAACACATGGAATAGGAGAGGTGTTCTCTCAGCTGAACACAGCAAACACAAGTAAGTAAAAGCAAAGCTTTTGATGGCCTCAGAAGTTATCTGATGGATGGTGCTGCTGGCATAAATCTCCTTCAGCCATGCTTTGAACCCTCCTGGCAGGGTGTGGTCACGTTATTTGTATCATTAGGTAATCCTAAACACTTTGTGCAAAGTTCCCGCATTTCACACCCACTCATTTTTGAAATGGAAGCTGCATATTACAGTGAAGTTGAAAGGCATATAGTCTGTTCTGAAACATGCAAATAATACCCTTCAGTGCTGAGAGGAATTAAGCACATATATCAAGAAGAGAACATGTCCTTAAATCTAATCTCCATCTAGCTGTTTTTCCAACAATAAATTGCATTTTATTTGAATCAGTGTTTTTATTTTTGCCAATAGGTATCCTGAAATTTGATACTATGAAAGTTCAGGGCAACAGAAATTAAAGCTCTTCTTCACAGTGAAATTTTTGATTTCAAAAAGCCTCACAGATTTCTAAATAACACCATGTGGTTGAACTGTTCCTTAAGCCAATACATTTATGGATTAACTAAGTACTGCTTGCTGTGTTTACACATACAAATTCCCTTCAGAAATTTAATTTACAAAACATTATAGCCTAACAAACATTATATGAAGATCAGTAGCTGCTGCCTGGCATTATTTTTACTTGAGTTGTAGATACATTTTCATCTTCCTGTCCCGTTTGCTGTACAAGGCCTTTGACCATTTTGGGTGGTGATTTCATTTCTTAAAATATCTTCAGTATGTTTAGCTCAAGGAAGAGAAATTAGATGAGAATAGATTAGATTCAAAGCAATAACATAGCTGTTTTGTGGGTTTGGTGTTTGTTTTTTTTAAAGCTGTGATAGCAAATATAGATACTGCTGCAACACCACAGACCATCTGTGCACAACCATCTCTTACTATTGAAATGCAGCTCTATATATTTCTGGCTTATAAATATAACTCCAAGCTTACTTTGATGTTAACTCTCAGGGTTTGCTTCTGTTTGGCTTCACTTGTCAGTCGTGATGTTTTCCTCTGACATTATTTGTACTCTAGAATGAGCCTTACACAAGGCAATGAATACCCTTTTATAGATTGCTTATATGTTACAAAAAAAGACCCATGTCTTTGGTTTTTACATGTTTCTTAAAGATCTGGATCTTTCTGGCTTTTGCATCTAATACTTGCTATAGTCCTAGAAAGCAATCACTTTTCTTGAAATATGGAATGGCACACCTCTTCCATTTATTCCCATAATTCACAGTCCTCCACTGTCTACACCATGTCTGCAGAGTTTTGGCCTTGCATCAGAATATCTGATTTGTGATTTAATCCACTGAATTAGGTGCTGTCATGGGTGTACAAAGGTTGGAGAGCGTATTCCTCTTGTTTGTTTAAAAAACCCCAAAGGAACACAAACACACAGGATTCATGCTGAGCACTGTTAATGGGAATAAAACAGTAGCTAACTGATGAGAATGAGCAGTGTTGGATTATTGCTTTGAATAAGTTGTTAGGGATAATTTTTAAGTCTTCCTTCTGAAGGTGGAAATAGCAGCTGTAATATGACAGCCCAATGTGGCAAAGGTAGGAACGTGTTTTGCCTCTAAGAGCAAATAATAATTAGAAGCTTGAGCCACTTATATATCTCCTTTGTGCTTCTACCACAGTTAGGGAAAACTGGTAAAAAAGTAACAGGAGACTGGATTTCTCAACATGCTTTCATTGCCCTTACTCTCTGCCTCTCAGTCTGTGCAGAAATGTGTACTTGCTGGGGTTCTAATAGAAACAATACTGGAAGGGACTTCGAGAAGTTCTATGGTATGATTCCCTTACACCTTCTTCATTCCTAACAGCCATTTCTTCTACCTGTTAAAAATTTCTTCTTGGAGATGATGTCCATCTCACTTCTGTTGGCAGGGAAGGTGAAGGGTTGAAATGGAGGCTTATTCTCTGGAGATGAAATTGAATCTTCAATATTGCAACTGCAAAATTTTATATGCTATAGACCATGTATACAGATGTGTTATTCACTTCTGTTTTACAAAAATAATTTTCATACTTATAGACTATGATCACGGTTTTCCTGGTTCTACTCTTTCAGGTTAACAATTCCAAATACTTCTGTTTTTCTTCATAGGTAATGAACCCTGGCTGTTTCATTGTCCTAGTTTCACTCCATCCAGTTTGTCCATGTTCCTTGGAATTCAAAGGGAGGAGCTGGATGGCTTGATCGGTTCTGTCTATAGGGAAAAGATTGCCTCGTGCATCTTGACTCTCATTTTCAGCTGTCTGAGGGGGGTATTTGGCTTTTACTCAACAGTGTAACATTGTTGACTCATGTTCATCATTGATGCATAACCAACCTCGTATCTTCCTCTGTAAAACTGCTAACTACTTGATCCACGTCCTACATTTGCATAGCTAATTATTCATGCTTAGATGAAGAAACCTGCCTTTGTCCCCACTGAATAAACATCCTTTGCTTTTCATCTGCTTTCCCACTTGTCAAAATCATTTGAATTCCTTGCTTGTCCTGCAGCTTATTTGTAGTCCCTACAAGCTTTGTTATCTGCAGATTTAGAAACTCATTGAGATTTCACAACTCTGTACAGAAGACAAAGGTCTTAATGTTTGGTACTCATCCAAATCTTGAAATGCAGAGTAATCAAGAAATGCACTCAATCCTTAAATAATGTCTTTCTTATTGTGAAATTTGCCTATTCCCAAGTGATGTGAACATTTGGGGACTATATGAGCTTCAGAAGATGAAACAAGAATGCCCGCTCAGTTTCATAATTTACATAAAAAGTTGTCTATGTGAAACTTGGACAAGTTTCTTGAAAGCAAGAAAATTCTAACAGATGTTTCTGAAAATTAAAGGTCACCTTTTAGGTAGGCAGGTGAAAAATCTTTGTTAATTGATCTGCAAAATAATATGGATTTGATTTTTTTGATTTAAGAGCAGTTTTAGGATGTTTTTGCACTTCGAAAGCTTCAGATTGGCTAACTATCTCTGTACAATGCATCTGTGTTATTAATGGCAAAGGCAAGCTTTTGGGAATACCTTTTAAAAAGTTACTGCTGGGGGAGGTTGAGGGTATTTATTTGGGTTTGGTGGTTTTTTTTCAGACTCTGGCAGTTTATTTTTCAAGAATAGCCTCAGTCAGAATTTGAGCTGAATATTAGAAATGTTCTCAGAGTTCAGGCCAGGACACAACTGAGAGCTGTGGGGAGTCCTGTCCCTGTAACTTGAGACCCCTACAGCCTATGCCTTCAAAGCTTTAGTTTTCTGTGGATTGAATTTTAACGATCAGCAGAAGTACCTGTGCACAAATCACACAAAGGCTAACGCAGGATATCCTCAGCACTGTAAGAGTTACAGATCAGCCATGACATTAGCCAGGAGAAAAACAAGTTTCACATACAGTGAGGGGTTTTTTCGACTGTCAGAAAGGTCACCATGAGGGACAGTCTGCAGTGCTCCTGGGGTGACAGTTATAAGCTATTGCTCTAAGCACTCGTATGGCAAACTGATAGGGAGGGGTTCAGCACAGGATTTAATAAAATTCAAAGTAATTGTCACTAGTAGAAATGTTTTTTAATTATTCTGAGACACCGTGAATAAGGCCATTAACTAGAGTTTGCGTTGCAGGAATTTTATATCATCTAGTAAATTGCTTTGTGGTGTTTTTGTTTTGAAAAATATTTGTTTGTGTATGTGCTAAGGGGAAGGAAATGATACTGCAAATTATATATTCTGTCCAATTCTAGATTGTTGAGTGCCAGTGCCTTCTCTAGTTCTGAAAGCTTTTGAAAAGCTTGATTGTAATTTAGAGCTGGAGCGTGTCTCCACACCATCACACAGAATGACTACACTTGAGGAATGCTGTAAGGAAGGGATTCTCGTTTATTCATCTGAATCATAATATGCTTACAGACTGCACCAGTTGCAAAATTATCATGATTCCTTGTTTCACTGCACTAACAAAACAGTCTGGGAGTACACCGAAAATACATCGGAGCAACAACATCAACACACCCCAATTCCAGAGCACGTGTTATGTTGCCTTTAAACCACAGTACAGACAACACCATGAGGAAGGTCAGACCCGCCCAGTGAGACTTGAAATCTACTTTAAAACACTTTGCAAGAAAATTCACTTCCATTTTAAATCATAAGTGATGAGGACCAGCATTTGAAATATTTTTTACCTGTTGGGGGGTGATTTTAAATGGTTTGGAGTGTCAGTATGCAGCCATGTGGTTGTAGTGGAGGAATAAGGAAGGAGGGAAATGTATTTCAGCTGTTGACTTGTGAGACAGAAAAGTAATCACGAAATCTGTATGAAAAGGGCAGTCTGTATGTATATGCACACTGTCAATCCATCAAAAGCATAAACAGAACAATGGGGTTTATTAATTTCAGAATAAAAATTAACACCAAAGTGCTTTAGCAGAAGGAAGTCCTTGCACCTCTAAGTATGTGGTGGTGAATGCACAGAATCAAAGAACTTCAGTTAGTCTGACATTTGTTGAATTACACTTTTCCACAACTAACTGTTTGTCACAGTTTAATTCCTACAGGGAAAAGTCATACACCTAGAAAGAAAAATAAAAACACAGCAAAAGTTTGTCATGAAGCTGCTGCACTTTGTTTTCCTCACTTTGTATACATGTAAAAATTTTTAGTTATGCTTTTGTAAAAGAGTTCTTCAAAGGAACATGGCTTGTCACATAAAATGATATAATGGCTTTCAGCACCTACAAAAATAAGCAGTTACAATAGTACTTGTTTCAAAACTTTAGCAACATCATTAAATGCAGTGAGAAAGGCTTGCAAGATTTAAAACCATGCACAGAAAAATACTGAAGAATAATAAGATCCTCTCTCTTCAGCTTTATTAACAGTGAGGCTTAAAGATCAGCTATCAGTCGTAACTGTCTCCATAAAAGCAGACTGGGTATGTGGAGGAGGCTTGGCAGGGCTGTGGAGTGGTCTTGGGCTTTTTTAAGAAGACCAGAGAGCAGCAATGCTCTTTTGGCTCTTTGTATGTCTTTGGTATTTTCATTACTTCTGTTGTGCATGGAAATGGGAATTGTGAACCACAAACGTCTTTTCAAAAGAAGAAGAAAAAAATCAAAAGAAAAAATAAAGGAAAGCATTTAACAGCAGACAAGAAGGATGAGAAGTTTTGCTTGAAAAAGAAAGGAAGTGCAGATGATGTGTGGTGATGCTTGTCACTTACTTGGAAGGATGAATCAGTAATTAGAGGTTTTTGGCCTGGATTCAGTGCCAGAAAGCAGTAGAAGACAAGCAGTAAGAATCACATCTTAACCATATTAAAAAAAATTAAGTTCATCTTTGTACTAGTCACTGGAAATACTTTTTTTCTCGCTTGCATGTGTCTGTCTCTCTTAAGAAGATGGAAGAAACTTTCTTTTAGAAGTATTTGCATTCTATCATCTGGAGCAGCCCTCTTCAAAATTCAACAGCTTTTTAGTGCTTGGCACCTTTCTAAACACTCATTCAACTCCCTTAATAAGATAATCATCTCATGCCCTCAGTTGTGAATGCCTGTTGGTCACCCAATCATTAGCTGTGGCAAAATACATGGCAATTCAGCTTGACATACTTAATGAGAATTCCAAGGCTGCTTAATTTATCAGCCCTTAACATTAGGATGCTCCAGCAAAACTTGGGTGTTATGAATGTTATGTGCTGAATCTTTTGACAATACATAATGATCCTCATCATTGTGAAGCCTCTGAATAGAATAATCTGATCAGTTCATTAAGACCAGAGAGGTCTGAACAAACTAATAATGCCATTGTTTACACGCTGAACACTGAAGACCAAATTAATTTGCAGTGTAATTCCATAAACTTTAATACGGTGGCTCCATGAATACTTTCAGCCTAAGGATTCCTCCTTTTGAGGAATGCCAAAACTCCACTCTGCCAGTCCTTTTTGTCTGATTACCCTCTTGATTCAAGTGTATATTATGGGAGATTCATAGAGACTGAATTGTATGTGCTATTTTGCCATATAATGTGGATTTTGAATTACTTAAGTACTAATGGGGGAAATATGTGGTTCATCTTTTCTGAGATGGATGGAGTTACACCAGTGATTATTTAGTCAGTGTGACTTTACTTTGGTCATTTTTGATAAATATTCTAGAATGATATACATGATAAATCTGTAATAAGTGTAAAGATATACTGTGAGCCCAGAGAACATGAATAAATCTATTTCTTTAACTAAAATTTCCCCATGATTGAAAATTAAATTGTGAGGTGCACTAAAATGAGATATTTGGAAAAATTCTACCCTGACCTAGGGAATGTCACCTCCAAACAGGAACATGTATTGCTGTGCAGGACTAATCAGAACACCTAAATCAAGTCTCTGCTCTTTATTGCTGAACAGGTCTGTCTCTAAAGACTGTAGAGAAGGTAAACTACTACTAAGCCACCTTCAGTCCACATACTTCTGTCACTTCAGACTTGATGATTTCCTACCTTGAGCCACAGTTGCAATTTGAGGCACGGGGGCTGGCAGAGACCCTACCTGAGGATGGCAATTGCTTTAGGAAGCTTTATTTGTCAGTTTGTTGGGAGGCCACCATAACAAAATTCTGCTCTTTTGGATATCTTGGAGCAGTTACCCTACAAGTGATACAAATGACTACCTGACTAAGGACTTCAAAATATATCAGGGAAATTACCATCCTGGTCAATATTACTGGAGCAAACATCAAGGAATAAATAAAACATGAGTGATGGCTAGATTAGCCTGAGTTGATCTGAAACCCCTTAATGCAGAATCTGGCTTGCCCATTTTTGTGAGATGCAGTATTTTCTTTATTCTTATCGAAAGGGTCACAAAATTTTAAAAGCTCTGTTTAACTTGGAAAAATAGTGGGACTTATTCACACTCTTCAAAGGAATATAACTCTTTTCTTTAAGGCTGTTTAACAGGAAAGTTTTATTCAGAGACTTCTCCATCCACTGTGTTGAAATTCCAGTTCTCTACAAACAGAGGTCAGTGAAGCTCTGCCAACTTCCCTGGCAGTGGAAAGAAATAAAGTACTGAAGTCTGGTGGCCCTTGGTGGAGGGAGTTTCATTTTAGCCCTTTTGTCACTTCACTTCCACCCCATTCAGTTAAAATTGACTGTATGATTACAGAGGTGGAGCCACAGCCATGATAACTCCTTTTTCCCCCCTGGTTATCAGAAATACAATTTAGCAAGGATTTGGAAGTCTTTCATTCTGGAGGAATAACTGACGGTCTGCCTGTTTATTCATGTCTACATCAACCAGCAACTTCATAAAATCATTAAATTTGCAGCTTAACTGAGTTTCTTAACCAAATCACTAAACTTTTCCAATAAACTAATATAAAATCTCTCCTTTTTCCCAATGTTTAAATACATCTGGGGTAGACTGCACTGGATTTATAAATGTATAATAAATAACACGATTTTATGCAAGATTATACAGCAATGTATTCATAATTATATTGCTGCCTTATGTCATTATTAACTCCTCCAGAAATAACTGACTTGAGCACTTTTTCCTTGTCCTCAAAGAACCAAAATTGCAGGAACTTCTCTTTAAAAAGCACTGACTCTTGAACTCGGTAGAAATCTGCAGACTTAAGGTGAGGAAGGGCTGTTTCCATAGCATTTACAATTAGGTTTTACTGTTCCTGGTACATTATCTTAGTGTTTTAGCTTGTTACACAGATTGTGAGGAATCAAAACATGATAGATCAACTATTACCATGTTTAAGGATTACTTCCCTTTGCTGAGTTTTCTATAAAGGCTTTGTTGTAGAAGTGAGATACAAGCAACATATGTTGATGTTGATATGACAATACTACGACAAACAGAGCTAGAATATTTCGTGCCATTTATTGGCTCACAAATATTACCTTCATGAGACAGAGCAATAGCTTTGCTTTTTTAATAATAATAATTAATCACAATGATAGATATAATTTGGGTAATACCCAATAAATCCGAAAATCAAGGTTTTTTTAGCCTTTTCTTTTTTTTTTTTTCTCAAGATAGACTAAATACTCTGAATGCAGCCTGGCTTTCAGGAAATCTGATTATTGTGTGGTAGTGCCCTTCTTTCATGGTTTTTACTTCCATCACTAAAGTTCCCTTACTGTTTTCTTAGCACTTCCTAGCAAACATTTTTCACCACTTTTTTTCTGCACATTTTACCCAATCAGTTTCTAAAAAAGGGCAATGGTAGTTTTTCATTCTCTTCAGTTTTTATGAAACAAAGAAATCATGTTTTTATTTTTATCTATCCTGTTTTTATTGTAAAAGTAAATATGATAAATATTCAAGAAAGAAATACATTTTATTAAAAGGGCAACAAATCCCCAAAGAGAGGCAGGTGTTCATAAAGGATGATACTACATATGGAAGTTAATAACCTCATTCTTTCTCTACAGTCATAAGAGAGACAGAGACTGGATACTTGAATTGCAGCCTAAATATACATTCTCACTCCATATAAAAACAGCAAGATGACTCTCCTTGACTTACAGCTTGACTTTATGAACAAACATACACTTTTTTTTATTATTATTTTTTTTTAGTATTTTTGAGGAGTGTTATTAGAGATCTATGGAGAAATAAAAGTTTAGCTAATATTGAGAAAACCTGCCTTGATTTCAGCACTAAGTAGCACAGTAATAGTTTCTTTTGTTCTCATACACTTTTGAATTAGCTAAATTCAGGCAAAAATAAGATGCCTAACCAAGCTGAGTAAAATATAGCTCTTCCTCAACTTGGATCACTAAAGTCTTTTTCCAGTTCTTCTTTCCTCACTCAAATACAGTGTGAAGTTCTCAGTCGGGTTCCCCCTGCCCTGTTAGAGTGTGTGCTCATTCAGATATTTCATTCTTGACAGATAAAAATTAAAATGTCAATCTCTACGATTCTTTTCCTCTTCCCCTACAAAAATGGCAAAGATGGAAGGCTAACCATAATCCACATGAAATATGTAACGGATTTTTAGTGAAACAAAGAGAAAAGAAACAGCTCAGAAGATGAGATTTTTGTAGAGATAAAAATGTGAGATTGTTTAGAGCCCTTTTTCTTACTGGGCCTTTTCCCCTGGGAAAAGGTGTTGTAGCAGACTTTGCCCAAGACAACAGTATCACTGTTGCCCACAAAAAAAATGTGAATTTTGAAACAAAGAAGTTGTTTCTTCCTCAGCACACAAAGCTGAAAATAAAGGTAAAACCTGTTACCTGAAATTGAATCCTTTCCATGAGACATCCTCGCTTTGATACATAGACCACAATCAAATCATGTATCCAAAACCAGGTGTTAAATCTTCCATGTTCTGCATAAATTAGGTTTCCCCTATTCTATTAGCATTTTCAATAAAAGGTACACATTTTTTTCCAGTGAAACAGCATTCTAGTAGTGTAAGAACATTTTTGTTCCTAATGAATTAAATTAAAAATTATTGAAAAATTGTAGCCTGTTTTCCCCTACTATGCAGTGTCTACTTCCTTTCAGCAAAGGTTTTCTCCCTAACAAATGCATTTTAGGCATATAATTATGTTAAAGGTTGCCTCTTGAACACACCATATGAAGTTTTCCAGTGCAATATGCTAAATGAATGCATATTTAATTTATATAGTACCCAGAACAGATTATGATAAAATGTTTCATATCAGATGTGATAAAAATGTCACCTATTGCTCACTTATGTTTGTCACCATAGACTACATATTTAGGTCAGATTAAACTGCAAGGAAAATAATGACTCAAATACCGGTAAATACAGTGTTTGTTCTATACCAAATTAAAGATTCTGCAACTAGAAATTATTTTAAATACAGGAAAAATTTGAAGTTACAATTATGAAAAAAAAAAAATTAAGAATAAAACTGTTACCCTTTAGTTCTAACTCTTCTTATTGTAGAGCCATTGAATGAGTCTTTACTTTATTGGACACTGCTTGCAAGTGTGTTATTTTTGTCATGCCATCCTTTTTCTATGGGATTATGGAATAATATAGGTTGGAATGGGTATCTAAAGGTCATCCAATCCATCTTACACAACTTAACTGTTGGAGACTTAATCATATATCATCTCTTCAACAACATGAAAGACTCTACATAGAAGGAGAAAACGTCTTTATTTTATTCCTTAAATAGTTCTTCTCATTTGTAGTATATTCAGAATAGTTTTTAATATCACCGAGATTATATGTTACCCTAGGCTGGGTAATTAACTAGTTATATAGACCAGATAATTTTTTTTACTGCTCGGTTACACCAGTGGAATCTCTGGGAGTTACAAAGGATAAATAAATTAGGGCGAATATTTGGCCTATTGGTTTCATGTTTTTAGGAAGGATGAATATATATTTTCCTTCAGTCTAAGTATTGACCTCCTCTTTGTTTTGGTCAATACTTAGTTCTTGACTCAATTAATCTCAATAGATACCCAAACAAAGATCAATATTTATTGAAATTGTGGGAAATACGCATATGTGGGAAACAAATGGATTTTCAAGAGTATTCTGTTAAAAGCTTACTTAAATATCTAAGAAAACAATACTTCTCCATGGAATATGTGGCATCTTGAGCCTTACCAGTGATATTAAAGCAATATTAAAGCACCTGAAATCTTTCATATCCTTCTCTTTAAAAGCTCCTGTATTCTTGGTCTCTATACCTTCTAAGATTTATCATGATGTCTTGGGAAGAGAGGATAAGAGGTCTTTGGCAGATACTATGGTTGCCTGCTTTGAAACTTGATATTAATGTGTTCCCAGCATAGTCATCAGTTTTTCTTACATTCTTGGCCCCCCAGAGAAGTTCTTTTATGATGTAAGACCTGGAAGAAACTCCCTTTCATGCGACCCTGCACAGGGCCTGCACAACTTTTATATGGTTGGTGTTTCTTTCACAGGTTAATCAGAGGCTTTCTGAAACTTCTGTGTACCCAAGACTGAATTCTGCCTGTACATGTCTCAGTTATTTTTCTCTTCTAAAGACCAATGCTCATTTCTATTTTCTTATGCTTTCAGCAGAAGTGGTGGGAAAGAGAATAAATGAACTGAAGTAGTGTCTGCTAATGATGGCACCCATTTATCTCCATTACTTTCATGCACATTAAATATGCATAGAATCAGATAAATATCTTTTAAAAATGTGGAAAAATGTGAATAATACTGGGGGCTGAATACTACATTACAAAGTCCCCCTCAGGTTGAAGCCCTGGGGACTTCCCAGGTTTGTAGCCCTTTTCAATTCAGTGTTTCTAAGAATCCTTTTTGATTAGAAGAGAATTATTTGCACTGTTTTCCAGAATTACTTTTAAGGTGCTTCTTCAGCTGTGTATTGATATGTACGTTCTCTTCAGTGCTCTTTGACCTAGAGAGGTGGGGAGAAACAAACAAACAAAACCCCCCCAAAAATCCCACCACCCCACAAGAGAAAACAGCTGAGGTTGCAGTCATCTGGAGAAGCAGATAGTTAAAGTGTAATTACAGAGACCCATCACTCGCTTGAGTTGAGAGTAATAAATATTGAATGAGAGCTGAAAGCAAACTGCTTGTGGAAAAGTTCACTAACCAAATTTATTCATCAAAATATGAGCAAATGTCTAAAAGAGAAGATTTTTTTTCCCTCCTTGTTAACAGGCTGAATTAATTGGTTAAATTATTTGTTGCTAAATAAATGTGTTACTTAATGATCTGCAGAGCAATTAACCTGTCACTTCGTACACTAATTTACCAAATCCTTTCCAATCTCCCTTTATATTAAGTCCTTATCGTTAATTTGAAAAGATTACACATTTATTTAAGTATATTTAATGCTTCCTGGCAATATGTTTAAAGTAAATCTGCTTCCAAAGCTCATTGATACCAGAGAAATTCATCTGATATTACTATTGAAAGTATTAGATATAAGGCCCTTGCCCAAATGCTGTAATGTTGCAAGCAGAAAATTCAGGGTCAGTCTCTAGTGCTGACTTGCACAGAGTCACAGGTTGTCAAGAACTTTTGGAGATGGTCCAGTCCAACGCTCTGCTCCAAGCAGGATCAGTCCAGGACCACACAGAGATGGGTTTTGAATATTCCCAAGGATCGGGACTCCAACATCTCTAGCAAAGTTGTGCTTGTATTTGACTACCCTCACAGTAAAAGGTGGTTTGTTCTTTCTTTTTTTTTTACTTTTTCTTTTCTTTTTTTTTTTAATGGAATTTAAAATACTTAATTTTGTACCCTTTTTCTTTTTTTCCTCTTGTATTTATGCACGTTGAGATTCCCCCAAGCACCTTTTCTTATCAGGCTGGTCAGTCCCAGCTTTCCCAGCCTTCTCTCCTATGTCTGATGTTTCAATCACTTCAGCACCTTTGCAGCCTTTTGCTGGATTTGTTCCAGCATGTCCTTGTCTCTCTTGTACCAGGGAACTGAAAACTGGATGCAGCACTCCAGCTGAGTCTCAACAGTGCCAAGATGGGGAAGGTTCACTTCCCCTGACCTTCTGGCAGTATTCTTTTGAGTGCAGCCCAGGATCCTGTTGGGTGTCTTCCCAACTTCTTTGATTCTAGAATATTTTATCAAAATGAAGAATAACCCCAAAATTAACTATGTTTCATCGTTCTGCTTTTACTGGGTGAATATGTGTTTATTGGTTCTGTATTAGATCACTTATGTATGAGCCTTACTTTGCAACCACAAACAACAATGCAACAGTAAGTGACAATTAATGTTCCTCAGCTTTGGTTCAGAGCCTATAAGGTTATGTAAGTATAAAAGAGAACACAGTTTTCTCAGCCAGTCATGTACACTGTCAAATAGGGAATCTCTTCATGCTTTTCAGGCAGAACCAGATTTCTCCGAGGTGGGTGGTATGCTTGCTTACTGTATGTCAGCCATTAGCTACAGTTTAAATATTATATTTAAAAGAATTTTAATGAAGATAAAGAAGTTGACAGGAAGAAAAAAAAAATATTTGTGTAGCCTTGCTTTATCTTTCATATATTTGGGGCTTTCAGGTGACTTTTGTCATGCCTATTTGTTAAAGAACACAGAAGCGTGAATTTCAAATGACATTCCAAATTAAAATTTATAAAAACCTTCTAATTTGATAAAGGTGCCTATTATTTAAAAATATATTCTCTATGAAAGCTGGATGATAAAAGGTTTAAGAGAAGATTCTGTCATTGCTATTTACCCAGCTAAGCAGTCAGGCTTTGGTATTACTGCTTCTAAGCACAGTGCAACACCACGAGGGCATTTCATTTCTGACTTAAACAGATGGTGGTCCTGCTCTTTAAGGAAACTTTCCTGTCTGACCATCCAGGAGTCACTCCAGCAGTCACATTCACACCACTTAAGATAAGTCAAGGCCCCTTCTCAGCTGCATCCACCACTCACACAGTCACACCAGCTTTCCTTACGGGCTCAACCTCAGGTTTCTCACAGCAGTCTCAGATGGCTCCATCTTTAAAGTAATTTAATCATGGTGCAACAACACAGTAACAGCTTGAGCTGGTGCTTCTGAGGAGGGACCCTGAACAAAGGAATCCCTGGGCTTTTATCCCTGGGGATAACTCTGGGGGTCATCAGCTCCTGTCTTGTTTCCCAGTGTCCCTCACCTGGCTGTGCCATAGGTCCCCAGGCCCTTTGTTATGCAAAGCGTTGGCAGTTTGTGGTCTCTTGTCTCGGGTTCCCACCATGCAGAGCTCAACCTGCAGATCCCACTGCAGCTGCACCCTGAGCAACCTGCACTGATCAGATTCCTCAACAGATCAAAGACTGCCACCAGGTCACAGACCAGTCAAAAATTTGTGGCTCAGTTTGGAAATCTGATCAGTTTGACCTCAGTTTGGAAATCAGAAATCGTTCTAACTCTCTACTTTGCTCTACAGGTAAATTAACAATAACATTACAAAACTCAAAGAATTAAAATATTTAACAGTTTATTTAACAGATTTAACAGGTTTTAAAATTAAAAGGTTTAACAGTAAATTACCTCTTTTTAGATAATGCACTTTGATTTTATTCTCTGAAGGAGTTACCATAGAATTGAGATATTCAAATAAAGTACAGAAACTTTGCAGTCCCAATTGAATACATGTTAGGCATGTTACCTTTCTTTAGATGGCTGATTTTAAATTGATGTGTTTAAATTCTCTTCAGACAGCAATTAGTCATAGACTGTCAACAAGTAAAAACAAGATTGTAATTATTAACTCACAGGGATATGTTGCTGTTCATAATCAGATATAGATATGATACTCAATTTTATAATTTCATGAAAATGTTCAAGCAAATTACAGTCTTTTAATAGCTCGGTGGCAGTTTTATCTTTGATATTATCTCTGTTGCTAGTTAATATTGACATAATATCTTCTTGTAAAAATGGTTGTCTTTTTAATCAAATGTAGCACGTGGTAGGGAAAAAATGTGTGCTAATGAAGAAGCAATGCATACTGGAAGTGTCTGAACAGTATCACTTTCAACTATAAAAACCCCTCAAACACCCCAACCAACGAAACCACCCACTTGGACCCGTTATTAATCTGAAGATATTTGTGGACAAGCATCTGGCCACCTACATACCAGTCATCTTCTGGCATTTATTTCTGATGCTGAGTAAGTACACTGTCACAATGAGATTTTTTTTCCCAAGTTACTGGTATCACAGGTACGGAATGTTCCCATAACACTGTGACTTGTAAGCAGATGGTATGAGTACAGCAACAGAAAGTGGGATGAAAATCCCGCTCAGATAGTGGGCTGGGACACTGCTGAAGGCTAGTGCCAAGCTTGGATGTTTGAAAGGAGATCTGAGGTCTGTACAAAGGTATTCACCAGGGTTTTTTTCAGCCTGTCCATTTCTTCTGTGGCACCCACATTCTGGCTCAATACTTACTACTGTGCACTTTGCCACAATGTCCTTGTTTCTGGTTTTTTGAAAAAAAAATCCTCAGATGTTACTGTCAGACTGTATCTTTGCTGCACAGAAGGATATGGAGAATTCTGGCCCTAATTTTTATTTGTGTCATTTAAATAACTATTTTCAAGCAGCAAGTCTGATGGAAAGGTTTAGGCAATTCCAAACAGGCGTTGTTTGGCAGGTATCTGCTGCTTTTCTGGTTTTAGTTCAGTTGGGTTGCTTTGGAGTTTTGTCAGAAGGGAAAAAAGCAGGAGAGGTTGTTCCAAATATTCACTTATTGCACCAAACACAAAGCATGTGATGTTAAAGATAACCTTACAAGCATTTAACCCCAGTTAAATTATTTTGGGGTACACTGCAAATGACACTTTCAGTAGGTCTATGAGAGGATGGCACTAGATGAGGGTGGAAAAACAAGAGCCTAGCGAGGGTACCAAGCCCAGTATTCCCACTAAGAGAGCAGATGATCATGGAGAGAACACAGCAATTTAAAAGTTGAAAAATACTCATTAGATACAGAAAGGTGATTATACCATTGACTTTCCCCTCATTCTTGTGATTATTCAGTATTTCTTCTGCACCATTATCTTCCCAAATCAGCAACAGTGCGGCTCATAGGATCTCCCAACTCATTTTATTTCTCTAGTTCAAAATTCCCCGTTGGTGTTTGCATCTGAACTCCAACAACTTGGCCCTTCGGCCAGCCTTCCAACTGAGCTGTGCATGGTCTCAACTTCTAGAGCTGGGAGAGACTAGAGATGTGCAGCACAGCTCTGTTGGACAATGCATGTACATTTCATCATCAGAAAACTGGTTGCAATGGCAAAGGATAGAAGTGGTAACATCTCTAACTGCTGATCACTGACGTACATGTTTAACTCTCACTAGTGCTGTACTGAAGCCACAACCCTCAGTGGTGGGTGCATTGGTAAGAACAGAAATACAGAAAAAAAAAATTAGTCTGGGAAGAAGCCACTTTAATTAAATTTACTGGCATGATTATATCAGATAATGATTTAGATTTGTATAACCTGTGACTAAGAGAAGGTAATTACTATTCCTGCCAGGAAAAATAAATAAGTATTCAGCAATATTTTTCAGACCCTCACACTGAAAGGCCCATTGTATGGTCACCACAAAAAAATCTGAATAAATATTGTCCTATTCTGTTAAAAATGAAAGAGGGTAATATACTGTAATATGTGGAAACAACACAGCATTGAGACAAGGAAAGAAAGAGACAGCAGATGCTGTTTTCCAGACTAAATCTCCTCTAATGCACTCCAGGGACCTCATTTAATCAAGCATCATTCTCACACTTCATCACGTATATTATTCAGAAATGATGAAGAATTCTGAGAATAAATTAGTAATTTATTTCAGGATAAATGGTTTTTAAAATTTATTATTATTCAAGCTATTTTGGAAAATTTAGTTTTTCCTTTATATCTCCCAGAGGCTCCCAGCTCAGTTTAATCAGAAGCTTCTACTTGCAGGGTCCTGAAGATCCAGATCCTGACTCTGCTTGTAAAAGTCATTTTTTGGGACATATCTTCTTCTATTATTGCATTCTCTCTACCTCTGATCATCAAATTTTAAAATGTTTCTTTCAGTGTGCTCTGAATTAGTGGTATATCTATAAAAATCCTATGATAAAGAACTTTTTTTTCCCTCTGGCTGTGTCCATTTAAGTGTCTTAGTGAAAAAAAGAACTCTCTACCAAAAATCCTTTCCTTCTTTCCTCATGTCTTGTTGGCTGTTGGCTTTCCCTGCCCTTTTGCATCATCTGCTGCTGTTTACCTCTAGCACTTTTCTTGTCAATTTTATAATAACAGTGCAGCATAACTTGACACTGTCCAGGTAAATATATTCAACACTTTCTTGAAGAGCTTATACAAGCTGATACTTCTCCAGGAAGGATTCTGTCATATTTAATCACCCAGAGTGGTGCCTTATCTCCCCTGTTAGGGGCACAACCCAGCTGCCCCTGTATCGGAGCACGGCTTTCATGGCTGGATCCCGTATTTGTAAATAGCAGCTCTCTTGTTCAATTATTTTCGATAGAGGGATTTAAATTAGGTTAATATAATTTATACACCCTCCATACTTGGCACTGTCTGGATGATAAATTGGACAGCCATGTGATGGACTGCATTTATCCTGTGCAGTGTCTCTTCACTCCGCACGCTAATCCAGCCCTGGGCACTTCAGGCCTTTGCCAAGTGTTGTACAGTCAAGGAGGAAACCAGGCTTTATGAGTCCTAAACGGAGTTAGATTTAGCTTGAAAATGTGAGGGGTAAAGAAAGGTTATTATAGAAAGAATCACCCTTCTGTACGTGTGTGCATTCTGTACATATCTGCATATATTTTTTTCATTCACATGTCAATAATTTTTTGCCAAAATTTTCTAGCCTTTACCAGAAATCAAGGAGCACTGTCACTAAATTTTTTCTATTTTTAGTCAAAATTATTTTATTACTTTAAAGGGGAAGAAATACTAATTTTGATTGGTAAGAAAAAAAAATCCTACAGATTTTCTATTAGCATAAGAAAACACTCTTCCACAAAACCAGGAAAATATCTAGATAACTTACAGTCAAGTCATGGAATCTTGATGGAAGCTGAGGTAATGTATTACAAGTTAATCAGTCAAGTAAGGGACATTAACCCTGGGACCTTTCTTTAGACTGCAGCCTACTTCCTTCTAGGCTTTGCAGCCTATCTTCATTGTCATCCAAACATGTAGCAGGACGTTCATCTTTCAGTCTGGGACATCCTGTGGGACCCCTGCAGCCTGGTAGAAACAGGAATCAGGAATGAGGAATTTAGGAATTATTTGCTTTTACATTTTTCCCAGTATCACTGGGATGAGATGTGGCTAAAGCAACCAGCTGACCCTGACAGCAAAGATTACAAAGACTGGATGAAAAAAAATCTTTATATTTGCCATGTCATGTTTATTTGTGCATATAAATTATACACTTCAAAGGGTCCTCCCCCCATTACATTCTTAGGGCACTTGAGCAATTGTGCAAATTAATGGGACAAGGAGAAATTCAAGAGAGCCAACAGAAAAAACCCCAAAAAAATTAAATAATTAAAAAGGAAAAGCCATATTGGAAACCCTTGTAGAACTCAGAACCAGTTGTTTTCACATGCTCAACTAGTGTATAAACCATGATTATTCCTGGAGAGCCCTGGAAGGGACCAGTAGGGCAGTTTCAAGTTCCATTTCCTATAAATTTTCTGTCTTTATCTTATGATGTCTGTTTTCCCATCCTTTCCTTTTCTGTCCTCTTCCTTTAGACAAGAGGGAAACCTTAGTAAGTCAACCTCTGACCAAATGCAGTAATTCTTGTTAGTTGTTTGCAGTGTTGGATGAACAGGAGCTTTTAAAGCAGAGTGACAAACTTCACAAGCTGTAGAGCAATGACTCACTTTATGCTCCATTCTTTAAAAATAAAAATGGATCTTTTTTAATGGGCTTTCTCATTATTATTTCAGAACAGCAGTCTCTGAAAAGCCCTCAGTGTGAGAAACCAAGGGGGACTGCACCACAGAGATACAGCAAAACTCTGTATTACTTTGCAGTTACTCATGTGTGCTGTGCAATGATTCACTGCAATGAACTTCACGAACAAGAGATTTGTGTAGGTGATACAGTGTTTTAATGAACTAAGGGATCACATTAAAAGATCACAGTTCAAATCCTCATTAAACCTGCGCTTAATAAGCAAAATGAGAAGGTATTTAACAATATGTGCTGTGATACTGCAAAAGTTCATTCCAACTGGAGGTCTAGTCTTAGAAAATATGCACATCGACTTTTATAGGACATGATGGGATATTTAATGCCTCTGTATAGCATATTTCTCCAGTAACTATCTAGTATCTAATGAAAAGCAAAATTTAGGGGACTCTGAAAGCCTTCCAGCTGCCAGAATTGTCATACCTGGAGTCCAAAGCAGACAGAGCAGAGAGGTGTGAGGTAGCTTGCTTTAAGCAATATCTTTGTGTAGAAAGAGTAATTTGTTTCCTTTTCCAGACCCAAGAGATTCAAATCTTCATTTTCAAGCAATAAGGCAACTGCTTAGTCATAGTGCAAGGCTCTAAAGAAATATTCTCCATTCCTCATGGGAAACTGTGCCACTAGGAAAGGCAGTTCGAGCATCATGGAGTAGGGAAATAAAAGCCCAGGAGCAGACAGAGTTACACCACCTACTGAACAGAGAGAACATCACACTGGGGGGAACCAATCTGCTCCAGCCACTCTGTACATGTATATGCATTTAAACTGATGTTCGCTGATACGCAACTTTTATTTCCAGAGTCCAAACCAAGCAAGTTGTATTCTCAGCTCTGTTCCTCAGTTAGTATCTAACAATATTCTGGTCAGACAAATATTCCTGTCAAAATCCAAGAAAAACATTCTGTGTTAAATGAGTACATTTCACAGAAATGCAACTTTTCCTCTTGTGTATGACTTTCCTTTTAATCTTTCTCCCAATACAGCTTTTATCTGGATTTTTTCTTATTTTTCTTGCTTTTGCAGCATTTTTAATGATCAAAACACATACTTTTGAACCTTTTCCACTCTTAAAGAGACAATTGATTAAATTAAAAACATAAATTATAAATTTAATATAATGACTTTTGCATTAAAGTGAAACTGGCATTAAATGATAGCATTTCAGAGGTATTTGAAGCACCATCCTGCTGATTTGCAGGATTTAACAAACATAACATCTTCCTACTGTGTACAGCAGCTATAAAAGAGACAAAAGTAAGCACAAATCTGAACTCTTACACCTGAACCAAATTGAACCTGAGTCCTTCCTGTGTTAGGATGAAAGCCAAACTGCATTTTGGCTTTGCTACACTTTCTCTGGTTTGATTTCCAGTCTCAATTCACAAAATACCCAAAACAACACAGCCAGTCATCTTTGCTCTTGCCGAGATAGATTTTAATCTTGTGAAATTACAGCTCCATGTTAAGATCAAAAGAGTAGGGGTACTGAAGCACCCTTTTCTCTTCCACTGAAAAACACAAGACAGGATAGGCAGGATGAAACATGTTATTTCCACACTTCAGCTCTGAAGCACAAAATAGCAGCTATAACTACACGTAGCCTTCCCTCACCAACACCCTGCCTTCTTCATGACCATATTGTCCCCATATCATAACATGACACTTGAGAATGACTTCAGTCCTAATGAAGGAGTGTTTCCTAGGAGGGTAGTTCTCTCTCAGTCTTAAAACTATTTCAGCAGTGGGACCCCTCAGGGAAGTGGCTTTGGGAAAAAGAAACTGAGAAGAGAATTTGTAAAGACACAAATTTCCACTGACATGAACTACCTGAGATCCACTGGCTTCAGAAGGTCATAAGGGACTGCAAACATTTTTCAGAAATGAGTGCCTTATCCCTGACCTCAGCAAGATGTAAATAGTGATTTATGGCTGAAAGTTTCCATTTTCTAATATTTGTTCCTGAACCTTCAATTTGCACTAGAAGAGGAGAGAAGAATTTAAAACTGTTTAGCTAAGTCTGTGGAGAAAGTTCACTTCACCTTTGGATATTCTGAGTTTCCCGTAGTTCAGAAGGAATCATTTAATCATTTTGAGAGAGAACAAACTTATCTTGCCATAGAAAGGAAAAAATACTGGGTTTCTAAGGTTTTATACTCTACACCTGACCATACAAGTACAATATTGTAAGTACCGGACTGATACAACTCAAGAGCTCTTTTTGTTGCAGATACACCCTTGGCTTCCCTAAAGGCTTTTCAAGTTTCCCAGAAATATAAAAGAAAAATGTATTGCAACACAGTAGGAGAAAGAAAATAAATATAGAGAGAGGTGATGATGGTTAGCGTTGGGTAAATATGAACTGAACAGTCAGCTTAATGTCACAGCTTAGGTTCTGTCTAGTAGATTTAAACACATAACAAGAGCACACAAACACATTAAAATGGTGATGCAATGATTAAACTTATTAGCCTTTCTGCTTCTGATCTCCAGTCAGATCAGGTCACCATTTTGCTCCATAAACTAAGCAGTTTACAAAGAATTCACATTTATTTATTTATTTATTTATTTATTTAATTAATTTGTGGTCCTGTTGGAAGTAGTTTTTATGATTGTAATGAACATAATTATGGTGGTTAAAACAGCCTGTATTATAAGTGATTTTTAGGTGTGATATTGTCGTCGAGCTGCATCTTCAATTGTCATGATGTTGCAAGTGGTTGCCATGGACATCGTGCTCAAGAGCTGGTGTCAGCTGCCATTGGACAGTTCGTGGAGCCACAGCAGCTCGACCAATCCCTGTTTTACCCTGTTGCTATCTTACCCCTGCATACATATGTATATGTTCTCTCTATGTTTATGTATTTTCCTATACCCAATCCTAGTTGGAGGATTAGCATGCTCCTCCTATTCTCCTCCCATGTTCCTGAACCTTCCTCCCCAATCCCTATAAAAACCCTCCATTTTTTAATAAAGGGGATTCAGCTCTGTCGACCCAACACTGAGCTAGCTAGTTCTTGCATTTCCACTTAACTCCAACATGGTCCTTTTTACAGTTTGAGAAGATGAAATATATCAGCCTCTGATTTGTGCATATTTACTTGAAAGTTTATAAATATTTATTTAGTTCTTTCTGCATTCATGAACACCAGGTAGCTGTACCACGAAAGAGATCAGAACGTACATTGAGGTCAACACTGTTCTGTGATATATGAGAGAAAATCACAGTACATTAATGTGGAATTAAAACACACTGGGCCTGTCAAAATACTAGCATTTTATGCATTCTGCTTTTCTCTTGAATTTTAATTTCTGAGAATCTTGTGATCACCTCCAAAAAAACACATATGACCTTGCTGATATCATTCATGTTTGGAATTTGTGAGAAAATAAAATCGGCATTTTCTCAAAGCTGTTCCCATCCTCTGCAAAGCTCCTCTTACTTATCACTGCCCACTCAAACATACCACCACGGATTATATTTAAAATTCTGTATTAGGACTTTGTGGGTATCCAAAAGTACATTTTTGCTGTTCCCAATGATGTATCATGCTGAGTATAATTATTAAATGTAAGAATTATTAGCACTGTGTACACCTAATGCTCTTTCACTTAACAGATGGCTTATGAATATCTGGGACAACTTATTAGACCTAAAATGATTCATACCTCAGCTATCTGAACACATGGCTACCTTTCATCACTTGTGCTGAGTCTAAGAGCTGGTTTAATAACCCACTTTTGAGAAGAATTTCTCTTCTTTAAACAGTATATGCCATGAGCATACTTTTAATAAGGAATGAAACCCAGAAATGTAAAGTGTACTTTGAGCTTCAAGAGGCCAGTCTTTCTTTCTTTTAACATTATTTTGTATAACTTCAGTTATATTGCTTATTGGATCGGTATAATTCGTCTGATGAGGAACCCTGTCAGAATTTCCAAAATGAAAATCCCTCTGTGCCTGGCATTCCCATGCTCCACTTTTTATTTCCATGGTTGGAGTGAATTGTTTCCTGCTTTGTTTTTCTTGCTTTTTCACTCATCTTCCCACATTCTTTCGCTTTCTTTTGCTTTCTTGCTGCTTTGCCTTCTCTTTCCTTTTCTCCTCCTCTCCTATTCTTGAATAGTCAAACAACCTTCTACTTTATCTCTTCCTGGTTAGCCATACATCTCACAATACTGGTTTCTACAACCATTTGTTTCTCTTCAGCAAATTTTAGCATCTGTGGGTTGCTTCACAGCAGCCGCTTTATCAGGGAGCATGTGAGTTCTGCAAGATCTAAAATCTGTGCTGTATTGATCCATTATTTCAAGCAGTTCTGGCCACAGATGTTGAGTTTCATGGGAAGAAAGTCACATCCAAATTGGGTTTTCCAAAAGGTGAATGTATTCTAAATCGTCACTGCCATTTTTTTCTCCCCTGTGTTGGAACACTGGAGGTGATCAGTAAGTTGGAAAAAAGTGTTTCTCACATGGTGACAACAGCATTTATCACAAGATTTAAGCACATACCAGTGATCCCTGACCATGTACAAAGTAATGATGAGTACTAGTTAACTGGACCAGTTAGAAACTCAGCTGCAATCTACAGTACAGCAAGAGGGTGGTTTACTGAACAAAAACACATTTCAGGAAATGTTAAAATAGCTGTGCTTGCAAACTGCAGGAATCAGGACTCAGATTTTCTTGCACAATTTACAGTTGTTCAAGAATTTACATATTTATACAATATGGACACAAACGTATAACAACGTGTGAATAAAAAAGAGAAGGTGAAACAGTTCATGAAAAGACACTCAAGAAAAGTAGTTGGTAACAAAGCCAAAAACTAGATTACACTTTCACTTCTTGAAGTTTTCAGAAGCTCTGCACAGTGGACTTATTGGCAATTTTGCCATTAAATATCAATGCTAACTTCACCTTTTTTTATGCAGCTTTTTTTTTTCACAATGGTCATGTAACATTTTAACGATCAGAGAAAACTATATGTGTTCCCATATTACTTGGGAACAAAAAAAACATTTGAAAATGTTGAAGAATTTTCTTTCCATTAACTAGTGCTAGATACACATAAATTCTTTGTTAATTAACACAGGATTCCATTCGGGGAACCAAAAATTGAAGCAAAACATATGGGAATCAGTCTTCAGCTGGTGTAAACTTGTCCAGTTTAACAGAAATTCAATGGAATTGCCCAGATTTGCGATAGCCAAAGGTCCAGCTCCCTGTTTAAGATCTTAGAGCTGGCTGCTTATGCCAAAATGGATTCTAAGAACTTGCCAATGAGGGGATGTGAGTTCCAGAAATGCCTGTTCTGTCTGGTTCTAATTTTATTTTTGAATTCCACACAGAAATTACTGAGGGTTTTTTGCCTTCCTGCCTCTCATGATGATCACATAAGCTGTCAGAAAAGAGATTTTACTGTGCCTCTTTTTTTGGAAGGAGAATGCATTATCCACAGAGCAAGGAAGAATAAATACCTCTTAGAAACAACTTACTCAGCTAGTTGTGGTTTTTAGTCCTTCTAATCATTATTAGAGTCAAGGTAAATACATTGAGGCAGCACTGATGGTGTTAACCTCCTTGTGTACTCACCAGTCACAATCCTCACTGTTTGCTCCCAAGTGCCTCAATGTTTTTAGGGTCAGACATGCTTAAAACAGCCTCTCAAGTTCATTTTGCAGCTGCTATTTTCTGCATGTTCCCTCTTCTGAGGCTGCTTCCTATGAGCCTTCAACACCCACCTTTGTCCACAGAAGCCAGGAATGCCATTATTCTACCTGATCTTACTTTGCCCTCAGCTCCTTTAAAAAACCCTTTGATCCATGCAATGTTTTAAATGGAGACCAAAGGACCGTAGTAATTAATATGGTTCTCAGCAGAGGTAAGGTAGCATCAGAACATCAAAAAACCCTCAGTGTTTGATCCAAACAGATTGCATGAGCTCTGCATGCAGCCCTGTAGCATCTTTGTCACAGCTGGGGCCACATCACTGTGGTCACAGTGACACTCCTCCATACCTGGATCTACATCGAGAAGCAGACTCCCATTTCTACAGTTGTGCTGTCTCCTTGCTGTCCTGCACAAAGTTGTCCATATTAACGGTTCAGTCCTGCTCTTTCACCAAGAAAACCCCATTTGCTATTACCATAGACTAATAATCTGGATTTTAAATTTCCTTCAAAAAACCCCACACGTGTAACTCCATGGATATTTTGTAGTCTTCTTATGGCAAACCCGTTTTCTCAGTTTACACGTTAAAGGCTTATCATGTTATCTCAGTAGTGCAAGAATAGCAGCCCAAAAGGAAGATGCTGAAAGGAAAGTAAATTTGTCTTCATTGTAGGTATGAAAAAGGAAAAACAATTGGGGTCTGTATGTTTCTAAGAGTAATTTGCTCACATGTGCCGCAGATCTCTGTTATTACAGTGGGTTCTAATGTTCCTCTGGAGAGATCAATTATTTACTCTACTTACCTATGTTAATGGTGTGTCAATGTAATTTATGACATCCAAGCACCAAATTGCAGGAAAGTGTGGTAATGCACTGTAAGTTGTCTGAAATTGCCAAGTGATGCTGGAGATATTATCCACATCTCAATTGTAATCCCAGTTCCCTTCTGAGGCATGAATACTCCTGGGAAACTCTAGCTTCATCACTCTGATGTTTCTGGCTACGATCAAGGGTAGTAAATTAAGTTTCTGCAGTCTGTGCTTTTGAGAGATAAAGAGGCAGATCCTTAGCTGATGTAAATTGTTGTACATCCACTGATTTCTACAAACCTATTCTACATGATATCACCCTCTTGAAGGCAAATTATGACTGAGTGGGAAGGACTCAGGCTAGTCACTGAAAATCTGAATGTAAACATTTGATGAAAACTCAGATCTGGATTCAACCTGTCTCTGTCAGACCTCTCTATCTAGTTTCAACCTTCATTTGCATTTAGCACCATTTTTATTCCAGGATCATTCAGATGACAAGTGCTGAGGAGAAAATCTTGTTTGGCTAGAAATTGTTGTTTTTCTCAACTGAGTTGTTTATTGCTCCTAAGTTCAGCAGTTCTTTGTATCTTTCCGGGTTTGTTTGTTTGTTTGTTTATTTGAAAAGCCACACATTGGATTTGGCCAAGTTAGTGATGATCAGAAATGCTTTTTATTGGTCATTCCTCATCCTGCATTATACTTATAAAGTTTTTGTCCAGCTCTTGGTGGACACATACATGTCCTTATGGAATGTTACAGTACACTCAGCATTCCTTAGTGATCACAGTGATGGGGGAGTGAAATCAGTCTCAAGAAACACCATTTCCTTCGGTATAAATGTCCTTTTTAAGATTTTTTTTACTGGCGTTAATATTTACATATTTACACTTTTTGTAACTGTAGTGCTCAGGAACTTTTGTCAGAGAGATTTTTCTTGGCAGCTCTCCCAGACTTTGCCAAGGAAAAATTATTGCAATTATTCATGTAAGTTTTCACAATTTCTTAACATGACTTCTTTCTATTTAATGCATCATATTAGAACAATTAATTCAAAATGATCACACAATTCTAATGATTTTGTAAGTAGCTTAGTGAAAAAAGCATTACAGTTCTAGGACTTTCAAAATACGGGACAAAAAGAAGTAAAAAAAGAATTGCTGGCTTAAAAGAAAAAAGAGAGAATTAAAGTTTCACAGCCAAATTTGAGGAGTTTTACCAAAATATAATGCCATAGACACTGATCTTGTTCCCAGAAAACCTTTTTTCACATTTAAAAATCAGGCTATAGAATAATAATCCACTGAAAACTCATAACATTTAATTAGAAAAATTTAAAGAATGTAGAATATCACAGAATTTGAGAGAAGATCATGGTTTTGAGTAAAACTTTGTCTTAGTCCCAAGGGGATTTTTTCTATTTGTTCATCAATGAACTTAACTGGTTTACATCCCAAGGCTCCTTAAGTTGAAAACTACAGTTACTTGAATGTGAAATCCCTCTGTCTTTCATTTAATAATTTAAAATTTTCTTAATTTCCTTCATTACAAAACAAACTTAGGCAAAACATCAATACTGAATTTTAAGTGTGCAGCTCGTAGGAAATTCAATTGTCTGTGTTACAGGCAAGATATCCACGGAATTGCAGTATCATCAGCATGGAACCAGGCAAATCTAGCAACTCCGGTTATGAACAATGAGATGCTCATTGACTCTGAAGAGGTTACAAGAACAATCTTTTCAGGAACCATATTGGACAAATTTTCTACCACTTGACATCTCAACGCTATTGCTACATTTATACAATTATATTTATAATTTTAATATGACAAAAAGATGGTTTATAGAACTATGTTTATATACACGAGATTGCCTTTTAACATCACTAAGAAAGCTTTTACTTTCCCTTAGTAATTCCATTCTCAAAGATCATAACAGATAAATATGAACTATAGCTCAGTGTCTTCATAAACTTTCATTGCCAAAAAGATATGCAGGAGAAAATTTGGCAACACGAAACAGCTGTCTCATAATTCACAGCTCTTATTGTTCACCAATTCCCAGACAAATTTGAACTGATTAGTTTTGCCTGTTTGTTTATCCTTAGCACACATACTTGACACGCTGTTTAATTGCTGCATTTGCCCATATCTCAACATGGTACTTCTGTAGATTTTCTGTTCTGAAAGGACCTGCCTCTTCATCTTCACCGCATTACTAACACGAGTGCTAGAGGAGATGCTAAAAGCCTGTGCATTGTGCCTGTCTTATCCTGTCAGTCTGCATATGTGTAATTCCCAAATGGGAGTTGCATCCCTTTTTCCAGAGACCTAACTCTACTGTATGCCATAGGATAGGTAGACGGTAATTAAAAATGTGTGACAAGAAAAATCAAATCACTGATGACACACATTTTCAAATCCGTGCAGAATACAAGGTGGTGTGTCCAGATAAATGAAAAGTGAAAAGGATCATGGATAACTTGACTGGGATGAAAGCAGTATAAAAAAAGAAACCAGATTAACAAAGATGTGGCACAAAAGGAAAATAAGTAACTACAGCATTCAAATAAAATACCAAAATATTTTATTCTTAACATATATTATGAGCTACTGGCATCACAGTAAAGCACAGGGTCACACTTGCTTTTTGTGTCTGGCCACATTGTACCTTAGAGCACCGCGCCTTGGACCAGCAAACGCGAGTTGAATGCACAGCAGAGCTCTGTCCCTTCCCACCTTCCCATTCCGGCAGCCCCCTGACTGCTGCATCCGAGGCTCGGGGCAGGGGGCAGGTCTCGCACTCCCGGCTCGCTCGGGCTCTCCCCGGCAGGATCTGGGCTGCAGAGCCCAGCCTGATTCCCAGAGTCAGGGGGGCAGCACAGGGCACAAACCACGTCCCCCTGAGCAGCGCCGGCTTTTCATCCCGCTTTGACGGGGAAGGGGTTTAAGCCCGTGAGCGTCAGCACAGCTCCTGGGGACAAGCGTGGGGCAGACTTGTGAGCAGCGGCCGGGCGCACCCTGGCCTGTTTCTAGCTCAGGTGCATGACTCTGCAGAGCATCGCCTCCAGCTGCTGCCCCTGGGTGAGCACAGGTACAGCAGCATCACATTCAGCTCCCTCCGTCTCTCTCCGCTTCTTCAGAGCTAAAATCACATTTGCTTGAAATGGATTGGGGGGACAGTCCCTCGCTGTCAATGTTTCATAGAGTACATAACAAGCCTAGATCTCTTGTCAAGAAAATGAAATGAACTTACTGTGTCTGGATGACCTTCAGGAAAATGAATAACTACTTTTTAAGCTTTACATGACATACACCTAGTATTGAAGAATAGTGGATATTCCATAGAATAAAATTAAAGAAAAAAATCCCTCTGATTTAATCCTTTGCATTTTGCCCCAAATTTTGCTTAGCATTTAGGTCATTAGAAATACATGTGCCTACATATTCCCCTGGACTTCTGTTTCAATTCTACCACTCATATTTGTTGGAAAACTGGTGAAATTACTGATTCTACTGGACAGAAAGCAAGACGATGAAATGGAAAGTCCACAGTTCTCTATTACACAACAAGAATATTTTATAGCTCAACGTTCTGGAATGCATACGTGTGGGTTTTGTTTGGTTTTGTTTTTTTTTTTTTTTAATAAGAATATTGTATCATCGATAGCACCTTGTGTTCTCAAGAAATTGCTACAATGTTCCTGATAGTAATACTGAAATTGTATGTATCAGACCTGACAGTGAACTGCAGTACAGGGAGCACTACATTAATTTCAACTACTCCTTTGCTTATCTTTCTAACACGCACATTAAAAAAAATAAGGAAAATAACCCCACCCCCACCTTCCTGAACATTTTAAAGGGGGGTATGGGGTGGCAGCAGAAAGCAAGAGAACAATGAAACAATAAAAATTCAGTACTAACAGCATCTGTCAACCTTAAAACAATTAAAAGATTCAGAGTTCAGAAAGCCATTGTCTGCCATTTTTACAGAAGGAAAGTGGGAAATCAATATTTGTTTCCTGGAGAGTGCCAACTGCAGCATGTGGTATTGATATTTTCAACAGGATAGAACGGTTTTTCACAACAAACCTTTCACTTTTCCACCATTAGAGAAGGTTTGTGCATTGGTTTGACTATTACCTGTTAATACCGCTCTTGTTTAATGTTTTCTTTTGGGGAGTTTAATGCTATTTTTATTGGTATTACCAGTAAAAATTTTTGCATTGCTATTGCTTTTTAACTACAAATGAATACATAAATAAAAAACTCCCACTGCTGCACCACACAGGTGATAAAGTTTACAACCAAAGGGTACTGCAGCAAAGTCATGTTGGTCGTGGGTGACAGGAGCTGCTTTGTCCGTAGCAAAAGCCTGAGCATTTGCTTGCTGTGGAACTTTCTGGTGGGCCCTTTATAAAGTTTTCTGTCTTCTAAAATTGCTGTCCTGCAACCCCCAGAGACACATCTGTGAAGGCACAGACAGTGACGACTTCTAGTTGTTATTCAGCCTTGACACAGCTGGGACCCCTGTAATGGCAGCTTGTTTTCTCAGTTCCAGCTGTAAATTGGAGGAATTAATCTGAAAATGAAATGTATCCTGAACTGGTACTATACCTGCCTTTGACAAATACTATCTGTGTTTCTATGACTCCTGTTTTCAGTGTGTCATGTGACTTGATTGCTTTTAGGCAGCTTCTGTATCACCATTCAACCACTGCTATGAGGGGGATGCTATCAACCCCCTCAAGAGAGGGTGAAATAATAGACTTGTTCGCTCTGTTTGCAGGAGAAAAAAGTAGCCAACTTTTGTTAGAGTGGAGTGAATAAGAAAGGATATACCAGAATTAAACTCTTGCCTGCTATCACTAAACTTTGGCCTACCTTTCCGGAGTAAACTTAGAAAATTCAGCAAGAACTTGCACGTGGTTTTCAGATAGGGAGGATCTTGAGGCCTCTCCTGCAGGTCTGAGTCCTGCTAATAACACTGTGGCACTCTCATCCTTCCCAAGAGGGCTGTAAATTGGGCTACCAGAGCACACAGCACATTTCAGTATATGGTAGCAAGGCAAATCTCCCTCTCCTCCTCTCACAGCTTCAAGAATTCTGGTTTTACACACTATTGTTTTATTGGGTTTGTGCCTCCCAGTGTGCTTCAGGCACTCTTGAACATCTTCTGATTCAGGAAGGCTTTTTTCCATTGCTGCAGGCTTGCAAGATCAAGTGTGAGTTATTTTACCTTTTCTCTAGAGAGCTAGAGCTGCTCTGGGTTGGGCCAGCAAAATAGTCCTGTTTAAAGTCCTAAGTCTCTATTCCAGTTTTTGTCACCAGTCTGTGACAGGCAACACTAGGTGAATTAGTGGAATTTAAGCATAAAATTTGCAAGAAAATTACTCAGATCAGCCAGAAATAAACCCTCCTTTTTCTGGTAAAGAAGCAAACAAGTAAACAAGAAAAATTAAGGGTGGTCTCCTTGTGAGACCAAGTTTGACCCCCATTAGATTGTTTTCATGTCATGGAGGGATTCACACAGAAGCAGACTTCTATTACAAGTTTTCCAAAAGTGCCATTTTTGCTTTAGCAGAAATCATTTGGTGAATCCTAGAATCAAAAAAGAATTCTAACTTCCCCAGCACAGAATTATTAAGGAATAAATGAACATCTGGTGAAAAAAATCAATTCCTCCTTCCCAGTCAAATATTTAAGCTAGAGGAGATTTTGGCTGAAAAATTATTGTCCTAGGATATGATTCTACATGCATCTCAAACACAGGAACAGAACTGTGAGAAATCAGAAAAGATGAGTAACACTGAAACAAAGACTTTGCACAGAGCGTTCAAAAAGTGACCTTTGATTTGTGTGAATTAAATAGTCAAGATAATCAATAGAACTTGACATCCATCTTAGTGTCCAAAGTTTGATTTTCTTGTCAGAGAGACCTAAAAATATATATTTCCTAATTATTAAAGATGATATTGTTAACAATTTCACCCAAGAAAGGGTGATCATAGTCTGAAAAATACTGATTATTGATATTTTGAAGTTAGAATTAGGTGCCAGAAAGATGCCTATGATCTAAATTAAACTAAAATAACAAAAATGATTGAATGTTTTGCCCCAGAAATGGAAAAGTAAAGTCACCTGAAGGAAAAATGGGACATACCCTTATAAGGCTGAATATCCCAGCATCCATGGGTCATCCATGTGAAAGTCATGGGAAAAGTCCCAGCAGCCCTGGGATGTTATTTTCAGATTCATGTACTATAATGTGTTTGTGATAATCCATAGCAGTCTGAATTCCCTCTTCTCTTTTTGAAAAACAAATATCTTAATATCTCTGGAAGTCTGGTCCTCAAAACTTGAGAGGCCCAAACTCACTATGAAAAATCCTGATTGTTATCTGATTGAAGTTCACATCAATCTTTCAAACCTTACTGCTGAATTCATGCTGTCATTTGCCTTGCTAGAAATATTAGTTTAATTTCCTGATACCGCATGTCTATCGATTATGTACAGAACTGATTACATGCGTGCTCCATTCCCACCCCTGGGGTTCCCTGCAGGACTGCCAGTTATGGGGGAGGGAGAAGAGAAGCAAAAGCAGCTTTGTAGGAAATTCATCCATGTTTGACAATTTCCTTCACAGATCCCCAAAGAAAAATGCCTTAGGAAGTGCTCCTTCATTGTCTCTGATCAAAACGCATCTGCTGCCAGCCGATCTTCAAACACTCTGCACAACACATTCAGGTTGCTCGTCAGTTTTGTGCTACTTCCTACAAGTGGCAGCCACAGGACGCCTACCACTGTCAGTTCTCTCATCAAAGGACACAAAGAATCGCCACCTGCAGCATCTTCAGAGGCAAAACCAGCTGGAATGAAAGCAAAACCAAATTTGCATGAATAGCTTCCCAACAATGATTGAAAGCTGGTCTTTGGGGAAACAGGGTAATTCTTCCAGACTCTCCTTACTAAAATTATGAAGATGGAGGAAATCTCTCTCTTGTAGACATAACAGAGGTTTTCCACTGCTGTGGTGTCTCCCAGTTTAATCCTCAGATTTCCATTCTCCAGGACTTTGCCATACATCAATGTTTTATGCACATCATATAATATACTTTTTCTACAGTTTGTTTAGACACTATGCAATGCTGACTATGGACGGGAAAATGTTCCACAGCTCAGAACTCTGATGGTTATGTGCCTAGTTCCCCTCTAAGTAAAAGAAAAGTGGTTTCTGCCCTAGCCCCAACACTCAGAGAACCAGACAACATGGAGCTCCCTGGTGATAAGTTCATGCCTTGATCTGGTGACATTTTAAAACTGTCATCAAAACAGCAGTTTGTCAGAGTGAGCATTCACTTCACAAGCTGTCCAGGGGGTGACCTGACCAAAAAGGGAAAGTAATTCACTGGTGTGACTCTGGCCGCTGCCCTCGTTGAGGTAGCCGGGGTGATTGTTTGTGCCTGCAGGGTCAGAAGAGGATCAGACCAGGGTTAATGGCAACCAGGACCTATGGACTAGCATTGCCCCAGAAGCTTTTCAGGACATCAGGATTACACACAGTGTTTTCATGCAGATTCTGGGCTCCAGAAGATGTGTTTGCACAGGTCTGCTGCTGAAACTCCCATTGCTGGCAGGGTGCAGCAAGGTTGGCTGCTCTGCAAGGGATGGGGACCAGGAACCACGTGTCAGTGTGTGTGTCAGGTGGGAGTTGTGGCCTGTCTAGCAAGGAGCCATAAGATGTGGCAGTCCTGGGTCAGGATCAAGGTTGGAGTCAGAGATCATGTTCAGAAACAGACTGGTGGTGCAGTATAGCTTGAAAGCTCCTCACAAGGGAAAATTTGGGGCAGCACTTGCTTCTGGCTCCCTCCACAATGAGTTTAATCATCAGAGGAACTGACCTTGGGCTTGGCCAGCTCAGCTGCCCAGGCTGACCTGCAACACACGCTGCTGCCCGGAATTGCAGCTGGAATACTGCAACCTTGAGCAGGGGGACACCTTGCGAGAGCAGAGCATGTGGAAACACATCCAAAATCCAGGTAACTTCATGCTAAATGGATGTTTTAAATCTGTGGTTGTTTTTTTTTTCCCCCTCTCTGCTGTTTTGGAAATTTTACTGGTTGTCTGAAATGTAATCAATGCACACTTGACTTTTGAGAATCATACATATAAAAGTGTTATAGAAGGCAATTCACTGAAGTCAAGTGTTCTTGAATCACATTTTAGGTAATTGGTTGGATTAAATAAAAACTGACAGTAATTACAAATGTATGGTTTGATTTTGATTCTGCTCTGCAATTTATCCATTTTTTAAGCTTGATTCCTTATGGTCTACCTCACCAAGGTACTTTCCATTTCTTTTTGCTTCTTTGTTTTATTCTTTATATTCACTACCTTTTTCTTCAGTTTTCAGTATGTTATTAATAAGATCTCTCTCCCCTGTTTGCTTTCCCTCAGTACATTCTTCTCCTGCCTATTACCTTTTGGCTTATTTATTCTTAATGGCTCCAATTAGAAAACAGTTATCATAACACTTATTTAAGCCTGACTTAACCATGTGTTGAGTCATTGCCTGATTCAATATGCTTAAACTTGTTAATTTTCTTGAAGAATTGGGACAACAATGACTTTTGCAAGGACTCTGTTATGCTCTCCAAATTAACTACATTCCTCTTGGCCATAAATGGTTTATTTTCAACAGTGGAAAATTGCCAGGTAAAATTTAAACTGAGTGGGAAAGAGAAATATGAATGACAAGACAGTTTACATGTAGCCCATGCCACTGAAATTGCATGTTAGCAACTCGATGTCACAAAATCCTCTTAGCGAAGGTAAATGGAGGTGAAGCAAAGGTAAAAGGAAAAACAAAACCCAGGTGCCAAATTATCAGAGAATACCCCCTATACAGACTTGGGATGCATATTTGTGATATATCCCAGTAGTATTATAAGATTCTGAATGAGATCCCAGCAGAGGTGTTATCATTACCCATTTGAATGTCTTACTGTTACATTTGTCTACCTCACTTCTTTAAAACCCTCTGAGGCCTCAGTATCATCATGAGATGTCACTCAAAGTTCCTTCTAAGACTGAAGTTTAGAAATGGCCAAAGACTCATTTCATGATTTTATCTCATGACAAACTGTAGCTCAGGATCTTTATTCTGAATACTTTGCATATGAATAATTAAATATTTAAACGTACACTCCTGCGTACAGTTGCTTGGGGGATCGGTTACAGTTCATGATCAGTGACTCTGTTACTGAAGTAATTTTGGTAGTACAAATTTTTTTTCGTAAGCCTTTTAGTGGCCTCAAGTATTGTATTCACATCATTCTCACTCACATTATATGCTTGTCAAAGCAAGCTCAAGCAGAGAAAGCTAATGTTTAAAACACATGGAAATATTAAAAGACTTTAGGATAAATAGGAGTGCTCCTCACCCAGCAAACTGCTTGCCCAAGGGAATACGGGTACACAGTTTCCCTCCTGGCCAGCTTTGCTTAACAAATCATTTGAAACAGACTAATTGGAAGGACTGGGTGCTATAATAAATGTTCCAGTGAATAAGAAACACTAACACGTGTAAATGCATTAACATAAAATTTCGAACCAGCTCCTCAGCGGAAATGTAAACTGGATGAAGCTTTCCTCCTACATATTGACTTAGACATTTCGATTCAAAAAAAGCTGTTGAGCTACACTTGGCGGGGAGGGAGGGGATCTGAGTATTTCTTGGTTTTAAATGGTATTTATCAGGATCATTCTGTCATTTGACATTTAAGCAAATGAGAGCATTATATGCTTTCTGAATTATGTAAATTGGAAGCATCCATGAATGGGTGTAGAATACTCACAAACTGACTAGAGTTTAGACTGCAATTAACTAAACTAACATTTATTTTGGGTGCATACTGTCTAATAGGACGCTTCACACATAAATAATTAAACTTAACATATACATTATGTCACAGGGACAAATGCATGTATATGTGATTCACTTTTTTGCCACAGATTTTTTCTAGTGGCAAAAAATATGGTTTGTCTCTGCCTGTCTCTATTAGAGTTTCCATTTTCTATACTCTGTTTATAGTTTGTTGCAAATTAAACAATGTCAAATTGACAAGCGGCGGGTTTTTTGCTAAAATTACTGGCTTGTTAGGGGTGAAAAAACTTCTTCTGAGAAAAAAAATGAATGTGCTTTTTCTTCAGCAAGACTTAAATGAAAGCTATTCGCCACGCTGCTGGCACAAATGAATTTGGCTCAAGTAAAATGCAAATTGAAGCTATTGTAGGCACTTCTTTTATTAAAGGAAAATATGTATTTCTATAAATTGTTGATCGTGTTTCTACATATTTATGTTCGTTTTGCTATCCAACAGATTACACTGAGTTAAATGCCCTAAATCCCCTTTTGCATCAGGTCCATTCAAATCTACTGGGTCAGGTATCAGCTTACAATAAAGTGCACTGGACCTTCTCTCATTAGCCTAAAATCCCAGGGACAGAACAGTGCAGAGAAGGCACTCCCCTTCAGTTTAAGACTTGTATTTTTGGATCCCAGTGGAATGTTAATGATGCATTTTCTGTATATTCGACTTGAAAATAAAATACACAACTATGTTAGTGAGATAGCCTGTGTGAGCCACCGGGAGAGAGGGAGGAGAAAATGTTCACTACCACTGCTGTTGGGACTCTTAAGGCCTTAGGACTTGGTTCAGGATAATTAAATGTCTGTTGTAATAACTCTTACAAGAAGCTACAGGTATTTTCAAACACTTCCTACCGTGATAGTCTTACCTGAGACAGCGATATCTGTCTGAGGTCATCACCCAAGTGCCTGATGCTCCTGTGTTCACTGGTTGTCTCAGCAGCCTCACCCCAGACACACAGGCATCATTCCCTTTTCTTTACACTTGTGCAATCAGAGTTAACTCCACCCTGCTCACCTGGGGCCTGTGCTTTCTGCTGTGTCACTGTCCTGGTTATTGAACAATAGTCTGTCATCAGGGGAGTTTAAAGCATCCAGGACCAAGCAACTCTCAGGCACACATTTTACTCCCTGGGATGTACTACACAGTCCTTGCCCCTTCCAAATACTGCCTGCCCTTTGGTTTTGGTCTGAGGGCCTTTGTTTCCACCTCAGTAGCAAATCAGTGTTTGACCATCTAACGTTGGATGGAATCTGGTTGATTCCTTTCAGTCAGCATTTGTGGACTGCACACATCTGCAGTTGTAATGCTGACTGCTCCTTCCAGCTCCATGAGGATCTCTAATGTGAATCTTTTCCTGTGGAAAATGCGTTGAGTGGTGACTGTTGGGCTGGATGCCCCTTCCACGATTCTGTTGTCCCAACTCATTTCATTGAGAAAGTTAATTGGATTCGGGCAGTACAACCATGTTGCAGATGCTACAAAATCTAAACTAACAGACACAAGTGTATGGGAGGTGGTGTTAATCACTTTCTTCCTTCCCAGACTGGGAAGGCCGTTGTAATAAAACCCTCTAGCAAACAACTGTTCCATACCAAAACTTCTCAATGTTAAAAAATTGTATTGACATCTGAAATTTCATTTCTCTCAAACATTAATCATTAAAGTTATCTAGATGTGAACTACTGTTGAAATGATAGAATTTCTCTGGCAGTCCAAATACAGATATTTGCCTAAGTGAAGTTTGGTGTGAATCCAGATGGGTCTATGTAGAAAAGAAAAAGATGAAAATTAATTATTCCTATACAGAATTGAGAAAAAATAACATATGGTTAAAACACGTAATGTGATATATCACCTTTATCAAATTGTAGTGTTAAATAATGTTCTATTGTTTCCTAATTAAATGTCATTGATGGATACCTGAAAGAAAATGAACACTGCAATGGGTCAAAATAGGAAAGATAAACAAAATATTTGGATATTTTTCTGACAAGAATTTTTAAGATTCAGAGGTAAACAACAATCATCTGGTACAAGAAGTTGATGGAACTTCACTTTGCCCCAGAAAACCATTTAGTTAGAATCTCTGACTAGCTCTATCTCATGATTTCTAGATCTGGTTCAAATAAAGTAGATTTTTCCAGACATAATACATGGAAACTATGACAGAGAGATAAAAAAAGGCATTTACCGATCCTGAAATCCAATTCACTGGGGTATTTAGCCATGCGTGTAAGCAGACAAAATCCAGAACCAGTGGTAAACCATATTCCGAAATTAGTAGAAAATTTACTTCTCTCTAAAATTATAAAAGCAAATTTGTTTGTGCCTAATCTCTGACTAACGCTTTCTGAGGTGCGACCTGGAGAATCATTTTCACTGAAATCCAGACAAAGATGAGTCTTTCAGATACTCACACCTCATCCCCTCCACTCTGACTCAGTGAGCTGAGGGCAGGAGTTGTTCCAGCCTGACTTGTTTTCCTCTTGGAACCAGATTTTGAATCCTATGGCTGTGTTTGGCAAAGGGCACGTGGTTCATGTCATGCTATGGCTTCTGTGACATGGCCAGGCTCAGGATCCACCTCCTTTTACCTGTTCATTTTGAATTACTCAGCCGTGAAAAAATAGGTATGTGCATGATTTTGGATGTACAGGCATGTGAGCAGATGATTCATCTTGTTCACTGGGAAGGCAAATGTGAAAAATTTGAAGAAAAAGACTGCTTTTATACAAAATTCAATGCCAATCTCATAGCAAATCACTAAAGAGTTGATTAATGAGGAAGATCACTTAATGCTTCCTAATTAGACTGATGGAATTTACCCTGTGCCCTTAATTCATTGTGTATTAAGGAGAAATGGCTAAGGTTTTTATTTAAGTGCTTTGTTTATTCCCAGTCCTTCATTTCACGTTTGTCATCTGTGCAGTGTAATTTCCTTTTGCTTCTTTGCATTAATAGTTCAGTGTAAATAACCTGGCTGGTTAAAACCAAAGTAGAAAGAAAAGCTCTGATGATATTCTGGTAAATATCTATGAGCAGAAATGTAATTAAGCAAGCACGAAAAAAGGAAAACAGCATCAAAGAAGGGTTGCAGTGTTGTAAGTCCAAAAACAAGGAGAGAAGCATGACGGCATCCAAAAGTGACCAGTACAGTTTGATGGTTATGTAATTGTTGGAAACCACACAGACATCACAAAAGGTGACAAAAATCTGAAAGACAGAGATTAAATGCTCCTGGATCTGAATCCTGATTTCCCCAATGTACAGCTGCTTACAGCCTCTGTTCTAATTCCCATCCATCTACAACAAAAGATGAAATTACCAGAATGGCTTTCTTTCCAGACTGATTAAATGGAGTAGGAAAATAGACAACAGAAATGGTAATACATTATAATTAGAAACTTGTTTCAATGTAATAATCTAAGGCATCATTTCTGGCATAAATCCTATTTCAAGAAAGCAGTTAAGCATATATTTAGGTCCATCTATATTGACACAAGACATTCAAACATATGCTTCAGTTGAAATGTGGGCCTCAAGTCAAATTAAATATAATATTGAATTATGCAAACTTGCAGTATTTTTTTAAGAAGGTTATCCAAGAGGATAACTTTAAAGCTTTTTACTTTGTGTTGAGTTACCACTGAATTCCTGCACAAGAAACAACATAGACAGTTATCTAATGTATTTCATTTCCATCTTTCTGAAAAACTATTTGGCTGAACCTGTTTTGGTTTTTTTTAACCTTTGCTTTCAGTGTTACAGCATTTTATAGTCCCTTTTTTTAAAAAAAAAAAAAGGAGGGCTTCTTTGCTCCTTGCTGATCGACGTCCACAAGTGCCATAAATGGCTGACAGTAAGAGGAAATAAACTGTTCAGAAGACTCATATTAGTGTTTTTCAAAACAAGTTATTCACACTTTTGTGCAAATTGGTAAATCCTTTTTTTTCCTGCTGTTCCTACAGCATCTTTGATTTCTGCATGTCTTCAGTGCAATTGGACACGAGTTTTGACTATATGTGTTCCTGAAAATTTCTGATTCTAAACAGGTGTTTGAGGTGTCAGGTTGGGGGACAAAAGGCTTTGCTATTGTTTGTCAAAAGTCTTCCTCTGAAAGAATGGAAGGAAGCCTGAGACATGGATGGTATTTAGAAATCAGTGCCAAAGACTCTGACAAAGGTTAGTTTGTGGACATATCCATGGAGGAAACATCCAGTTTCTAGTTTCAGAGCACTGCATAAAATCAGCATTTGCATGGCACATTGCCAGTAGCAATTTGTGCTCACAAGCCCATAGCAAATAGCTCCAAATGCATTTGAAGCTCTTTCCATGGGTCCTTGTTCCCATGAACAAGGGATATTGCAGTGCTCTCCATACAACTCCTTCCATCAGACTTGTCTTCTGTAACTCCACTTCCTCAAGTTTTCCTTCCTGTAAAAACATTTCAGAAGACAATTGCTTAAATGGATGAGGCACCTAGTAATCAAAAACATGCCTCTAATCAGAGTTGTTTTCCTTTCAAGAGAATGATAATTTATTTTCTTTTCAAATCACATCACACCACAAATCACATCAGAGGAAAAGTCATGAAGTATATTTTCTCAGGCCACTATAACTTAGAATAATTTGTATATCATTCCCTGGAAGATGTGATATTTTTTAAATCTGTGTCTTGACAAATTATTCTGTCTAATTCACTCATCTGTTTCATAGATTCTCATTGAGTCATCCACTCTGATTCCTCTTCCCCAATCCTCCAAGTAAAAATACGAGAGAAACAATCTCTGATGAGAAAAAGAAAAATAAACTGAAATTAATAATCAAGCTAGCACAAAATGAAATTAATATTATAAATAATAGTTTCAGTTTGCAATAAATACTATGCTTGTAAATAAAGGCATTGCTTACTGATTAGAAATGTGTGGAACTATTGCTTTTATAGAGAAGAGCTAAACAAAGCCACCAATTTTGTAATTACATAGGTGTTTTATTTTGTTTCTTTACCATCTACAATTATAAGTGTAGAAATTTTTTTGCAGGTCTGTTATTACTATCTGAGAATCTTATTTTTTTTTAATTTTCTCCCTCCTTTTTCATATTATTTTCCACTTGAAGTTTTAGGAAAACTAACTAAAAAATGTAAGAAACTAAACCACTACTGAAAATGATTCCTTTAAAAACAGCTATAGACGAGCATGAGCTAAGCATCCAAAATGTTACTTTGAAGCAGCTTTTTGGGTTTTTTTTTCAGTACTCTGTTATCCGGTGGGTTTGACAGGAAAAGAATGAAAAGCTTGCATCTGTCATTTCAACATTTCCCCACTTATTTTAATTGAACTTTTCTATGACTTCTGTGCTACTGGAACTTGGGAAAAAAACTTTAACTGAGAGCAGAGCTGTTGTTGTGTGTGTAAACCCTGCATACACACACAGGAGTGTGTATACATGCATTATATAAAAGATTATATACAATAATACTTCTCTCTGCATTCAAGGACTTCTTATGCAGGAAGGACGCGGCAGTTTGAGAACCGTTCTGACTGTTCCCACCTGCGATCCAAGCCGTGTGGCAGCAAGAGGGGGCTCACAGAGGGGCCAACAGGAGCGTGCAGGCCATGAAAAGCTGTCCCCAGAACATCTGCAACAAACCTCAAAAGTACCAAAGCATGTGCAAAAACGCCAGCCCTGTGAGGGTCTCCCAGTCACACTCCCTGTCAGCAGCAGCACGGCTGACTCGCAGGTTGCTGCCTCCTGAAGCCCATTCCTGAGGAATGTGGAAGATGTTGAACCTGCTGAGTCTTGAGGACCAACCAGACCTGCCTGAGCTGACAGAAGAGCATCCTGGTTCCTGCCAGCACCGACTCATACTGTTACCTTCTTTTACTTGCTGTATTTGAGCTGAAGTTTTTTTTTAAGAGGAGCAATTAAACAAAAGCTAGTAGTAAAATATTAATTTTTACTTATAAATAATATGCGTTTTGCTCTCTAAGAGAAAGAATTATGAAGGACACATTCAGAGAACACACAGTTTCTGTTAGGTACTGATCTAAAAGACCTAACTTGGTTGGGGTTTTTTTAAATGGTATAAATAATTTAACTTGTTTTAATTGTTCTCAGGAAATAATTTGAAAGTCTCTACGATGAAGATAACACACACAGGATTTTTTTTTTAAATATCAAACAGATTTAAAGTGATACTTCAAAAGTCCTCTATTCATCAACAATCAGTGCAGTGATAACTAAATAGTTCAACTGTGCTTCTGTGAACATAAAAGCAGAATGTTTGTAAGCCTGTCTCACAGCATCAGCTAAACATCAAAACAATATAGAAATTTAAAAATAAAAATAATTATGAAAAGTTACCTGTTCCTTATCAGGTACCAAAAATATTTCAAGGTTTAGTTTAAATATATTTGCTTCCTTACAAACATATAAGGTAAGGAACAAGAACACTTCAAATGCAACAAATGTATGTTTTATGGCTCTTAGAATTTAGCCTTGCTAAATTAGAGTGAATTCCGCCATTGATTTCAATAGTACCTGGCTTAGGTACTATTGAATTTAAGATTTAAGTCTTTCATAAAATTCAGACTTTAATAACTTTAATTCCCAGATGGCTCCAGAGTTGCTAAGGAAGCAGCATTTGACTTTATGTTATGAACTACCTCAGGATCAGCTGCAGAACCTGAAGGATTCTGTACCAAGAGCACAGGGGTTGCCTTACTACATACACTCAACATCAGCTGGCCTCATCTACAATGAGTTCCCAGTTTCTGGAGTAAATGTTTTCTTGACAGTTTACCAACAAAGAAGAACTTTGTGATAAAATGCTCCTTTTAATAAGGAATGCCTTCAACCACTATTAAAATTTGAATTTCTGTTTGGGAGAAAGAATTTTTACAAGCCAAATGGTTTATGTATTACTTGGCATATATGTACAGAAAAATTCTACTGTCTAGAGGCTGAAGAGTTCATCTTGTCCTTGCACTTCTGTTGGAGCTGTGTAAGTTTCTATAAAAATAGGACATTCTGAACAAGAATTCTGAGAAAGAATTTGGGGACCCTGACTTGCAGGTGGCAGATGGACATTCACATCATTGCTCTAATGGGAATGAAATTGCTTATAGAGCCTGGAACAACTCCAAGATAAATGAGGTGGTCTGTGATTAGAGCAGTTGTCTGGAACACGGAAGGCACAGCTTAAACTGTCAGTGTGAGGGGCTCGTGCCTTCCTCTCAGCCACAGTGAGCCACAGCCACTGGATCTCTGATGTTCTGGGATGGGCATCAATCTCTTGGTCTCCCAGTCTCTGAACTGTGGTAGCCTCTTCATTTCAAAATGGAAAACAGAGAGGTTTTTTACTATAACACTTTTTCACTAGTATTCCCCTCCCACCTCTCACAGTGATCCTGCTGGGAACCTGTTAGCTCTGTGCCTTCGTAACCCTCGGCCTGTCTCAAATACATGAGGCGAGACCTGTACTGAGGTCAGAGCAGCCACCTCTCATCACATAACTCTGAGAAAAACTTACTGAGGACTGGAGTGACATTATAACACTCGTGCTCTGCTTGAGATGCTGCGTGATTAGTTTTCTGTCTGGGCTGTAATAATTTGGCAGACACCTCTAACACTGTAATCAGTTCAAAACGTCATGCTGTATTAGCTAAAGCCTGCAGCAATCAACCCAAAGCAGAAAACGCTCAGAAATCAAGAAAAAGGAAATTAATGAGGTGGTTGTGTGTTTCAGAAAGTAACGTTATTAGAAGTCAAACCAGCAGGGAAGATGCATTGTAGAAAGAGGCTGTTCACAGGATCTATCCAGAACTCTTCCCATCCTGGTTCTATTGACTCTTATCATTCTGATTTCACCACTTCTCAGGGTTCATGTTTGCAGTTTCACTTTCTCATACAATCATAAATGGTCCTAAGAGCCCAAGGTAGACTTTGTTTAATGTCCAAATGTGTCACTGGGCTATTTGGATTCAGAACAAAACAGAACCTACAGAGGTTTTTTTCTGTGATATTTTTCTGAAGTGGCTAAAAGCAGGGAACTGAAACACTTCCAAATGCATAGCTAAAGTAAAATACACACACACACACACACACACACACACACACTTACTTTTAGCAAATATGAAATTGTTATTTGCAACCAGAAGATGGCTCTGCAATCAAGCTGGGCAAGCTGAAACCATAGAGATGTAGTATTCAGATTATTTTTCCTGAGAGTTTTCAGTTCCCTTCTTCCTCAGTGGAAACACTCCAGTTCCTGTAAGCAGTGATTTAACAATACTTCTTCTTTTTTTTTTTTTTCCTCATGGCAGAGACTTCCCCCAAAGTCCTCATTTTTATTAGGATAGGACACAAAGACAGCAGAAAAATCTGATGTCTTTAACTGGCTATTCTGGTATGTCTCTACTGACTTCAATGGGAACTGATTATATCTAAATATAAGGTGGTTGGAAGATCCTTCCCTTAAATCCCTGTGGGTGGTGTGAATGGCAGGTTCCTACACACGTCAGTTTGTTGTGAGCTGATTTTCTTTTTGATGATTGCTAAAAAGCTCTCAGTGGCTGGTCTTTGACGTTACACAGGTTTGAGAAATGGTGCTGAAGATGACGTGGGATAATTTTGTTGTTTAGAAGAGGTTGGTGGTGTTTTAGTATTCCACAGCACAATGAAGAGTTTATATTACAGCATGTCTTGTGTCTGTCTTTGGTCCTCTGTTCAGTTACCAACAGCTGCAGGACTATTTCAAAAGGATGCAGGGGGCAATTTCTCACAGCCTTGACATAGAACTCCGAATAAAGCCAACATCTAGAAAAAATAATATTCTTTTCCTAAACACTGCTGTTAATTGGCAAGAAATTCAGTGAAATAAAAGAATTAACTACATTGTGAGCCTCGGGTTAAATTAAAACAAGGTCTACCATATCTTTTCCTGGCATTTGCTTTGAATTACTACTGTAGGAAAAGAGGGGAATTATAAGTGCTGTCAATTTTATGAGAATTTTAACATATGGAAACAAATTGGTTATTGTGTGCGTTCTCCTGCCGTGCTAATTGTTTTAAAATTTCAAAACAGAGTTTATGGGGAACTGCTGAATGTTCTTCTTTCTGTAAGAGAAAGCCATAGAGGCAGGAGCAGAAACCCTTATCAATTTTTTGGGGTTAAATTAATATAATAATCAACACTTAGATATTTTTGTCCACGTCCCTTGTTTTTAAATTATGAGATATGGGCCTAGTTAAATACTGTTGTTCTAGATTTTTACTTGCTGGAATCCATTTCAACGTCACTTCTGTGGGGTTATACTGCAATGTAATGCAACAGCAAATGACGTCCATTCACTTTTCCACACATGGAGCCTCAGACAAAGAGATAATGCTTGAATTTTATTTTTAGCCTTTCTTTTTTTTTTTTTTAACTTGTGCTTAGTGTAATTAAATGGAATTTATCATGACATGCTTGTCCTAAAGGACAGGTAGAACTTTCAGGATCTCCAGCTGTTTCCTTGTAATTTATTCATTTCATTACAAACCTGCAACACTCCACGGCGTGTGACATAATGTGATACATAGTGTTCCTGAGCACTAGATTTTCATTTGGCTCTTTGATTTATCTCACAGATGCAGGGGCAAAAAATCCCACATGCAGCTGGAAAAATCCCAATGGACTACACATACATGACTGCTAAAATGCACAGGTTATTTTGGTTAATGCTGGTATGAATTTATGGTGTAAAGGTTCCCTTCTAATTTGACTTTCTTGGTGAAATAAGATGTTTTAGTGTTTCATTTTTGATTTGCTTCCTGTAATTGTGTTCTCCCAAAACAAATGTATCTCAGATCTCAATGACAACTGCTTTCTCAGCAGATATGTGCAATAACTCCTTTATGAAGCTGTGGATTGCCTTTACTCTAAGAGAAATTACAGAAACATAGATAGACTCTAGAAAAAGTATAATTTATTTTTAATTCTAGAATAGATGCTCTCCCCCCCAAATTGGCATTGAATTTAAACCTCTGGTACTATTAGGTCAATGCTTTTCAAAACCCCTTCAGGTTAAATCTTCTTTCAGTCAAAGTTACAGAGAGACAATGAGGCTTCTTCATTCCAGTTTTCCTCAAGTATCCCTGAAATGATATTAAAATAGTACCATTTAAAATCATTACTAATATTAATAACGATTAATGGAACTAGTTGTTTTGTAAGTCTTTTACTAGAGGAAAGCAGGAATTGACCTGTTAAACTTTTTTCACTAATATTTACATATAATACTAATGGAGTCATAGCTAAAGAGTAATTGCTAAAAGTCTTTGTCCATTAAAATTTGCATCACCAATTCAGCCTTTTGGTTACTGCATATCTTGGATGGTGTGGCAATCTAAACTGTCCCCTCTAAGATTCTCTCTCATAAAGTCCTACTGAATATCACTGTATTTTTTGTAATATAAAACCAAGTGGTGGGTACTCGATGGAGAGAATTTACTTTCTGTCCCTCCTTCTTCCCTTTGTAATTTCGTATTATGTTTTTTCTGGTGACAGAAAAGAAAATCCCTGTTGATAAAATTAGAAGGCTATGGGGGGATCAGTTCCCCACTCGTGTCAGAGTTCCTGTTGTACAGGTATAGCAAATTCAGTGGACTTAGAGGTAATTTGTATTAAAAGTTGCTCATATGTCACTTGGTTCACAAAGAAGCAGAATACGGATGAATGGACATCCGACAGGTTTCAGTCAGTGAGAGAACAGAAAAATGCCTACTCAGCTTCTCAAAAATTCACTCAAATTGTCACTGATTACAATCAGCATTTGCATCTGATCCACAGAAGACAACAGCCTCACAGAACACCTTCATTCTTTCCTCTAAAAGGACCAAATTAATTTTTGATCAAACCAGAACACAGCTTAGGTAGGATATTACCTGTGCTGCCAGGATCAAATATGATGTCTTAAGCCTCATGAGCTACTAGGGTGTTTTACTCAAACTGCAGATAAGCAGTTTGTTGATGGCTCTTTTCATTCTTAATGCAGAAAAGTGCTTATGTAGAGAAGAGAAAATTGCAAAAAGCAGACATTATAGTTATTGAACACCTTAAATTCCATTCACAGTAATATGGACTATACTTATCACTGCAAAAGCTGAGGCCTCTGTAAACAAAATATACCACTGGTACTTGTACAGAAACTGCTAATATTTGTTTTCTTCTTGAAACACCTTCTTAGAATATCAGATATCTAACTTGTATCAAGAATAGCAATTGCCATTTCTCTCCCTGTTTATGCAGTTTTACAACCTACTTGGAAGCACTTAAGTTCTGAAGTTGTCATTACTACGAAATCGTTCTGAAAGCTTTGCCATATCCATAGTAACTGGCCTACATATATCACACGTTTTGATACAACACCAATTTCTGATGGTATTCTTAATTTGAGATATTAATTTAATATATCAGTGCCTTACATTGGACTTTACATGTTTTATCTTTGTTATAATTATGGGAAAACTTTGTTGCTGAATAATGGCTTGTTAAGGCATAAGTCACACAGTGCTGCACCTACCACAGGATGCGTTAGCATGGACTGTGGAACACACTGTGTCGAGTTAACAAACAGGATATGAAAGCACCAAATTAGCTCATGCACTATAATGTTTTTGTGGGTCTAGGTAAGCTCTTTTAAGATAAATCAGTAGAATCTTTTCTGTTTACATAAATGTGCAAGGACAATTCACCCTGCTCAGGCAGCAGCTGGGATCACTTAATCTAGAATTTTTTTCCCAGTAAAACCTTCAGAGAAGGGTTTGAGGCAGGACCATACCCCGCTGCCAACACCAAACACAGGGTGCAATCCCGTGGAGTGCACTCTGGTGTGCACAGGAGGACCTTGTGTTAGGTCTGGTGAGCAGATGTCCAGGCAGTGCCCTAACCCTCACAGCGGGACAGAGGGGAGCATTCCTTATGTTCCATATGGATCAGCTGTCTTTCTAACAATCCCCAGAGAAAAGTCAGACCCAAGGAACTGGCACAAAGACGGCCACTGTCATTGGGAAAACTCATTTCAACTGTCCACATGTGTGGGAGAAGTAGGGTCTGTGTTACATCCTTGCAGCTAAGCCGGGCAAATGACCTGCACTAGGCAACAGCCTAATAAAGATCAACTTTCCAAAGGCAGGGTGAGCCTGGAAGCTGCAGCCACCAGGATTTTCCTGGAGTGAAATCATTATGCTCTTGCACTGGGCTACAAGAAAGCCTCATTGACTTCAAAATTCCAAATACTTATTTTATCCATATCTTTCTGAATGAACTTGCAAGTAATGTGCAGTGTAGCGTAAATGTGAAATATTATCCTGCTTCAAAGTGTATTAATCTTTCCCGAACTTCTCAGTGTATTTGTTATTAATGCCAGTGTAGAGCAAAGGCTTTGTGCTGGTATGGGGGTGGAGACAAGGAGAAAACAGCAGCATTTACAAATAGATTCTGTAAACTGTAGTTCAAAAGAGATGACATCTTCTGTAATTGCAGATGAGTATTTTCATATTTGTTTTCTGTCAGAAATATATTAAATTATACTCACTGCCCCTAGCTAGTCTCTAAGCCTTTTTTCTTACTGGCCAGAGTCCCATTCCCAGCAATCCTTTAAATTTCTCATTTTTCATGCAACTACCTTGATTATCTATGCTGTTACTGTGCTCAGTGGCTCTTTGTTGGTAGAAGGGATCCCAAGAGTATCATTCTTTTTATTACATTTCACCGACGTGTGGATAGAATAGTCCTTCCTCTTTGGAGGTCAGAGAGAAATGATCTATTTACTTCCTTCTAAATGGAGGATAATTCTGTTTTCGCTTGGCACTGAAACTTTTCTATCAGACACCTTCCTGGAGACAATATTTTAAAAGCCAGATTTGTAGCAGATTTGAACACTTACTGCAGTTCCCCATTGAAATATAGAATTAGATCTGAAATTATTTTCTTCTGCACTAGTGTCATTTTAAGAGTGCTTTGTGCCAGGGCCTTTGATGCCAAATTTCATCCCAGGGTGAATTCTTACATGTAGACTCTCAAAAGCATATTTTACAATAGACTTACGTACTGGCCCTTGGTTCCAGTAGTGCTGCTCACAGGCTCAGTTGAAAAGCAGGCTCGATGGGTATAAGACCATAAGCACATGCTCTTTATAAAATACAAACCTTAAAGCTCCTCTGTAATTTCTACTCCCCCAAAGCTGCATTCTGCACTTGCCAAATGTGTATTAAGAGGATGAGTACATTCCTTATTAGGAAGTGTGAATGAAATGAGGAGTGGATTGTGCTGATTAAAACGCAGGCATACATTTCTGTATGCTGCAGTTGATAAACTAAAATTACTTGGTGAGCTGGGGATTGGGAATGGATGAATACAACTGTCTAGTTTAGATTTATTTTTTTTCTGGAGTCACTTTGAAAACACTCGTGACTCCCTCTTTTTGCCTCCTCTGAGCCTTCATGCTTTTAAACGGTAACCAGTTTTGACTTGATACAATCTCACTGAAATCAGTGGAAAATTCTAATTAATTAAATGTAATAGTGTTTAGAACAGGATCCAAATGCTTAGAACTGGGGAAAAAACTGGACAACTTGGTGTAGTTTTCAAATGAGTTTTCATTCCAGAAATGCACAAAAACTCAGAAACCTTATGTTTTCTGCTGATAGACTTATCAATGGTATCATATGATCTCAGTGACCAGCCTCAGGCAATGGAGAGCTCATTCTCCACAGTGAACTATGAAGGCAATAGCTGATCTAACTGATAGTTCCTGAGCTTCCTATGACATAGGCTAACCATTTGAGAAATTAATTTTCCTTTAAAAAATGCAATAAATTTTCATGAAGTTGTTTTAAATCTAGGTTTCTTTGTTAAAAATTCACAGTTAATGAAAAAGTGTAACTTTGCAAGCTTAGCTGTTTGCTTCAGTTCATTTTTGCAGGTATGAGAAAGCAAAAATCAAAAAGCTTTTACTTTTTCACCCAAGACAGACCGTTCAAATTGTATTTCTCCTCTCCTGCTAGGTCTGCATATACCAAGTTTAAGATAAAACTTTAGAAATCCAATACCAACTTTTTCAGATCCAGCAAGTAGAAACATACCAAATAAATAATGTATAAAGAAATTGCAGTGTATTTATCATGGGATTGTAAGGCGGGTTAATCTATAATATGAAAGATGGGTCTCTTGTCCGGTTCCAGTAAGGCCAAACTAACTGCCCTTGCTTACAGTAACCGGTAAAAAGAGTAGGATATGAATGTTTAGGATGCATCAGGGTGATGTACAGTATGGCTGTGCAGCAGCCTATAGAATTGCAGCCTTGTCTCTGCTGCATACGTTCTATGCCTTAAAAATTATGCTTCATATTAATACGACTTCCGTGGGGAATAGAAATAGAACGCTTTAAACTAAGTCATGCAAAAATATCTGTGAACTCATTTTCTTTCCTACGTGTCCTATTAATAATGACAATTTTTCTTTCATTGGGCATTTTAAAACCAGGCAGAAGTACGGGTGGAATTTACACCTATTGAAAATGTCTTTTAGCTGTACCAAAAACTAGTCTGCAGTCTTAATACACCGGGGTTTTTCTATTTAAAAGCTACAAATCTGAAACATAGCAGGTTAATTTTGGAACCTTTTAGAAAGTTCTAAAAGGAGACCTGGTCACGGAAAAAAGGGGCCCATATTCACGTTTCATATCAGTATCACAAAATCCTAGTGTTTATGTGTATCTGGTGATTATAATTTCCATGTTATTCTCACAGGGATAAAGGCACAACACCAACATTACACTTTGTCTGTACCACACTGGGACAGCACTGACAGATGTAATCCTGTTCTTCCTGCTCCTGCTCCTTCACTTCCTGAAGGATTCACCAAAGTGCAGCCACAAGAGTAGCTGGGTTCACCTTGCTGAACTGTTGGAAACACATCTCATTGTGGAAAAATGGTAGGATTTTGATACATGGATAGGGCAGTAAATGAGGAGGGAGGGGCTGAGAGTCCTTTGGTGTTGGAGTGCTGTCACACCAAATTGGGTTACTGTATAACCTAATCCTAAAATGAAAACTGAACACCCAATCTTTTGAAAACTTCATGTTATAGAAAATGCACATGTATTTTTCACTTCAAAAAGAGTGCTTCTACTGCTTATTTTTTCTACCAAAAAAGAAGGAAAAAAAAAAAGAAAAAAAAGGACAAAGAAAAATTTTCCTCTTAAGTGAATCACTGTTATCTAATCTTTACAGTATGGTTTTAATACCAAGTACCTAGAGAAACAAAACAGGAAACTTCACTTTGCAAACATAGTGATCTTTTAAACTTAGTATATTTCCCCACATGTGAGAACTTTCAGATGCTGAACAGTACAAACAAAGCAGCCAGTAGCTCAGAGTTAGAGATACTTAGGCAGAGCTGATGGACTCTGTTTGACTCTATCATAATAATTCATCACCACATTGCAAAACTATCTTCAATGCAATTTTCAAATACAGGGGCTGAAATTCTCCCAAAAAAAGCATAAGGACGTGACCAACAAGTCCTGATATAAAAAATGAAGCAGATTTTTATAGATATTTGACACTATAGCTGCTTACTGTTTGGCACAAAATACCAGTCTTCTAAAATCATTTGTACCACAGAAAGTCAAATTTAGGGATGTCCATTTTAGGAACATGCACAAAGTGCATATTGGCATACAGGATGCACCACTTCTCAGGATCCACAAAACAAATGAAAAACTGCTAGTAAAAAAAAAAAATAAATCATCATAGAAAAATCTACAGGAATATGTAATTTGGAACTGATCCTTGAAGGTGGATATATTAACAGCTGCTATTAAGTACAGTAATGCTCGGGGCTAATTTTTGTTGTTGTTAGTGATGAATATTGATATTCATTGTGCATGTTTTTCTGAAGTGTTGAAGGGAATAAAACCCCTGTTTTTCAAGGTACTGAACAAGTATGTACAGCATTTCCAACCCTGAGCAGATGTCAGAAATTATACATCTCTTAACAAAAAATCTAACCCCAAACTTGAGCTAATTCAGTATTTATAATTACTTGGAAGTGTTCAAGAGCCAGCCTTCACCTTTTGTAGTGTAGGGTTGCAGCTCTGAGTGGAGAGTTTGTTCATTTACCACTGTCTTCAGACCCGAGAGGTGAAAATGTCTTGTGGAAGCTGAAGACCTCACTGCTCATTAAGAGACCTCCTCTTACCTGTTTGTCAGAGCACAAGACTGTGTTGGGAAAATATCTAGGTGTGTCATTCAGTGGCATTGCTTGCAAACTTAACTGACAGATGGAGCAAAATCAGGAAAATTAAGCTTTCAAGAGAGAAGATGTCTAGGAATGTACAGTGAGAATACAGTCAGCTTGGGAGATTTCTCCATCCCACATTTGATGAGTAACTACAAGAAGCAGTGTGACTGTGGTTCCTGCCATGACACTTTACAGAATTTAGCTTCCCTGAAGTATTGGAGAGCTTCCTTCTGCTTAGGACATCTTAGAAAATTTATTCGAGGTTGAAGCAAAAAGTAGTGATTACAAACCTAAGAGTAAATCATAGTTCAGAGAGTGAACTTCCTTTGGAAACTAGCATATAATTTCATTTTATGACTTGTTCCATCAAATAGCATGGAAAATGTTAATACAAGATGATATTTGTTACAGAATATCATCCTGGAGATTGACAAGAATCAGAAAGGAAAACGGCAAAGCAAACGAAGCCCCTGAATTTATGAGGGGATCTGCATGGGCAGAGAGCACAATGTCAGGGCACAGACAAATATACAAATGACAGCATCGACCCTTTTGCAAGACTGGGCCAAAAACATGTCGAAATGACAAGAATCTAAGGAGCTAAATGCAAAAAGGAATGCTTATAGTAAAGTGTGAGCTGTTTATACGGGTCACCCTGAAAAAAATGAGTTCTTCATAACTTCTTTTCTGTAAGTAGCTTCCTAAACATGTAATACTTTCTAGTGCTATAGCTAATGCTATAAATATTTATATTCAGAATGAGTTTCACAAGAGAGGGAGATAATACATTATAAAATATGAATATGAGTTTCATTTCTTCATGGTAATAATAGATGAAAAATTCAATCATAGAAAAGAGAATCGATCAACGAAACTCTGCATCTTCTTGAGGGGAATTCTTTGGAGATGCAAAGTCAATGAAGTTTCTCTTTATTTCTTTGTCTTTTAACTCTGTGATTTTGTCAATGGTCATAGAGATACACAGCTGTAGCAGATTTTTGGTATAAATAGCTGATTGTGAAGCTGAAGCTTAGTGCATACCAGATCCACTGAGAGAGCTGGAGAGGCTGCAGATGAAACCATAGAGCAATGTATTTATGGTGGTTAGCGGGGCTGATCCTCTTGTCTCATCTCGTTTGGAATACCTTTGTACTTTGGTCCCTCATAAGAAAGTATAGAATTCAAATATTTGTCAAATGAAAGAAAAAGTCTCTTGCTTTAAGCTTGTAGCTCAACCATTTTAAGTTAGATCTTGGATATGCTGATAGATCTGGTACTGTGAGATAATATCTGTGTTTTATTTTTTTGTACCATTCTGGCATCCTTTCTTCATTATGAACATTGATGGCCTCTTACTTGTGTTTTCTGGGATTTTTTTATAGCCAGTTATTTTGCCAGAAGATCCTTTTTTCTATAAACAGGGTATTTGATATTCTATTATTTGATAGATAAGACTTACATCAGTCTGTAATAATGTGAATCTATGCTGGAATAATTTCACTTAGAGCAGTTTCACCGCCCTTTTTTTATATGAAAGTGAATTTTAAGCAAGAGATGAAGAGATCCACAATAGAGCTTCTGTGTGGATAGCACCTGATCCTGGCTATATATTACTATTATAATTATTGATTTGCTTTGGAGTATTTTCTGTGGGCCTTTCAACAGTTTCATCTTCTCTGAAGATTGTTTCTTAGTGTGGTAATATTCCTAATTGCCTCTTTAGAGAAAACAATGCAAATAATTAATTTAGCTCTCCTGTTAGTGTGTGTGTATGTGTGTATACACATATATAAAAATACAACCAGTCCACAGAAACATGGTTATTATTTTAGTATTTTATTACAGATTTTTTAAATGTACTGTATTCTATGTAACATATTTGAAGTATATTTGTAAATTAAAATAAACACTCTAATTAATTACGTTAAATATATAGATTAATGAATTAATTACATAAAATATATAGATTCATACCATAAAATGGATTATTTTGGTTTGATGCCATGAATCATACCATTTGTGGGACTTCAAAATTGACTTTGAGGAATGCCTCATTGCTTACAGTTATTTGTCCAATAATTATCTCTTTCTGCTAATTTTCAGATCTAAGGACAAACTCCAGTCTGTTTAATTTCCAAGACATTTGTTTGAAGAAAGAGCTTTAAAGACCATGAGCTTACAGAGCCAAAAGTTCAGAGGGCTGTTTCTGCCATCCACACTCACAGGCATAGCAGCTAACTCTGTAGGTAGTTCCATTTTTTTTATGATGTTGTACGTGTTTAAAAATATTTATTAGTTTGCTATCTCATAAAACCTGAACTTTGGACATGCTAGTCTATGAATATTCCAAATATAATAGTAGTAAATCTCCCATATTTATTTAGCACCTCTTCTCCTAATGCAAAATGCATTAAAATTTACTCCTCCATGATATAACACATTATTTATTGCCTTTTGAATTTTTTGTGATAACTCTTAATTGCCTTAAGTCACTATGAGGTTTTTTAATTAAATTACCCATTTAATACCTTTATGCTGTTCCAAGGTAAGTGTCCAGTCAGAGTAATTTCCTCACAACGTCTGTAGTGGAGAAAAGCACCATCCCTGTTCTAGTCCATTCTTTGGTAAATTCTTTAAATTTTGATTAAAACTGAAATACACTTCTTAATAAGAAGTCCAAATATTTTCACTTCTAATGTGAGGGGGGAAAGTAATGTCTTTAAAAAAAAAAAAAAAAAGAGTAAAATTTTAATGCAGGGAAGTGAATCATTCATAAATCCTGTTTCTTCTTTTTCACTATTATATCAAAAATGCAAAAGCAGACTTTAAATGTTGAAGTTCATGCAAAATATTGCATCTTCAGTGGTCCATGAGTAATTTAAATTACACAGACTTAGGAGTTTTATTATACTCAGTGTATTTGTGGCCGGTCCCTTCCATGTGTGCACCATCCTATGCCAGCAGGCTCTATAATTGCATGACGTGTGCCAGGAAGGAGTTCCAGGCAAGATAGCTTGGAAATTTTAATGCCACCAGCCTTGACAAAGGTGAAACATTTGGAATTAAGACTCCTACCTGAGGAATTTCTGGTACATGGACGTGGAAGTTCTCACAGGTAGATCTGGGCATTTTTTGCTGTATCCTATTAACAGGCCCCAGACTCTTCTGTCACTGTAGAGTACTTCCTGCAACTCCTCATTTGGTATGGATTATTCAGATTTCAGAATCTGAAAGTGCATGTGCAGATGGACAGGGGGAAGGTTGGTGTCAGGCCTAAGTGCCACATTACATGGGAACTTGTGGTACAAATATTGTATCCATGTATCGTTGACTAACAGGTGAATCTGATGTTTCATATGGCTCTCATAAGAGTGTTCTTCCAGGGCATTCAGGAAAGAGGTCACTTGCTTCTGCTATAAAAATGTGATCCATCGTGTAGAACAAGCAGGCTTTAGGTGGTTGGGTTTTTTCTTTGTGGTCTTTTGGTTAGTTGGGATTTTTTTTTTTGTTTGTGGTTTTTCTGGTTTGGTTTTGTTTGGTTTTGGTTTGGTTTTTTTTTTTTTTTTTTTTCATTTAGAAGTAAGAACTACAAAAAAAGGGGTGTATTTTCCCGCTTCCTGAGGCACTGCCTCTGCCACCCTGAAGAATTTTATTCTGCCTAAGAATAAAAGCACTTTGATAGCTGAAAGAGCTCAGACAATTATAGACTGTACTGGTAACGCCACAACCTTCCTCTCCACTTCCCCTCATTTATTCTCTTCCGGAAGATGCTCTCCCAGACTATGGTTATGCTTCCATTTGCTTGTGCACTGGGCTGATATTGTGTCTAAGTTTTTTATGACAATTATATATGGCAGTGGGTTAAAATAACCAGGTAGGTTATCACCATTCTCTTTAGGACCAGTTTTAGAGGACACCAGGTGATGTGTTGCCAGTTTGACAGTGCTGGGCTGGGGGTGACTCAACACTCTCCTGCCACAGCTGGGTAGGAGCAAACTGGGGAAACTGCAAGCTGCAGACCCAAAGGGAAAAAAATAATTTTGAAGTATTGCAATAAGCTTGTGCATGCCTCTTGCACTGTCAATTTAGCCTCTTGAAGGATATCTGAAGTTTGTGATGAGGTTATATGAGAAGGTTCATTATTATATGGCAAGAATGATAATTTGTGCAGGAACATAAGGCTGTCAGAAGAGCTGCTTCAGGGTGACAGGGACTTAGTGGACACCGGGGCAAATGATAAATAAAGCAGAATTTAAAATAAAAAAGCAATGACAAAATCATTCAGTATAGATGATATAGAGAGGTATGGTAAATTCCCTAACCATTGGGTTATTCCAAATTCCCTAGGCGTAGGGTTAGTGCAGTCACAGGACTAAGGATGATAATATGTAAAGAAAATATTTGAGAAATGAGGCTGACTTTTTAGCTCAGAGCCAGCCAGTACATTCTGAGCTCCTGGAAATACAGACATAGACATTGCACTTTCCTAAATCATGATTCTAACACTTTATTCATGGCTGCTCTTACCTACGTAGAGGAGTCTGGGTGTGTTTTGTTGTCATGGTCAAGAAGGAAATCATGTATCTATGCACTGAGTGTAATTAAAGACTGCATAGTATTTCCAGAGTGAATACTAAAAAAAGTTTATTCATACACAGGAATACAAATAGAAGCTGTCATTTTAGATTATTCTTCTATCACTATGAGTGTGACAGTTGCTGAAATGCTGATCTCACTGCAACAGAACTTGACTTTTGCTCTGTGTCAGGACACTTTGAAACTTTTTCCCTTATCATGAGTAATTAACAAAATACTAGAGATGTTCAAATCCCAGTTCTCTAACAGTGCTACTCCAGTTTAAACCAGAAAAGTTAATGCAGATATTTATCTGAATGCAGCAGAGACAGTTGACTTCATATGTTGGATCTCAAACAGTATTAAAACAACTGAGAGAATGCAATCATGCAAACCAAGGGAGCAATTATTGCGGTTTAATTGTCTTCAAGAGCAGAAATGATCATCTGAAATTCAAATATGGTGCTTATGTTTTGGCCTTTTGGGGGAAGGTACATTTTAGCAGTCACGTGGCCCTTTTGCACAGAAATAATTGCCTGGTTTTGATGCTGCAAAAAGGCTAGAGATTTTTCACTGGTAATGTATTCCTGATCTTTAAATGCTGGACTTCAGCCTATGATTGTTGACTGATAATTGTTTTCAAACCCAACAGGTCAAAATGCTTGTGTATATTTCAAGAGTAGCAGAGTAGCAGCAGAAAAAGAAAAGAAAAAAAAAAAAAAAAGGAATTGCTTTTATCTTTGAATGAGTTGGTGTATTTTCCAATGGAAGAAAATTACACAATAACTACTCATTTGAGAAGTAATTAACCTTCTTAAGCTATTTGCATTATTAATGTACTAGTTATCATAATGTCCTAATGTATCTGCATTTTCATTAATGTTTTCTTCACTAAACAAATAAAAGTGAATCGAGTAAAGAGATGACATTTGTTTAATTGTTCATCAGGATTCTTTTCTTCCCCTAATCCAAAGCCCTGATAGTTTGTTAAATAGAAACCCTTAAATGGATAGCATTTCATGATAGGTTTTGAACCTAATTATATCAAATGTCATAGTGTTATTTATTTAAAAGGCTTTTCAAGATAACTGTGCAAGGGGAAAGATCTGTTTTCTTCCTTATACAGTACTTAAAATTTTCTATTAAGTTCTTCTAATTTGTTTAGCGCTTTCACAAATGCCCTCAATCAAGTTTAATTTTAGAATCCTTTAAAATGTTTCCTGTAAATGTAGTTAGTCTTGTAACACTGTTTACTGCTGCTTCTTCCCTTTATGAAAAGACCTCCTGAATGGGATCAGCATGATGCTGTGCTTGCTCTCAAAACCTTGGCATGGTGTGCAAGTGTTGGAGAGAACATATGTTGTCACAAAAAAAGAAGTGATGACCAAAGCAGTCCTTGTAATTAAATAGGTTTCTCTTTAATTAAAAGACACTAGGTAAATACAAAATACCTGGATATTCTACAGCTTTGTGGTGTACCACGAGGGAGAAAGAAGAGCCTAAGGACCACTGAGCATGTAGAAACAGCAAGACAGCTGCATCAGCACAACCATGTGACAGGAGCGAGTAGCAAGAGTTCTGATTTAATTGTCTTATTTCACAGCATTTTAATTACTCGAGCAAGAAATTAGATATTCAACTATGACTTCAGAAAAACCTGGGGGAAAAAAAAAGGGAAAAAATATAATTCAGATTTTCAACAATTCTTATTGAAAGCCAAGAAGTATTTTGCTTTGAGAATTTAGAACTAATGATTAACACAACTATTGAAAAATAGAATGTGAAGTGTTTCCAACAAGACACACACCTCTGCCCCCAAAAGATGATCTTACTACACCAATAGATTAGTGATATAACCATTCTCAACTGAAGACGCTGATGGAGACTTCTCCCAGATCTACGGGCAGCACTTAACATTTAGTTTCTTATGAACCCCTAGGGTTTCTGCAGGAGTTAAACAGAGAGAGTTCAGGTGTATTTATCATTTTATAATGTCCTGCTCTCAATTTCCCCCTGGAAAAGCTTAAAACCCTAAACCAAAGAATCATAAGTTTTTTGTTGTGGTTTTTTTTGGGGTTTTTTTTGTTTGTTTGTTTTTGTTTTGTTCGTTTGTTTGTGGGGGGGTTGTGTTGTTTTTATTATTATTATTTATTTTACTTGGTTGTTTGTGGGTTTTTTTAATGGGCTTATGCCATTACAGAAATGCTTTTATGCCTGACCAGCCTTCTCTTTGGGACACAGTAACATTTAATGAACCCTGGTCAATAACTGACTTAAACAAAAATCCCAACAATTTGTGAGGCTTCCATCTTCAGATTATCGAGTGACTGTTACAGTTCACTCCAGACCATTTCTTCTGTTGCTTTTTCCCCAGAGTATCTTAGGGGATCTTGTCTCTAAGCTTATACATGGAAATTGGGGAAGTTTTGCTGGTTTATACGTGTTAAGTCATCCTTTCAAAATGTTACACATTATACCACAGTAGAGCAACACTTAATGGTGAAAGCTGGATGAAGGAATGTATTTTTTCTTAATATTTTGAGTCCTTGCTTTCTTTGAAATCTGAATACTTGTTTTATTTCTCAAACTAGGGCTTGCAAGAAGCACATTTAAGATCATATTTCTCAGCGCTCTGAGTTTGTTCATAATCCCATATGCAACTATGGAATGCAGCCAGAGGGGCTCCCAACTTGTAGGAAACCCAACACAGAAATGAATGTGTGTCTGTGGTTGGTTGGTTTGTTTTTTTAATAAGTATCTTAACATTAATGATAAGAAGAAGGTCAGATAGAATCTAAATGCCCAAATATATCTGGTAGATTGCTCCAAGTATTTTAACTGTCGTAGGTGTGTGCATCAGAACTTTTAATTTTTAAAGCTATGAGTCTTGCAATTTTTAATTGCCATATTGCATCTAAAGTTATTTTGTCATTATTCTATAGTCCTTCCAGCAAATGCCAGCCCCCAAAAGATTTGAACTAGAAGGTGATGCTTTAGTTGCCATGTTTGAATGCTACCCTGTAGGGAAAAACACAGCAGGTTTCTTAAATAACCTTAGCTACCCTTTACCTTTCAGCTTTAAACACTTACATATAAAAGCATTGAACTCTTCAGCAGGGGAAAGATGCTCTTTCCAGTTCTGTCTCACATTAATCTACCTGTCAGCTTATATTAGAAATATGCCAGTACTAAAATGCTGTTGAAAAGTCCATGTTGAGTATGATTATAGCAATTGTGGGTATCAGTTTAAATCTCTGTGGCCGTGCATAAACAAAACATTTGGGAGAGCATTTGTTATTTGAACTCCTGCTAATTATTGCATAACAGGTTCTGCAGAGATCAGTGATTGCTTCTCTGCTTTCCATCCCAAACTTCTCCAACTGTCTTTTAGTTTCATACCTTTACCCTTTTCTGAATCACACCAGAATCAAAAGTCTCTTAAATCTGCAGAACATCTGTTCTTGTAGTATTTTTACCTTGACTATATATTTGCAATTATCATCTACAACTGTGATTAAACTATGCTGCAGATGTTGCAAATGTCATAAAGGTATTTTAAAAAGTATTCTTAGATTTATCGGAATATTTACTGTTTAGGGTTAAAAATAATTTATGTTTCATAGTAGCCTGAATGGATCCAAATTCCATTTGGCCGGTTACTGGTACATCCTCTTTTGTAGGTTAGTATTGAGGTAGTGTAGAGTAATCACAACACTTTACAACTTCCTCAACAATTTCTGGAGAGAAAGCAATGATGGAGTATCCAAAGCCTGCTGATACCAAGGTACTTTACAAACATTTGTTAGAGGGTAATTTCTGGTTGTTAGAGGACAACTTCAGGTTGTTAGAGGGCACAGAAGTATTAGGAGTTGAAAGTCACATCTAATTAAGCATCACTTCTGCCACAGCTCTGGGTCCAGCTTCAAGCTCCCTGTCATGATTTGTCCCATTCTTTGCAGTGCTTATAACTTAAAGGTCTGCAGAGAAATGCAGGGTTAGGAACTAAATCAGGACATCTGAAAACATATTCCTGACCGTGGCATAATTCTTCAAATCACTTGGTCTCAGGCTTATTAGACTTCCCTTGTAGACAGAGCCACGTGGAAAAAAATTCATGGACTTTTTGGCCTACCATGATTTTGCCCTTCCTCCTTCAAGTCATATTGGCAACCTGTGATGGATGTAAATTTTTATTTTTTATTCTTCCTCTAGTCACAACCATACCAGCAAGTTTTGGACCTAAATTCTTGATTTTGGTGGCAGTTGTCATAAGACTGAAAGGCTTCAATATTACATTAAAAGGGAGAAGTGAAGAACTGACAGTGGCCTGAATTTTAAAAGCACACCAATATTATATAGTTTCTATGAAAACTATTCAGACCTTTCCAACAACATTCATAAATCCTGACACCTCAGCTTAACTACACCTTAAATGAGACTGCTACTTAACTCATCACATGATTTCCTTCCCCTGAAATCCAATAATTTTCAGATTTATAACTTCAAAATATCTGTGCAACTTCTGAAATTTTACAAGTACTTGTACATGACCATTCTCTCAGGGTTGTAATGACAATGTTATTCCTTTCTTACTAGAACTGAGATACAATTTCAAAGAATTTATTTCACAATAGTTTTAGGTCAAAATTTTTAATTCTGAACCTCATCTATCTTTCAGAATCATCATCCCTTATAATAACAGTAATGGATTATTTATTTCTTCCATCATGTATAATACAAAAATCTCTGAGATCTAGGGCACCTCTTATTAATGGGAGAACTGAGGTAAATTATTTTTTGAAGTAACTGCCTGGGAGGACACTCAGTCAAAACACAGCACCTTTTGGATTTACATGACCAGGCATGAAACAGGGAGGACTGTTTTTATGATGAAACTTGTCATGACACCAGAAGTCTCAAATTTATACTGGAAATGCCCAAGCAACTCTGTGTCTCAGAGATTTTTCCATTTTTTGTACCAAGGGGAGAAAGGGGTAATAGAGATACTCTACTCACTATTTCCCACTTTTCTCCCTGATTTTACTCTGAATGAATTCTATGTCAGACTCTTCTATTTTCATGCATCCAAATAAATTTCATCAAAGATAGTAGCAGGACAAAGAGGAAATAGAAATTCAGTTGAATCCTAAACTTTGTACGTGAAGATTCAAATGAAAAAGGATGCTTTAGGAGCATTGCAAATGCTGTTCAGTCAAATTGAGATAAAAGACATGTGTTGTATTATCTATCAATCTAATATTATTTAATCTGATCCAATTTAGGAATAGATACAATACTAAAGAATGAAAAGGACATCTGCATTGATCCTGAGTCTCTAGGAAGCATCGATTTAGAAAAGTATGTAATTTTCTGTCATCATACTTGGGGATAAAGGTCTGAACTCTTCTCTGTAAATCACTGTAGATATTTTACTATATGAATTGCAATTGTTTGCTTAAAAACAGATGGTTCTCTGAAAATTTCTGAAGGAGTAACACGGATCTAAAAAATTTATTTTCTTTGTGCAGACAAACTAGATTAGTTTATCTGAAAGGCACTCTCTGTATTCTTGTATTCCAGTTTCATGAGTGGGAACATCACCTATTTGCTATGGGGTTTGTGCTGATGTACTGTTCAGTGACAGAGCTGTTCAGGTTTTGCTTGATAATGAGGGTAGAAAACTACAGAAGCACGGTTCCTTTTTCCTGTTTTTCCTCAGCAAGTCTGTCTATTTCAAGATACCTGCTTCTTGACATGGGAAGATTGGTAGAATTAGCATATTTATGCTCCAGGACTTTGAAACTGCTGTATCCCTGTCAATAGCAATAAACCAGAAACCTTCTCTTGCCAGGAACTGCACCAAACCTGTACTAAAGGGGGGAGTGTGTAGAAAGGAAAGAGTATTCTCCAGAGTTTGAATGACTTCAAATTATTTGTTGCTATTGTTGTTCTTGGCCATCCTCAGAGGTTTTATTCAGTCCCTGAGGGGAAGAGAAACCAGCTTCTCCTCCCCAAATAAACATTATGCTGACCTATGAATAATGTAATGTAATTTCAAAAAAAAAACCACAAAGACAAACTGCAACACCTATTTGCTTGATATCTTATGGACATGAGCTGCATTTGGGAATATACTTTGTACTGGAATTAAAGCTGTCATCGTTTCAATGTTTGCAGATATTTCAGTGTTGATGGATTGCTATAGTGTTTGCATATAATGAATATGAGATTACAGATAATGCAAAGCATTTCCAATTTCAGGCTGATGCCCCTACGCCCACCCATCCTTCGCCTTTCTTGCCTTTCTTTCTATGGGGAATAAAAATAAACAGAATGTACATATATAACACATATATAAAAAGACAACTCAGATTTCCAGGGGATGAGTCAGAATGGCAGGGAATATTAACTTTTAAATCTCACTTTTAAAATATTTTCCATTTTCCTTAAAGTGAAAAATTCTGCTTCAATGGCATGTAACATTTCTACCGTGAATGCAATTGGAGAACAAATAGCATGGTAGTCATCAAACTTTCTCTTGACTACCTGTTATTTATTAACAAAAACTTTTTGTATGTCTTTGCTTCCCATTTGAAGACTTGGTTATTTGTGCTATAAAATTAAAATTAAGGCAAACTAAAATTTTAGATTATGACATTCTAAAGCAACTCTATGCAGTAAGTCTCAGTACCTTTCATGCTTTCAAGATGACAGGGTTTGTAATAATGTTCATGCTTCTGTGTGAAAAAAGACGGCCAAAACCATCTTTTTTTTTTTTTTTTTTAATTAATACAGTATATTAAGCCTTCCAGGAGAATATTTTGTTCCCTTTAAATAATTATAGGCAACCTAAGATACTGGTTTCCTATTTTCTTGTAGTCCTCAGTTTCTGGTCTGTCAGGTTTTTGTGTGACATTCAGCAGCATCCCACTGCCAAGAATGGCACCAATGTTTCTCTGCAATGTTTCTGTTGTTTTACTGCTCCACTGACAAGAAATACTTTTAGGTCAGATTCAAAGCTGAGTCAGAGTGATTTTGTGCAAATCTGTATCTGATTTATAGATCAACACCTTAGGAAATTCTGTCTGGAAACCTGTTTTGATTGACAACATCTCAAGATAAGGCAGACATGAGTACATGCATCAGAAGATGAAAAGTAAAGACCTGACTGTTCCTAACATTTTTCTTCTAAATGATCTTCTGCTAAACAGAACCATTCACCAGAGTATTGCTTCAATTTCTCTCCACATTAGACTTTCTGCACATAAGTTGCTTGTAATTCTAACGAGGTTGTCTGGCAATTTCAGTTCTTGTCCTATAGTGAGTTGTTATCACATTACATACTTACATTGATTCCAAATGGCGCTTCTTGCAAGCCCTCGAATGTGTTAAATGTGTTTCTGCCATGTTATAACACAGCTGCCCTCAGGAGCAGTGGCAATCCAAGCATTTCAGCAGCTCATATGATCAGAACCTTTCTTTTGAAGAGTGCTTCAATATCAGCGGTGTTGAAAATCACTCATCCTTGGCAGAGTATGAGCATTGTACTCACAGAGTATAAAAATGCACAGCCCAGGCTCAAACCCTTCTGAATACAGGCATGGTCTGAATGTTGGAGCTTGGAGGATATCAGGAATGAGACACTCAAGAGAGGATGGGCAAACAAACATTCTACATATGTTTGGTTTCCACCACAAATTGATCATGCGGGTTTTTCAAGTGTCTGCTAGAAAATATATTCTGTGAATTGTGACTTCTGCTACAGCATGTTAAGTGTCCAAATCTAGTAAGCAAATACCATATTGAGGTGGGCTAGAAATAAATTTATCCTGCTTATATTAGAGGACTTACTTGCATACATATCACAGTACTTATCTTTCAGCCAAACCAGATTGCCACAGAAGGGAAGGAATAAAGGTCAAGGGCTTATCTTTTTTTTTTTTGGCTACCTTTTTCCTATTGTTTTTGGTTTTTTCTGTCCTTTTTTCTCACCACAAATCAGTATGTCATGAGATTGGTTTGCTGGACAGCAAGCTGGTACCAAATGAAAATAAATTTAATTAATATGGAAAGCAAAAAAATGGAGTGAAATTTCTCACATGATGAAAAAATTCAAATGTGTTAGCTATGCTATTAGACCTCCTCAAAGAAAACAGTTCAAAAACTCATGGCTCACAGAATCCATCATGCTACACAGTAGAATATTCTTTGTCTACATTAAACGGGTGTATACAATTGTTACTGGTGGAACCACAGTTACTGCATTCATCTACTTCATGAAGAGCGTTGTCATATCCATGTAATAAATAAAACACCCTCCCACTCAGCCTTAAATACCCACAGGCCCACTTCTCAGTGACTGATGACATGCGCTGGGTATGCATGACTACACTAAAGTTGGGTTTATTGTGTGCCATAATGATGCATATTAAAGATGTATATCATAGAAGGATTAAGGGGTCTGTGATGTGTATTGTTTCCTGCAGTATTCCCTAGCCTGGGGGATTAGTTGATGTAAACTACTCAGGATCCAACATTTTGTAGATGAGTCAGTGAAAAGAAAACAGAAGTGAAAGCATCTAATATGAAACTGAGAAATGTGATTGAAGGCTGTGCTGACTTGCAAAATGAAGGGTGGTTCGCATGCTATAAACTCTGCTTTGCTTTGTGGAATCTCTTTCTTCCCCATGACTGAAGTGTCTTTCCTGAGTAACAACAGACTTGTGCTTCCGTAACAAAAAGGTACCATCATAGCACCATTTCATTCCCACTCTGCCACAGCCCATTTACATTTCCCTAAGCCATTTGGATAGCTTCTTTAAACATGTATTTTTCATCTCATTGCAAGCTTATACTACTTGTTTAAATAATTTAACTTTGAAGACAGGAAGATTAAATAGGGACCCTCATAGCTGATGTTCTTTAAGTTGTTTGGAACTGGTTACTGCACAAAGCAAGGTGCTGAGCTGGATGTCAAGTCTGAATATCCCCAAAGACTAATAGGTGATTTGGGTCCTGATTGGAAAATAAGCATTCAAATGTCATGTATAATTCAGAGCATCAGACTATTTCAAGTATGAAAATCCATAGTTAGCTGCTTCTCTCAGAAAGAGTTTCCTATCTTACGAGCTGGAGATGATTTAAACAATTTAGAGGTGATTTATAAATCACTTAGGGTGATTTAAACAGAACTCTCCACAGCTCTCCCACAGCTTCCTGAAATATATAAACAGTATTTAATCTGTGAGGCCATTTGTAAAGAAAAAAATCACATCTTATGTTCAATAAACAAAAATTCATTTGTTCATTATTTATAAAAGTCATCCAAATTTCACAGAACAATGGAAGTACAATCAGAACAATATCCTTCTATTTGCAATGGAATTTTTATAAATCCTTTCCCTGCTAAGTCATATTTGATGGGATATTTTTAGCTGTTTCACCAGCACTTGCAGAATGCAGTCTGCTCAGAATAGTGAGTGACTTTCTCCTAATTCAATAAGCTGTTCAACCACAGAGCATTGACAACTGCCTTTGTGAAATCCAGTATGAATTGACTTGTGAAAGTCAATTAGAATTTGGTATTTGGTTAGAGATTCTTATGCACACAACATCCAGACACCTAGTCAGTCAGATTGTCTCCACATGGATGTGTGCAGATTTATTTTACCTGCAATTTGTTTATTTACCCTATCACAGAATGAAATCCCTACAACATTAAATCCATTGTCCTTCAGCACTAGAGGTGGCTTATTCAGCCCTCTGCTGCCATTTTTCAGCAGCGTGCTGAATTCCTGCTTGTAGACAATTGTATTACAATGTGCCATAAATCCACAGCGGCAGGAGTGGTCTGAACCCACCTCAGTACTTCTATTTTCCTTCTTGCTGAGGAATGAAGGATTGATTCCTCCACCCCTCATTAGAGACCCCTAATAAGGGGTCCCCAGTCCTTCACCACCAGCTACAGCCGTTCCCTGTCACATCAGCTGAAGGGTTTTATGGGCACATGGTACTGCTGGCACGGGTTCCATCAGTGCAAACATAATGTGCACGGGGATTTTTGTTGTCTGATAAGTAAATTACTGTTGCAGCCATGATGTAGAAAAACAAAAACAACCACAATTGAAGTTAGGCTCTAGATTTTCATAGATAAGAAAAACACACATGACAAAAGAGAAAAAGATGTATTGGATATTTTAGTTATTGAGAGATCAGAAAATTAAAACTAAACAAACAACACATCAACTCCAAGTACATATTTTCAGGATTTCTGACTGAGGGGTTGTGAGACTGTATGTTTACAGGCTATTCAAGCTTTGTTTTATTCTCTGGACTGCCATGTAGGACAATGCTGTGTTTCCCCACTCTTTCCGTTTCTTCGTTCCCACCTTTCCCTGCAGTGTGGCAGATGAAATTGCAGCATGTCTTGAACTCATCCCTATTACTAACCCTGTCTCTTTTGTTTCTGTCTTTTGGGAACACAAAGATAGCCACTCTCACTGCTCTGATAAACCAAAATCAGTTGGATATTTCTGAATGCACTGCTCAGTGTCAGGGAGCAGCAAGAGCCGCCTCAAAGACGTGACCAGCCCAGCCCAGCCCAGCCCCAGGCACCAGACACCATCTGAGGAACAGGACTGGGCCCAGATTCAGATCATGTTACCAGCCCCACTTACTACTGACTTCCCTAGGGCTATAGAGGTACTTCTGAAAGAACATCATAGCAAAATGTTTCCTAAATGTAGGGTTACTATCTCCAGTATTATATTAACAATGTCTTTGAAAATCCATCTACCTTCCTCTGGTGTCCCCGCCTCCTTTTGAGTCCAACTGAGAACATAGTCTGATTAGGTATTTTAATAAGATCTGAATACATGATATCTACCTGCAGAAATATGAATTATGTTCTCTTGATGCAGAGCCTGATTTTATACACCCTCTATTATAGTGCAGATGCTCTTCATTTCCACTGTGTTGATTATTCTTGTCAATATCTCTTTTAATTTGCTCTGGCATTCTTCACACAGAAAAGCTTTGATTTACCTCTGCAAACCTTAATATGTAACTTCAGGTGCCTGCACTTAGCCCATTTCTCCTCTCATTTTCTTTTCAGAAAATGTCAGAATTAAAAATGTACACTCTAAAGAATCCAAGATTTCTGTGCAACCAAAATATGAGTAAACAGTAGTACAGCCCACTCTACATTACACTTAGCTGTTATCAAATGCATTAGGCATTTTAAAAAGTGTAGCTTCTTTTAGCAATACTACAAATAGATGGGCATATTTCTGCCCAGCATGTACTTGCTTTGGGGCAGCAACATTGTGCTTTGGGAACTAACAAAAAAGTTATTCATGTAGCTGCATGAAATTTTTGGTTTATTACTGTCTTTCAGATCAGAAATTGCAAAATATAATACACACAGTGAAGAAATTTTGCATATATGTACCATGCATGCATCTGGTTGCGCCTCTGTTGTCTTCCAGCCACACCATCTCCTATAAAACACATCAGACAAATTTTATGATGGTGTTTAGCAGTGTTTATCCAGCTCATCAAGGATCTTCATAGGAAATTCTGGCTTCCCCCCCTTTTTTTTTTTAATCTTCCCCAAGTGTATAGGAACAACATATCATTTTTATAGCTAAAAAATGTTTCTTTAGTGAGCTGCCCAGAGGCAAAATATTACATCCTCTAGCAAACCCTGGTGTTTGTGAGTTACTCAGGTGTAGCTCTGGGTGTCGTGGCAAGTAGCATTGTTTGAAATCCGTGGGTACTACAGGACAGAAGCAGAGCTGGTGGAGGAGAAACATTTACTTCTTGTCTGAGTGTCCTTTGCCTGTAGACACTCAAGGTCACAGGCTTCAGCCAGTTAAGAGGGGTCCTGGCCAGTCATCCTAGGCAAGTGAGACTGGATTTTATGAAGCTTTTTGCCAAGTTCGTGGTTCTTACAGAAGCAGGCAGGTGGGCTCTCTTGGTGGACATGAAAATGATGGGTAAATTTCTCCTGAATTACTTAGGAGTAAAAAGCTCAGAGCAGAATTGAGAAAGAAATCTCTGGTGTGTGCATGTGAGCTTGTCAGAAAACAAACCAACCCCATTCTACTTGTATAGAAAGGCTGTAAACATGCACATTAATGAGACCATTTTGAATAATAATTACACCTCTTGCAAGTATCTAGGCAGGACAGGATTTCAAGAAATGTGTGACCTAAGCAGGGAGTGGGAAATCTGAAATAGGAGATTGCTGCAGGCTGCTAATCAAGGTGGTCAAAAGATTGTTAGAGGTGACCAGGGTATTGCTCCAGCTGACAAGTCCGTGGGCCTTTTCAAAAGGGTTTTGGATTAGCGAGATCTTAGTGAGCAGAGAGGAGAGGTATTTCTAAGATTTTCTTTTTATATTTTGCACTGCCCAGCAAACCTAGGCTTTTGATGAAAAAGAAGGAAATTAGCCACTTAATGCTTTACTAAAACCTTGGGTTTGGAATACAAACCTGTGTGTGTTTTTTTGGTGTTCTATTTTTCACAAATGTGAGATTTCAGAGCACCATTTTGCTTGAGACTTCTGCTATACTGGGAAAGGGGTTACAAGCCCATTTTATGATCATAGACCTAAGACAGCTAAGCTGCCAAAAAAAAAAAAACCCAAAATCAGAGATGCCAACCCAAGGCCACCTGAGGTTCCCCACTGTGGTACCGGGTTTCCAGAAGACATGTGCCCCAGCTCCCATTTCAGAGGTGCAGGCTGTGGGAGCTCCCACACACTGATAGGGGCTCTGAGCAGCCCTCCAGCCCCAGTCAGAGTTAGGGCAGGGAATGCCACCCTGCAGCCAGGGCACCAACTGCGCTGGGCAAAGACTGGAGCTAAGGCGTCAGCTGCCACTCAGGTGACTTCAATTACCAGCACTTGTCATTACTTGAAGCCAGACCGCTCTCAGGTTGGGAATTGCCCTTTTAAATGCGCTCGGCCCTGTGCAAGTGCCAGCTGGGAGGTGATTTGGGGGGTGGGGGGTGCCACCTGAAGCTCATAAAAGGAGAGCAGGGGAATTGGCGGCTCTCTCTCTGTAGTAGTCTTTTCGAGGAGTCTGCACTAGTTGATGCTTTGTATCTGGTAAAAGAAAGTTTTGGTAGACTTTTGTAGCTGAGGAGGGGACTGTGTGCTTACTTCTCTCCCCGGAAAGGTCGAGAAGCTGAGGAAGAGCACCGAGCTGTCCCTGCCTGCGAGGCAGCGCACACTGGTGCCTGGCTCGGGCACCTGCCATGCAACCTGAGGCCGCTCTCGTGCTGGTGTGGCTGGAACCACTGCAGTGCAGTGCGAGCAGCCACAGGAGAACTGAGCTGTGGTTGCTGCCACCCTTTGCTGTGTGTGGAAAGCAGAAGGTAGGAACATCAGTGATCTGTTGTGTTTGAATTTATTTTTGTTTAGGATTATAGCAAATACTGGGCATGTGCTGAGATGCAAATTGTAATTGCTCATCTTCTCAAAGGTATATATGAATACCATTAACTGGTGCCCTGTTTATTTCTTGTAACTCACTAATTTACTGCAGTGGTTTTTATAGTGCCTTTTGGTTATTATAACGTCTAAGTGTAGTGGAAGAACATATATTTTGGGGGGGGAGGGGTAGTGTTGTTTGGCTTTTTCTTCAAATAATGAAACTACTGTACCTAGCCTGATGTTGATGGACTCCGCTTCTACCCTTTTACAGAACTATAGTTTTGTTTCCCTTCTCCCTCCCTTTTCTGCCTAGGCTTTTTCACCTGCAGTTTTTAGTGGAAAAGCAGCATACATCTCATACACCTCAGCATGACTGTGACCCTTAATCAATATTTCCTTCTTTCCGTCTCTTAAAAACTCTTTTTCCTGGACACTCTGTGCAGCCTTTTGCTTGAAGCTCTATGGATGTCTCGAATGCTTATGGTATAAAAGGCAATCCTTGATTTATCTGCAACTCTCCACCTGGGTGGGGACTGCTGGAAAGAAGGTAGAACTTGCACTGGTTTCCTGAAAGCTTGTCCAGGAAGAAAGTCTTATTGAAATAATGGTAACATGGACAAGGCTTGCAAGTCAGGGTGGTGAACTCTAATGTTCAAGTGTATGCAGGATCCCCTCAGCAGTTTACAGTCAAAGGATGCAGTCCCAGCTTATTTCTGTCTCTGAATCCTCAATCCTTGCCACACTCCTTCTGCATGTTTTCCATAGTAATCCTCTGTATTTTCTTCCTCTCTTCCTTACTCTGTAACTTTTTACACAAGATAGATAACCTGTCATGTACTGTCAGCTTGCTCAGTCATCTGAGTAGTGATAATGATCACGCTGAAATTGGAGGTGCACAGTAGGCAAATGTGGCATGCTTATGCCTGCCCTCTGCGGGCAAACCTGCTTACCAAACCTTCAGTCAAACTTGGAAAAAACACTTGTCATCAGCAGTGGTTGTTTAAGCATTGATAAAGCAACACTTGCATCTCAGCAGACATAAGCTGTTGCAGAGCTGGAATTATCGCTTTAGGAGCAGATGTGCTGGCAGGGCACTTACAGCGACGTGAAATGTGCCTGTTCTCTAGGACAGGATTTCTGCATCATTGTGCAATAAAAACTATGCCTTAAACTGCTCCAGTGCAAGACATGCACTCATGTAGATGTGTTTTCAAACATGAATAGTTGTACACATAGGGTTGGTGTCCTATGGGGGAGGAAAAAACACTGAAGGAGATTGGTCTAAGAACACACACTGCACTTCTGCTTAAACACAAAAACTGCCCTTCACTGAGAAGGCTGTAATTTTTTTTTTTTTTGAGTGGCCTAACAAGTCTCATAATGGCTTATTATATCTTTTACTAGTCTCAAGTTATTCAGAAAAGTTGTACTTTTTTTATTGTGTGTTTTTTTTTTTTTTTGTCTGCCCATCAGAACCGTTCTCCAGCTGGTCAGGAACGCCCACAGCTGCTGTTGGTGGGGCAGGTGTTCACCTCTTAATTTACAGTAGCACCTCACCTTATGGAGTTGTTAGTGCCTGTGGAGCTGGGAAATCAGGTGGTGCCTGGCTGAGGGCTTGAGGACTGTGAGGGGAGAAAGGACGGGGAGCAGAGTGAAAAACATTACAGCTACACAGGCAGTATATATGTAGGTGTCCGAGGCCATAGGTGGGTATTTAACTGGTTTAGGTACTAGTGGAACCATCAAGAACTCCCTTCTCTCACTTGGCTTTTGCTTCAGTGGACCAACACCAAGTAACTATCCCCATCTGCATGTTAAATAAGTTAAAAATCTAGTCCTTGTCTGCAGCTTTGTGACTTCTCAAACACAAGCCTTCACCTTTCCAAGCTGCATTTGAGGATCTTTTGCTACAGAAAATTACTTTTTCCAATTCAAGTGAATTCCTCTTGTCCTATTTCATAGTAAAGTTCAAAATGTCCACTTCTTCATAAGTCATGTGCTCAAGTTCATGTAATGCAGTCTCTCCATATTCTGCTCAGAAGTTGTCTCAAAAACACTGAAGACTAATTACAGTCTTCATGAACACAAGTCAATTTGTTGCTGCTTTTTGTTAAAAACAGCAGCTGGAGTGGCTGATAGATCTTGCAGTCAGTAATGGACACACTGTAAGAAGTGGTTCTCTCCTTTTCAGGTGGTTAGCTTGTCTTCTCAAGCTAGAAAACATTTTCATGAGCATTTCCCTACTGCTCCTCTATCTCTGTCCCCTTGGAATCTCATTCTAACACTTTTTTTCTAAAATTAGGCTTAAAAATTTCTCTAGGCCCTTTCATTTTATACTTTACATCTCTCACTAGAGAAAAAAAAAACCAAGAAGCCTGATAAGGTTTATTTTCCTGTAGGCCTCTCAAATTGCACTCTTTATGTTTGAGCCTAAATCACACTAACAGGATGTCTGAAATGGACACTGGTGAAGAGGAAAAAAAATACAGCTGATACAGATACTGTGTACTATTTTTAGTTTCTGACAGCCCAGGATTGCTCTTACCCAAGGACCATTCATGTGGTTTCTTTTCTTTTTCTTTCAGCTATCAGTTCTGTGATGACGGAGAAACAAAAATACAAAATAAGGGTATCCAGACTCGATGGACATTACTAGAATTAGGTGGCAATTTGACAGGAAACTGATCTGTGTGATTGCCCTTCTCTGTGGAAGATTGTAGTAGTGTGATTGCAATCATTTCTGCTGGTCAGTGTTTTTAGTGTTAACACAGCTACCCAGGGAGCCAGCCAGGCTTTATGACTTCTTTTGGAGCTGAAAGAAAAAGAGAAGAAATTTTGTCTGTGGTATTTTTACTTAGCGGTTCCACATGCTATCGGTGGCATGCAACACAACCAGATTTTATATTTAGTAATTGCTTGTGGTGCAGTCTTAAATGTGCTATTTCTGAGTGCTACTTCTGTAGAAAGATGATTTCTAGTATTGCCCAATTAACTGTCCCTGTAAAATGAAAAAACACAAACAGAAAACCTCCCAAACCAACCAAACAATAATAATAAAAAAACCAAACTGCCGAAAACCAAACAAAAACAAAAAAAACAACCTTTGGGTATGTTTGGATGGTAGTCTGGAAAAAAGAGTGTTCTTTATAGTGAGTATAGTTAAAAACAGGCCAAATATTAACTTTTTAATTGACAGGCATTTTTTAATTGGAAAAATAAAATTTAGCTCTTTAGTCTTTAAAGCCTCTGGGTACATAATGTAAACATTTAGCATATTTTACAAGCTCATTTTGGGAAATGTTTGCAATTAAAATGCTGCCTCCTGAAGGGAAGAGGAGGTGTGTCTCTCTCAAACTGCTTGTGTTGGAAAAGAATAGAAATAGGGATTTGTGTGAGAGAAGACAGAACTCTGGACTCTTTCCACTTCACTAAGTCCCATATGGAAGTGACTGTTGTGAAAAAAACAGCCAGGACCCCAAAAGTTAGCAGATGAACCTGCTATACAGCAACAGCTTAATGAAGTGAAGCTTTTCAGCCAGATGCACTGTCTGTGCATCCTGGGACCTCTTCCCAGTTCCTGTGCCTTGGTGCTGCTTGCACATGGGTCTGTGGAAGGAGTCTGGGTCTATGTACTGGCTGGTGGTGAGAAGCAGGTAAATCGTTGTATTTTGTGGCATCCCTCTAGCCCACAGCTTGCTCCTTGTCCTCTCAGAGAGGGGAAGCTTCTTGCAGGGACAGCATCTTCCCAGCCAGGCTGTCCTGAGGGACACTGGTCTGGGCGTGAAACTATCGTGGCCCTGTGGGTGCAGATTGGATCCCTGCCTGTCTTAGATCTGCTCCTCGTTAAGGAGAGAGGTCAATGTTCGCCCTTCCTGTCATTTAGTTAAACCAGCTGACAGAAGCTTTGTTTAGGACAGGTACCACTCCTAGGCTGATAAGGTGGTGTGCAGGTGTCTCCTTGTTTCAGTACCCTTAGTGAGCTTCTTACTTGAGCAAGAATTTAAGTCCTTAAAACTCGTTTTTGTGGGTTTTTTCTATTAGGAGAGATGAGTTGTTGAGTTCCTGAAATGTTTCATTTTCATCCTTATGCGAGATTCTGAGGGATACAGTTTTCATCCCTTAGGTAATTATTTGCTTTATTATTGCACTGTAGTGAGAACAGATTAATGTAAGTTACAAGTAGTAAGAGAATATGAAATAAGACAACAATAAGTACCAGACCAGAAGATAAAAATAGATTCAGGAATAAACCTAGTAGTCTGAGAATTATAGTCATTTATAAAATGCTTGCAATTATACTTAAATCTCTTTTTCTTTCTGATAAAGGATGTGTTTTCAAATATGTCACATACAAGATTCACTGGGGACATAAGAACTTAAAAAAATTTCAAGTGTTCAGTGACAGGAATGAAAAAATAAACTTTTGGCTTAGGTTGTCAACCTGAATAAACTATTAGCTACTCCATAGCAATTACAAGATACAAACACAAATCCAATAACTTTATTTTCCCCTTAACCTTCTCTCACGGTTCCTGTCAAACTGTTTTTCTGCCTAGTTGTTTAGTTTGCTTTTCAAAGCTCTCCATGTCCTCAGTAAATCCTGAGACCTTTCTGAATAGAATATTTGAATTATCAATTTTGACTGTAGGAAATGTAATGAAGAATACAGTTCATAAATTTGGGGTTATGGATGGAAAGCTTGGCACTGGGGAATGTTCAACCTGGTGTCTGGAAGGCTCCAGTCTCTGAAAGTTGGGCAACTCAAACCTCAGTGTTTGCACCAAAAGACAAGTTACAGGAGAGCTAGGAATTGTCCCTGGCCAGCTTGTTTCCCAGGTGTCACCTTTAATAGTTGTTTTCTTCTAATATTATCAGTAACCAACCAAATGACCTTTAGTAGTTCTGGGGGGTTTTTTTGTTTAAATTTTTTTTTTTTTTAATTTATGGCCAGTTGTGCTGGCACAAGGCTGTGACCACACTGCAGTACCCCCAGCTCCTGCCAAGCTCTGCTTTGTGGGAGCTTGGCCGTGCATAAATGTTGCTGTATATCGAAAGAAATGTTAATATGAACAGAAAACTGTCACAAATGCAAGGCAGATATATTGCAACATCCAAGTGTTTGTGTAGCAGTCAAGTATAACCATGATTTAATCGCATGCAAGGAGGCATATTCTACTTCTGCTGTGTAAAACCTTTGGAATTAAACTGATTTGAATAAATTAAGGGCAGATGAAGTCTGGGGTGATGTTGTATTGAAAGGCTTAGGATGTGTTCCACAGCAGATACTGTGATGTTGACTGATAATTCTAGGAGAGTTTTCTCGATTAAGCACTTCTGTGAATCATGGTTGTATCTGATAATCAGGGAAATGATGTGCCTAAATATAACCAAACTATATTAACAAGAGGATTAGAATGATTTGATGTAGAAACTTGTTTCACTAAACTGTTAAAGAAGATTAGGTTTGTTTAATCTTATAATTTAAGTGCAATGGAAATTTGAAAGAGCTGAAATTGAAATTCATTTATTTAAATGGCTTACTTTGGGACAGAATGCATCATCAGAAGGGCTTAGTATTGAAACTACTTCTGAGAGTCTGAATTTTCTATGTAGAATGGTCAATTTATTATTTCCCATCTACAACTTCTTTGCAAAACACTCTGAAGTGTTAAATTAGCTGCATCACCACGTTTTTGTCTGTAACTTTATCTACTTCCTTATTGGCAGTAGGTTGGGGGTGGGGAAGCAAACATCTTCAATGACTGCTATATCTTTCTGCACAGAGGTTTTGGTGCTGGGATTGTTTTCACAGTGATTTGCTGACTGTTATAGATGAGCATGAGTAGTTAGTAGAAAACTATCTCTGTCAGTGTTATTGTTTCAAAGGAAGAGAGATCACTGCAGTCAAAACGTTGATATTATTCATTTTCAGTCAAACATTAAGCTCTGTTCTGTTTGTTTTGTAAATAAAAGACACGTTCATAGCTCTAAATGCTCAGCGTTATTTGATAGTTGTTATTCCTTTCATTGTTAATTTAAGTTAATGTGTCTCCATTAGAACTGACTGCTGTACTCAAGAATATCTCCTTGGTTTATTGAATGGGTGCTTTACACCATCACTCCAGGTTCTTTCCTTTTAGGGCAAGAGTAGTCCCATAGACTTGAGTACACTGCCAGTTTATGAAAGAGGGTCACTGTAAATGGAATGGCATTAGAACAGAGAGGGGGAAACTGGGACTTAGGAGAGGCTACCTGTGGAGTTCAGGTTATATGTCAAGTCTTAAATACTGCAGTGGATGGGGATTTGCAGCTGTAGAAACTATATTGATGGATTACTTGAACTTACAGACTAAACGAATGGGAAACATCACTACTTAGTTTTGCCATCCTATACATTATAGGGAGAACATAGATTTTGTTTTAACCTGTGTTCCCATGCTGAATTTGACTGTCTCAGTCCTACCATTGGTAAAGAGAGCAATAGCATATTTTGGTTCTAGGTCTGTCCAGTATTTAAATCAAGAGACACTGAAAGCATAAGGCAGTTACATTTATGCTGCTGGTTTATCTTTTTCTTGTCTTTCTTCAACTATATTTCTATGAAATCTAGTAAAAGTAATTATTCTATTTGTTGCAAGTAAAAAAAAAAAGTGTTTTGTGCTATACACATTTCTTCATGCTCAAGGACCTCTGGGACAGTGTTTGCCCTATGAACTATGTTCCGTTTTCCTGTCTTCAAAAGATTGACGAGGACGTTTCTTGGGGAAGGGAGCGGGCAAATTACTTCATATAGTTAAGTGAATATGAACTTCAGTTGATTTTTATAGACATCCTATACACTTCCATACTTGAGCAAGGCAGAGCTATTGTGCTGGTGCTTAGTATGCCATTAGCTTGATGAATCAAGGAACAGTGTAGGAATCTTTCCTTGTAATTGCCTTGTTGTTGTCAGCGGCAAAAAAAAGAAAAAGAAACACCCAAACAACCTGTGCTGGTTTAAAAGTAAACTGGCTGGAGATATGAGCCCAACTCGAGAGGTTACAAGTCAGCTACAATTTAGTGAAAAGGTTCCATTATACACAATGATACAGAGAAACACCGGTTTTAACCCACAAAACCAGAGGTATAACCCAGCACCCTGGGACAAGAACAGATCGATGCTGATTAGCCCCTGTGCTGAGCACCACGTGGACTCCCCGGGGGCAAAATAAAAGGAAAGGAAAAGCTGTTGGTCCGGATGATGGTCTCAGTTCTGTTGAATTACTGATTGCAGTCTTGTCAAGACTGGCAGTCACAGTCCTGCTGAAGCACTGGTCCTCCTCTGGATCCAACCAGTGGTACCAGACGTCCCAGAACCAGAAGTTTATATATGCTCAGGTTCGGGTGGGAATGTCCAGTACCTCCCCAGGGCAGGAGGTTCACAATGGGTGATTTAACTGCGCAAGTCATGGGATAATTTTGGAATCTTTGATGGTGTCGGTCATTGCAGCTGCCTATTATGCCAGTCCAGTATGGCCCGTTAGCAGAGATGACCCCTCAGGCTGGGTGTGAAGGTGTTAATGCCTTTCTGGAAAGGAGTTACCGCAGCTGAGTCATTGGTGTGAAAACAAAAGAACACGACACTGCCTCACAGGGCAACTTGTAGCCTGAGGTGTCCTGTGTGCCCTGGGCAACTGCTGCAAACAATCCATTTATTAACAGTCCATCGGAAATGACATAGAGGCTGTAGAATAGACAGTTTTGGTTGTACCCACATTGTGAGTTTTTTTGCCACAGAGTCGTGTTCACCCTTTTCTTTGGATCAGCAGGAAAGTTTGAGTGCTGTAGGCACAGTGTGCCTCTGATGGATGCTTTGGTGCCGATATTCTCTCTTAAGGTTTGACTCGTTGGTGCTACTCAAGCTCAGAAGTGTAGGAGGGGTGGACTAAAAAAATAAAACAAACCCCAAAACAAACAAACAAACAAAAAAAAACAACAAAAAAGAAACAAAAAAAACCCATAAAAACAACTGGATAGGAGGAGCAATAGAAATTTCTTAAACATTCTTATTTTAAGATATGACAGACTCATTGTACTGTCTGTCTACCTTTCCTAACTCTCTTCCAGCAAAGGAAGGGAAATGATGGACTACTAAGAAAAAGAAATGGAGGAGCATTAGACTCATCAGCTTTGCCATACTCTTCTAGTGTAATTTATGATTCTTTGAAGTAAATTCTTTATAAACATAACAGAAAAGTGAAGCAAACTTGTAAAAATGCCTTTCCTAGAATTATGATGTGAATTTTTTTTTTAATTTTTTTCTTTATTTTTCCCCTGAACTGTTAACCTCTGGAGTTTTAACTCAACTGAGAACATCATAAAGAAACAATGCTTTCATGTACGGTAAGAGAAGAGCTCCCTCTCTAGACTAAATGCACATCTGAGTAGTGGCAGATTGAGGTCTATTTTCTCTTGCTGACGATGTCAAGGGTGTGAGCTGCTCCTTTTATCTTCAATAAGGCCTATGAAGAGTTATATCCTTTGGGGGAGTTATGTTTGGTGAATGTTACAGCTGGATGACAAAGACTTTGAAATGGAGCTCATAGGCTTTAAGTTGTCAAGTCTTGATGTACTTTTCTGATTTGATTTGTGGTTTTTTTTCTCTTTGGTTTCATGATCCTTCTTAAGTTGAGCCTTTTATCATTAAAAATATAGGTTTTCAATTTGTTTAACTCTACCACTGGACCATGAGTAATCTCTGCAGTGGTGTCTGAAGATGTAAAATCTGACTTACAAATCAGAGAAGACAGTGACCATTAATCTCTTCCACGTTTTCTTCTAAAATATAAATTTCATTGATTAAAAAACCCTGTTTTCACTAAGGATGAAATTAAGTGTATCACTGAGCAATGGCAGATTATTAAAGGTTCTAATTATTGTTTCTGTTTTGAAAGAGTTAAAATATTCTAAGGACAGGTATCATATTGTAGTTTGAGGCAGTGCCTTATTGCTCGTGGCTTTTATCCAGTTAGCACTTGTTTGCTCCTTGATACCTTCAGGGTGTAATGAATGGCATTACCAGTAGATGTGTTTGACCTGCTGACAAATAATACTATTTAAAAAGCTCAGAATGAAATAGCTTCTTATCCTTCTCACTGTGCTTATGGTTTTCCATGAGGAAACAGAAGCAACTTGCAGTAAGTGAAATTGTGTGTGAATGTGTCTGGTGCAGACAGCTCAGGAGCTCATCCTGTGCGAGTAAGGACGCAGATCATCCATGCTGAAGTGTTACTCTGCTCTTCTCAAGTTGCCTTGTTTCTTTGCCTCTTCATAACAGCTCTCTCAAGTGAAATTTTTAATGAATTATTAATTTTGGCAACTAGTACATCCTGACCTCTTCTTTCTTATCTCCTTGAGTATCGCCCTCATACAAAGACATCTGACTGCAAGCTTTTGGCTGTTTATCCTGCTCTGTGCTGTTCTACTTCTTGGTGTTGTGAGGTCTGGAAAAAGCTCCCAGTTTTTTTATATGCCACTGGAGATTATTTTCCTGGACTTGGAAGCCTTGTTTACTTTGGGACAGCCTATGGTTTTACCAGGGTCAGATCAACACTGGCTAGGAATGTAATTTTCATTAAAATTTTTTGTGTGTACAGTAAGGTTCACGCTAATTACCGTTTAACTTAGGGTTTTATTGTTTTGTTTGTTTGTTTTTTATTTTAAAATGCTTTCTTCCATCTTGACAGCTCATTAGTATATTGTGGTAGCTTGTTTTGCAAACCGAAGAAAATGTTTCTCATAATATTCTTCCTTTGCCTGACAGATCATATTTATTTCAAGTTCATCCAGTCATACCTTCATCTTTTCATATCTGCCACTTGATCTCATTTTGCATAAGGCAATGTCTGTAGGATTTAAATAGTTGTAGAAATTAAATAATCCAATTTTTATATAATAAAGAATAATTAACTTGAACTTGCAAAAAAAAATCTGTTTTTAACAGCAGTAATTTCTCTCACAATAATACTTGTCAGACCTGAATACCTTACTGGACAGTTAAATATGCAAAGAAACAGGTAACTGTGGGAAAATGGGTTCTCGAAATCAATTCTGAGTAAACAAGGCCTTCAGAAAGGCAAACTTGTCAGGCTTATGCTACCTAACTGACTTCACTTAGTGCCTGTAACAAGTTGGTTTCTGGTCTATGCTCCAAGAGATAAATAATTAGTGAATTAATCCACTGCATCAGGTAGTCCCCTAATATGAAGGGCTATTAATGCTTTCCCAGGTACACTTATTGACCACTGCCAGTTGTTATTGTTAGTTGAATGGCAGCTCCTTTCTGCTGTTGTTTGAGTCTATTGTTACCAATTCCCTTAATACAGGACTTGCAGCCAAAGCAGTTAAATCACGATGCTCTAAGATTAGTCAGTCATCAGTCAAGCCTGGGCAGCTGAAACGCTGTTCCCAACTGGTGTGCAGAGGGACTGAGGGCTGTAACACTGGGGTGGGGCTTTGCTTAGCTGTGTGGATGAGACATGGTCCTGGGCCACCTTATTGAAGGCCCAGGGAATGATCACCTGGTAGAGGATTATATGACTGGACAGGTCTGTGGAATGGAGGTTTTGTAAGCAAATAAACAAACCCTCTATTGAGGGGTAAATACCCCATGTTTCTGAAGGCCTTGTGTTACATTAAATTGGATACTTCTACTGGTTTTTCCCAAACTCTCAGAAAGGCAAGTGATGCATCTCCACCATGACATTTTTACTCTTAGATGTAAAAGGTCATTTGTCTCTTTTCTCTCAGTAAGTTAAAATGTATTCACATGTCAAATCTTTCATGTCAGGGAGAATCCAGATTGTGGACTCAAAAGCTTTTCATGTCATGTTTCTAATTAGGTCTGTGACTCATTCTCATGAATAATATATCAAGCTGCATATTAACATCTAATCCAGCTAAATCATCAATTTACAGCAAACCTTGGCTGCAGCAACTTTGAGTAAAAAAAATGTCAGAAGCTGCAACATTTTTCCAACAGCTGTTAAAACTTCTGTAATGTCTCTGGGTACTAAACTTGCAAAGCAAGTGATTAGATTCATGTTGCAGTATGTGGGGGTGAATGAATCTGATTAAAATCATAAAAGTAGATTTCTGCAGAGGGCTTTGAGGTTAAGGCCAAAAAGGCTTTTTATCTTAGATAGAAATTATTTTCCTTTATGATCTGGGGAGGAGAGTATTTGTCCAGGTTCAGACTGAAGTGCTGTGTATGGCTAGAATAGATTGCTTTTCTCAGTAAGAAACTGATTTGTTTTGTATCTGTGAGTGTGACAAAAACGTTACCATCTAATAAATTATTACAAAGATTTTTAGCCTGAAATGAAATCTCTTGTCACTTGACCTCAGTGTTGCAAAATATTTTGAAGGATTGTCCCAACTCCCTCATTAATATGCTGGGTGGGACCATTGTGGATGTAGCTGGTTGTTTTTGTTTGTGATCACGCTGACAGTTATTGTCAAACAGCTTCACTCCATCATGTGGTGTTCATCACCAATTAGTCATTTGACAGGTATAATTTCTCAGTGCTGTGGATCACTATTGTAACTGTAAATTATCTTTGAAAGTGTCTTTAAAATGTCATCTTTTCCCACTGTTGTCTGTTTTCCATCACCTAGTTCACGATAGGTTTCTGGCACTGGCATATGCTTCCTTCCTGGTTTATTTTGTAGACAGAGTGATGTATTCCTGCCACTCCCTTTCTGTCTTTCCCTGCTGCTCACATCTCTTCCCCAAAGAACTGGGCTTAAAGGAGGCTCCACTTGGTGACTTGTGTGTGTTTGTGTCAGAGCAGGGAGAGAGAAGTCATTTATGCCTGGTTACTCAGTCTTTCCAAATGTTGTTTCATTGCCACATCTGTTGACTTTCACGCAGTAAGAGAACCTTTGAAAAGGATGCAACTTTGATGTAACTTCTGTCAGACCACATCACAATAATCAGCTTTGAAAAAGACAGGTACCATGTGCTCGACTCGAGGTGCATATGGGCTCTCTCCCCTGCATACATGCTACTCTGAGGCTGTGTGATACCTCACTGAGGATCTGCCACAGTCACAAAGTTTGTGACATCTCTACAGTGTGAGGGTTTTGAACGTACTGTGTAGGTCATGGCTGCTCAACTTAATCTGGCTTGGTTGTGAGATCTGATCTGATTGTGCAAGGACTTCTGCTGCTGGTGAGGGCTTTGTGTGGGAGAGGCTTAGCTGTGTTTGCCTTGCAGTTTGGAATGGCTCCCATTTAGGAGCTGACAGTTGATGGCAAATCTGTAGCCAGCATACATTGAGTTAAAAGTGAATTACTTGAGAATGGATTGTTACCAAAAGATAATGGGAGACAGTGGACGATTTTTCCAAGGTGACTTAGAAAAATAAGTCGATATGCATTTCAAAAAACAAAATAATGTTTCCCATAATAAAGGGGAAGTAGTAACTGTGATGCCTGAGTCTCAGGTTGTTACATGTGAGCATGTGTGTGGTGTGTAATGAATCAGATATACTTGGCTGTGCTAGACCACGATTGTAAATTCTAGAAACTTTTAGTAGCTTTAAAAATTTTTATCTTTTTGATTACCTTAAATAGTGAGGGGTTCAAGGCAAACTAAAACAGGACAGTCGCTCCTCTGTAATATTCTCAAAGATCCCCTTAAAAAAGTTTTTATGTGTTTGTAATGCGAGGGTAGAAAAAGAAAAAGGATTGGGTACATATCATGGACTATTCATTTGGAATCACAGCTTCACCTATGAAAGAAGCAAGGGGCACTTCTGGATAGCTCCTGTTTACTTGTCATAAGTATCAAAAATAAGAAGATACAGGTTGCAAATGGGTACAGTAGTCTGCATTGATGTTTGACCTGCATCATATTGCACTTTGCTCCAGTTCTACCAATATTATTTTAAAAACTGGGTTAATGATGTTTTTTTTTAACCTATGAATCAGTGTGCTTTATACACTTGACATCTGTGCATGTACCTCAGCATCCCATCTTACGCTGCAGTTAAGAGCAAGGGCAACCAACCATTTTTAAGGATCAAATGCGGATAACAAAAAAATGTGCTAAAAAAATTATTTCATTTGTGTTGGGGAAAGAAGTGCAACTTTACTGCTTGTTTGCACACCTGTACAGACTTGATACAGACTTGAAAATTTGCCCATAAAAACCCCAGGTGTAACACCTTAGACAGTATGAGTTGAACTAATTAATGAGCTGAAAGATTTAGATTGTTCTAGCAATTAAAGACTTTCACACAGATTTATACTCCATTCAGCTTGCAGAGCTTGATGCTGTAGTTCTTTAGCAGATATAATATCTTGCAGTAGAAGTTTTGAATGAGTATGGGCTGTTTCTTGAGCCTTTTTATGTACTAATAATGAAAACATTCACGTTGTTAGCTTGTTGTGCTCTTAAACAAATGGGTGAATCAAGTTCATGGAGCTTTGGAAGACAAATGACACTTCCAAGGTTGCCAGCAATTCTGCATAAACAGCTGGTGATTTAGTTGATCAATGGCAAAGAAAAAAGTGCGTGTCTGTGCTTGACTCCTCGAAAAGGAACAGGATACACTGTCACATCCACCATTTAAATTATAAACTCTCTGAGGCAGTTGAGCTTTCTATTCCAATGACATCTTAAACTGCATCACATGTTATGTACTACACAGAAATTAGCAAATATATTAGATTAACGTGGAACTGAGAATGAAGGCCGAAATCAGTTTATTTTGACAGAGTGATGATGACAAATAAGTACGTTCCTCAGAACATTTGAGTAAAACTGCTTTGAGTGTACAGACTGAAAACTCCATCTTGCTCTCTTGTTGTCATTTCAGCTCTGAAATGTATTTTGCCTACATCTTGCTAAGTCTACCTGGGTTTATAGGCTGAGTTGATGCTGTATGTTTCTTTAATGTAGCAATCCATTTTCTTTCCACCTTTGTTATATGTGTGCTGGGCTCTTTTTGGTGGTGTGGTTTTTTTTTTTTTTTTCCCTTATTCTCTGTCTGGAAGCATTTTAGTCTCTTCAGTTTGAGTGGCTGATTTAAGGAAATTGAGAGATTAGGATAGCAGACATCTGAGATGAATTGAAGCTGTTCATCTTTGTCAGAAAAATCCTGTCTCTCTCAGCTGTCCCTCTTGCAAGAAAGAGGAAAAATTGGGCGGAGAGCTAAACTTCAGAGGCATGCAATAATTAGGAAGAAGCAAAGTGAGAAAGTCTCTTGAACAAAGCTGGAAAAAGTGGACACCCTTTGGACTGAATTAGGTAAATGGAAGCAGCTAATTTCATATGGATCTGCAGCAGACTATCAATTTACTCTGAATCCATTAACATAGGTAGCAGATCTTAAGAGAAATTTCTTAGGGGTATGCTTTGCAAAGAGTAGATATTAAAACTTTTTTTCAGTTGATGAGAGAGGAAGAAATAGAGTAGAAATAACGGAAAATGTTTTTGGAAAAAAAATATGCAGAGAAGAGGAAGATCTGTGGTACAACTCAAATGTTTCTCTTTGCTAAACTGGAAAAAAAAGGAAGGTTTAAGCTCAACTTTGGTGTTATTAAAAATAAAATAGTTGAATACGAGTGAACTAATGGGGGGGCAGAGGGGAGGCTGAGAATAGCACTATTAATATATGAAATGAGGAAAGAGAACATCAAGTATGATAAAGAGATTTTCATCAGTGTTAGCAGCTACCAGGTAATGTATTTCAAAGAAGTATTGAGCTGGCTAGGATCAAAACCACTTGTACATGCAGAGTTTCCAACTAAGAAGCTGTGGGAGGATATGGGTCTGATACAGCCTGGCAGTCTCAGAAGCTGTTCGTTATCTGAAAAGAGCAGAATGGCCATCATTGATCCCACTTCAGCAAAAGTGCAGAGAATCAAGGTCATAACAAGGCGCATTCACTTGATCTGCTGAAAACCTGAGACTGGGAGAAATGATTGATAATATGAAAGCAAAGAGGCACTGGAAAACTTGATCCAGAAAAACAGAAGGCCTGTAAGCTTCCCAGGATAGGGGAACTTTTGTCATCTTAATCACTCTGAGATTTTCAGAGGAATTAGGTGGTGTCCTGGCCCTGTGCAGATGTGGTGCCTCCTGGCTGGCCTCTCCTGGAATGGACTCTGCCACTCACTCTGTGCTGAGGCTTCCACTCAGTGTTGAAGCAGCCTCTGGCTGGTCTCCAAGTCTTGCAAAAGCATGGAATTTTGTAGGCATGGGGAGGAGGAAAGGCACAAGGGAAGATGGTTCAGGCACACATGTAGGTTGGTCTGGCAGCTCCTACGGGAGAGGAATGCAAGCAAGTGATGATGGAAGTCAGGTGCTGGAACAGGCTTGTTGTCCAGCCTACCCTCAGAATTACAGTCACAGATGTGAGCACACAAACTTTCTCTGATGCAGTTTGGGGACAGACTTTGACCTGAATGTAGTGCCTGAAGAGAGTTGTGTTTTTTTTTTCCTTTTCCTGGATGAAGACTATTTGCTGTGGGGCATGTTCAGCTGAGCAGCACTGTCCCTGCTCCCAGCCTGTCACCATGATCAGCAGGAAGGGTCCTCACCCCCTCAGGGAGTCCAATTGCACAAGGTAGCTAAAACTGAAATTTAAGGAATAAATTAAAAGCAATTGATAATGATTTTTTAAATATAGCTGACTAATTTGGCCAAGTTGTGAACATGAGAGGTGTGACATTTTTATTGGTTTCTAAAAAAATACTAAACACCCCATACTTGCTACAATACAGTGGGCACTGGAAGATGTTCTTGCCTGTGGAGGGGAAGGTTGGAACTAGGTGACTTTTAAGGTCCTTTCCAACCCAATCTATTATATGATTCTGTGAATTGAAACCCTTTGTTTCAGAAGTTGTCTGTAACTCCTTGCTCAGTGAGCAGTGTCTTAGCTGCAAAGTCCCCCCAGAACATTTTTTTTTGCAATTGTTGCACTGTTTTACGGTGCAAGACTTGCAAGTCCGCAACATATGGCATGGCTATATTGTCCCATAAAGAGGGAAATAACTGTGTGTGACTTTTGCTTGGATACTGAAAGCTGGGGGGGGGGGGGGAAGGGGAAGTCCCGAGAGTTACTCTTCTAAAACTAAAAGCCAAGGTGTTTGATGTGATGTCAAAGGCTGTTGAAATATGTAATTCATTCCATCTGCTGCCTCGGTGCATGAGAACAGAGCATGGGTGCCAGCTGCATACACCTAAAACTGAGAGAGTAAAAGCCTTGGCAAATCACTCTGTTTACCCTGCTGCTTGTAAGAGTGCAAGTGAGCTGTAATTTCTACTTTATTTTTAGCCCCTGTGTCCTGGTTTGCCTGGCAGGCCAAGCTTAGAGGGATATACGCTGCATGCGCCTGAGCCTCGGAGGCTTTGCCTATATTGCCAATCTTGGAGTTATAAAAATTCATACCCATTCACCAACTTTCTATTGCCATCTGCCTAGGAATTAGGTAGCTCTGGCTTTCTTAGTCTAAGGTCAGTATTATGGAATTTTTATTCCTTTCATTGCTCCTTGGCTAGTCCAAACAAGCTCAGCTATTGGTTATTTAAAAGCTGTAGTTAATAATGGGTTTAGCGACCTAAACAAATATTTATTAAAAAATGGGGGTTTTCACAGTAAAAATCTTCTAATGCTTCATTTCCTTAATAAAATAGAAGGTTTGGAAGCATAATCATCTAATCAACAAACTCCAGGAGATCAATTTTTCAAAAACAGCTGTTATCATTAAACCATTGCCCAGCCTTTAGGGAAGCTTACTCTGGTTTACTGTAGGTCTTTACCACATATTAGTGGCCCAAGGACCACGAAGTGGAAGTGGAACTTACAATTCTGCTTCAATATTTTACTGATATAAGCCGTAGCACTTTCCTGAGCACTTTTTGACGTGAAACTTTGAAGTTAGTGTTTAATAGAAGGATGGAAAAAAATTAATATCAATAAAATGTTCCTTTTTTCATTTACCAACCAATTATTAAGGAAATAGAAAATTAAACCCACAATAAATTATATTTCACTCTTTTCCCTTTCCAGTTATTCATGTCAGAGAGGTGCCTGGGAGCTGTGCTGTCCTTAACTTGTCACCAAATACATTTATACATACGGTGAAAGATCTTGTAGTGAGAGATCATGAAAGAATTGTCAGAAATCCAACAGGATCAAAAAACCAAAATCCCAAACGCTCAGGTGCAACATGATGGTTTAGTGTAATGGAGAACACAGTAACACAACTGCTGTTTAATTTTATTTTATTTATTTTCTTTTTTTTTTTCCTGTGGTCATCTTCTACAGAGAAGAAATAAGAATTAAGATCCAAAACAACTTTTCTGGATCTGTGTGTACATGCAAGTCATGTCAAATCTGTGTACCACTTACAGGATTCAAGTTTGCTGCCTTCTTAACAACCCTAAGAACTGAACCCAAATCCACCCTGTTAGTTGAACCTAAACTGGGGAAGGAGAGTTTAATAGCACTTCGGGAGTAATTCGGGGGCCTTTAATCTGAAACCTTCAAAGCTGTTCTGGGTTTTGGTATTAAGGGTATGGCCTGTAGTTTTCACCTCCTTCACCCATCCCAGTGTTGCTGGGCAGTGACTGACACACTTCAGTACTGTGTATTGCTGATATAATGGTAATGATGCCAAAAGATCATGTGTGTAAAAATTTTACTAATGCACTGCATTTTTTGCATACTATTAACAGATCTGGTGTTAATGCAAATGTATAAATAGTCCCTGTAAGTATAAAGCTTTGACATGATACCTGTGTAGTAAGTGAAGTTATTTTCTGCTCCAGATTTCTACTCTATTCCAGATTATTATTTGTAATAAACAAATACTACTGCACATCTGACACTGGACTGCTGACATACAGTAATCTCTGCCACTGTGATCCTGTACTGGAGTTATTTAGAGCGAAGTGAAGGTGGATTTGTCTAATGGCAAATTTGTGGGAAATGGGATCAGTGTACTGTTTTACTAGAGACTATACAAACTTGACACTGTGTTAGTATTACCCAGTACTGATGCATTGATGAGAATTGTATTATTCAAGCATTGCACACATTCACATTATTAAAACCATTCAGGTTCAAAAATTGAGCAGTCTTAACTAGAAAAGTTAATGTAGACTTTTTCAGAAGAATTCTCAAAGCTTGAGTAAGCCCCTGTGAGGGAGAACCATGCTGGGACCTACAGATGTTTGCACAATATTGTTTTGTTTGCCTTCGTTTCAAGGTGTGATTGGTGGGACAATAACTCTTCATCTCTTGGTCTGCATGAAAGCCAGAAGCCCAAAGGTAAAGTGGAAATGAGAGGGAAACTGTCAGCCATTATCATTTAGTTTGTTATTCAAATCTAGAGGTAATGTTCGGTTTGTACATCTCATGATTATAGCATGGAGTCAATTTTAATAAATCAGAAAGCTATTAGAGGTAAAGAGATGAGGTTGTGTATTACTAGGAAATAATAGTGTTAAAGGCATATGCAGATTGGTTTCCTTTGTTTTTTCTCCACTTGAAAAAGCTTTGATTATCCATAGGCACGGATGAAAGACACCTGAGAACACCCCCTTACCAATACATAAATTTCAAATTATTTGGTTCCTATGACTTTTAAAATACATGGAAGGATTATTAAAATAATTAAAGGATATTAAAGTTAAAGGTAACATTGATGATATCAGTATACTTACAGTTTGAATCTATTTATTTGGGAAGAAACACTGTTACTGTCCACGTAGATTTATTTACGTGTTAACCTTGTATTTGATACAGACTTATTTTGATTAGTATAACGTATTGTTGACATTATGTGGAGTTAATTTCATACTGTAATAAAGGATTGCCTATGGTAAAAAAAAATAAGAGAAAAACAAACCACAAAAAAACAACAAAAAACCTCAAGGCCAACACCAAAAACATCTACTGAAACATTGTGGGATTCTGGAGACAAAATTTTATCTATTCTTTCCTATAAATAGTTAGGTTTGCTTGAGTATCTTGTTGCAACATGCTAACACCTTCAAAAAAAAAAAAAAAAAAAAAACCAAAAAACCAAAACACCACTACACTCTGTTTTCTGAATGGGAGGGGAAAGGCTTGGAGTGAAGAGAGGCCTATTTTCTGCCTGAATTGGCCAATTAGTGTCAAAGTACTTAGAACTGGTATTATTTGTAAAACATGGGGAGATTATGCTGTTAATTTTTTGGACTAACCCCCAATTTACAGAAAAGTCAAAGATGTTACTACTTGAATGAATATTTCCTTAAAAATATTGAACTAATATCTTGAATTTCCTGCATGGACAATGCATGATTTGCCTGTGAATATTGCTGTTGCTCTAAAAAGTAACCCAGACAAATCAGCCACAGCACCTCAATTGCTAAGGGAGCACTGGAGAAAAAAAAAGATCCTTGTCTTTGGGAGGAAATCTCCTAATTTAGGATTATCCCCAATGGATAGGGAGGCACTGAAACAGGAAGGCTTTAAAGGAGCAGGGAGAACCTTTCAGTGGCTGCCTCCTTTCTCTGTGGGGGTCGGGGATAACTTTGGACCAGAATTTCCCTGGCTGCAGGATTCCCAAGGGCTGCCAAGAGTGTGTGTGGTGGTGTGTGGCAGGGATGTTAAGGGGGTGGATCAGTTATTCTCTGGTGTCACAGAAACGATAGATCTCCCTACAGATGTTTACTGTTCATTATCTTGAGTCTTGTGCCATGTGTGAGAAGGTGCCACAGTGTGAATCACCAGCAAACTGTCCTACTCCCTTGGTGATCATAAGAGGTTACAGTCTTGAAGTTAAATGTAAGGATATAGTGTAAATAATATCTATATAAGTTGCCTCCCCTCCCTTTTTTATTAGCTTTGTGAATATATACATTATTTTAAATTAATACATTGAATTTTCAGCTGCAGATTTTTCTATTCACTGTTTGGTGCAGTGTTTATCAAATTATTTTCAGACTTTAGAAATAATCTACACGAAATGTCAGCCTCTTCCAATATTTATCTACCCTTACTCTTACTAGAACTATTTTTTGTGAAATAACAGGCTACAAATATAAATTCCAGATGTACTCTCTGAATCTATAAATTGTTCATTGTGAAGAAAATACATTTTGTCTATAAAAATGATGGATTGCTGGGACGTAATGGCTTGGGCCGCTGTTATAGTTAAATTTTCTTTGAAATTACTCAATTTCTTACTGTTTAAGTACGTACAGCCTCTATAAGACCAGACAGTCAAGAAGAGTGCACATCTACAACTGAAATAGGGCAACTATAAAGAACTCTGATGTTACGTAGCCCTTGTATTTATTTTTATTCTTTTTATTCTGAAATGGATGAAAAATGCTGAATGCTCCCTTTGTAGAGTATTAGACATAGACATGATTTACATAAACTTGAGCAATAAATGCTCTTTGCAGTTATCCTTTCATGTACACAAGTAAAAAATAACCAGAGTGCAGATGCTATTTTCTTTAACTCCTACAATAAAGACTTAAAAATAGGATTGAATGCTGTTATCATCTGCAATAACACGTGTGAGAGAAGATATTTGTTTTGAGCAAGACACTGAAAAGACTGATTTTATGAGTGACAATTGTGACAACTGTAAATTGCAGAGACACTGACTTCTTCCTATTCATAGGTAACCTAGACTTATTTTCCTTTATTAAGAAATTAGATGCTTGCTGAGCTGAACTATTCCTGGCTCTTCCCAAGGAATTACTTGTTAACGGTCAAACAGATTTCACTACCAGGGAAATGAGCAGGAGGAAACATGGCAGCTCCCAAGATCTCTGAGTTCATGCCCAACATGCATGTGTTGGTAAAAGCTGAAGATGTCACCTTCCTCTCACTTTGAAGAGGTGTGGAATTTGGGTTATTCATGTGTCATGTGATGGTTTAAATAATTTTCGTCATAGTCTGTAATCCCCACACTGGCTTGTACTGGTGCTTTCCAGAGTAATTTGTAGGCAACTACAGCTATAACAGCCTCATCTCAGCAAAAAAATATCAGTTAAATTCCAGTTGTCTTGAGGTCTCCTCTAAGGGAAAGTCTGGTCTGGAGAGGTCGTAAGAGAGTTGATGGACACTGAACTAAGCATTACCTTTCCCAGTGTCTTAAGGTGGTGACAGTGTGTGCTCCTGGAGCACTCCTGTACCATTATGGATTTCTGCCTCCAGGGGTGAAAAGTGTCAGTGATGAGTGTTCCGTGTCAGAGCAAAATGAGCTGGGTGTGGCAGGGAGGGAAGGAGGCTCTCAAGCCTTCTGTGGATATGAACCTTTGTTTCTGAACCTGAAATCTATGATTGATTTTGGGTAAGAGTCTTTTGGATCAATGCAGGGAGGTCTTCACATTGTAGTCTGATTTTTGAATCAGTCTTTTCACTGGTAGAAGTGAAGGCTTCGTTTATATGAGCCACACAACACTGTGCAGGAAGGTTCCACTTTGTAGTAACTTCTGAGATCTGGTGCTGTTTATGGCCTGGAGGATGAATTGTTAAAATGAACTTGGGATTTCAGGCACATTTCACCCCAAAATGCAAGATCTGGGTTGTTTCTAAACAGAGAGTTAAGGCTTTAGTCAGAACTTCTAGTTCACTTAGGAGGGAGTAAATATCTGTGAAACAAATACTGAAACCTCCAAGAACGTAATTTAGTTATCAGAGAAATCTGGTAGTAAACACTACAATTCTTCCTAGTAACCTTATTTTTGGGTCATGTAATTTATCTCCTTTCTGTATGAAAAGAATTGCTCAGAATAATAGCTGTATATAGAGGCAAGGGAGGAGCACAGAAAACTTATTCTTGCATCTCTTTTCTTTACTCTGGAAAATCTGGGGACTGAGAGTAGTTGATTGTTTCAAGGAGTACTGAAATAAAGGACTGAGCTTTTCCCTCCAATTCTTGTGAAACTGCAAATCCATGAGAACAGTGTGGATTTCACATAAACCACATGCTACTTTGCCATAATTTTTTTTCTCAGAATAACTAGTGTAGTTTATGGGGTACCACCTGCAGAGTGTGTTCCAGATTCTGTGAATACTGTTCTGTGTGTGCTAATTCTGAAATGTATATAGAAAAACAATTATTTTTTTCTAAACCAGATTGGAATGAGCAGTGTCCTTTTGTGACCAGAATATTTGCTGGTCAGAAATAGATATTTGAGATCTGATTGACTGGGAATGAGTAACTAAAAGGCTTGAAGCGCTACTGTCATTCTCATGTTTGCAACAAGCAAGGAGTTGCCCAGGGCAGCTGTAGTCTCATCAGCTGCCATCAGGGTTGAGTGAAATAATAGAGAAGACAATATGGATTGTAATAGTGATACCTGTGGATTTAAGGAAAATGCCCTCTGATATAAGCTTATTTTATTCTCTGACAGTTTAATTGGGGTAAATATGTCTAATTGTGAAGGTGTGTGATCGATTTTCATCTCATGCTGCCTGACATTCTAGGAATGAAAAATCCTTCCTCTTATACAGTATCACTTAAGTACACCTGAGAAGAGATGAACAGTTGTTCTAGTTCAAAACAACTTTTGAGAGGAATCTCATTTAAGGAAGAAATAACTACGGGGATTTTGGTGAAGATTGGTGCTATGTCTGGTGTCATTCAATATATGTAGCAGTGATTTGGAAATAATAAAAAAAAAAAAGGTAAAGGAGTTATGAGATTGACAAAGGTGAGTGAATGAACACTGAGGCATAAGTAATTCTGAAGAGCCAGCCAGGTTGGGTGGTTTAGATTGCTCTGAGAATATGGACCCAGTTGAAAGAATTCATGTTAGTAAAACCCAGTGTGAGGTTTATTGGTGTAGAACCCCACAGCACAGAACAAACATACTTAGTCACTTCTTCTGAATGGAATAAGGCTCTAGGCTTCACAGATCATCTTGATTTGAGTATCAGTCAAAGTTTGCTGTTATCCTTGAATACATAGGTAAATATGAGTACACATATAGAGATAATTGACCTCTGAAACACTGATGAAACCGATAATGAAGGCAGAGTTTTAGGGTCCATGCTTTAGAACAAATGGTAGACTAGAGCAAGGTGGAGAAATCAGCTTCTGGAAAAATCAGAACTTCTACAAGCTCTAGGTGGAGAATATATTCCTAAGGGAGAGTTAGATTTTAAGCTGTGACATATCTACTTATCTAATATATTTTTATATATCTAACTTTTATACCTCCAACTTTTATATATCTAATAAATGAAAGATCACAAATTATTTTCCAGTGTTCCAGAAAAGAATTTTGAAAGAGGAGCATTTGCCAGTGGATAGTGACAGGAAAGAAATGGAAGCAAATCAGTGTTTGGACTTCTTCCATAAGTGAGAGAATGATCTTTGGAACATGTTATCAAAAGTAATTGGTTGTTTTTTCTAGTTTTTGGTGTCTTCACAAGAAGTACTGGCACCTTGAGGAAGATAATCTTCATAAATGTAACTTACTGGATCTAGTGAGGAAACAGTAGACAAGTTAAAGTGCAGGGCTTGGCAATATACAGGAAATTAGAATTCATAATTGAAGTATCTCACCTCAAATACCCTAAATTTCTGCAGAAGTGAGGTCAAACACTCTTAGCTTAGAAAAATATAAAAAAATAATGTACAAAGATCTTTTCATAGATCTCTACCATCTACTTTTTTTTTTTCTTACCAATTTCCTTTGTCATTAGTAGTTAAATGTTTGTTGGTGTTTGTGCTTTAGTGGACTGGTGCTGGCAAATTCATAAGATGTGGAAATGAAGGAGGGTTTGGTAAGTCTGTTCTACACATTCTCCTGCCTGGAATCATTTAGGTTGGAAAAGACCTAATACTGCCACATCCATCACTAAAACAGGTCTCTTAAGAGTCATATCTACATGTCTTTTAAATGCCTTGGCTCATACAAAAGTCCTTAAGTCCTCTTAAGGACTTAAGAGAATCAAAAAGTACACCACTGTTGTGCTGAGCATTTCCTTGTATTTAAAAGGTCTCCCTTCACATTACAAGTTTGCCCTTTAGATCCCTTTTGCAATTAGAGTTAATTATTACACGTAGTAGTGTATCTTTATCCTTTACATGTGTTCTCATAATATTAAATCAGTAATTCTGTGGAAATACTACGCAAAATCAGCCCTATGTGCGTCTGAACTGTTGAAAAAATTAAGTAGGCAGAGTTAACAATGAAACTTTTCCTCTCTTTTTGGCATCGTACTTGCTTGACTCTGTACTTCCCTCATTTCTATTGTAGTGGAATGTCCTGGGCAACTTGTGTGTGAATGTCTATTTTCTTCAGCATATCACTCTTTCTGTGGTTTAGTACGTGGCTTTGTATTCCTTTTGGATTTTTATGTATCATCATAGTTCTTTCCTCCCCCTCTGCAGTCTTTCACAAATAGTTGAAACAAACATGATAGGGTTTTGGCAGACCATCTGTTATATTTGGTATCACACCCCCAACAAAGACAGAGTGGTCTCATGATAAACAAGTACTTGACTTGATTGAGGACTTGATGTTCCTAAACCTTGGAAAAAGCAGCTTTTTCCTTTCTTTCCATTCCAACTGTGCTGGCTGGATAACATAATTGCTGTTAACATTTCAGTAATCGTGACAATTATGTCAGAAGTTCTGAGTAAATAAAATGTGTTACCATCAAAACCACCCAACCTCATGATATTAGATACTCTTAGTTTGAGTCTTTGTGGTTTAGTCACTTTTCTAGGTAATGTGGTGTTTGAAGTGAAGCAGGAGAGTTTTCACAGTAAACAACTCTCCCACAAGAAGCTTTATGGTTCTAAAAACTTTACCAGTTCCATGTAAGAGTAGGTGTACTTTCCAATTACTGTCTGAAAAAATATTTTCTTATCAATGCAAGTGATACTCCAGGGAATCTTGCATTTCAGTCTTTCATTATTGTAAATAAAACTTCAGTCTAACAGTGAAAACAAACACTGTTAAGTCTTTACTTAGTGGTAAGAAGAATGTTTTCATTTGTCAAAAAGAAAAATGCACATACTCTGAATTGCTGTGGCAAGCTTCTGGGTTCATTTTGGAAGGCTGAGTTTGCATCATTAACCTCATCTTTCTTCTCAGAATCATTACATTACGTACAAGGCAGTTGACCCTAAGTCTGCTGGGATGATTGTATTGGTAAGGAAATCTTACGTGGCATTTGCACATAACTCATAGCCAGGACAGCAATACAGCTTTAATCCACATGATCCCCCACTTACACTGGGAATTGGGCATGTGGCAGATGATGCACCTGAGCTGTGGGCTGCTTTATCTCTCCATGGAGGTAGAAGATAGCTTTGAAATTTGCAGTCATCTTTGTACTCTTCATCCTGAATTTCTGTTTGTGCTTAAGGAAAAACTTCATTTTACAGTCTCTAGAGAAACATGACATTCTTCATAAGTTACTACCAGAGCCCAAGGGTGACAAGTGGGAAAATCCCTACAGGTTCACTCCAAATCTTCCAACTCCCAGTTCTGAATACTCTGCCTCTTCTGAAATACATTTCATGTATCAAGGAAAGGGAAGTGCATACCTGGAACTGGTGAAAATTACTGAAGGGGTTCCATGTTATATAAAACATATGTTTTGATATTATGGCATAAATCACAAACTTGGCAACCAGCCACAGATTAGTAAAGCTTTAAAAACTTTGATTAGTTCAAGATTCCATGATATATATGATACAGTCTGTAAAAATGGTAAGTCATTAGGAATGGCACTGTAATTTAGGTACTGGCAGAGAAAGCTTTCAAGTGTTACCTGGTGAGTGTTATTATGCACTTTACATGTTTGTGACAATGCAGCATTTACTTCTCTCCTTGTAGAATGGGTTCTCTTCCTGAGGTCTGCTCTACTCATGTTATTCTTAGTAGACAGTTTTCTGTTTACTTGTTGTGAATATTTCTTGAAGGTATTTGGAACATGCTCCTCTTTGAGGCATGTGTGTTATTTCATACTCTGGTATTCCATCTCGCTTCTCCAGTGGAAGTGCCCTCCCTTTGGTAAGAACATCAGTTGTAGATGAGCTGTTCTGTTGGTTTGACTAAGTCCTTCTAAAAACCGTATGAGCCCTCCTTTTGCACCTCCAGGTTCTCTGAACTTTTTGGTAAACCTTGGGTACTTGTCACTTTACAGCTCTTGGTAAGATCCTCAGTTGCATTTCTGTCACTTTGCATCTCCACGAGTGCGAAGCAATTTTTAAACTGGTCTATCCATCCACCCAAACCGGACTGACTCATTTTAGCGCCTCCTGATTAATTGCAAATGTTGAACAGACATTTTATAGCATTGAAACTTCTCTTGGCCTGTCTAAAAATCTCCATAGAACCTTTTATTGCCTCTGCTGAGTATGGCTGTAGCTTAATACCTTGGCCTGGGACATGTCTCAGCCCAGGTTAGGGTGAGTTTGACACTGAAGCAACGTATTGTGCTGATACTTGGCATTGCTAAGCAACATAAAACTTAAAATCTAAATAATTTATCCACAGTATAAAATGATGTCATAAGACTCACTGCATTTTTTTTTCAAATCCATTTCTAGAACTGATGTGTGTCACCTTAAACACATTTTCTTTTTTTTTCCTTTTTTTTCTTTTCCTTAAAACAATGTTACATCTAAGCTATGCCCTCACCTTGCCAATCTAATATGCTTCTCTTGTTTCTTCAGGGAATAGGTCAAAACAACACCTGCAGGAAAGTCTCTTGAGATTTGTCAGAAAGTATTCAGCAATCAGTTTCACTTTCCAGTTGATTTCTTGTATTGATTGTATTATTTCAGTATAAAACCATGAATCTACCATTTTGTGCTACTTTTCAGGGTACTCTTTTATTTTCAGAAACTCCTTTTGTATTTTTCCATGTCTAGTGATCTACAATACTTCCAAAACTTTTGAACACCTGCAAAATCATACCCAGTTATACTGAAAGGGTAGAAGAATTTTTCTTTTGTGTTATTCCTCAATAATTCAAAGGACACTGGAGGAAAGGCTTTGATAGTACCAAAACTTAGGTAAAATTTATAAATTGGATTTAGATTTTTTACATATATGCCTCAGACTGTAAAAAGCCACGATTTTCTTCGCTTTTAGTTTTAGATCAGACCAATTTCTTTATTTTGTTCCATCTGTGGTCATGGCTAGTTTTTACAGGAATTAATCTATAGTAGAAACCTGGAGAATTCTTTTCTTATTTAGTCCAAGTTAATTAGGCTATGACTAAAGTTGTTTGCTGCTGTATGAAATCTGCCCATCATAATCTCTAGGAACATGTACATAAATTAATACATAGAAATGACCTCGTTGTCAAATAAAGAGAACTTGCCATCCTTCCCTTTGCTGCTGCAACCAGCCCCTCAGGCAACAGCCTGAATAAATAGATAAAGCCTGCAGCATGCCCTCAAGGCTTGTAAATGTGGGCTCTGCCAGACGGTTGGGGTTAGGGAATTGGAGAGAACCTTGCCACTGGGCAATAAAACATATGCATTTAGGGTTGTTGGGGAGAACAGATCAGCTGACCTCGACTTCAGGAATAGGCCAGAGACTCATTTAATGGTTCAAGGTTTCAGAATTCCAAGCAGCACCTTGAAAGCTGATGTTTTTACACTGCTGCAATGTGGTGCTCTTAGAGGATTTGTAAATTTTATTTATTTATTTTTTGCTAGCTGATGACATGGCTGTCAGAGTTATGTAAGAACTTTCAAATATTTCTTTTTTTTTTTTTTAACACCTGGAATAGCAATTTAGCATTTTGGGAATAAGTCATCGGGTCCAAATATAAAGAGGTGATGACTACTTAGCAAAATTAACATAAGTTTTTAACATTCAAACCTATATGTAGCATTTGTGATTCAGTATTAGTACAAAAAGGAAACCAAACAAAACCCTTATGGTTATTTAACAAAACCTTTATGGTTATTTTCCCAGGCAGGACAATGTATTGTGCTAAAGTAACAAAGCGAAATGGAGATCTTAATAGTTGCAAAAGCAACATGAATAAACATGCAAGGTTTTTTTTTTATTTTTACTTGATATCTTCTTGAAGAAAAAGTAGAAAAATAGAGCTCAACTCTTGCAGTTGATCATAATAACAAAACCCCCTACTATTCTATGCTTACCATAAGATACCTCTATACTACATTTTCAGTTTTAACTAGATTTTTTTTACTGTTATTGGGTCATTATTTAACAAAAGCGGAGGAAGGAATGTGATGTTGATGAACCTTGCTCCACTCCTTAAAAACTAAATCAAATCTTTTATTTGGATGAAATACAGGATGGCAATATTATGCAACATGGGCTAAGTAAGGAAATAAAAATTAGATAATCAGTATAAATATATTTTTAAGGAACTCAGGGGACAGCAACTAAAGAGGAAAGAAAGCAGGAAAGCCAGTGGAAAGCAGTCCTGGATTACTTGGAACATGACCTGTTGGGTATGTCTGTAATGTAGTAAATAGTCTCTTGTGCTTTAATGGTAAGTCCTGTGGTGATTACCAGGGAAAGCTTATCGACCGAACACAATTCCATTAATTTATTCCAGTTATTCTAAAGGTTAATACAATTTAATATGCTTTAAATACCTACAAATACTTATTGCAGTGCAATCTGCTGATGGAAAGAAACAGAAATAAGTAGAATAATAATGAGATCCTTGTAAAGAAAACTTAGAGAGTGTTTTGCATTGGAAATGATAAATTTACTGATTTCACTTATCCAGGAACAAGTTCTATCTACGTGCATCTTTTGAACTGTTTTTGTCCAAAGTATCTTAAAGGAAATGGGACTCCATTTGTTTATTCAGGGCCAAATATTTGATACATAAGCATAAAAACTGACACCTTCACTGATTTCTCGAAGTCCTCATCAAGGCGGAGTGTACAGTGTTTGGAGTAGATGTTTCAAACCAAACAGTTATTTTCCCCAGTTTATTACAATGAGAAAAAACCTGAATTGTTTAGCAAGCCAAGTTGCCCTTGTGCACGTGGCAGATTGAACACTGCCTGTTGATTACCAGACCAGGAGCAGGGCAGGACAAGGACTGCTGGGCTTTGAAAGAGCAGAACTCCTACAAGGCATTTACAAAAGGCCACTTCTTCCAAGACTTAAGATGAAAACAACAGGTGAATACCAAGATGTAGAAAACACAACTCGAAGCTCAGCCTCATTTTTAAGATTAGGGAATGAGCAGATCATCGGTAGTAGAAAGAGATAAGCCCTCAGTGCTTCCAAAGTGAGCAGTGCAGTTTTCTCAGTTGGTGTTAAATCTAATGTCAAGTGACATATAATACTTACCTGGCACATAGAAATGGCAAAGTATTGTCTTGGTATTTCGGAACAAGCTGAAACCTGGAAGGTAGTTTATCCCTGATTAAGCAATGTAGGGTTAGTCATGAACTGCAGATTATTTTAAGGCTTGGCCATGTGACTTGCGTGTGGAAGTTGAATTTGAATATCCCAAGTAAGAAGAATAAGCTAGAAACCCCAGAGAAGTTCTGTCGTGGATTCTTGGGCCTCCTGTGTCCCCTGCTTGTCTTCCCTGTGATCTGAAATTCAGTTTTGAGGGTTTTCTTTTCTACATCTTGAGCTTGTTTTCAGTCCTGTTCATTTTTGTTGGTGTAAAGGAAACCTATCTGAGGTGAATTAATTTTGTTGCTGTCTTCAAGGTGGCTCTTAGTCTCCCTGCTGAAAGTATCTGCAATGTGTTGAAACAGGAGTTCCTCATGCAAATATGATAGATAGTTGAATCTGTGGTATTTTTTTATTAATAAATCCACAAAGTAGACTTAAAATGTTCTTTCTAGTACCAAGAGAGTTTTTCATTTATGTAAAATGCTTCCGTTTCAAAACATGTGCATTGTTTTAAATGACCTTAGGAACTTGGAATGTGTTCCATACTACACTTCTACATTTCTTACCTTCCAAGTGTACAAGTTTTTTTATTGTTTTCAAAAATGGATGGCGAGATCTGGTATCATGCTCTGAAAAATGATAGTGATGCAGTGTTTCATATATTAATGCCTTCCCTACTTACTTGTCAAATAGGAGAAGAATAATGCATGAAGACATGTCTTGAGATTCAGTTTCAGAGTATAACCGTTTTCAGAACAAATTCTGATTTGCTTTCGTAAGTGGCATTGAATATGGTGAGCATATACAGCTTCTCCAACACAATAATGTTTTGAAATACATTCAATATTTATTCTAATATGCTGAACTCAATATTCGGTATTCAGTAATCCAAAACATAAAATGCTGGCATGGTTTTGCCCTGCTGTCTGTTTTGAAAGCTTATGATGATTCTATTTTCTTGTTTTTCTGGAGAGGACTGTTCTAAAATAAAATCTTTCGCTGTAAGTCTACATCCTGCATTCATGTGCTAAAACTTTCTGCTTCATACTGTGCTGCAGATATGCAGGGTTCAATAGTTACAACAGTTCAGCAGACTATTGACGTGCCCAGAGATATTTGTTTTTGTGGAAGCTGGTGTTCATCTTCTGCAGCTTGTTCCTTGCTTTGGAGGAACTTGCTTCTGGGGATATGTGGAGGCTGTGGACCTGCATCACTGTTATGGTCCCTGTGAATGGTTGCTGTTAGTGTTTAGGTTGGAAGTACCAGGTGCTGAATAACTTTCTCCTGGAAGCCCAGAGGCAGGTCATGTGCAGTCCTCTGAAGCTCAAATCTCAAAGCCTTAAGACAGGTCCAACACTTGAATAGCGGAAAATCAGACCAGGCAAAACACTCTCCAGCGAGTCTTTTTCATGGGCCTTTGATTCTGTTGACTCTTTTAAACAATTTCGTGGAATGGAGCATTTTGTTCAGCACAGTTCCTCCAATTATGTATCTTTTTCCCTGTGTTTGTCTGTTGTACTGTGGTGTGTTCATTGTGTCCATTGATCATCCTGCCTGATCCCAGACTGTGTGTCTCTAACAGTGATAATGCTGTATGGAAATGAAGTAATAGGTGCAATTTACTCTGTGCTTGTTGTTACCCAACTACTGTCCCAATTTAATCTCACAAGGCTGCAGAGTAATGAGTCAGTTGGGCTTTTCCAAATTTTGTAGCATGTTTTACAAACAGATTTCAAAAATGACTCAGACATTCAAAGAGAAAACTCATTAAATCCATTTTACAACTATTCCTTCCTCCCATTGCTGCTCCCCCCTCAAAAAAAAAAAAAACAACCCACAACCCAAAAAAACTAAAAACACAAAAAACCCCCAAACCAAACAAATAATAAAAAATCCACAAAAATGCAAACTAATCGACCAACCAAGAAACCCACCCCAAAACCATAAAAAACCCCAACCTAAACCCAGAAACCATCCCACCCCAAGGGTCCTTATTTCAGTTGTGTAGGAAGGCATCCTTAAGGTTTTGCTGCCTCCAAATTCAAGTAACATTAAACAGCCTGGAAGGAAAGAGAATAAACAAACAACTCGTCTGCACAGAGAAAATATGTTTGTGAGTAAGTAATTTAGTTTATAGTGTGGAAGAAAAAAGTGACTGAACAGTAATTAGTTTACTGTATTGTTTGTAATAATGTTATATGATTAACAGAGCATAAATGGAAGAAGATGAGTGAGGGATTTTGCATTAGTGCAATGGATTGCCTCAGCTTTGATATAAACATGAGAGGATTATCTCTTTATTAACGTGTCTGTTGGCAAAAGATGAAATATTTCTGGTGTTGCTCTGTATAGCATCCAATTTTCCAAATAAGGAAATGAATTAGACTTTTTTCTGAGGGTCAAAGTTAGGAAAGAAGGAACAGAAACCTGCTTTCCTGGGCAGTGACACTTGAGTACTTGAGTCTGTGAAAAGGGGGGGATACTTGAGATTTTATTTTTTTGTAGGTAGTAGTAGCCAGGGTACTGCTCAGCCTGGGAGAAAGGTGATGATATTTTTGCATTTTAGGGAGATTAAAGTGCTGTGGTAAATTGCACTGGGTAAGTAGATTAAAAAACTTGCTGAGCATTTGTCAATACCCTTTTGACATTAAACTTTAAAACATGTATGTGTTTGAAATTTTTTGAAGGGGTTTAAAATTGAAATTTAAAATAGAAAACTCAGGCTTTGAAGCTCGTAATATTTGACTGTATTTCCTACTTTTCCAGTAGCACATCGTGTTTATTGTAAAATTTTCTGTAGAAATTTGCTTGCAGTCAGAAAGTTAGTTTTTGCTGTAGGCCCATCAAATGAAAAAAAAAGGAATGTCCAACTAAAGTTCTAACTACATTTTGCATCTGATAAAGCTGAACATTACTGAATAGCAAGGGAACTGGTAACCTGAAACATTAAAGTGGCTTTGTAAGCTTCTAGCAGGAGAATCACAAATTTGTTCAGGCTATAAGGGTCGTAGCCAACCTCCTGCTCAAAGTAGGTCAGCTGTGAGGATCCTCAGAGCTTCGTCCAGCTGGGTTATGAAAGCCTCCAAGGATGGAGTTTGCACAAACTCTCTGGGTTCCTGCTTTTCTGCTCAATTATTTTTGTAGTGTCTCTTTTCCCCTTATACCTAGTCAGAATATTTTGCTTCAATTTGCTGACTCATTTTCCTGTTGTGCACCATGACAGGCTTTATTTTCTTGACAGCCCCCTAGTACTGGATAGTACTGGAGAAGCTACTATGAGCTCCCTCCCAAACTCTTGGGGATTTTTTTCCAACAATCCCACTTGCCCTAAAATTTTGTCAAAGAAGGTGTGTTTTTTGTGGTCCTCTGAACTTGTTTGACTTTACTGGTATCATTAATTAATTGTTTCTGGAGGCTCCAGAACTGGATGCAGTGAGTGCAGACAGTCTGACTGGAGCAGAGTCAAGGATAATTGCTTGCCTTGAACAACTGGCTATGCTTCCATTGACCCAGGATGGAAACCTTCACTGCTGCCAGCACGTGCTGTAGGTGTGTGTATTGTCCTGTCTACCAGGCCCCTCAAATCCTTTCTTTTTCAGTAGAACTGTTTTCCAGCCAGTCTTCTCCCAGCCTGTACTGTTGCCAGCATTAATCCTTCCCAAGGCAAGGACTTGGTATTCATCCTTCTTGAATTTCATGAGGCTGGTCCATTTTCCCACCTTGCCCAAGAGCTCCAAAGTTTACTTTATTTTGGTATGGCTGAGATCAGCACTAGTGAAGATTCTCTGTCTCAGTTTATTCGTAGGTGTGCAAGTGAAAGAGCATTAATTGCATCTTACTGCTGCTGGTCCCTGGGAAACCACCAAGAGTGGGTGAGGTGATAGGAATCGTCATTGGTGGATAGATGTTACTAGCAGGTTTGTAGCACTTCTCTGCATCAAATAGTGCTTTCTGGCAGTGGAGTGTCATGACAGAGTGGATGGTAACAGTACTCTCTCCCTGATGGCTTTGTCTGCATAGGATGGTGGCATCTGAAGAACAGATGTTACCTGCATTCACAGGAGATGCATCCCTTCCCCAGAAGGGGAGTAGTTCTGTGCTTGCTCTGAATACTTGTATGAGACGTCCATGCTTCTCTGCAACTTTTCTCTTCCCAAAGAAGAAACAAGGAAAGTAAACCTATGAACAGTTTCCTATTGCTCAAAAAGTATAACAAATCTTCAAGGTGTAGGAAATGTGCTGAATAACCAACCCTGAATTCTGAGGGGAAATTTCTCTTTAGGGAATGGTAATACCTTTTTTTTTGAGAACAGAAGAGATTAATGGACTTGAGACTGTATAAATTAGTAGACTTGCATAAGGTAAGCTAACATGCTACTTATTTATAGTTCTAACAATAATTCAATAGTTATGTCTCTTCTATGCATTTAAACTGTGAGATAAGTAAGGGTTCTTTCACACCAGATGGTCTAAACTACTTGATATATCATGTTAGAGTAGGGAAAGTCAATCCATTTACTTGCTTCTAACCTTTGATACAGTGGGTGTTGTCCTTTGGATTGTGCCACTGAGCACCTCTTCTTTAATGCCACTGTGACGGTGAGTCAGTTCACTGTGCAAGTTTTGGTTGTTGTCTTTGTCCTTTTTGTGGTTTCTGAACTGGAAGTTACTTCTGTGAGATCTTTTTAGGGTCTTATCAGCACCTTGTAGATTGTTGCTGTCAGGTACTGCAGAGCTCAGTAAGGCTGGTTGGGTTTCTGAAATCCCCTCAGTGTTTACGTGGGGTAGGACTAGTGTGGTACACATTCAACATGTAGAGCACAGCTCACTTACTGCAACAGTCAACTGTGCTGCCATGCATGGGGAATATTCTTCTATAATTTTTAGGAACTATTTGTAAGGGGACTGAAACGCCAAGGATAGTTTTATCTATTTCCTAGATGAAAGTGTTATGACATTACACATGAAAGTGATGAGCAATTTAGAAATCCATATCAAGGATTAATGCCTTTAATGTCTAAGATGTGAGCATTCAGATTCAAGTCTCTTGATTCTTCAGTATTAGTGAATTTCCTCTGCTAGTCATATTTTCCTTTAAAACTGGAGAACAGTCTTTTACTGGGCTACCAAAGCTGCATTATTTTTCGTAGTGTTGAGAGTGACATCATGTTTCTGTCTTCTCTCCTTGAGAGGAAAAAAGTCCCTTTGCAGTGATATGTAGAAGGCTGCAGATGTTTGGGCTCAGATGTGCTTAATGCAGTTCATTTTCCTGAGGTAACTGAGAACTGGGATGAAGAACAATACCCACAGTTTACAGAACATCCTACCTCCCATTAACCGCTGAGCCCCTCAGAGTGATGACTTACTAAGGTCATGATAGGAAAACAAATGTTGCAATGTCTGCAGACAGATGCAATATTTCCATCTTCAAAAGCTGGAGGTAATTGAAGTAACAAGAGTTGAGCAGATATTTAGTATGCTTAAATCTCCTGTAAAGATTAAACTTTATAGGACACAGGGGATGTAAACTGTTGGTGACAGAGTTGCCCCAAATTTGCACTGTCAAATCTATTGCCCAGCTTCAGTCTAAATCTGGGTTTTAGCTTAAGACATGTTTTATACTTGGCCTCTTTTAGGAACTGATTATGTGTCTTCCACTCACCTGAGTGAATTTCATGCACTGTGACCCAGATGTTTCAGAGGGAGCTGAAGCGTATGCTCCTTGTGAAGGTGGTGTAGATGCAGCAGGGAATGAGAATCCCAGCTCCTGTTCCATAGTAGCTTAGAGTATTAGGAAAAACATCGTATTCAGTTAACATTTGAGATGAAACTTTGCATGAGCAGATGATTTTAAATAGGTTTTTAAGAGATATAAGACCTAACTCACTTCTGGGGTGAAATGCATGAAGTGAGATAGCCTGAATCTGTTGGATTAAGTGTGCATGTGTTAATATCTGTTGTTTGTACTAATGAAGGTGGTTTGTTGTTTTTTTTTCCTTTGGCTACTCCAGTGTTTATTCTTTATGTAATTACGTGTTGTTGCCTTCATGAGGACTTGGTAAATATAAATAAACTTGAAGGAGAAAAAACAATAGGAAAGTCAAAGTAGGCAGGCAGACCCTTTGCAGAGAGGGAAGGTGGTCACTGGTGAGAAATTAACTGGGTGTTCGGCTGAAGCAGGTGCTGTTTTAGGTAAGGAAGATGTAAATTAAGGCACTCCCTGGGCATGTATAGCTCCACTGTTTTGTGTGAATACACGTGATGATGATGCATAGCACAGTGCATCATGTTCTTTGGCATTTGCTGTCCGTCTGCACCACCAAAGGTGCTGAGCGGGAGTGCTCAGGCACCTCCATTGACTCTTCTCACTTGTTCAGACACTTGTCAGTGTGCTCAGTCCTGGCTGCTGCCTGTACTGACAGACCTATTGACTTGGTTTACCTGCAGTACAGGGCTGTGACCAAACTCCAGCCTTTTTTCTTATGTATCTTTAATGTAATGGCTTATTTGTTCAGCTTTTCCGTAGAGACACAAATCCATTAAAATCCCAAGGAAGCAGTGGGAGAGCTGGTGCTTGAAGGTTAAAGCTGGGTGCGTGTGCACTATTAGCTCAATGCAATACTTGTCTTGTAAAATTAGTAATGAGCCCAATTTGAATGACCAAATGTCTTCAGAGACAGAATTATGAGAAAATGGGTCTTTCTGTGCCTGTTAAATGATTATTGAACCTACTTTCACCACCTCTGTTTTGAGAAGGAAGCTGCTGTTTTTAACTGCAAGGTTTTTGCCTTGTCAAATCCAAGTCGATGGAATATTGAGTTGCAACAGGAATACTGTTATGAGTTCCTAAGCAGAAATACTTTCATGACTGCTCCGTGTTTGCACAAACCATTTCATGCTTCCGTTTTTTCGAACTGAACCAATGTTTTAAAGTTCTGGCTCATTATATTTCCTGAATATGGCTGCAGACCAGGTTCCTGGAAGTCATTCCAGAACTAGGTGAAGAACCACCATTTGCATGTGTCAAGTGACTAATTTACTGTTTTTTATATTGTATATAATGCCACTCTTCCAGATAATGTAGTTTTGAGAGTTTGATGCTGATTTTTTTATATATGTATATATATTTAATTTCTTTGTGGCACTGCATAAATGAGAACAGAAACAAAAAAAAAGGCATTATATAAATTCTGTTACATGTTTGTGAAGAGTCTATTTGATTAAATTTATATGACACTTTCAAACGAATTTTAATACTTTTTCTAATGAAATATTTTGGAAAAAATGTCTACAAGATCAAATATAACCAGCTTACCAGTCCTGTGTGTTTGCTGCAAGTTCTCCTTTGCTTTTCAAACAATACACCTCATTATAGCTACAATTAAATTTTAGTGCAAACTGTTATAGGTAAAACCTCACTGTCATTGCTTATAATTTATGATATCAGATCCTTCAGGTTGTTTTGTGGGTTTTTTTGTTTTGTTTTGTTGTTTGTTTTTTTTTAAAGTAGGTACAGTATGCCTCATTTACTCTTCCCACGATCCCTTGTGATGGATCTTTACAGACATTTGAAATAACTTATGCTCTTGATTATAAGAACTTACCACTTAAAATTTTATTTTGCTGTACATCATAAGCTTTGAAATGAATTGCCAATTTAGTTACAGTTCTGGAGAAGAGTATTTGGGAATTGTCAGCTTGTGATGACATAACGTGAAAAGACAATCTCTTATTTGATCATGTAAGAACGTTAGATGGCTTCAGTTGTGTACCCTAAAGATACATATTGCTAGAGGTGTGCTTTCAGGAGAAAGTGTTCTAACATGGTATAATATCAGGGACAAATGCAATTCTATTTTGTAAGCCCTCCAAACTTCATGGCTGAAATGGTAATTGTCAAAACGCAGGTCAATGGAGAACAATACAGGCAACAGCTGTGTCTCCGCTGCAGAAGTGCAAAATGTCTCTTCCTGTGCACCTTAGAACCAAATGTAGATGTGCCGTTTATCCACTCTCTCCTTTGCTTTTCTGTGCAAGGAAAGTTGGTCATGATAGCTGGGGTTAGGAGCCAGAGGTTCCCTCTGGGTGCTTCAGGAAGCAGGGACTGCAGAGATGACTGTCCCTCCTTTGCTTTGATGAAGATGGGACCCAACAGGACCAGATATGAAAATATTTTTGCCAGTCTAGTCTATATGTGAGCTTCAGGCAGATAACTGGCTTACTTACTTATTAGGAAATGTCTGGGGACAAAAAAGGGCACTTACCTGTATTTCATACTTCAGTGACATTCAAAACCATGTTTTGTTTCAGCTACTGCCCTGGCCCAAAGCAGAGCAGTCTTGAGGTTTTAGTTCGATCTACAATCAGTATTTCTTTCCACTCACAAATGTTGCTAATATAAAACTGAATTAAAATGTGTGTCTGAAGTGGGCCATTGAAAAGGAAAAGATATCCTCACACTAGTCTTTCAACTTCAATAGATGTCATGAAAGTGAAATACATTGGGTTTGTCTGTAGAAACACTGTATGGAAATGAAAGGAAGATATCTTCTTCCAAGTATGTTTATCCTAATGGTAAAAGATAAAGAAATGTATTAGTATGTGGGAAATGGTATAGAATAGGTGTTGTATGATAAACGCAAACAGTCCTTCCTTTCTCTCTCCTTTTCCATTTTGATATTGAGCTATCTGTAGCCCTTTAGGCTCCCAGGCAGTCAGTCCCCAGCCTGTACTGTTGCTTGGGTTTTACTACTTAGTACTAATGATCATATTTTTGTGGTGTTTCCTGGGCATTTATCCTTGTGATGGGATCGGCACCACATCAGCCCGTTACCTTCTGATGCACATTCTCTCTCTCACTTGGATGTATTTGCTTTCCTGGTCCAGTAGATGTTAATCTGGAGCATTTGAGTTTTTCATGGGAAAGAATTTTGGAGAGTGGTTAGAATGGAGACATCTTTTTCCTCCTCCCTGTCTCAAGCTCAGTGTCAGAAAAAAAAGAGACTTGTTTTGTGATAGTCTGCATTTTGATAACAGAGTTAGCACATGTCTGATTTGACACAAATACTGGTTCATGGCACTGGATTGTCTGCAGTTCTTTGGATGCAATTTCAACAACCATGTAGACATTGCTTTGTCAGTAAGCAGGTGGCTTCAGTGACAACTTTGCTTGTGGATATGCAATCAGGCCTGAAGGAGTGTGGGAAAGCCACAAGACAAGATTTCTTGTCATCTGTCAAGGCTTGTCAAATAAAATTAGCAAGTGGAAAGAAATATGAAATTATATATTTAGCCAAGAGAATGAAATACAAAAAATATAGAAATATGTACTGATATATATAGATGCAAAAATATATAGATAAATTTCTGCAAAACACTGAGGGAAGGAAGATGTGAACAGAAGCTCACAATTGGCTCGCAAAACCATCTGCTTAAATGGAAGTCTTTGAGGGCTGGCTTTTTTAAAGATTGACTGATGCCAAACGACCTTTGTTCTTCAAAACATCTATATATTGTCTTCATGGATTCAGAATGAAAGCAAGCTGATTTAAAATCACACTGACTAGGATGGTAAAGTCCTCAGGTATGGCAGTATTGAAGTGGGAGGTGCTCCATGGATTTCTGTCAGGGCAAACCCCTTTTAAATCAGGGTAGAATAAGGCAAGTGATCCAGGTTATTACTGTTACCTTTTTAATATTTAGGAGGTATGTTATTAATGGGAATCTAAATTAGGAAGAATGGTAAAGAAGGAAGGGAAAATATGACAAAAAAGGACACTACAACGACTGCTGAGGTGTGCTTGAGCTGAATACAAGATGATGTCTTAAGCCTGAACTACTGACAAGATAGGGTAGCAGAAGAGCAGTTTCATATCCTTGCAGGTTTTTGAATAAAAATGAATTTTCATGGAATGACTTAATGTGCCTGGATAGAATATTGAAGTTTAGCATATAACCCTAGCCCAGACAGTGTGACACTTTTGGCTATCCCTTGGAATTGCTGTCATGGTTTAGAGAATTGAGTGAATGCTGCCAACTATTGGTAGATAAATTGAAAGCATTACTCCCACAACAGGCGCATTAACATGCCATATGCCAGCAGCTAACATGTTGAAGCTTATAAAATTGCCATAGAGGATGAGATAAAATACAGTAAGAGGTGTTACCAACTGTATTAGTGCTTAAGCTACACCAACCTTAGAAATTGGTATTTCATTCTGTGTAATTCGCCATGACACAATTAAAAGTAACAAGAGGAAGAAAATATTTCTACACCTAGGAAGGTTCTGGATGAGACTGGTGGCACAGGACACCTGTCCTGCAGTTTGGAAGTGGCAGTGCACTTTAAATGGAATAACTGCGGGAACAGATGCTCACGCATTAAGCTCTCAGCTTTACATACAGCTCAAGTTTACTTTCAGGCTTGGAAAGTTTATTTTCAGGCCTGTGGGGAATCTCAATGGGATGTGTGACAAGTGGTCACCTTGCAGGAAGCAGGACCAATTTACATTTTTACTTCCATTAATTCCAGGTGATATTTTTCCTTATTTCTTTTTTCTTTTCTTTTTTTCCTGTTTTGTTTGTTTTGTTTGTTTTTGGTTTTTTGTTTTGTTTTTTCTTTTGAATGTGAAATGGAAGTTGATGTAATGATCACAGAGGATATTTGGACTGACAGGTCTAAAAACAGAACACTTTGGTTTATCAGACATCTTCATGTTCCTCACTGGCACAGTGGAGAAGATCCTGCTTGTGGGAATAAATTTCCCTCCATAGGGTTTTTTCCTTCACTGGGATTTCTGTTTATGTCTAACCAAGAAAGTGTGGTGGATATGCCTTTCTTCTCTTTTACTTATAGGGATTAAAAAAAGAGGGAATCTAAAAGCTGATCTCATTAATACTTGATGAATGTGTACAGTATTCATCTCAGTTAGTTTAGGTTTGAACCATTGCTTTCAGAGAGTGTCAGTTCAAATTTTATCTACTGGTCTTTGAGCTATTCTAGTTTAGTCTGATGGATTTTACAGTGATTTAGGAGTGAAGCGTTGTTTTGCTGGTAGCTTAAGAAATCATACTTCGTCTGGAATAGCCAGGGCAAAAAAAGAAGGCAGTGACTTCCACACTGAGTGAAAGTGTTTGGGATATCTAAATATTTTCCTTACTATGAGTTTTTGGAAACAAGAAACTGTAAGAATACAGAGTATGAGAATGAGCCAATAGAAAATACCTTGAATTACCAACATGAGAAGATAATTAGTGGAATAAACTTCTAATTGAAGTTGGGCTGCTAGTAAATGAACAGTTTCTGAAGGCATCCATAGCAATCCTGTAGTGGTAAATCCTACTGCACCACGAGCACAATGCTTTCCTCTAAAATGCTATCATATGCATGTAAAGGGATTGCAAAATAGCTGCCAGAAGAGCTGTGTGTCAGTGTTTTGATCCCTGTGTTTGGGTCTCCAAAGGACATGAATTGTTTCAAGCAGGTGGCCGTGGGTTCTGTATTCCCTGCTTAACCTCTTAGGACATTTTACATTTGCTTCTGTAAGAGTGGTTGATTGCACCTGCCTGCAGTGTGGTAGCCCCCACCCAGGTTCTGTCTTCCCCAGGGAGAACTGGCAAAACAGTGTCCAGAATTGCTGTTTGACACTGGGAAATTAAACAAAGGTGATGAAACTCACATTCAGCGTGTCTCCAGAGTGAAGGCTTTGAGAAAACGATCTTGCCAAAATTTTGCTCGTAGCTAAAGCAGTCCCATCTCTCTTTCAGAACGTGCTCAGTGTGGATTTGTACTAAACAATTAATAAAACCTCTTCACCCTCTTCATGTAGCCAACATGGAGCTGTATGTTTGCATTCTCTGTCTTGTTGCCTCTAGTTTTGTCCGAACTTACAGCAATTAATAATAAAGAAGGGAGAGATTTCAACCCTGTGTACACTTGTAGCCTGGTGTTTTCTTTAAACTTCTATGCTGCCCTCGGGAAAAAGAATATGAAATATAACAGAGAAAGTCTCAAGCAAAAGAAATATCTTTCACTGAAGGGGGAAGAAAAAAAACCTACAACAAATCAAAAATACAAGAGACGGCTCCTGACTAAAGCTGCCAAATTTTCATTTGAAAAACTGGTATCTGTATACCTTTATAATGTCTTTACAATTTATGCTGTCTTTATAATTACAAATATGAAGTACCACTGGGATAAGGCAGAGGAGGTTGAGGCAGAGTTCAAGAACAGTGATGCAAAGTAAAAGCAGCCCCAATTTCTTGACCTTTTTTTCCCCAGTGAAATGGCATGCACTGCTTCAAACTGTTGCTGTGCCAATTAATGTGTTTTGTAAAACATTGTGACATACCCTGGAAGTTGGAAGGGTTATATGTGTCTCATATAAAAACATTTTGCAGATGTTACTGACAAAATTAAATATTCTTTCCCGTTTCTGAAACGTGTTTGTAGATGCTTTAATTAGATCGTATTTTTCCCTGAGTATTTAATTTCCTTTAAGGCTTCTGTTCTACATAGATATATTCTGTAGACCATTAAAATATCTAGCAGTCGAGATAGATTATGAGTTTCTATTCTTAGAATGACGAGAGTAAATGCACTCTTTGCCATCTTCTCTTAACCTGAATGATGGCAAGTACTCATTTTTGTTCTGGGGTTGTTCTCATCATCTGTTTCATCACCCCCACCCCACCTCCATCATATATATGCAGTCAAATAGATAAATAACTAAGTGTATATATAGTTAAGACATTAATAAAAACTTCATCCCCCACAGACATGCAACTAATCCTGCAGCTCAGTTTCAGTTTCTTGTGGTGAGTTTTGCCAGGCTTTCAGCTCTTTCAGCTTTTATTTCCCCCTTTCTTTGGGAAAAACCCACAACCAAAGCAAAACCGAAAATAAATAACAAACTTAATTCATTTCAGAGGAAACTGTTTGTAAACTGCTGTGATGTTGCGACTGGTCTCATTCCAGGGTTGTAAGGCACTTAGCTGGAGTTCCTGGGGTGACTGAGGTTTGCTGTGCTGTGGTGATGTGCCCACACCGGCTCCCTCTAAGGCACGTCACAGGGATTTTGTCTGTGTCCCAGCTCTAGATACATTCCTTGGCAGCTTCTTTGTGCAAGGCTGAGATCAGGGTAGTCCAGCCTCCCGTGGGCATTTAGTTGCCAGCAGAGGGAAGTTGTTGCTTGGAGCTAACTGGTCTGGAAAGCAAGATCGTAGGGTTTGCACTGGAACATGCCTCCAGTGCAGCACTGGCATGGTCAGAATCTCATACAGACCCCAGTTAAAACTGACAGTCTTGGGTTCTGAGTAGCGTTTAGAAATTGTGCAGTTGAGACACATCTGTTCATGTTCGGTTTTTTTTCTTAATATTGTATGATGTGTTAACAATGTTCCATAAGACTCCTCTCACCTTCACTGAACAGCATTTAAAATTCAGTGTTCCTTTTGTTCTGTAAGGCCCACTAAATACTCTGGGACACAAACCTATTTGTTATTACATTCTGTACCTGTGTTGAAATAATCAGAATTTTGTTTATTTCCTTCCCTAAGCATTTTTCCTCCTTTAGAGCTCATCTCTAAAATTGTATCTGAATGAATCTGCAATCACTAAAAGCAGAGTTCGATGTTTATGGAAAGAATAAAAAGTATGAAAAGGGACCCAATGTCCAGATTAAAACACAGGTTTTTCACTACAAATGAAATTTCTAGAGAAGGAGTAGGGACTGGGTCATTTTAGCGCAGGATGCTAGTACATCTTGCTTATAAATTTAAGCAGTGTGTTATGTTTGTTAAGATTGTAGTTTCCTCAGACAAAGTACCATAAAGTAGAGTTTATAGGATAATTCAGTCCAACTGTTTTGTTAGGGTTTTTTTCAGTAGTCATTACAGTTAACGCACTACCAGAGTTTATTTTAAACTTAATGTGAGAAGTATTTATGGATATTATGTTGAATTAAAAGGTTGATTTGTCACTGTGTCTTCCAACATTTAATTTCTACTTTGTTTTGTTTTGTTAGAATTTAAGTATGTAGTAGAGGGACTCCTTTTTGTGTTGAGGTGTTTTTTTTTCTAATTCTAAAGACGTGTTTATCAATTTGCTCAGTTATCTTGTTTGCTATCACCTTACCTGAGATGAAACTCAAACTTGCTGGTCTGGCTGAATCCCTTCTGGACCTTTTTTTGTTTGTGGAAGTGAGTTTCCTGGGAGAAGACCAGTCCTCTAGCATGGTGACTGTGCTGAGAGTTTGTATAACAAGGGAAAAAGCACAAAAAAATGTGTTATGTTGCAAAAATAATAGATTCTAATTATTTTGGAAGGAGCAGTCAGCTGCATATTTCCTTGTTTTTCTGATTGCAATGATGGTGAATTCAAAGAAGCTTCATGGACCTTCACTGGACTTCTTGGTCCCTTCAGCTGATTTAAACCTGCCATTGCTGTATACTCTTTTGTTCTGCAGAGCAGTTGGAAGAAAAGAGGATAACATGGAAGTCCAATGTGAAAGCAATCCTTTTTGAGATTTCCATGAAAAGAATTTAAGAGAAATTCCTCACTAGAATACAGAAATCCAAAATCATCTGTATTTGACTGTAGATCTGTTTTACTGCTTTTGAGCTTTTGTCAAGTTTTATTCCCTTTTTTCTCCCCCTTTTTTTTTTTTTTGTCATAATTTTAGGAAAGTAGGATTTCTCATATTTTTTCCCTTGTTAACTGTTAAAAAACCCTCAAACAACCCTCAGTACCACTCCTTAAAGAACTGCTGTTGTTGTGTCTGTACATGAGGCATGGGAAGCTTAGTTAGGATTACATTCTTTTCCAGTCTATTCACTTTTGAGCTCCCTCCCTTGGGAAGCTTAGCCTCAGGCTTTTATGACACTGATACAGTGCTAGGTGACAGAAAGGGAATTTTTCCCCCTCACACTAATCCAGCTGTTACAATGCAGGAGCCTGTGCTGGGGTTTGCAGCAGTGCCTCATCATTTAGTGGTTCTGGAGTTCACTTTTGCCCTGGAAAATTCCACATGTAGGAGCGTTTTTCTGTGCAAAACCTCGGGAATGGGACCTGCTGTAGAGTTTGGGCAGCCTACAGCCTTGCTCCAGGTGATGCGGTTCAATCTGTTAGGATCAAAGGCATCTTTCATCGTTGTCCTCTTAGTAACTCTCTGTTGGAGGAATGTTCTAACCTATTAAATGGTAATTTGTGTTCTCATCCTTCCATCACACAAGTCCATAAATAACAAAATCTGTTAAAATATCTGGAAGTTAGCCAGACTTGCTCTACAGTATTCTTGTATCGAAAAGGAAAAATGGAGAACATTCTGTATTAAAATATATAAAATATAGCAAGTTTTTAAATATATGAGTAGGTTTTTTTAGCTTTTACAAACAGTATTTAATTACTTTTATGTATATGTTTGGCAGAAGACTTTTGTTTATAAGTCAGTGTTTCTAAGTATGACAGATTTTTATGTATTGTTCCTGAAACAGAACCATTCCTGTCTATAAGACCAGGCTGTGTGCAGTGGTCATCCTGGGCACTGTCTCAAAGGCTCTCAGCTAAATTTGCTGTCAGGAACATCAGTGCAGTTTAGGAACAACTGAAAAAACCAAAAATATTGCTGTACATACTTGAGTTTTGCCCTGGCATTAGTGAAATGAAAAACACAGTCCCTGGAATGCCTTGATATCCAAAAAGAGCACTCAGTGAATATTGAGCACATATTTAAGTTCTACACTTGTATCAGTGCTCTGGATTCCAGTGTGTTCGGGCAAGCTCTCACCTGCTGATGTCAGAAGTGGATCCAAACAAAAAGATTTTCTTGGACTGTTGAGACAATGCCTAATCCTGACTCTCTTGACAGAAAGGCAGACATGCAGGTCCTCCTTTGATGATGCACAGGGGTCTAAAAGGAAAGAAATACTTGGATATTTCACTATAAACTCTTAAAGCATTTTCTCAGGAGTGGTTAGCAATCTCTAAGTGTTGATCCAGTTGATCTCTGCTGATGAACCTTCAAAACCACAAAAAAAAAAAAAAAGGAGTTACGTACTCCTAAATATTTTTTTCTTTCAGACCTTATAGTTAACTTCAAAATGTCTGAGCTCTTCCTCAAAGATCATCTCACAAATGCTCTTCGGTTCAAGTCACCATTGAAGTCAATGCAGACTTTATTGGTCTGTATAGTGAGGGAGGACTTGCAGGTTAAACATTTCATTTAAGTTTAGCTGGGCTTGACATTTCTGCTATATTGCACAGGAGCACAGTGAGTTTGAAAAGCAAACGGTACTGGGGCAACACCCTGAGTCCTGTTCTTTTCTGGTATATGGCATATAAACCTGGTAATGTCAGTCTGTGATTCCTGTTCTACTTCAGAACTTTCTTTACAAATTTCAGAAGTCCATAATTCAGTTTGTTTGGGTTTTGTGGGTTTTTTTGTTTGTTTTTCTTTTTTTAATGGCAGCTGCAGGAAAGATGCCCCGCTATCTCTTTGGATCATTTCTCCTCCTTTCTAAAAGCTCTCAGAACCATGGCACTTGAACACAGAATTATGAGGCAATTATCTCAGTAACAGCCTCAGTGAAAATCATGGAGTCTCCTTTTATATATGGAAATTCCAGTATTGATGTAACTGAGTGAAGTAAGAACCTCCAAAGCAGTATTAGGACAAGGATGACCTTTCATTTTTTACCTCCTTCCATCTCCAAGGAATTGCATAAATCTCAGAAAACTGTAAGGATTTGGGGGCCAAATTACTTTGCCCGAAACAGAGACTTTGAAATCATAGAATTGACTATGTGATTTTGTGTCAATCTACTTCTACATGTTTGACCTATAGCTATTTCTCCAATTCTTATTTTTATACAAGTATAAAATGGTGAGCACTTCAGACTGGAAAACCATGTAGGGTTTTTGAAATAGTACTTCTTGGGCAAGTTGCCTAGGAGTTTTTCCTGCTGTGACTAATATCTGTGTCTTGTTTTTTCAAATTGTATTTTGAAATAATTAAAACTAAGCAGTCATTGCAGGTGCTCAGAAAAAAACAACAAACAACCAACAAACAAACCAAAACACGTCTTTCTTATAGATGGCCACTCAGGTATTGCTGCCACTGAAATGGTAAATCAGCAAGGCAGCTGATTACAAATCAATGCCTGAAAAAATAATGCCTCCTTCCAATGGCCTGCTCTATACATGCAGTGTCAAGTGACAACGTTGAATTTGTCAACATGTTATAATATCGTTTAACTCAAGACAGGATGCCAGCAACACCTTTTGTCCTGAGTGAGCTGCACTAAGAGGTGATGGAACCCAATTTATATTCTGAGTACACAAAGTGCAATCCAGTGTTTATAATGTTGTGTCGTAGTGGAAGTCTGTGATATCAGTCAATATTTGAACAATAATTTTTATTTAAAAATACTGGTTGAGCTGGAAATGCCCAAGGCTTCTTAATTCTTTGATTACAGAATTTTCTCTCATTTACTTACCATGCTTTTTAGTTCTTCGGTATGTTTCTCAGAGGAAAAGGTATGTAAGCACCTAAGCACAATAACAACTTTTTTTTCTTGCATTTGAAGTGACTATGGCTAATTCATTCCACTCAGTTATATCCTGAAACTTAAATGCCTTTTTTAAGGTCTGTAGAAAGCAATTATAAAGCTGGTAACTTTGAACTATTGAACTGCATGCCCCAGTGCTGTTGGCAATGCTAAAAATGGGAATATTAGATTAAATTTTTTCAAGCAGAAAGTTCTAATAACTCAAGTAATAATATTCATTAACTTCTATTTACACCATTTTAATCTGAATCCACATTGTATGTTTGTTTTTTTTTTTTTTTTTTTTCAGAAAACCATTAAAGCCTTAGCTAAATGCATATTTCACAGTATATGCTAATTCGGATTTAGTATAAATTATGGTTGAGTGATCAAAGGTGTCCCGGTACTGCATGGCCTGGCTTTAATTGGAAGGGGTGGGGCATTAAGTGCTACAGTAAATCACTGCTGGGGTGGGACGGCAATTACGATGTAGCATCACATCGACACAAAAGCCAACACAGGTCTGCGGGGGCTGAGTCGAGCCCACAGAAACGGCGGCGAGGTGAGACATTCAAGCCTCACTTGTGCTGCTTGAAGTTGTGTGTGAGGTGATCGCTGACCTTTCAGTGGCCTGGAGATGCTTTGGGCCCCCGATAAGTTTGACAAGCAAAAGTGAAGTTGCTCGGGCTGTGTGCTATGAGGGAAAAGGGGGTTTATAAGATGGGAGATGAAATCAGTAGAAGAGGCTATTGAAAGTGACGGCTGGGGGTTTGTTTCAGTAAGTTGTAAACTTCTCAAGTTGTTGGTGTCTGAGCCATCTCGTTTCTGTTCAGTGCAAAATGCTCGGATCTATCCCGGAACGAGTTAAAAAACCTTTCTGACTGCCAAGCCTGTGGGCATGGTGCCTGGCAGGAAACTCTCTCTGCTCAGGAACTGATAACAGTGCAGGATTTGCAAAAGACAAGACAAAAGACTTAAATGCTGCCTTTTTGGCATCCTTTAAGAGAAAACAACGGGGGAAGAAGAGCAGCACTGCAGATGTTAGCAGAGATAAGGGTATCCAGGTTCAACCTGCAGCTTCTCCATTAACGCGGAAGTGCAGAAGCTGATATATATGTATTGTATAGCTGCATGAAAAGAGTGAGTACTGTGGTACTGAGATGTGATCTTATTAATTTTCCTCTCTTAATAGGTTTGTTAGAACACGTCTCATGCTTATGCTTGGCTACTTAGCACCACTATTGTCATGGCTTAGGTTGTTCACAGTAATGAAGATTCATGTAGGATAAAGTAAATGAAGCTGCTTTGGAGTGCCATTATCATTATTAAAAAGGCTTCTCACTGATCTTGCTATCAGCACCACAGATCAGCACACAACTAAAAAGTGATCAAAGAGCAATGTCCTGGAGAATGTGCCTGACCAAAGTACTGTTCCATTAACTGCTAATAAAAAAAATAAATGTTTGGAATTGTCATTAGTAAGACTCCTGCTTAGTAATGGTGTTATAACTTACTGTGATATCTTCCCCATTCTTTTGAATTTGTTTCTTTTCTGGCTTTAGTGAATATAGCTGCTGTAACCACAGCTCCAGCCATTTCACTTGATGTCTGCACTTGTTCTGGTTCTGACGGTCTCACAGATTTCTTGTGCACAACGAGTGGCTTGAAGGATTCCTTCAGACTGCAGATGATATCACTGTCTTGCTCTAATGCGTCACAGGCTGTATTTTCATCAGGCATGACTGCACTGATTGGTGCAATTCTCTGATTTAGGCAGTGCCATTTAAAAAGCAAAAAAGCATATAGCTAGAGCCTGGCTGGTTTAGTACTATATGCTGGATCACCCTGCCTCTGGATTACAGTGCCTTTCTTAATGTGAAAGGTTTCAAAATTGTGCTACTTATTTTTATTTTTTAATTCATCCTTTAGGTGTTGTGGTAAAAGCTTGCTTGTTTCCATTTCATGGTGTACAACAGTTTTCTGAGCATCTGCTGTGCTGATGGTTTTTTGGACCTCCTACTCCAGCTCTAATATAAAACCTTGTGGTATTTTATGCTTCTGTGCATGTGAGCACACTTGGTAGTCACTTGTCGAATGACTGTGTGCTCATCTAGGGCTCGTGAATACTTGGGATTTTGATGCCCATTCAGTTCTTATTTTTCATGATATTTCCTTTGGGTTCAGCCCCACTGAGATGGCATCCTTCAGTATGTCATCTCCATCTGTAAAAGTAGTCTTTTCCTGTCAAAAATGCCTACATTACACACCCATTAATTGCCTCAAGGAGTCCTTGATTTCTTTTATAGATTTTTTTTTTCCATGAAGAGGTGCTTTGCCTTGGGAAACAACAGGTTTGAACCAGCTCTCCTCCTGTCTGCTTTTTTTGCCCAGTGCATACTGGAAAACAAGAAAGTGTCTGGCTGCAGTCCCCTCACTTGCATCTGCACTGCCAATGACCGAGTTCCTTACTTCAAGTGATGTATAGCAGATTTCGTGAGTTGTTACTCAAGCCGTCAGTGGATTTTGTCTTACCAGTTGCTTTTATTCTTTAACACCATGTATTATCATGAGCTAGGATGGTAACAGCAGCAAAAATGGGTACAGAAGAGGAGAAATCTCAGACCATGGAATTCAAACCCAAGATTTCCCTAGATAGTTTTGCTAAGGAGGAGCAAACATATATTTTTATACCTGTCCTTCACGGATTGCCTCTGGTTTTGCATGGCTGTTATGTGATAGTCACTGATAAGACAGGTCAGAAGATTCTTGCAGCTTGTCTTAAGGACAGGCTGGATCAAACCTTATTTTTTGTTTGAAGATGGGAGTAGGAAGGTTGTGTGATGATGTGACAGCAAAAGTGATGTCTCTAACTTGTCATGAGAAGTGGATATGAGACACCATAGGAGAAACTTTGTGAAAACAAAGGATTTAGGGAGGATATGCTGGGTAAAAAGCCTGAAAGTTATAACGAAGCAGGTGCTTGGTGTTGAGTTTGCTTCTCTCATTTAAAAAAAAAAAAAAAAGAGGAGCAAATGTTTGTTCTTTAGCAAGACACTTGCATCAGACTGCTCTGAAGCAGCCCTTTCCAGTGCTCAGTCAGTGCTTCACATTCTGGCACTATAACCAGCAATGGTTGTAGACCTCCAGTTCTAATAAATCTGCACCCCTCTTGCATAGTCTTTTTCCCTATCCCTTGATATCGTGCCTTTGTGTTAAGAATGTAAAATTATTTATGAAGAGATGTAATCCTTTTTCCTCTCAAAGACAGGATGTGTAATGGTTTTCTGTACAAAGATGTTACTGAAGGACACCCAGACATTGACTAAACAGTCTCAGCTAAAACCACTTGGTGATTGCTGGTAGGTACTTAGTGTTGATTCTCCAAGTTGCCTGGTTTGCTTTGAGGGCAAAGATCCTGGGTTGGAAGAGAAGGGAGGCTGAATATTAATCCCAATGGTTTTATGAAATATGATTGGATAAGGGGATAATGATGGGGACCCAGTGATTAAGTGGAGGGAAGACATGATAGTCTGACTGCACAGTAATTATTTCTGGGGTTAATATATTCTGTAAGTAGCAGTGACACAAGAGGAGACAGTAGCTGAGCAATAGTGGAAACTTTGACCTAGAATCCCCCAGAAGAGGCTTTTTAGATTCAAATATATTGGAGAAAAATAGATGCCCGTGGCTTGCTGTTTTCTGTGGAAATGGAGCTGGTGGCCCAATTTGCCAAAAATGCTGAGATGAGAAGAAAGATACTGACTGTGACTTGACGTCTTACTAAAATTCTCAGAAGATAAAGTAAAGATTTAAATATATGAATCTTCAGATGCACAGGCATCTTCACGAGTTTCTGCAGGATTACTCACTTGACATATCTTTGAAGTTAATAGGTTACTCCTGGGGAATAAGGGCATGCAGAACAGAATCCAGGAAAACCTCAGAGAATAGACTGAAAACAGATCATATCTCCTGAGCAGGCCTGAAAAGAGAATTGGCACATACAGTAGTATAACCATTGCCCAGTTGTTCCATCCTATGGCTTGAGGATTTGATTTCCAGGGCTGTCTGTTAGCTGTCTCCCTTTCACGAGCAGCAAATTCATTTTCAAACAATGATAATACCACACCATCTGTGAAAAGAACTCAGAACTCAGAGTTCAACAGGGAAAGACAAAAAAAAAAGTCACACCTAAAAATTAGGGAATGGAAGCTCATATCCAAACAGCCAGTCAAAAAGGGGTTTAGGAGCTGGACAAAGAACATCCAAAAATCATGTTTTTAATAATAACTTTTTTCCCTAGATTTACCAAACTGCTAAACTGTGTTATTTTGGCTTGTGGATTTTAGGCTATAACACAAACCCAATCTAAGTGTTATGCAAGCAGACAATAGCTAAAATTCTGTGTTTAGTCTTATTAAACATAGTTGTATTTGTATAAAGCTTCCATTCAATTTAGCTCAAATTTAAACCCCTATGCATGACATCTACCTTCTGGGGTTTCAATTTGACCAGCTTATTCCTCCTCTTTTTCTTTTTTCTTTTTTCCTTTTATGCCACCATTGAATATGGTGATACATCTGACCAGATTTGAACTGTTTTTTTCCTGGGAAATCATGAAATGAATGGCAAACCTACAAACAGCTCCTTTGTTTCTCCCATTACTCTTGAGAATGTAGAACAGACAGTTTTGGTTATACCCACATAGTGATAAACTGGTCCTGGCCCCAGTTACTAGGACAATCAGTCTTCTGGAGCAATAATGTTTATGGACATGTTGATAGTTCCACAACCAGTATTATTTATAGATATGTTGATAGCTCCACAACACATTTGATTTCATTTTCTTGGTGAGCTGCTCAGTTTGCTAGTTTAGGATTTAAGGGACCATGGTCTCATGGTGTTCAGTTCTAGTGGGCTTGCATTTTTTTTAATTTAATTTTAGTTTTTGATGTGTTATTTCTCAAATCTTTCAAATTAGTTACCAATGCTAAGATGGTTCAGCTCTATTTCATTTCTACTATCAAGAACTGCTGGGAGTATAAAATAGGATGCAAGAATAATTCTGCCTTGAAACTTTACTATTATGCATTCATAGCCAAATGCTCCAAGGCTTTGGTCACATCTCATTAAAGCTGTGGGCGCACAATAAAGTTGCACAATATTTTAGTAGTGTCAAGGATGTCACTTAGCAAAATATTCTTGTAACAGCTTTTCATTGTTGTTCTTTATTGTTTCAAAAGGGCTTGGCTTTTCCCCTAGAGAGGGGTTGGAAGGGAAACTCAGAAACGTGATCCAATAATGTATTTTGATTTTGCACAAATACACAGAGTTACTGATAAATTGTTCCAGGGAGCAAAAATACTTCTCGTTCCCAGACTTCAGGTGACTATCAACTATCCTTACCAGAAGCAGCAAACTTTCTGTTTGGAACAAGTTGAAATTGTTGTTGGCTGCGAAATGTACCTACAGCTGCATAAGGTGCTTCAGTGTGGAGTGGATTTCCTTTTTTTTTTTTTTTTATTTTATAACACTAAATACGGTTTTCACTGCTTTATCATTGTAGTGTTTACCATTTGAATAGTGATGTTCAGAAAAAGGATTATCTGTGGGATGTTACCATTAGGAGAGGGTGGTAACAATAAGTGTTATACGCTTTCAATCAACAAACTATTTTTTTGGTGAAAGCCAGTGTTCAGCAAAGTGGGTGGGGTAAAGCATATCTCTTAGTTTGAGTGATGAGTTAGACTTCTACATACTCTGAAATACTCAACTACATTTGGTGTTTATGGTGCAGTTCCAGTGGCCTAAAGGCTAAGAGAATATCCATGTCAGAATATGTTTAAAATGCATTGAGCATGATCTTAAGGGTTTGCCTGGTTGCAGTATAGCAGTGAGCAGGGTATGTGGTGCTGTGGTTCGTTGAGCCCTAATTGTTTCAAGCTGTTATTGATCAGATAAAATGAGATTCTGCTCTGGTTCTGTTAATAAATATTGGAGACTATGGGTTCAGTTGTTAAACAAGCTCCTTAAATGATTCTTGTCAGGTTCAGATAGGTAATTAAGAAAACTGAATCATTTCCAGGCATGACGGCAAAAGTAAGAAGCATCTTGGGGAGCTGGGATGGGCAGGGGATGACAGTGGTAATCTGAGCTTTTTGAGGAATGTATCAGCATAACTCCACTGACCTCAGTGATATTGAACTGGGTTTCTATCAGTTACAGATAAAGGTTTATCAGAAATTGCTTAAATAGTTCAGTTTGCCAAACCGCTTTCTGCCTTTCCCAGATGACTTTTTTTTGTTCTCTGTACGAGTACTGCTATAAATTACTATGGGTCAAGTGTAACTTGACTTGTATTTGACTCTTCAGGTTTGTGTGTCAAAGGTATACTTCCATTTGTTCATGGGTTTGCATGTTAATGAACCTTTATTTTGTATATTTTTTGGATAACTATTTCTTGAATAACTAAAACATACTGTCATATTCTTCCTTGAACAATGAATTAGTTCTGTAATATTTTTGCACTGACAAGTGACCAAAAATTTAGGTCTGTTGCTTCAGTCTGAAAAGACCAGGACAGTTTATTAGGGTGGTGGAAATGTCATCCATTATTAATGTTAATTAGGAAATTACAAATGAAACATTGCTGACATTTCTGTGTGGGCTTCTTTAGCTCCCCACCTTCAAAGTACCTCATAAAACTCCTTAATTCAGAAGCCTTGGAGAGATTGGAAAGGGAAAGACTTAACTATTGCTCCAGGGAAACGAACTTCCTGATTTAGATACCAGAAAACCTGGCACGAAAGGAGAAGAGAGAGAACTGGGAGAGCATGAGGGGAGGGGTTGTGACACTTGCTTTGAGAAAACAGTGGCAATAGGGGAACATCTCAAATGCACACTGTGCAAGGAGCAAAGGGAGTGAGGAATCTGTTCACAGTTGCAGAGCTCTGCTCTCGTTTAGATGACAAAGATGACCTGGCTGAATTGCTGCAATGGATGGACACAGAGACCTTGGGGATTTGCCTGCTGCCAAGGGGAGAGGCAAATGGTTTAGCAGTAGGTGCAGAGATAGCAAAGGTGAGTTACAGCCTTTTGAGAATGCTGGGAGATGGATAATGCTCTTGGAAGGCCGTTGTTGTCGTTGGATTATCTGGAGATTGGAGTGGTTTCCTGAGACCAGAGGAAGGCAAACATGGGACAATGGGGAGAAAACAGAGTAACATGTGCTCCTCAAAAATGGGAGAATCCAGCAGAATATTCTAAAAATTGTTCTCACCTCAGGGGTGGTCAGCACTGGAACAGTCTGCCCAGAGAGGTGGTGGAGTCCCCATCCTGGAAGATACTGCACCAGACACAATTCTTGGTAGTCTGCTCTAGCTGGACCTTACTGTAGAAACTTACCTTTCTATAGAAGCTACAGAAACCATTGGACATTTCTCTTAACCTGAATCATTCCATACTTCTACGAGGTGCAGTGGCACAGGCAGATCAAGCTTCACCATTTCAGTGTTTTGTTTGTTTTGGTTTTTTTTTTACTTTTTCCTTTTAAATAATTGCTCCAATGATCTTCAGTGTGCTCTGTTATACTTGGACTCCATACACAATTATTTGCACCAGAGTATTTATGTTACATACTAAAGCCCTGGTTGAATAAAGAGGATTAATGTTTGGGGATTTAATAGTCTCCAGTTTAGCTGAACTCAGTAAATCTGTCTCTGGGCTGACAAAGTGTTTGAGTGCTAACTATTTTGGGATAGACAGAGTAATAACAGCATTGAATCTTTTTTTCTTTAATATTGAGGAAGTATTGAAGAAGTTGAATAGGCAACGTGAAATCTTAACTGAATTATTAAAATAACCCACTGTTGATGCTCACAACAAATATCACCCTAATGAAGTTTGGAAGTAATTCTAATGGAGGCAAAGTGACCTAATGCCAGCAATCTTTTTGATATGATTTGTTTTATGAAGTAGATTACATGAACTTGATTAGAGAGAATGAGCATAGAAATGTTTTTTATGCATAAAAAAATTCCCCACACAAGTTATAGGCATAAGCCAAAAATTAGCAGAAATTAGTAAGTTGTATCAATTTAGAAATTGCTTCTTCAAACTCTGCAGGCCAGATTCTCCAGCCACTACTGAGTTAGGGATTTCAAAGGAAAATTTTATCAACAGGGAAATTCAAATAATACTCAGAGATCAAATATAGAATCGAGAAGAAGCACAGCTGAACATGTGACCAGCTGTCTTAGGACCATTATTTAAAAATTATTTTGGGCAGAGTTTTTTATAAACTCACTACCGTAGCACTGGGATCAGTCAACAGGCAATTCTTTAGTGGAAATTTTGATACTTTAATGGTTCCTTTGTTGGCTACAGCAGGTTCAGAATGGGCTGTTGTCATTGCATGTATTTTTAGAGCAAAAAGAAGGTGAAGAACATTTTTTACACACGTTGTGATGTCTGAAAAGCAGTTGTTTTATTTTTGTGATTTTGTCAGTTTACTTGACTTGTTATATATTTGCCTTGGCTGTCTGGTGTGTAATTATGGAGTGCAGATGAAATGAATACGTTCACACTTTAATGACTCAAACTCATACCAATGTAAGGCTTTGCATTGATTCAAAATTAGAGGAAAAGCTATTTTAAGTTTTTCTGTCACAGAGCTGGTTTGTTTTTTTCAGTGCAGTTTGGATTGTTGGTCTTTGAAACAGCAGTGGCTGCTGATTACTGACATTAAATGCTACCTTCAGAAAACATCTTGGTTTTCTTTCTCCAAAGTGTAAGCAAGATGTGCAAAAAAAAAGTAATAATTACACGGATTAAAAAGAAAAGTGCATGTTTTTCTCCCGCTGTAAAGCCTTAGGAAAATAATGGCTTCCTACTCTGAACTCAAAAATCGGCACACAAATGGGCAGGAAACTTTCCCATTAACTCATAATCAGATGGCACCAATCTTATCTATTTTTAAAGGATTGTTCGAAAAACAACACAACTCTTTTTTTTTTTTATTAGATTTTTTTGAGCCTTTTTTTTTTTTCACGAGATGGCAACTTTTTCTCATTATCTGTATCTTACAGTAGAATAATGTAGGGCTGTATGAACTTGCTGGATTTAATTCTGCAGTAGCTACACATCCCATTGCAGGGACTTGAGAATTCATGAGGCTGGATTTTAAATTCAGACTGTCATACCTACTTTTAAAAGTAAGAGAGACTTCTAGTGGACTTCTAAAAATTTTGAGATAAGTAAATTCAAAACCATGGGACTCCAAGCAAACTTGTGTTCCTTGTCCATTTAAATCAACAGCAAGGGTTACAATCAGCAGAATAAGTATATTGTGGTGTTACAAACTAATGGGGTCTAATTTTGCTAAGTACGTATCAAAACTGTGAAAATAAAGGGATAACTCACATAACTGTCAAGTGCCTCATAAAATGGCTAGTAGTGAAGCTGCATGGAAGAACAGACAAAGTTTATCTCACTCAAAAAAGGGTAGAATACTGAATCTTTTGAGAGGTGATGGGAGCAGTTCTGAGGCTGTTCCGTAATCCTTCCTTATTCCCTGTGATTCTTGTAAAATTCTGCAAAAAATGAAAACTTTGTGGCAGTAGGTATGCAGTGTGGGTGGTTTCAAACACAATTCTCTACATAGGAGGTGCAATTTTACCTGGTCGTCCATTGAATAAATTTTTAATAGTTTAATTTAAAGACTGTAATTCTGGTGGTTGGTCTTGTCAACAGTGATAGGATTGTATTTGGAGGCTCTGTATCATTTCATTTTTTTTTCTGTACATTGAATTAAAGAGAAGATTCAATAGCATTAATAGCATAATATCTGCAGAGATTAAATAGAAATACTTTTGTTGTCCGTGGGTGCTGTTACATCATCTTTGAGAAGTATGTGAGCTTTTGGCAAAGCCCCTTCTTTCATCAGTCTTGTCACTAACTGTGGCTGTGCTTAATAAGCTTATTGCTTTTCTGGAGTTCAGGTGGAAGGTAATTTTTGTTACTTGCTCTGTTTTGACTGCCTAAATTTTTATTTCCCACCTGTTTAGTATAGAAATTGACTTAGAATTAGAAGCAGGTGGGAATAAAAGTTTTGTGGGTTTTTTTGTTTGTTTGTTTGTTTTTGTGTGTGGTGTGTTTTTTTTTTTTTTTCCCTTCAGAACAGATGAATCTAAAGTTGAATTCATATGACCTGGCTTTGGGAATTTATATCCAAATGTTTGGTTGTCTAAATGTACTAGCTGTAGACAAGAAATAGGCAGTTTTAGAGCAAGAGTGATTTTTAAATGACTATTTTTTGTTGGTTCCTTATTTTCCCGTTTTATTGTGTTCAAAAGAGTTACTGTTGTCTTAGAGGACATTTAAATAATACACCTTTGGATGAGCAAGCTGTAAAAGTAGAAACACACCCAAGAGATAAATTGAAAGGACAAATAAGACTCATGATGAAAAGTAGAACAAAATATTTTGAGTGAGGATGTTTGTGCTGGCTTGAAATGCTTTGAAAGAGAATAAAGCACTGAGTGGCAATAAAAACCTGTCACTGCACTGAGCTGGTTCAGGAATTCCATTGACTAAGGAAATTTTGAATAAAAAACTAAAGCTTAACAATTGGAAGGAAACTTTTAAAGAGAGTTTGTGGGTTTATTAAAGTTCAATCGTGAACCAATTAATGTGAGAAAGGTACAAGCTGTTTTTATTTTGTTTGATAAAGCATCTACCATTATGTTCACCCTCAGGGCACAATCGCATGACAGGCTGCTTTGTTCACCACAAAGCTGCTTTCTCTCTCTGCTTTTACAACCTGAGATTAAAATATTTGCAGCACTAGCTTGTTTTTAACAAAACCTGTTCATGAACAGCTAGCAGTGAACTTCAGTGCTTGGTTCCACCTGTGAAGAAATACAAACAATATTTTTTTCTTAAAATCAGCATTCTGGAGCAAAAATTTCTTTGTAGCAGTAGGTTCATGAGGGGATAGTTTAATTAGAAATTAGAATAAAATTCTTTAGGCTAAAATTTTGTATTTAGACTTGAGTTAGACTTTTAAATATCTGTCCTATCATATTTTTCTTCCGAAGAAAAAGAATTAACTAATTTATCCTGTAACACATACTATTATTTTTTACTGTTATTTTGCAGAACCATGTTTTTAACACGACATTGTGTTTCATTCCCCTCTGAAAATATTTTCTTCTTTATTACATATTATTATATGAAACATACTATTGTATGAAACACCAGCAAAACCAAATATCTTCTGTAATTCTTGTAAGAAATTAAAGACTGAGAGGGAGAGTAAAATTTTGCATCAACTGCAGTTGCCAAATTGTAGTCTTTCCACAATGAATGTGGTTTTACTACTCTGGGAAGTTGTTTCATTTTTGGGACCTCATAATTTCTCAAGGAAAGTAGATTTCAGTAACAAATCGGATGGACTTAGGAAATTAAGAAGTTATGAAAAGTCAACTTTACATTGGATCTTCTAAGCTCAGAAGAAACTTGTTTCCCCAGTGGCTAAAAAGTTTTCCACTGTTTGTAGTTTCATCTACAGAAGTGTGCAAGGGGTGGTAGTGAAGGACACTGTGCTGCTTCATTTACAGCTCCCTGTTTCCCTGATGAAAGGAGTCCTAATTCTTCACTGGAAGGATGACGCAATATCTTGAAAATATCAAAATGTTCCTTGTCTCAAGATATGTCCACTGATGAGCTGCATGTCTTGAGGTACATGTTATTTTGTGCTTAAGATCCACCTTTAAAAGGAGTCTCCTCAAAATACACATCTTCATTTACTGTGTACGATGCTCCTAAATCTGTTTCTCATCTGCTTCCTCACAGCAGAATTGCTGCAAGATTCAATATAGATTTAGTTTCTTCCTTGGTCTGTAAATAGCATGAGTGTGTATTGATGAACTACAAAAGAGAGGTATGGAAGAGAAGGATGTGTACATTAATTTAATATTTGAAGGTAGGAGATAGTTTATGGATGAGAACTGTGACTGGATACGCAAAAGGTGGCAATGATGTGTTCAGCCTTTAGGTCAGATTTTTTACTTGATGCTGAGTGTGTGTTGGATTGGTATATAATATTGTAAGATTTATCATTAAAAAATGATTTTTTCAATAAATATAACATTATTCCTAGACTATCTATGAGTTTTTCATGTGTAGGGAAATATTAGCAAGGTATCCAAACTTCAGAATTACTCTTTGTTGTTTAAAAAAATCAAAGCAGCAGATTGAGACTGCGGAGGAGCTGATAGTAACCATATACATGAAAATAATCTGATTAGAATGATACTGCAGGCAGATCACTTAACAAGTGACAGTTGGGGTGTATAGGGCCAGAGATTAATCAACCAGATTGTTGTATGGTAGAAAAAACCTTGGGTTTAATGGTAACTTATATTTCTAAAAGAGATGTGGAATATATGGAGAGTTTGAGTTCCCACAGTGCTTTGTGCCTGTGGAATTCTTGGTAGAGGTACAGACTCCAGTGCAGACAACGAAATTAAAAATATTGTTGGTTTTCTGATAGTAGTACAAAAATATGTTTACTACTTGCAGAAATCAGGTGGCAAAAAGACAACAGAAAATGCCAAGCTGAGAGAGAGTGAACTACTTTCTGGTTAAGACAGATACATTCATTGTGCCTTTACACACCTTCAGACTCTTGACAAACTGGCATTTAAGTTGTAAGATTGGAATAACTTAGACCTTTGTTTACCTGTCCTCTAGAGATGAACCAGTTGAAATGCTTTTAATTAGGATCAAGAAAGAAGGAGAAACCAGGCAATTTTAGGGTTAAAATGTAATTTCTGCTCCAAAGCAGTACTATTGAGAGTTGTGGCAGTGTTTCCACCTATTTTTCAAATGAAAAATAATAGAATTTTTTTATTCTGCACAGATCAAATTTGATACCTGATAATATATGTTAATCAATTAACTGCTGAATTCCCAGTATTCAGGTGATTTTTGGATAGATTTAGAAGTAATTTAAAAGATAGTGTAACCATCTCCAGAACAGTTACTGTAAATTTAAAGGATTTAGATTTAAAAGAATTGAGAACCTGTTAAAGTCTAAAGAAGCAAATTTATGATACATAACAACCATTTAATTTATCCAGGAATGTGTTAGATTTTGTATTACAGCATCTTGAGTGCGTAGTGCACCAATCCAATACAATTATTTTCTCGATAATTGAATTATTTTTTCATTGATTTCATCGTGTCTCAGGCTTGTTTTTCCTTCTATCAAATGACATGTCAAGAATACTAACACTTCTTTACTTTATCATTCTTCTCTTCCTCACAGCTTCTACAGGAAATGTAAAGTGCTTTTCCAAATGCCTGTTGCTGCCCTTCTGAAGTGTTTCTCCCTTTACCTGTTTTTAATTTTTTGGTACAAGAACAAATGCTTTCTTTTTCTCCCAGACTAAATTTGTTGCAAATACTCTCTAGTCACTTGAACTTAGTTTCTTCATTTCTGATGAAGACTTTTCAGTAAATATGAAAAAAAGAAGCCTTAGAAATGCTAGTTTATAGAAGTAAAGTCAGCTACAACTTTGGTTTCTCTCAGTTAAATCCAATACAAAACCTGTCAGGGTTTCTTATTTTGTGGTGTATTTGTCTCAATCATTTTGGAAGTATCTGTGTGTTAAGAGATTTATGCATCAGCTCTGAGAATGGATGCTCTGGGGTCTTTTATCAGCACCGTAATGTTTAGGTAGTTGTGTGAGTTTTGTTGACAAAAACAAGGTGTTCTCCAGGAAGCTGAACTGGGTCAGGGTTGGGAGGGGAAGATCCGCTGATGTGTTGCCCTCAAAGGCAAGAGGGGTCACATTAGAGATTTCATCAGTGTTTTAACCATGAATCGTTGCTCAGTCTGCACCTGGAGTCTTCTTTCTAGGCAGAGGTTTAGAAGGATGGAGGAAGAAATGCCAGATGCTTTGTCTCAGGGCTGGACACACCCCGGGTTCAGCTGTCTGTTCATCTGTCTGAGCAGGTTCTGTGCCTTAGAGGTTTCTTTAACAACTCAGATTCTTGAACCAATCTCATGAGTTGTCCAAAGAAATCATCCTTTTATGGAATTCAGTCCCTTACTCTTGCATTTGTCTTCTCTAATGCTTCAGAATAAAAATGGTGTTGGTGTTTCCTATTCATTCATACGGTTTTAAAAAAAGCCACAGTAACAAAGGTGAACAAAAATATCTCTAGAATCTCGCATTTCTTAGGAATCAATAATTTTATTATGATGCAAGTGAACAAACGTAGTTTCCGATTCTTTGGCACTGGCTTAAGTCACGGGTGAGTGCATCAAGAAACTACATAATTAAGAATCATAAATACAAATATGGAAAGAATTAAAAGCTGGACAGGTTAGTTACACCTGTCATACACACAGCTGAGCATTTGGCATGAATATTTGATGGAACCTTGTTTGCCAGACGTCTAAGAGTATTAGCACCACAGCTGCTACCCAAGGAAGTACTTATCTGTTCTCTGTGCTGCTAATAATCTTTCTTCTCTAGAGAAACATTGTTAATTAACCCTGGCTACTATTCCCACTGTCCACTCAACAGTCTCCAGTAGAGTCCAGTCTTTCAGAAAAATAGGTTTTTAAGGAGCCTGCTTTGCTTAACAATATTTTCTGTCTCCTGACAGAATATTCCCTTGTATTGGTGGGTAAATTTGTACTGGTTTCCTGTATTAGTCTTAAAGACATTTTAGTGGCAGGATGTTTTTCCCTTGCATAGTAGAGTTAGGAAAAGGTACTGACTCTGGATGGAGCTGGAATGCAAACACTTAAGGGTCAGTTGTAACCATTATAACAATTTTGACCCTGGGTTTTTTTTTACTTAAGTGTCAGTTTCCTGCCCAACTCTCTCCCTTCAAAAACACATGTAGAATAAGGAAAAGATTCCCAGTATCTGTTGTGATTTTGCCAATGTTTTTGGAGGTGTTAATGTTTGTTAAGAAGTAGGCTGGCACCCCAGCTGCAAGGTGTTTTCTGTTGGTTTGAGGGGTTCTAATATGAGCCATAAACACGGACCCTGAGCTGTGCTGTGTTACTCTTTAAGCAATGTGAATTAGCCCTTCTGCAATAGGAACAGTTCTCTGCTTCCTGCTCCTCACTCGTTGGGCTCCAGGGTTTTGTGTGCCTGCTGGGCTGGGACTTGGTTGTCCTGGTGCTGGTGTGCCTCCTTAATAGGGACCCAGAAAGCTGCCAGAACCAACCTGCATGGGAACCAACAGATGTGATTATTTCATGGACTGATTTTCTCTTGCAGAGAGCAAAATGGAGGGAGACACTCAGGTAAGCCCCTGAATTGCCAGTCTTGCTGGGAACAATTAGGTCACTGGATGGCCTTCTCTGGTGTAGGATGACTGTTTTTCCCAAAAGGTCACACAGGAGGAGAGGGTAACTGGACAGCTTGGCACTCTGGATACTTGCTGGACAAGACTTTGGCTTAGAGGTGAAAAGAACCTGAGCAGAGACAAGATGTGATCTTCACAGCTTGGAGTACTGTATATTTACCTCTGACTGGTGCAGGGAAGCTGAAGCTCTGTAACTTGGGTGGCCCCAAAGCCAGACTCCCCTGTTTGTAAGGTTACCTCAGGAAAAAGCTGCACAGCTTGGTGCCAAACAGCCTGCATCTCCATTAGTGTTTTGGCAGCATTTGTAATGCCCTAGCAAGTATATTATAAAGTTCTTGCTTCAATATTTTGTTCCATGGGGTCTCCTTAGTGCAAAATATCCCTTCCATGCGAGGTAGTTTGTGCCTTGAACTTGTATTTTATGGCTAATGTTATAACAGACAACCACATATCATTATTCATCTATTTTATTTAATTATTGATCCTTTCAACTTTACAAGACTTAATTAGAATTTGCTGTATTGAACAAAACAAAAAAAAATTAAATTTGTTGAATTAGTAAATAACAGAGAATTAGTGGTAGTTTAGTGATTTAATTAACACAGCTTTATCCCAGCACACTAGTTAATGAAAGGCAAGCACTGGGCCATCTGGTACAGTTTCAGGAAATGTGGAAACAGAACTGCCTTATTTTGTACTTTCCTCTCATTTGTTATTTGCATTTTGATGACTCCACTGGTTCTTCTCTTTCTGATGATTGTTCACTTTCCCCGTGAAGTCTCTTAAACACTACAGAAACCTTTAGGATAAAATGCCTTTTATAATTGTGAGGCGATTTCAGACCCTTCTCTGTTTCACAAAACTGTTCAATGTTCTAAAGGTTGCATGGCACAATAACTATGATCTATCCAGAAGGCCTGCAGCCATCACCCCCATGCTATCTAATTAAAAGCTGCACATCTTTGCTCAGTGGTGGTCAAGCTTAATTTGCTCAGTCCAGTTATAGCTGCAAGGGGACAGGGAAGTGTAGAATCTTCTTTTTCTAAAACAGTATATTTATCTTGAAAGTGAAAACTTCCAGGTTCTTAAAGACACTGCATAATCTCAGAAAAGTCTTTCCAAGGGCTTGTTATTCCACATTCTGTGTTCTTCTAGTTACAAAGTTCATTAAAAAAAAAAAAAAAGAGGCTTTTGTGAAACCTTTCTTTTAAAAAATTATTGACAAAAATGCAGTTTTAAAGCAATTTTAAAATAACATTGGGTAAATATTTTGGTGTTAAAATGCATACCTAGGGAATTAAGGTTTCTGAGTTATGGATGTTTGAAATTTTCGCTTAAGTAATTCAGTATGTCACTAAAATTGTACTTGCACTGTCTACCAGTAATTAACCAGTGACATTTGAATTTAAACAAGAAAACCCAATCCCAATTAAAAAAATGAACCAGAATGACCACAAAACAAATACAAAAAAGTGTTTCTGTTCTTACCTTTTACTGAAAATGAAGAAAACAAAAATTCCTTGAAGGATTCACTTTTTCCAGCAAATATTAAGAACCATGACTGTTGTTTTATCTGCTTTATCTACTGAACATCATAGAGCTTTGGTATCGTTTCTCAGCATCAGGATGTGAATAGACATGAAGAACAGTAAAAGAACTGAAAAATATTTATTTTTGGTGCCTTATAACAATTTATTTTGACCATCAAAAGCTTCTCATTTGTATAAATATACTCTTTAATCAATATACTTCTTGTGGATATTCAAATGTCCGTGCATTTTCTTCAAGACTTGAGCAGAGGAAGAATTAGGATGAATTTACAGAAGTAAGTAAATTCAATGGCCATGTAAAATTGTACATTTTCAGAAAGACTTGATTAAGTAGTCAGTGCTATTAATCATGGTGTGTCATCCCTTTGGCTCATAAGTCTGTGTGCAACTTAGAAATTATAGCTGATAGTAATGACAGCATTGTTGTTTTCCCGAAGGAAGACCTTTTGCTCCATGGTGTACTTGGTGACATTGATACAATCACTGAATAGTTTAGATTAGGAGAGACCTCTAAGACTGAGTCCAGTCATTAAGCTAACTCTGGCAAGTCCACCACTAACCTGTGTTTCTTAGTGCCACATCTACACAGCTTTTAAATACCTCCAGGGATGGTGATCATCACCTCTTCCACATAAGGCTTGTGCCCCAGACCCTTCAGCAACTCTGTCACCCTATTCTGGACTCACTGCAGCTCCTCAATGTCTCTTCTGTAGAAGTGTCCACAGTTCTTGAGGTGCAGCCTCAAGTACTGAATGATCCCTTTGTCCAGATTGTTGATAAAGATACGAAACAATGGGGCAGAGTTGACAGCTGTTTTTTCCAACATGATCAGGTTTGTGACACTATGATTAAATATGATGACACATATGATTAAGTAACACAGATCTTGCTTAAAAAAATGGGAATTCTGTTTGCTTTGATTGTGTTTATTCCTATTACCTCATAAGTGAGAAGAGGGTGAGACATGAGAGTAGAAGCTTAATAGTAGAAAGATACCTAAAATACTCACAGGTTCCACGTGCATGACAAGAGGGTGGTGTCTCTCTCATCACACTGGTAGCCCAAATTTGAAAAGGGATGAATGCACATCAGGAAAGAACTTGAAGAATGTGAGTGGCCACTGTGTAAAGACTGAAAATTATTTAATGGGAGCTTGTTAGATCCAATTAGATTTCTAGCTTGTGTTCAAGAATGTATTATCCTTAACTTCATTGGTATTTTTTCACTATGAAATTCAGATTGGGAAATGGCTTTATGAGAGTCTAAATATAGCTTTAAAGATATTGCCTGCTTGGTGGGAAGGAAACATAAGTTATTTTCCTTTTGAATCAGTGCTAATTATATTTTCCCTTGAAAACCTTTGCCATAAAGTTAGTTCTGCAATTAAACAGTGCAGATGAAAAATGTCTGCTTTCCACCCCAGAAATCATTAACTAAAAAAAAGTTGTTTGTTTTTTTTCAAGTTGCTAATCATGTCGACATTCTTCTCCCCAGACTGTGTCTTCCCTGCATGTTGCATAACATGGCTTTAAACATCAGAGTGGATGTGATCTGCACAAACCTCTTTGCACCCAGAAACACTGCCTGCTGCAGTTCAGTTCTTATTGGTCTTGATTTCTTTCATAACTCTGAGTGCCACTAAGAGAAAGCAGTGTGAGCCCAAGCCAAGGGCATTGGCTGTGTCTCCATTAGCCAAGAAGCTCAGTCCGGTGGGAGCAGTAGAGTTTACAGCAGGCCAGTTGGTAGTGAGGATCTAACCTAGCTAAATGTTTTAGTCATTACTGTCTGGTCATGTCAGAACTGAGTCCTCAGTACCCAGTGCTTTCCTCTGCAGTTCCACTCCTACTGTTCTGCTCTGTCTCCTTGTGCAGACACAACCACTGTCAGCAAAACAGGAAAATAAGATTTCCCCTGTCTCAATAGAGGTTATAAAAGTCACTCTCAGTAGTTTTGCATAAACACGTAGTCTGATGCAGAAAGGACCCAAGCTTCTGTTGTGTTCCCTCTTGGTCATCTGCTGCTTCTAGCAGGATCTGTGGGCCTCGCTGTGGTTTGCTGAGGGCTGTACCTCTCCTGTCACTGAAAACAGAGTAATACTCTATGGAACTATAAAATGTGCACAGACTTTTACCCGTCAATGGTAAGTTATTTGGGATCATTGCTTTCAGTACTTCCCAGAAGCCACATAATTTTCCTTGATAATCACTGTTTAACTACTATGCTCCCCTACACAAATTTAATTTCAATTTTCCCCCCACAGTTGTAGTAATTTTAAATGTGTGACTGCAATTAGCTAAAATACTAACTGTGATTTGGGTTTGATGCTATTCTTTCAGCACCATTTTAATGAAGAATTAAATATTCTTCATCCTTTCTGAAGTCTGAATTTAGTGCTTTAGCTAACCATCAATCAAAGGTTCATGTCTGCTTTCCACTACCTTTCCAGTCATATTCTGTCAGGCTTCTTACACCACTTCAGTGTCCAGGACCCTGGCAGCTAGACACTAACTGATGCAGCTCACATCTATTGTGTCTGGCTCATTCTTTCTTCTATTCCCTAGGTGATAATTGTATCATCTTTGTAGTATTTTTTTTCCTGTTGCCCTTTTTATTATTATTTTTGTGTATATGTTCCTATTAGAGCAAAGGAAAAATGAGTCACCACAAAGACTTTTCTTCAGTAGATGAACATTTTACCCATGCTGTGGTCAAGAAAAAAAATGGAGTAGCAGGGAGTCAAGAGTTTCTCTAGGTCCTCTATGCAGTCAGTCAGTCAAGAGAGGGAGAAACTGCAGTTTAATTCAAAGTAAAACCAATTTATTCTATGTATAAACAATATTTTAGCAGTTGGCCTAAATTGTGAGGAGAAAAGTGTGCTGTAAGTTCTGTATTTTGAATCAGGTTTGGAAAAGTGACTGACTAATAATAATGTGGCTTAGACAACCGTATTGGCCACATGGTCAGATGATGAAGACCCTCCTCTTTCTTGTTGAAAAAACCCCAAATTTTCCATAATTTCTGTCTTCTAGTGGGGTGTTTTAATTTCCTTACTACTTATCAATGGTTTTCTTTTGCATTCACGACAAAGAGATTTAATCTCACAGGTGAAATCTGTTCACTGGTCGACTTTTCTCTGATATCTTTTTTCTCCATTATGAGTGTTTGCAAATCTGTGTTTGTAACTATAGGGAAAAAATTATGTGCTCTGCTTCTGATGAATAATATCACATAAATGAACACTGTTATTCACATTAGAAACTTCAGCAGGTGCAATTCATGGCTCCCTTTGCAGGTTATTTAGTTTACAGTGCTGTGGGAATCAGGGGATATAAGCTGAGAGGTAGATGTAAATTCTAGAATTTTAGAATTACTGTATTATATTTTAAAATATTATTCTGTCAGTCTTCAGATTTTAGAAAGTGTGTGAAGAAAGGTAACTGAACTTGGAAGATTTACAAGGTCTGATAACCAGGCATAGTTCTGATGCAGAGGGAGGTCTGACTATGCTAAGTTATTTGTAGTGTGTTAGTAAGACAAGTGGTGTAGAAAGTACTTTCTATGCGGGTGTGAATCCCTTGGGAAAGATTAAAAAACAAAACAAAAAAACCCCTAAACCAAAACAAACAAACCAACCAAAAACACAAACAAGCAACCCCTCCAAAACAAATGAAAAATCTGAACAAAACACTGAGAACTAAAGGGGGTTTGTGTGTTAAAACTGTGGCTGCTCTCCAATGCTAATGGATTATCCACACCTACATTTTTTTTTTTAATTTTATGGATATTTAAAGAGAAAAAAAAACCAGACAAAAATTGCAAGCAGGAGGTAGAAGACATTTTTGTTTGCCAAGGTAGATGGCTTTAGTCTCAGTGTTAGATTTCCTTGTATTAATCTTGTTTGGTAGTGATGTTGTTATTTTAACCTGGTGTTCTGATGCCGTACACAGTTTTCTATTGCAGAATACACTTTCAGTTTTTTTCTCAGTTTGAGGTGTCCTTTGAGATCATATCTGACTACACTCAGGTAAATTAGGGTAAATTTGGGAAGGTACTTCTGACTTAGGTTTGGTTATAAAGTATTGGAAATGGAATGAAAATATGGGGAAATTCTGGTTTATTGGCATCAGTTTTTCCTAAATCTAGCATAACTGAAGCCTCAGTTAGAATGTCTGTCCACATGGATATATGTCCTAAGGGAAATATGCACTTCACCCGATCCCCTGCCACTTTTTTTCCTTTGGTATGTGTTTTTCTATTTATAAATATTTACACATGCATTTACCAGAATGTAAACTAAGAACTCCATAATTATTGAGGTTAACAACATTCAGCCTTTTAATTTGTAGCCATTTTTTATTTATATATTGGGTTTGTAGAAATATATTCTTTAAAAAAGTCAAACATTCAAAGAGGATTTTTTTTTTATCTCTATCCATGCTTGTCTGAGCAATTTTTCATTGATTGGTTGGGAGATTTTGTTTTGTTTAGGTACAACTTGGAGTTTTGTTTGTTTTACTGAAGAAAATGTGAATTCTTATGGCTGAATCTCATGAACATTCTTGAACAACACTGAGCATAATGGACATGAATTGGTGCAGTAAGTGGCTTTGGCTTTGTCTTCCCTGCCAATATTATTTCTGTCTAAGGATGAGCTTCATTCCTTGTTAAGGAGAAGTACATTTGTCTCTCTGCAAGGGAAGAACCTGTTGGCCGAACACCGCATGTTACAGACTTACTCCCATTCCCCCAGTGCATTTTAAATTTTTATTAGATAATGAGAATTAAATGGAATCAGAGAAACCCTGAAAGGGAGATTCTGTACCCAAGACTTACCATTTTCATATGGATGGGCTTATTGGTACTTGACACAAATAACTGGTATCTCAAGCACACACTCAGAAGGAGCTGATATTATCCTGATGTCCTGACTAATCTCAAGACTTGTCAATACTTTTCTGTCAGTAAGAGTAGTCGAAATATATTTGAACTAATTTGTATTTTTCTCTGTCTTCCTCGTGTGCCCATGACTGCATCTCCTAGCAAGGCTTGCTCCAGGGAGCAATCCATTTACTTTGTATATTTTCAGGGAGTATCTTGGCACTTTTCTTTTTTTTTTTTTTTTGGTGTGGGTTGTACAGTGATGCTTGTGCTCTCCTCCTGGAGCAGGCACTTTAATTTTAGCAAGAAAGAAAGGAGTACAATTTTCCATATGTTCCCAAGAAAATGCTATGACAAGTTAGCCATTTTTAAGAAATATGTCAATACTTGAGGATGTTCACTTTAAATATTCAGTAAGCTGGGGGTTGTTTGTCTTTGTATTATAATTTCTACATTGATTTACTGTGATTTAGCATTCTGGTTTAGTTTGTTGTCACTAGCTTTACCTTTGTGATTAGAGTTCAGTTTTAGTGTTTTGCAAAAATGGAAGGCCAGTGCCCCGGTTACCTACCAAGTCCTATTTATGCCAAACTGTAAGATTTGTAACTATTTCAGGAAGGATATTGAGGTGCTGGAGCAGGTCCAGAGAAGAACAACCAAGCTGGTGAAGGGACTCGAGCACAAGTCCTACGAGGAGAGGCTGATGGAGCTGGGTTTATTTAGTCTGGAGAAGAGGCTCAGGGGTGACCTCATCACTCTCTACAACTACCTGAGAGGAGGTTGTAACCAGGTGGGGGTCGGTCTGTTCTCCCAGGCAATCAGCAGTAGGACAAGAGGGCACAGGCTTAAGTTCTGTCAGGGGAGATTTAGGTTGGATATTAGAAAGAAGTTCTTTACAGAGAGAGTGATCAGGCATTGGAATGGCCTGCCCAGAGAGGTGGTGGATTCAACATCCCTGGAGGTTTTTAAGATGAGGCTGGATGTGGCACTGAGTGCCATGATCTAGTAATCACAGTGGGGTTGGATCAAGGGTTGGACTTGATGATCTCAGAGGTCTCTTCCAACCCAGTTAATTTTATGGTTATGGTTATTTTCCATGACTGATTGTGCCATCTTGTTGTTGACATCCAGATCCTATAAACAGTCAGAAATCTCAATGGTTGGGCAACTTTATCCAGTATTTAAACTTCCTTTTCTAGATCAAGACAAAAATTCCAAAGGCAAACTCTAATTTTTGCAATCTTGAATATCTTTGCAAAATGAGCCTCATGCAGGTCTCATCTGAGTCCTTGTACCAAAGGAGTAGTCCAGGAAGTGAGTGCAATGTAATCCCTGCACCCCAAACCCCCTCATCTCTCTAGCATTCGGAAATGGTTGAGGATGCATTCAACTTGAAGTAAAAGTCCATGGCAGCTTTTAGTGTTCTTGTGCATGCTTGGAAAACAACAAGCTATTCCTTCAGGTTCTTTTTCAATAATTGCATGTTCTCCTTTATTTTTTCTTATGAAGTTGTTGGGGTTTTTGGATTGTTTTAATGTTATATCTCCAAAGGACTTCTGAAAGCAAAATATAACTAGTTGACCCAAACTATTTATTAAAGCATTGTGTGTATTTACCCAGCTGGTGGTTACTTTTGGTTGAGGAATTAGAAGTCAAAGGGGAACAGGAGATATTTCAAAACTCTGTATTATTATAATTTTGTTTGTAGATCACTTGTGAATTGTTGAGACGTATGTTATTTTTAATGCTGGTATATCCATCTCCATTAAGTATAGACAGCCTAACTTGTTCAAGAATGTATTCACAAAAGTTTTTGTGTGTAGTACAGAATTGTAATTTTGAAATGTTTATCAGACTAATGTTTAAAATGCTTATCAGTGTCCATAATAAAAATGGCACCTCAATTATGTCCTTGAGTGATGGTTAATAGGCCTATTTTGGGAAACTTTAATATTTTTTAATATTGCACAAAGTCAAGCAAGGTGGACATAGCTGAGTTTCTTAAATCTTGGGTAATTCATTGAAACAGAATCTACTCTGAGAGTTCTGGTCCAAACATGATAATAAGAACAGCTTAACTCCTATTATCAATTTATTCTATTACATTACCTGGGTAGTTGGTAATTAAAGAAAGTTTGTAGTCACTACTGAAAACTCTGGATTCTCTCCTGACCTCTATCTTACCTCAGCTGGATCAGTCTTCATTTCTTCAGTAATGAGATACTCTTGAACAAGAAGAAATTAGAAACAATTGGTGCAGAACATAACCTTATTTACTGTATCTAGTCACAGACTGCCCAGAAAGTCTTTTAAAATTTCCCTTATTCTAAGGACAAAATAAATCACTAACTAAACAGATACAAAGCACATTAACTCATTCAGACTGAGAAGTGTGTTTGATCCTTGAAGTTTCTCAAAATTTTTGTAGTGACCCCCACACACACCTCAACCCTAGCCTTGCAAAAAGACTTTGTGAATGGGCTGTGGATTCCATGTAACTTCATATCAGCACCTGGGAACTTCTGCAGCTGGGCCATCTTTCATGTAAATCATACGGCTCATAAGTTCATTATTGCAGCAGTTGGCACTGCTGACCCTGTCCTTGCAGCACCCATAAAACAACACATCTGCTGGCTGTGAGCTGAGGGCAGCTGGGGAAGATTCAGTGACTATGAGGAACTGTTTGTTTCTTATGACTCTTTGCTGTTTTAGATGTTGGGATCCAGGCCTTTTTTTTTCTCCACCCTCTTCATGCCCAATGTCGTCTGCATGACACCTGCTTCTTTAAAAATGAAATAGATACTCTTACCTGTTAATAGGAATTCGATTCTACCTTTTTTTCCAGAGTAACTTGGTTCTGAAGAATTTTCAGGAACTAGAAATGAATGTTTGAGGTGTGACTAAGGAAATATTTAGGACTGAGTATTCTGCAAGAGGTAAGGCTCTTGAAATCACCCAGACCAGTTGAAAGGACGGGAGTGAGTGAACTTTGTTTATAACACAAGGAATTGGAAAATGTAATTTAAAAATGCTTCTTAATGGTTTTCACAGCAGACCCGTAGATGATACCTTTCATTATACATTATTATTACATTATTATTTTATGAACCTGGATTCAAAAGTGCTCTGAAATCTGTCTCTCTGTGTACCCTTTTTCAGAAACACAGTTTCTGGGTTGTGCATACCTTGGATGCTCAACTTTTCTGAGATAAAAGGATACCAAGTGATTTTGAAATAATAATAAGGAAAAAAACACAAGGCACTTCTTCTCTTTTCTCAGAATGGGTTCACATGGCTTTTTTTAGGCACCTGAATGAAAATGTCTGTATGATGATTGGAAAGATGGGTGGTAGATCTATTGTTATGGACTGCAGAGCTGTCTGAATATTTTGTATGCCCTGTCCTTGATGAGACCACCTTGATGATGGTGAAAAAAGGAGTATCAATGTGAGTTCAAAAATCCTTTCAAATAATGTGGCCTAAGCTTTTCCTTCCGTGAAGGCAACCAGCTTTTGTCATTTTGAGATGCACCTGGTTGAATGAAAACTTGTATACCCAAAATAGTTTAACAAATGTTTTTGTTTTGGTTTGGGTTTTTTTTCCCAGTGAGTGAGAAGTTTCTCAGGTCAAGTCCCCACTCACTTGGATGTGGATCACAGGTTCCAGTAACAGCCTTCAGTCTTTCCAGGTCTCTCCCTTGCTGTGTCACACAAGAGCACAGCATGAGACGTTGTTTGGGCTCTGTCAGGTCATGCTGTACTGATGTGTTGCAGGTGCATCTGTGTTGGAGGACACTGAAGCTGAAAAAAATACAGAGGTCTAAATTAAATCCATCAGTTCTCTGCAAAAGTAATTGTTACTGTAAATATTTTCTTTCAAGAAGCTATGAAATATATGTAGTATGACTAACTACAGTTATAAGAGGTCTTAAATCTGAACCGCAGTTTTCCACATACATCTTGGAATGCAGGAAAATAACAATACTGTGGCTATAAATTGGGTTGCTTTTTATATTTGAAAGTGAATGCTGTATCTCAGCAACCCAGTAGAATTCCCTGCAGCTACGGGGTGCAGACTCTGCTTTCAAAGAGGAAGCTCTTGACCAGGCCAGTCTGCTCTGGAGTCCTGTCTTGACTGCCCAGGCTGGCTGGGGAGAACTTCTGGCAGATGGAGGTGGCACGTGGCCTGGGGTCCTGCCTCACATGCAGAACATGCCTGTAGGAATGTGTGTGGGCACCAGAAATGCACTTTGGGAAGGAGAAAGCTGCCTGGTCTTCATCCTGTTAAAATCTACCCTTCCACTGCTAAGCTTTGCACATGGAGAGATCCTTTGCTGAAAACTAGGAGCTTAACAGAAATTGCCTCCATTCCCTCCCTGCTGTGTTTTCAGTAGGAGACACTTTGTTCCTTTTAAAAAACAAATCAGAATGGTAAGGCTTAAATGTTTTCTCATATGTTAAAACACCAATACAACTACAGAATATTTTTGTTCTTTTTTTTTCCCCCATGAAAGTCTGTAGCTACACTACCCAGTATTCAAAACCTGAAAATGTTGAAGACATCTTCCCGAAGTATGGTTGTTTCTTTGAATTATGTTTATTACTTTTTTAGTTAGTCTGTTTGAAGTGTTGTTTGTCACAACCTTTTGGTAGACAGAAATCTGTAAGATTTTCAAGGGTTCCTCTGGGGCTTATTTGCCAAAGTTGAAGGGAGTTTAATTTCTTGCTTGTGTAACCATCCCAATAAAAATATAAATTCTCATTTAGAGTCATAAAATATCTCTAGACAAGGGAAGCCAAAAACTGAAGTGCTGTAACTTAAAAAGTAAAAATAATCTCATACAGAGTCCCAAGAAGGTTCATTATTTGCTTCGTGATTTTTCTTTAGGGTTATGTGCCCCTGTGTACAAAAATAGCGTAAACACCCTCTGTTTGCTGAACTTTTCAGCCTTCAATATTTCACATTTCTGACCTTCTTTAGCTCAGAAATAATGAAGGCAAACATGTTTTGGTTTTCCAACCATTTCCTCTGCATGTTTTTCTGCAGGTGGTCGCTCTGCTGTTTCTTAATGTCTGTTCATTCCCAAAGTCATCCAGTTTCAAGAAGATGAACATAATTCCCTGTGCTTGATCTGTTGCAAGTGTCTGTTTATTATACTGCTTTGTATTGATCAAAGACTGAGTCTTCAGAGGTCATTTCTTCACTTTGATTTCATGGATACTCCGATGCAAACTTGTACTGGTTTCCTTTACTTGAAGGATGGGGTGATTGTGTTGCTTTTTGAAAAAGGATTTTTTAGAGCTGACAGTGGATGAGGTTGACTCTCTGCAAACCTGACCCTCTCCTAAAGAGCTGCATTACTTTGCTCTCCTGCTTTGACAATAGTCCTGTGGCCAGGTCAAGATGATTTGTGGCTGAAGCAGAAGAGTGATTTGAAGCATCTGATATTGCTGATAAGAGGTGTGTTAGTGAGGCACCTCCCTAAGCAGGAACAGACCGTGCACTCCACTGGGATGGCTCTCCCCCATTCACTGCCACAAGAACATGTATTTCTAGAAATATATTTTTCACTTCCTCAATTACTTTATGGCATGTATTTTTGGAGAAAGGAATGTACACTTTTTTAACTGAGGTTAAAAGATTATGAGGTTGTTTGGAGTTGGCCAGAAAGAGTTACAGTGTTCTTGTCAGTGAATGAGACAATTTTGGTATGACTGTGGATGCTTCTTGGAAGCAGACTATACCCTGTTTTTACAAGGAAGGGTGGATTTACTCTCCAAGGTGGCATGTTGAGCCGTTCTGAATAATGATGGGATGTATGGGTTACATGCTAGTGTGGGTTTTTTCAGTTGTGATCCCATGAAACTTTAAGATGAAAGCTTATGATTTTGGTGGGGAATGAGTCCAAATTGCCAGCAGCAAAGTCTCTGCTTATATGTGGCAGAAGCTGCCATTCCTGCAGCAATTCCAGCATTAGGAATGTTGTAAAGGCTTGTGTATAACTTCTGAATTGACACAAATGTGTTTTCTTTAGCTTGCAATATGTTTGGACTATTTGCATGCTCTGAAGAATTTATCATCCAAAATTGTTTATTGTAGCTACGCAATTAAGTCACTAAGAGTCATGAATGGTTTCTTGCTGGTTTTAATAGCAGAAATTCAAAGATGGGGGTTACCTGCTGTTTTCTTCTCCATTGACAGGCCTAAATTAACCTCCAGAATGAGATTACTGCTGGCTATAACCACAACTGTAAATTTAAAGGGTACTTTCAGTAAATATTTTGTAGTATTTGCTGAAAATCCACAACTTCAGCAAGCATTTATGCTAGTAATTAATTTACTAGAACATGCCAAAAGCAAACACAAAAGGGATGCAAAATTGAAGTCAAAGCAAATGTGTTTCAAAATTCAAATGAATATTCATAGATAAGATTTCACAGCATAGGTTCAGTTCTAGTGTCAGTTCATTGGGGATGTGCTGTCTTCTCCTGCCTTAACCACTGGAACTATCACTTGTGTTGATAATGGTTAAGAACAACCAGTGCTACTTTACCTGTGCCTAAGGAGAAGCAGACTTGTGATGTAGCTTTGACTCAGCCAAAATATTTCCCTGGTCTTCACTGATCTCCTACTGCAGTGAGAGAACTTAAAAACACATCTGAGAACTGCTACAAAAACAGTAAAATAATTTGCTAATATAAAATCATTTCTGCCAGCAGAGAGACTTGAACTAGGACAACTTTGATCTTGGAATAAATTATGTCTCAAATTGCTTAGATCTCCTGCAGATAGTACAAGAGCAAAGAATATGCACCTTCATCTTGATTTTCATTACCTTTTTTAATTTTTAGAGGTATATTGAAACTGATTCTTTCCTTTCTGTTATCCCATAATATGTCAGCAAAGGACCCTTTCATCTGTCACTTAGCCCACATATGTCATAGTTTATCCATTACTGATATTTTCTGCAGTTGTACTTTTAGAAATAATTAAAAATTAGGACAAGTGCTTACTGTGTTTGAGTTTTATAAAGATTGGGGGTTTTAAAGTTAAAAAATATTGATTACATAAATTGCAACTCTGTTTGATAAATGAAGTTTTCTGTGTAGAATTCAGTGTGTTAATTTGGTAGTAGATATCTAGGAAGAGATTGTGTATAAATTCTGCTTCCCTGGTTTACATTCTCTTGTCTTTTGTGCTGAGTGATTTGTTTTGATGATTATAGATACTTTGTATTGCTTAGACTGCAGATTTATTTTACATGCAAATATTATGTGATTCTGTGTCTTCATTAAACTTTAATAAGGCTTTACGAACATAGTGCATAAAAGACAATATTGAATCAACAAAGCCTGTATAATGATGATTGAAATACAAAATCCAGGAAGAGTGATGGTGAACGGAGCTCAAGTACTAGCAATACTGGTGAGCTTGCAGATGCTTTAAGTTTGTTTCTAAGTTCTAATGATTACAAAGAATGAAGTAAGAGTGTGGAGGGAAAAAAAAGAAAAAGATGAAAATGCTCCTTTTGCTGTCAGTGGCACACTTGAAAGTAAATGCTGATGATGTTCACTTATAGGTAGTGCATGTCATTTCTTTTAGTGTTTTTAAGATGATAAAATAATCATAAAAAGATACTCGGTTTGTGGTTTATGGCGTATGATGAAAAACGTGAGTAAAAAATGCCACGCTGTTGCAAAAAGGCAAAGACGATGATTAATCTTAAATAAGCCCTGAATAGAAGGCATTGGGTGAAAGAATCTGGTCCTAAAACTTTACATTAAATATCCAAGCATAAAAGCAAACCGAGTGCTCTGTTCAGTGCCATAGCCTGATTTTATGGCAGTGCAAATTAGACATCCTTTCTACCTTCTCCCCCTTTGTTGATACTTAGATTCCTGAGGGAGAGAGATTTACTTGATTACAGCTGAAAAAAGTGAATTAGAAGTGTTGGTTTAGTGAAGAGCTGCAACACCAGCTGAACTGCAGTGCTGACAGTTGTCTTTCCCTCATTGTGTATCCACTGTAACAATCTTCAAACTCATCAGGAGCACTGGTAGTCAACCTACAGCTGGAAAATAACTTCTTTCCTCCAGGAAGACAGGGTGTGACCTGGGCAGACAGAAGTGATGGCCCCTGATGGGCTTTTCCTAATGTGTAGCTGAATGGGGTGCACAGAGGGCTCCATCTGGAATATGGAGCCTGCCTGGGTTGAAGAGAGGACAAGGCACCTCTCTTGAGTGACCAGGGCTGTAGTGTGAGGGCACAGTCAAGGGATCTCGACTGGAGATGCCCAGGTCAGCTTGGTGCTTTGGTTTTTGGTTGTACCTAAAGCTTTTCTCCCTGCGCAGGTGTATGTTTTGCTACAGGCATAACCCAGTCACTGGGGTAGCTTAGAGTGAGGAGGACATCTTCTGACTGAAGAAGTGAACCTAAAATGTTTTCAAGCCCAAGCAGTTTTCTGCTTCTGATGCCACAGGGCCCAGCAAGAGTAAGAGCTGAGGCTGCCTGGGGCACCGTGCAACGCACAGCATGTGCAGGTACCTGCCTGGGTAGGTTTGGTGAGAGTGTCTGTGCTGTGCAAGAGGCTCTGAGTGCTGATGAAACATGTATGTCCTCCTGCAGTGAACTGCTTGCCTGGAGCAGTGAGAATCCAAGGTGTCCCTGCAGTATCAGTGTTGTCTTGCTCTGAAGCTGTTCCTGCTGCATGGGAGAATTTCAGGGATGGGAGGTGGTGCTGGTGCTGGGCTGACACCTGAGAGGGCCAACAGGGTATATCTTGCCTGGCAAGTGCAATGGCAGCAGATCCCACAGAACTTACTGAGAGGTACAGGGAGAGCTGGTGACTCTGCTGTGTTGGTAAAGGTGTGTTTTCCTGGGTCAGGAGGGATGTTGCAGATGAACGCTTCAACAAGAAACCTAGAAATCAGCACAGAGGAAGAAAACCCCAGCTTTTGGTGATACAAACTACAGGGTGAATGTAGCTCACAGTTTGAGTCTGAAAAGGCCAAAGGCGAGGTGGGGGGAAATGGGGAGGAAAAAATAAAGCAGGAGTACAGAGAAGGGCCTTCAGTGAGCTGACACATGCAATATTCACAGCAGGGGAAGGGTGGATCCAGCAAGTACTTCTGTGCCAGCGTTGGAAACCTAAAAAGTGAGAGAGAGAGCAGGATTGCTGTCTGTCAGATGACAGCTGGCTATGATACACATCTCAGATGTGGTAGCAGGAGAATGATCAATGGGATACTGATCAATGGGGTGCAGAGTTGCCAGGCTACCAGCTTTGCAGGGATGAGAGCATAATATGTACAGGCAGGAGAATGTCACAGCATGAAAGTGTAATGATAGAAATACTGTAGAAAGTGAGAAGCTCTGCGAAGGCCTTGCACAGGATTTCTGCCCACTTAAATAGTAAAAATTGGCTAACAAAAATGACTAGGAATGTACTGCAAACTCTTGTTCAGGACCACAAAACTCAGCAGGGAATATGGAGTGAAATCAAAAGTTGTGCATTTAACACACCTGGTAAAAGCACAAATTTTATATATATGTACACAGACATGTACAGCCAAGGTTTCATCAGGTCGAGGTATAGAGATAGCACTACTGTTCAGTCCAGCAATTTTAAGACCTTAAAAAAAAATAATAAAAGCCAACTTGATTTTTGTCTCAAGTGATACACAAGGTCTACTGCAAGGTGATTTAAAGGAAAACCCTTCCATAACAGTGTTCTCAGTACAATGAAGTTTTATGTTGCATGGGGATAGAGCAAACTGAATAAATTCAGTGTGCAAACACTTAATGTGAAGAAGCAGGAATATATATTCTTTAAAAAGACAATTAGTTAAATAAGTATACTAGTAGTCTGAAAATCAAGATTCCTGCAGTGCTGGAAAGGGTTGTATTAGAAACCCATGTAAACCATTGTACTTAAAAAAAAAAAAAAAAAAAAAAGAGAGAGAGAGAGACAGAGAAGGAAAAAACAAACCAAACTAAGAAAAACCATCAAAGGGACTTGGATCCTGGGAGCATGACTCCAAAAAGGCTATCATAGGGGAAGGCTTAAAAAATTCCTTTAAAAAGTACAAAGCTTGTCCAAATGAGAACTAGAAAGCCCATAAATCACAGCAGGTCAAATGGAGACAGGAAGTTGAGTGCTAAAAACTTGAAGAGCACCTTGCGAGGGCTGCTCAAGCTTCTGGTTAAAGGTTCTAAAATCAAAAGCAGGAAGTCAAGTAGGGCAGAAGTGGGACCACTTAATGACCAAACTGTAAGGAAGGACTTGGGAATTATAAAGCCATAGAATAAAGGTTCAGTTAATTCCTTTTGTTGTTCTTTGCTGTTGTCAGGGAAGTTTCTACACCTGAGCCACTCTTCCTAGTAAATAGAGCCATATGAACCAAAGAGATTTGTGTAAATATACATCAAGCGTTGGACCAAACAGATGTATGAGCTGTCAGTAACTCACTGGGTCAGGTTTCTGAAGCTTGTAGAAGGACAGGGTATAAAATAACAGCACCTTTGAGAATAAACAACCTGTAAGGGAGGAGTCAGTGTGGGTTCTGCAGGGAGAAATGACACACCACCAAGCTGTAATGCAAGTCAGGAAACATGGGAAGGATTGGGATTGCCATGAACAGGGTGGAGTTGGTTTTCCGACAGAACTGCAAAAGAGTTATTAAACCACATTTCCATCAAACTTTCCTAAAGAAGTATTCCTCCTTAGAGGAGAGGACAGGAGGGACCACTGGTGTCTTATGTTATTAAAAATGTCAATGCCTGACTCGTTTCTAGCATTACATGGTTCACTGCATTCAGTAACCTAAGCTGTTGTTTATGAAAAATAATTCTTGAATTCATTATATGAACAGCAAGCCAAGTTAGTGAAAGAAATAATCCCTTAGAATATCTCTTAGCAAAGTGTTGTCCAGGGCATGGGTACTGTGAGGAAAGGGAGAAATGTTTCTGACCAGAATGCAGCAGCACAGCCCTCAATAAGTGCAAAGCTCTGTGGTGCTCCATCCATTGTGACAAAGGGCTCTTCCCCTGCTTCCAGCAGTTCTTCTGATTCTAATAAATTATTTGGGATTTTCAGTCTGGTATGAGATTATTTTTAGTGGAGGAGGTCATTCTTTAGGCCAAACCCTAAAAAAGTCTCCCAAGCCTGTGAATAGACTGGGGTGGCTGTTGGGTATCTCTTCCTTGTGATGCTGGGATGAATGTGCACACGGTGAGGAAGGTGAGTCTTGTCGGGATGGAGAAATCCTTTTGCTCTGCCGCAACTCATTCTGTATATTTTAAAGTATGTGCCCTCTTTCATCTCCTTTTGGTTGTTTGATGTTTTGGGGATTTTTTTGAATTTTGGGGAAGGGGTGGGGGAAAGGATGGAGACAAGGAGAAGCCATGGAGAGTAAACAAGAACAAAAATATTAGTGTGTGAGTACACTTTATTTCCTATTTAGAAATCAAAGTGGTGTATGAAATGCTAATGCTGTAGTGATAGACTGTCTTTTTGATGGACCAGAATCCAGGCATTAGGCACCTGCTTGCCATCTACTAAAAACACTACCCAAAAACAAATGGCCTCAGAGATGGCTCACTGCCAGAATTTCCCACTGCCCAAGCAATTCCAGTCAATAGGATTAATTGTGAGAATTGACTGACTACCTGCATGTTTGTACAAAATAAACACTCCATAGTGCAGGCTGATCAGGGAAGAGGTCAGAGCATGAATGGTGTGAAGTCAAAACCAGTGAGGAGAGATGAAATTACTCAAACTGTGCTGTGGAATTATTTTCTTTCAGATACTTTCTCTGTTTGACAAAAAATTAAATAGCTCATATGCAATATTTGAGTCTGATATTTAATTTTGTTGTACTGAAATGGCATTCAGTCCTCTTTGGAGATGCTTGAGAACCTTTATGCTGGGTTGTGTCTAAGACTCGATGAGCATGGTTGCTCTGTGGAACTGAAGGCATTTGCATTTCTCCAAAACTGCATTTTATTTTCCCTTGTTGACTGAGCGTACACACAGAGGTACCTCAAATCATCTATACCTGAAGATATACCTACAAATGGTTTGGAAATGCATTCCCTTATGAAGTGACTTTGGTAGTTTAAACTTATTGTAACTTCTATGGAATTGAATACTTCTTTTCTGATTGTATTTGCTTAGGGCTCTGTTCTTCTGTACTCTAAGCCATCACTGTCATATGAGTACTGATGCCTTGCTTATTTTCTTCTGTTAGTGTTTCCTTTTCACAGAGACCGGAGTATTGTCCTTTTCCCCCTGTAACAAACTACAAGGATGGACTGTCTGTGAGCCTTTGGCCAATTTGCACTGGGAGTGGTTTTCCTCAAATTCATTTATGGTAACAGAGCGATTTTGTATCTAACACGGCTTTTTCAGGCCAGCAACCAGTCTTGGCACCATGTTGCTCATAAATATAATACATTTGAAGGTATCATTTCCCAAGAGATGTCAACATTATTGTCTGCTGTAGGTAGCAATGGCAACTATCATAGCTTAGCTTTACGTGATGTAATGTAATCTGCAGAGTAAACAGGGCATCTGTTACAGTGGTTGTAATCACCTCCTCTTTTATGACTTCACATTTTTATTGTGTTTTCATTACCCAGCAAGATATATTTGAACTTTGACCTTCATCTGCAGGGTGAGTAAAAATAGGGTTTCAGTAGACAAAAGCAATTTTTCACTTGCAAAAACTGCCTTTTGATGATAATGCTAAAATGCTTTGGATGAAAATTCTCTGTCCACTTACACTTCATAGTGAAAAGACAACGTTGGCTATCCTTTTCTGTAAACACAAAATACTCACAAATTTTCGTGTACTATGTCCTCCTGGAATGTATGTTGCACGTAGAAACCTGATGTCCATTTAAAACAGCAGAGGTGTGAGCATCGCTTAAAAATTAGTGAGAACACACGTATCTCAAATATGATTTGCAATGAAATTATAATTTTGGAAGCTTGCAACCTTATCAGTTATGTTGCACTCACTATGTAAATGTGTTAAAACTAAGCAATGCTAAAAAAAACCAAATTTAGCAGTTTGGCTTAACGTCTTCATTTGGATAAAGGAGACATCCTACTGAACCAAAGCTCTGGGAGCATTACTACTTCAGCCATTGGTGAGGTTTCAGCTTGCTTTATGCATTTGCTTGTAATTTACTTTTCAGAAATTACTCAAAGCTTTTGCAATTTAGCTGTATCCCTGTCCAAGTTTTATATGTTGCAGAGATATGTCTTGTGAACTGTGCCTGACCTCTCATCTGCAGAGGTTTGATTTATCAGGAAACCTGACAGTGTCTTCAGAAGTTGTCTCAAAAGTATCTGTATGTCAGGGGAATTATTGAGTTTAAAAATCTACATTGTATTTTAGAGGGTTTCTTACATATCAGAATCTTGCAATTTATAACAGATATGTATATTGAGAGACAGGTTGTTTCTTGCCCCTTCAATTAACTGTAAGACTGCATCACTTCTCTTAATATTTAACTCCTTCCTAAACCCTTTTGAGATGCACTGGTATAGCAAAAAACTATTTTCACACAGTAGTTGTGTGAAACTGAACAACTGAAGAGTCCCTAAGTTTTGTATTTGATAATTTATGACCATAAACTTGATTTGGATCCCACGAAATACTCTTGTCTTCTTGTGAAATGTCAGAGTATTTGTGGAATATATTTGTATTGGAGCTGTAATCATGTGCCATGTCTACTTTGAACCATAAAACTGTACCATTTGTTTTGACATTAAATTAATAGTGTAGCCCCAACTTTCATTCTATCTGAGAATCCTTCTGTGCTGATTCTCTCTCGGTGACTTGCTGGTTTGGTGAACCGTTTATCTTGTTCCTGGTTGAGAAAAATAATGGAATTTTAAATAACGGCAAAAATACAGCTGCCTAAAACCCACAAAAATCAAAAATGTTCTAAGTGAGGAATATCTCTAAGAAGAGATGAAGGTACCTCACATCAGGCTTGATTAAACTAGTTGAGATAGGCACGATCACGCGCATAGGTTGTTCTTATCTTCACTCTTGAGAATAAAATTCTGTAATAAGCTTTCTATACTGCATCTTGACGGGTTAAATGTGAAGCACAGACTGCCCAAAAGAAGGTGGACAGTCTTCTGCAAAAAGGTATATGAGCAGCAGGGAGAACCCAGAGAGAAACTGGGCTGTGAAGCTCCATATCCCAAGGTAAAAAGTCTGTGTATGCAGCCTCACCATGAGAAGCTGAGTGAGAAATCAGTGCTGGGTGAGTAGCTCTTGCAGAGCCAGTGGGTTTGGAATGGGTGGATCTGGTGTGTGGATAAACTCAGAGCAGACTGATGTCCTGCCATGGGACTGGGCCATATCAGCCATCTGAGGTTTTTGGTTTCATGAATTCTACTGTCATGGTGGTAAAGCCTTACAGTGATGATACCTCAGGTCTGGTTTTATCTCTGTGTAAAATACCTAAATTTATCTTTGTGTGAAATATATTAGTACAGTCACTTTTATTTGTAAGTTTTCCAGTTTCAGTGTCTTGTGCAACCTGTCAGAAGCAAGAATAATATCAGAGGGGACATAGATTGAGATGTTCTCCATAATATCATCTCTCTGCACGTGGAGATTAACAAACTGTCAGGACTGCTTTAAGATCACTTTGAGAAGGTGGAAATATTGAGGGGAAAATGTGGCTTCTCCGTTGTCTTTCACATAACTGAGAAGTTGGAAAATATCCTACAGGAATATTTCAAGATTAAAATTATTCAGAATTATTATTGAAATCTTCAGAACACTTTTTTAAGTGTCAGGGTTATCAGGATGTCTGGTCAAGGCAATTTTTTTTTTTTTTTTTGCAACTCAGATTGGTTTACAAAGACAAAAAGATTTGTGAAAGGAGCAGGTCGATGAAGTACTTCATTCTTTTAAACCACTTTTTTCCTAAAAAAAGCCTGGCTATAGTGGTGTGGCAACCAAAATGCTTCACCCCCTTCTGTGTATGACCTGAAGCAGTCACCAAATCCTACCTTCAGATCCATCCATTTTTGGAGCAGCTCAGTCTGTGATAGAGGCAGTCTGTGTTAAGAGGTGTGAACGCAGGTCGCAAATAAGTGGGTCACTGACCACAGAGATGCTATAAAGCAAGTTCCAAGCTCCCTTAAGTGTTCTGAACTGCTAAAAATACCTTGCTACCTGACATATTTAGGTATAAATACTGTCTAGGAGATAATAAATTAAACCAATTGCTTGTAGAAGTGAATTCCATCTAATCCTGTACATAACATTTAATTTAACCATTGTGTGTGACAAATAAAAATACCCGACTCAACATACAAAATGCTTATTCTGTCAAGACCAGAGTTTGAACAGATGCATCTGTGTATTGAGACAACATTTGACTAAATCTGGGAAGAAATCATGTGAAATTCTTTCCCACTGAAGACAATGGCAGAGTTGCTGTTGATTGCAAACTTGAGCTTGACACTGGATGGAGCAACCTGATTCAGTAAAGCTTTTAAATACATATAATCATAGAAAAAGTGATCTGATGAATCATGACCCAATCTGTGAAAATTTACCTAATGGAACTGTGTGAAATTAACTTTATTCACAAAGCACACCTGTTCTGCTGGGGAGATGGCTATAAATATCTTTGTGCCACCTGCCCCAGCTATGAGAGCTCCTATAAATCATATTATTCCCTCTGACAACTGGTACCGCCTTGGGGGCACCTTTTTCTTTCTTTGAGCTCTTTCTGAAAAATATGTTTGCATAAATAGGAATTTGTATGCCAATGAATTTTCCATCAGATTTCTTTTACCTCCCCAAAATTGAATAACCTTTTTATAGTCATAATTTTTCCTCCCCTGCTACAGCTGCGTGTACGGGCAGGTTCTGAGGTACGATGTGATCAGTTGTGAATGTTGCCCTTCCAAAACAGCATCAAGTGTGCAGACAGTCCTGTAAAGGATTTGTTTCAGTTTGTCTGTGTTGAGTACAGATGGAAAGAAATTAACTGACTAGAAAAACAAGAGTTATCAGGGCTCTGCTTCTCTATCAGTCTGTCTTTCCATAATTCTCTCTTCTTTTCCATCTCTATTCGCAAGAAATTGCCCTTTCTTTCGTCAGAGGTGGAATTTAGAGCTCAACCCCTGAGAAAGCATTGCCGTAGATCTAGAGCTTGTGATCTTGTGCTTGTACCTCTGTTTGCCTCAGAGATGAGACTTAGCCAGGTAAATGAGGACCCTGTGCCTCAGTGAAGGGACAGAACAGCAACTCCTGCTCTGCAAGCAGAACGTGAGTCAACAATGTCATGCTGATGAGAAAGGTAAATATCTTTTTAGGCTGTATAAACAGTGTAGACTGCAAAAATGCATGAAGTGATCCCGTGTAAAAATACAATGATTTTCCTTCAAGAAGGATATGGATTTATTGGTTGATGTTTAGGGAAGAGCAACTCACAATGGAGATGGAAAGAACCGCAGTTGTATAATCTTTAGAAGAAAACCATGTGGGACACAGTTTTCAGGTGTGTGAAAGGCTACTGGAAAGAGGAAAAATGATAGTTTGTTTCTGTGTTCAGGGCCCATACAGCAACTTAAACAGTGAACAGAAAAATTTAATGTGAAACAAAGTTATACTGATCACGTATTTTGTGCTAGAGCAGTGGAAAATGCAAATGTTTTCTTTTTTTAAATTAGTCATAGTGTGTATTTAGTTTATATATTTGCTAATACATTGACTGTATTGACAGAGATCCAGTTGTAGAAAATGGTTGCTTAGGGACAGCGTAACAGCAACAGTCTATCTCTGTGCAAAAGGAGAATTCCTTTAGTATTAAGTCATTAATTAAGCATAGTTTTATTTAATAACTTTTCATGGGGAAGGAGTAAATGAGGCATTTAAATCAACAGTGATGGCTCTGCGCTGCTGTTCTTAGCATGGACCTTGGAAGTGCTAGTTGGACTTGAAAGCATGTATTAATCCTTCACAGACTTGAGTTCAAAACTCCCTTTGAAAATTTGAAAGTGAAGGACCCACAAATTTCGGAATGACTAATTCCTTGCTTAAGGGAATTTTTTTTAATGAGGTAGGAAAAGAGTGTGTACTGCCTCCTAGACAGCGTGCCTCTTAATTCCTTTGCAAGATGGTGATCTGTGTAGAAGATTTCTTTGGGCTTAACTGGTGACCGCAACTTTGAGCAGTTTACTCACCCTGGTTGACCTGTGTTCACCAAGGAGTTAAGGTCTGAAGGACACTGTTACCCTCCTGTGTGTGACATGAGTTTTTTGTACCAAGGGTGAAGAAGGCTGAGAGTGGGGAATTATGCCATACTGAAAGTCCAGGCTGCATGCTGTGAACAGAAGATGTAATTCAATTCTGAGTTTATGGTTAGGAAAGGAAAAGGAAATACTCCCCTCTCCCTTCTCTTTCCTTTGTTTCTGGGACAGATAAGGCAGTACTGTTAAGCACATGTCTTATTATCAGCAAAGTTTTGGTCAGTGGTGCTTTTCAGGAGCTCCAATATTAACTTGAAAAATCCCTAATATCTGCAGTTTCTTTGTCTCAAGTGTTTTTCTGGCAGCAACTCTTCCAAACTAATATCTTGACTTACAGGCTGTCACTTGTATTTGCTTTCTGGAACTAAACCTGCTAATGTTCACAACGTACTTAAACTGAACTTGGAACCTGTGCTCTCCCTTGGTTACACATCACAGAGAATCTTTTTAAAAGCTTTTGTCTGGTGCAGTGGCACGAAGGCACTACTGCTGGAATACCTGCCCCGGAGGAGAACTGACCTGACGTGTGAGCGACCCAGTGGAGCTGACAACTCATCTGGTTTGACTGAGTCCCAGGGCTGCTGTGAATCCTGAACTTGCCCAGTTGTGGTGTTGCTGCTGCACCTTCAAAAGCTTAACCTGTTCAGCAAAGTACCTCAAGATAAAGTACATAATACAGAAAAGCACTGAAAGTATAGATGGAAATGGAAAAGGAGAAGCTCAGAAGGAACAGACTGACAGTGCATTTTCAGGCAGTTTCTCTCACATGAAGAGAAAAAGAAGACATAGTAATAGCTCAGGAGAATTAGTGTACCTGCTTTATGCCACACAATCACAAAATGCTCCTCAAAAGTTGTAGAGGCAGTGTATGTGTTACAAAGAATTGTGCCATGACTGTACCCTACATTCACACTTGTACGTGGTTTCCAATGGAATGGAGTTGGGAATATGTCCCTCTGCTCCATCAGTTAAGCAGTATGGAAGCCACACTATTAGGACAGGAGATGGGTCCTTTTGTCTTTATTTCTGAGCCAGATTTGAAGATCTAGCCCTATATATCAATATTGCAACACAGTATTTTTGTATCAAAGAATGCTGCATCTAGGAAATAGATGTGTAAAACTTTCTTAGGTTCTGGTGAGGCTAAAATGGTTGAAAATGAAGTGTGTCATTCTCTAGACAAGAGAAAATTTAAACCAGAGTGTAGATCAGCAGAACCTCCCTAAAACACACTTGTGTGTTCTATCACAACTTGGATGAAAGCACTGAATGGTTTGCAGCAGAAACAATCTCTTCTCTGCATCCCATCTTAGTGTCTTACCTACAAGGTAGGAAACTCTTTCCACCCTCTTGGTGGGCTGCTCAAGGAGAACATCCCCATAAATTGGCCACTCCATCTATGATGATGATTTAGTAAGCAAATGAGGGGCATCTCTAGAACCTCTCTCCAGCAGGGCTTTCGGCTTGTGTCCGTGCAGCCACAAATTCCGCAGTGTTTCTAAATTACTTCCTTTTCCTTCATTTTCTCTGAGATGCCTCACTTCACACCATTATAGATCTCAATTTATTTCTCCATAAACTATCATTACTCTTTTCAGCATTTGTGGCACTCGCCCACTATGGTTGTCATTATTACAAATGGTTTGTCATTGTTGCCTCCCTCCCTGGCTGTGCAGGGCACTCTGCAGATGAGGGCTGCTCCCAGTCACCGTGAGTAACACAGGGATAAGTCATCAGCAGGTCATCCCCTGAAGGACAAGTAGGACATCTGGAACCACATGTGGTTGTCTCCTGTTGAATGACTAAATTGTATAGCAATCTCACTAAAGAGTAGCTTCATGAAATTGCTGAGTTCCACTAATTAGACTATCTTCTGTGCTGTTAATGTGATTGATTTGTGTATTACTTAAGTGGTTTGTTGTTGGTTTTTTTCCCCCTTAATTCCCTTTCCAGTTTGGTCTTTCTATTGTTTATTTTTTGTCAGCTCATCCTTAAACAGCTTGGGAAGGTACATTTCAGTGTTTAGTTATCCCGTGCATTGGCTTGAGAGGATACATATGGCACCTTTGCAGCTTTCTAAACAGGCTCTTTTTTTAATTCCTCTGTCAGCTGTGACACGTGAAAAGTCATGGGGAGGGCTTACAGCAAAATAGAAATAGAGAAATGAAAGTGTATTTATATGTATTGCATTTTAAATCTCCTCCAGTTGCCTTGACAGAATCTGGATTCAAATTCTACAGAAGCTGAAAGAAAGCTTGGTTTTGATCTTAATGGACTTTGTGTTGGAGTCTGGACTCTAAGGAGCTTCCTCTGGCTTCTACTACACTCTTTCCTTAACTGTTTAGCTAAATGTGTTTGAAAAACCCTTAAAAAATTTGCACTATTTGGGCAACTTGTTTTAGATCTCACAATGCTTAAAGCTCTTCACGAAGTTTCATGTCCAGGAGTCAGGTTATAATTTAAGAACTTCACTTGTAATTTAAAAGAAAAAAAAAAATTACTTCCTTTTGAGATTACCGAAAGGAGTGAGCATATATGAAAGATTAAAAAAACCAAAACTGTTAAACAAGTTAAAATAAATAAAGATCATTAAGGCAATCTTGCATCCCTTGTGGAAGCACACTCAGGATAATGAGTGTTTGTATTTCATTCTAGAAAAAGATGGAAGTTGCCTGGCCATGCATATACTTCTGTGTACACTCTCTGTGCTACTTATTTTCATGATGTCCTTACAGCCCATCCTTTTTTTCAGCTTGGAACCACTTTTGCTTCTCTGCAGTGATAAATAAGTTTGTTTATCTGGGTGAAGTCATCTCTTCACTCGATGTTAAAATGTGCTCAAACCCAAGAAATTCCATGTATTTCACGTGTATCGTGCAAACTCCAGATTCCTTAACCTTCGGATATCTCTTTTATTTTCTCTGTCATCTTTGTCACAGGACTTGCCTGACTTTCTCTTGACAAAATTGGGATTTTATACTGATCAAAACATTGACATAACATTTTCCAAGTTCCTACAACTTTTCAGCTTCAACAGAACATCAGTAGAGCTCTAAAAGTTTATCTAGGTCATTGGTTTATAAGCAAAGATCAACTTTGAGTAAAGGTGATCTTACACACCTCTGAGATTCAATTTGAATTTCATAAAGATACATATTACTTAATTGTATTTATTTGCTTAGATTATAAATAATTAAAGAGTGCCTGTCCAAATCTCCTGGTGCCTCAACACATCAATAACAATTCCATCCCCACAGTGTTGAATTAATTATTTTAACAGGAACTCAGCCAGACAACCTCCAGTGGAGACTTTTCAATTTCATCATTACTGTGAAAAACAAATCCATAGCTCTCTTCATAAATCTTATCAAACAGTACCTTCTGTGTACTGCTGCTCCTTTTCTCTTCCTCTCTGCGGAATCTGAGAGCACACACATACAATTCAGTCCTTGTGCTATGCTTTATTTTTCTTTTAAGCTGACTAGGACTTTGGGAATCATTTTCACAAAAAACTTCCAATTATTTGAAACCATACCTAAGATAAATTTAAATTTTTCCCTCAGTTTTCAAATTCTTTAAGTCTACATTCTATTTGGTGTTTTGAGTGAAAATCCTTTTCCTACTGCTTACAGAAAAATATAATTTAGTGAAGCTAAATGAAATATTTACATTATTAGATGGCAATTATTTAACAGACTCTTTACTTAAAAAATACTTCCAAGATCATCTCTTTCTCTTCCAAATCAATACAAGGCAGTGAAAAAAAACAAAAACAAAAACACGTTTAGTTGTTTTATTTTCATACAGTGCTGGTTTTCTCATGATAAAAAAGCATTCAGGAATGTTATCAGAGTTCTATGTGTGTTTGTGTATATATATATAACCTTGCTGATTAATGATAATGTGGTGATAGTTACCTCTGAGAATATGTAACATTGCCCAAAGGCCTTGTGGGAACAATTACTTGTGTTGATCCTTTCACCACCTTGTTTTGTACTGTGTTTGTATGCAACACTTGCCAGAAAACCAAGGAGGGTTTTTAGGTTGTGCTTGTTTGTTTGTTTGTTGTGGGGGTTTTTTTTAGTATTTCAGGACAGATTGTTATTTTAATAGTAGTTTTGCTTTGTGTTTGAATTCAGTGCAAGTGATAACATCTATTCTGCGTTTTACTTCTTCCAACTACTGAAAAAAGAAAAACCCCCAAAACCAAACAACCAAAACAAAAACAAGTCCCAAACAAGCAAACAAAAACCCTCAAACCCACAGGAAATAAAACCAGAAAGGGCTTTTGTATGGCTGGCAACGTTAACTCATGCTCACCCTTGGAACCTCCCCACAAGTCTATTGTCAGGTGCTGTGATGTGCCTGAACATGAAATTAAATGTTTCTTGCTGATAGTTGTCTGGATTGACATATTAGATTTTATTACAAAGTTTATACCTTTTGGCCCACTCATATTTTCCCAGACCCCTTCAAGGGTCAAAGCAGAAATGTATTAAAGTAGGGTGTTCCTGGTACTTCTCCTCGCAGTTCTGCAGCTGAATGAAGAGGTGCTTGGACGAACAGACAAGAACTCTGATGGGATTCTAGTTCTCACTTTTAGTGATAGACTGTTCCATAAATCCATCTCCAGCACCATTGTTTCTGCTCACCTACCTAACAGAGTTTGGCAGGTTTTAAGCATCTGCCCTCTTTCAGTGCAAATCAGGGAAATCTTGTGGTCTGTGCTGACAAGAAAATGCATCCAACTGTTTTGTCTTCCTCTGTTCTGTTAAAGCATCACAGTAATATTTCTCTCAGGAATTAGCTGACATTTAAACATCTCACAAAGCTATTTTATATTGTGTAAAATATAATTCACGTACAGTTTTATAAAATTAGCCTTTCTGAAAGCTTATTTAATTATCATATTTTATTTTTAATTTCCTTTTTTAGGCTACATTATAATACATGTATACCCAACAGACTAATGCACCTGAAGACTTTTTTATTCATATACATTCATGAATCGAAGTAAGAGCACACATTCCCAAGAAATATTAATCTTGTCCTTCTCCTACTTTTTCATTTTTCGTTGTAACATGCAAGCAATATTTCTTTAGAAAGGAGCTAAATAAAAGTAGAATACTAAATGCATGAAGATTAAATACCAAGAATTCAATAATAGTAATCATACAGTAAATGGTATTCTCATAATATCTGCTGTTGGTTTTGAACATAATGAATCACACAGCAATCATGCAGTTGATGAAGGCATAATTCCTATGGAAGCCTTTCATTATGGATGTGCTTTTTGTACTTCAAACTGAACTGTTCTGTGACTGTAGGGGGAAAGCTGGAGCTTTTATGAATCTTAAAAGTTCAGGATGAGAATAAAGATTAGCAGGGTGTTTTAAAGCAAGGATGCAAACTTTAGATTATTATCTCTTACAAGGCTACTGAACTCCTCCCGCCATCAAAGTGCACCAAGAATTTCTGAAACTTCGACAATTACAGGCTCTATATAATCATTACTGTCATATGAATAAATAAAGCCTAATTAATTCAACACTAATGAGATGAAGTAGGTTCAGACAGTTTTCATCACTGAAGGCTGTATTCCCTCACAGTTCTGTTTAGACTAATTCTTCCTTGTTGTCATGATATATGAATTATTTTTTAAACCCTATCTGGTATTAAGCAGCACAGTATTGCAAGATTTGGTGAAATTAACAAAAAATAGTATATAATCAGTAATGTAAACTTGTTTGGTTTTTTTTCCTGGTAATTATTGTTTTAGCATAAGTTAAAGGTAACTTTAGTGGCAATTAGGAAGGGAATTTGTAGAAGTATTTGATACATTTGGAATTAGCCAAAATAACAGGATGGAAAAGCGATTATGGAGATCTCTGTTAGAAAGACAAGTGCATATTTATGGAAGGAAGAGTAAGTTGAGCCTTGCTCACATCCAGGACGACATCTAAATAATCCTGAAATACTTAAATCACTTCAAAGTATTTTAATCTTTTATTACGTTCTTTTTCAAGAGCATCCTGAGTTTCCCTTGGACTTCTCTCCACTTCTACCCATGAGGCACATCATACATCAGCTTCTCTGTGAAGTTTTTGAATTTTTTACCATATATTCCTTGTTTCCTGACAGCCTACTTCTGCCATTTCTGTGGAAAGAAAAAGAACTAAAGATCAGATTATAAAGTTAGTGAAAGGAGTCTGTTCCAAATCTAAACTCAAAAGAGACAAAAGTTTAGGAGAAATGTTCAGGTACAGACAGAACATTTGGAAATTTGCAGGCATGTATGGTTTGGCAAGGGCAAATGTGCAAAAAGTTCGCTGTTGCTCTCACCGTATTTTTATAAAGCCCTCAATGTTTCTGTGTGTGTGTTGGCACACAGGGAAAGCAGAGACAAGACAACAGTCTTGCCACCAGAGCAAAACTCTCAGTCAGATTCTCAAGTGCTGATCAGATGTGATTCAACCTTTAGGGTGTGGGTTTTACCCTGAACATGCTATTGCATCCAGTGTCCTCTGGGGACAGATCCCTGTTCCTGCACATCTTGTGGTAGGAATTGGATTAAAATGAAAGAAAACTAAATACTGTGCTTTGATTTATCTATTTTGTAGTGCTATGCTGCAATGCTGGCAACTGAAGATGCAGTTTCATGGTTTTGATCATTTTCAGGTGCATTTAAATACATGATAACTAGATTCAGTTAACTGGAAATACCAGTTTTCCATTTTGGTGTGTGTTTTATGTTTTGAAACTACGAGAGTTATAGTGAAAACACTGCACTCGTATTTTTCCACAGCCTGTGCACGTTACAGTGACAGAATTCATGATCTTAGTCAGTGCTCCAAACTGTTGGCTTATCTTCCCTGTTCTAATATCAGCAGTTATATTTATGCAAATTAGTATATTGTAAAAGTTGTATCAGTCACTTATGGTTCAGAGCTTAATTTGCTCAGAATAAGTACTTGTGAGTTAAACATCTCCTCAGAAAGGAGAACAAGCAGTTAAACCCAGACTAAACCTACTTATAAGAAGGTATGAAATAAATGTTATTAATATACTTAGATAATGGTATATTCTTCAGATAAATTAATTAAATGTCTCGTGAGAACTAGACTGAACTGTGAGAAGGTATGAGAACAGAAAAAATATAACTCAAAAAGTTCATTTTGGAGGAGACATTAATAAAAACCGGATGACATGCAGCAAAGGAAATTAGCTTCTAGTGCACATGGGCATGAATAATGCTAGAGGATGTATCATATAACTTAATCAAATAGGCTGTAACAGGAAGATGCAACTGTGGTTTCCTTAATGACCAGTGGGTGATGTAATCAAATGCTTAAATGCACACTGTCAGGTCCTGATGAGTTTCTATCAAAGCAGAGTTGGAGTATCACTTACCCGGGTGTTTAGACTGATAACACATCCTCTCTCAACTGAGCGGAAGGAGCTGGGAGCAGACAGGTTTCTATAATGTTGTTGTGACAGAAAATAAACTTCCTTTATCATTCTGTACTGTAAATATCACATTCCCTGAAGGTTTATATACTTCTGCTGCATTTGGCAGGGTACAAAGTTGTTAATCTTGCTATGCTTGGGCAGGAGACACAGTCAAGGCTACTGCAGCTGCAAGAAGCTTTCAGGTGTTCCTGGCTTTTGCCAGCAGGTGCAGGCTCTAGCCCAGCAATTCCATCCATGCTGGCCTATGGATTAAGTAATTTAAGGTATTGTAAACATGCACTGGACCTGGACTTGCAAGTCTGAGTGAAAGGTATTTGTCCTTCAGTGAAAGGTACTCAATAGCACTGCTAATGTTTGGCTTGTAGAACTTTATTTTCTGTTTCTGTCAGTATTCTGCACTTTGCCAATGTGTGTTTTCATTGCAGCAAACCCAAATGTTAAGGCTAATAAAGCTGTGACCTTCGTAGCAGCAGGTTCAGATCCCAACTGAGTAAGTTCTGCCAGCCCCAGGCCCGGGAGGTCTGGGTATGTGGTGTAGGAACACGAGGGCTGGATGCACCTTCCTAGTTTGACACACAAGGCAGGAGAGGCTTTTCTGTGCTCAGGAGGGTGTTTGGTCCTTGCTGGCTTCATTGCACAGGGTGGATATAAGACCTCTGTTCAACAAATCAGAGAGGTTTAGCAGCAGTTTCAGAGCAGGATACTGCTGCGAATATAAGAACCAAACAGAGTCAAAATTAAGACTGAGCTCACTGCTAATCCTTGGCTTTACATTTTAATGCATATTAGTAGTCGAGTGCTAGATTGTGTTTTTATGACAGAGCAGATTAAGAAATAATTTGCATGTGAATCTCTCCAAGTCTGTGCAGTTTCCCTGGTAACAAATGGGGAAGCAAGTTCCAAAAAATCTGCTAGTTGCTGTTAAAATGTGTGTATGTGGGGAGGGAGGTGTTCTTATTTTATAAATTTTTACTAAAGAAAAAAATAAAACTGCAAACCTTAGCAAGATTTCTGATTTACATAAAATGGGGGATTGAAGAAATAAGATGGTTCTTCGCTCATCAGCACTTAACTCATACAAAAATCTCATTTCTAGTCAACCACTACCAGATGTTTGCAATCAGAGTTTTCCTTTCTGGCTGTTGCAAATGAAACTTGCTGTTGCTTATTCTTTTCAGGGAAGCTGCTGAGAACTGGCATTTCCATCAGTAGTTGCCTTTTGAGCTTCTTCAGAAGCTGTCTATGGAAGCTTTGAGTAAAACTTTGAGATGAGCCAGGGCCCCTCAGCTCTCCTCTGTGGCTCCACCAGGAGGGATCCTCGCCTTGTTTCAGTTTGGCTCAAGGGAGATTTTCGTGGGTCACCCATCGTTCCACAGCAGGTGACTCGCTTGGACCTGGAACAGTTTCTCTGTCACGTGTTGCTGTTAAAGTGATGGTTAGGGAGAGGTTGGAGGTGAAGTTTTAACTAGATGACTTCTCAGTGCAGTAGCAGGAGAACTTAAAAGACGTTGGAGAAGGGAGGGAGTGCCAACCCCTTTGTGGTTGCTGGAAGAGTGACTGAATGATGACATCGTCCTAGTAGCAACTGGAGCAAAAATACAGGTGTCCAATCTGTTGAGAAAGACGAGTAATCTTCTAATTTTGCATCCTGGGGCCATGAGACAAAAAGAAACCTCAAACAAAAATAAAAAGGACACATTCCCCCTGTCAAACCCAAACACCCCTCTCTCCAGTCCCCTTCCCCCTCCAAAAACCCTAAAAAACCAGACCAGTCCCTCTCCCCAGAACAACAAAACAACCCCCCCCAACCTAAATTAACCCCAAACATGCAACCCAGACAACTTTGTGGATTTATTGAACCTGCTGGTTTTGGCATAAACCATTTTGCTTTTAAAACACCTCCAGTGCTTTCGTGCTTTCTGAACACCGAGTATCTGATCTTTTTCTTCAGTTAACACATAACCTCAGTATTTTTGATGCTGAGTTTTTCAGTGACTTTTCAGTAACAGATCTAATAGAAAATGTGCCTAGTTAAAAATTAACTCCAGAATTATAGCTTAAGACATGTAAACAACTAGGTGAAAAGTGTTTTTCCTACTCCCTCATCTGTGCTTGTTTTGTTTGCTCGTTCTTTGTTTAATGATTTCCAATTTGCAGGTTATTCTAACTAGACTCAGAGTTTGAACATGATGTCAAGTGGAACTTTAGTTGCCCTAAAATTTATGCGACATACGTATGAAGGAGAATTCTAAATATATAAATAAATAAGGTTTCCTCTCTGCAGGACAGAATCCTTCTTGTTCAGAAGTGTAATTTTTGAAAACATATCAAAATCATAAAATAGGTTCTGTATTAAATAAAAGCAATTACTGTTCAGCTTCTGTCTTAGAGGCAAGCTAAGCTCCTTCTGTTGCTGAGTACAGTATTACTTCATTTTATCAGACTGAAGTGATTTTTCATTTCATGCTGGGTTTTATTCCTTTAATGAGCCATACAATAATCAGGAATAAAAAGAAAAAAATTTCATTTGAATACAGATGACCTGAGTTACTGAAAGTTCCTCACCATGAACAAGCTTTACCTTTTTTCTTCCATGTTGTATTTTTGGAAACTGTGGCGTAATTAAAAAGGGTCTTCTGGAGTGCTGTGTGGTAGAAATTCCCAAGTACTGCAGGAGATGAGTTGTGGACTCAGAAATGTAACTCTGAGTCGAGCACACCTTTTTTCAAAATTTTTTCCTTTTTTGCAAGTTGGTGGATTTACTAGAGGGCTAACATGAGAACATGCAGGAGAGGTGATTTTGTGTCCTTTATTGATAGAAGGAACATCATGCAAATAAGAAACCTTTTGCGTCATTTTGAAGGATACAGTGAAATTTTCCTTTCTTAAATTGCAATTACATTTCCAGTTCCCTGCCAGCATATTCTGATTGCCTTTTGCAGCTTCCTTGGGGCCTTGTCAATCCATTGATTAAAGAAACATTCTTTAAGTGGATTTGCACTGCATTTGAATATCTGCTACCATTTGATTAGGGCTGAATGCTGATATGACCCTCAGTAAATAGCTATTTCTAACTCTTCTAATTTTTTTTTTATTATGTGTGTGACATCAGCTATTCCTCCTAAGTTCTGGACTCTCAAACAGTTACAGGATAGGTTCAGTTGACACTCATGAATGAGAATTTCTGACTCTTGTGTTGCAGAAATAAAGCCTGAGAGTGTTGCCATTGCATGTAAGAGGTCCAGGTCCAGAAGCTGAAAGGCAATGAAACAGGATGACTTTTTCAAAATAGCACTGAAATAATAAATGTTGTGCTAGTTGCTCCTCCCCTTGGATTTTGCTCAACCAAGCTTGTGTTCTTACTGGTGTTTTTGACAACATGTGTAGTCCACCATCTTATTCTTAGTGTCCTTGTACTTACGAGGCAATTCCTCCAGGATTACCTCACCACTCAGTCTGAAAGAAAGAATCAGAGTTACTCCATGGGGTCCAGTAACCTCAGCCCCCAGCAAGGGCAGCAGGATAATGCTTCTTCTTCAGAGCCTTTGCTGAATCGTGACCAAAGTTCTCAGGATCAAATTCATGTGGAGAAACATTAAGTGGAAATCTTATTTGCAGGCACTAAGTAACACATCCTCCTGAGAGTGACCTTTGGTAACTTCAGATGCTTTGCAGTAAAACTTCTCTGTGACTGCTGCACACACCAGTTTTAAATGGGCAAAATTGAAAATGTGGTGGTGAGATAGTAAAGCAAAAGCTGGATGTATGGTGAATATGACCTGTGCTCTCTTACATCCTTGTTTAGGAAAAAGAGTCTGCTAAATTAATAGCATTTCAAGGCTGTTTCACTATTTTGAGAATTTCCCTATTGCTGCAAAAGGATTTATCTACAGTCTTTAAAGAAACCTGAGATCTTTTAAAGAGTATTTTAAAAATGTGCTTTAATTACTTAATCGTTCCAGTGAATACTTATTAGTCAATTATTGTTAGTATTTGTAATAGTTAAGGGAAATATTAATTAGCTTAACTATTCCCAAGTGTGTTCATAACTAGAATAGACTATCATTTTATGCCTATTTTGAAGAAAAATGGGAAAGCTCTTTTTGTAGAGTTTCTTAGAAATATACAGTGATTATTTTAAACTGAGATTTATTTTTTCAGTAGCTCAACTCTTTAATTAAAACCTCTCAGCAGGTGATAAAGGGGAGAAAGTTTTTTAGATTAAAGAAGATACCTTGTAACATGTAGATTTATACAGATCAAAGGGACAATTTCCCTGTGTAGCATATGTTGCAACATTATGAGAATTTTTTTAAGAACTGTTTTCCATAAATAAATAAATGTGTACATGCTTACATGAATAAAAGGTGGCAGTGACTTATGGTGTACTGTATAAATTTGAGATTATTCACCATTATTCCTACCCATAGTCAAAACAGTTTTATTCATTACATTTATAACCTGAACCACAGCTGATGTTGACTCTGAATTTTGAATAAAATTGAGTGTGCAATAGAAATCCAGGCTGAAATTTCCTAAAATAGTGTGCCAAGCCCTTCTGAATTAACACTGTCGTTGTATGACTTAGAGATATTTTGGAGTAAGAGTAATGAAGGTACAACAAAGAACAAAGCTATTAAATGGGTATAACATTTGTAGGAAGATATGGACAAGCTGCAAGGACTGTTTGCTGAAGGGATTTGAATTTGTGAAGCTGAAATATATTTGAAGTTGAACATTTCACAAGGAAATAACAGCTAAATATTGCCATAATGTAATTGTAATGCTTTTAAAAGAGAAAGAACTGTTTTTATTAAAACACAAAACAAAACAAAAAAACAAAACCAGAAAAAAGTTTATAGTATGCTGATATCTGCAACTGACCTTTAGCAAAATAACAACAACAAAATTATTCAACCCTAAAATCTGGAGAAGAGACCTACTACATAAATCCAAGGCTCTTTGACACTGGCTAGGATTTGGTTTTGAGCCTTTGTGGACGTGTCTGCTCTGCAGATGTGATGTGGTTACCCAGCCTGGTACCTTCACAGGCTTGATTGCAATCCTTTGCAGCTGCTCTTGACAGTGTTGGAGTGCTGGGACACTAAAGCAGCCCAGAGTACATGGGACAGCCACAGGCAGCGTGTCCCACTGCTTAATGCAATAGTCATTACTGTGTGTTTTCTAATGACTAATCTCAGTCTTTCATGCTGAAACTGAAACTTATGACTTGTTCTCTTGCTTGTGACAGCATAGGAGACAGATAACTTTGTTCTTCTCTCTAGAAGACTATTTTTGTGATTGAAAGCTAGTACAACACTTCCCTTTTCTTGGTGTTATTGCTGGTGGGTTTGGCTTTTTTTTTTTTTTTTTTTTTAAGCTGACCACCATGGCTTCTTTTAAAGCATCATGGAAAATGCATTCTCAACTTCTACGTTTTCTTACTTTGAACTGCACACTGTAGTGTATTCACATATTTTTTTGATATACAGCACCTCGGACCGCACAGGATATTTCAAATGAGACAATAGAAACACTCAATAAGTGAGGAGTGTTACATCTGAGATTTAAATACATTACACTATGAATTGCTCTACATGTGCATGCAAAATCATCTTTCACAGCAACCCATATTTTCACAGAATATCTCTATATAAATCCTGAATCATCAGCTATAAATTAAAACAAAATAAATGCATGGAAATTTTAAATGATGATTGTATACCAGAGTTAGGGAATGTTTTAGTACAAAACAGTTTTGTATTTTGGAAGAAGCTTTTGTCAATAAATCTAGAGAGTAAGAGCTAATATTTGGCTTTACTTATTTAACATTTGATGAGATAATCAATGCCTGTTTGTAACAGCAAAAGATTTCAGGTGAAAAAAACATATCTGGAAAAATGTTTCTTCTTTAGTTAAATCATATTCAGGGCTAACTAAAATTATGAAATCTGAATAGTTACTGAAGTAAAAATCTCCTCTTTGTCTACAACAGCTCCTCATGGTGCAGCAGTATTCTGTGCACAAACAAAGTACTGAAAATGAGCAGTGTCAGAAAGTTAATCATACAAGAACAGCAAACCCTTAATTGCAATTTTTTTTTTTTTTAATGTAGCTACTACTGTAAGAAATTGCTTCCATTGTTTTTCTTGGCTGCAATTGCAATCACCTTGTGGTAAATGCACAGCTACACTGAGGTGTTGTGTCTTTGGGTAATCTTACTACTGAAGTCCTGGTACAGAATTTGTTCTCAGGGCTGTGACGAAATATGCCCTGTGCTTTTTTTAACCTGTATTTGTGCAGGATACTATTCTGTTTCTGTTACAGATGTGGTTTAAATGTCTTTGCTGTCATATCCCTCAAAAATTGTGATCTCTAATTTTTTTTGGTGTATTTATTTTGATAATGAGGCCATAAGATACAGAAACTCTTAAATCCTCTGTAGTAATTTTTTGAAACATTTTCTCTTTTTGGGATCATGCTTCAAAATCTGAAAAGTAAAAGAGATAACTATCAGTATAAAGGAAGTTGTAATAATAATAATAAAAAAGATCATAAGGGCCCTGATACTAGCCTTTGGATTAATTGTATATGCTAATTACTTTATCTTGTTGTCTGTGGGCATCTGCGAGTGTGGATAACAGGATAGTGATGGGAAATTGGAGAAAAGCTTGTGTCTGAAATAAAGCATTCACATAGGTGAAGACAGGACCTCTGTTCCTTTGGCCTTACTGTTCTGTATCTGAAAATATAATGTTTGATGTATTACACATATCAAAATAGAGGAGCTATGTAAGTATACACATTTGCACTTTAATGTGTAAACATCTGAAACACTTAATATTTTTAGTTAATTATACTTCTGCCAGATTTAGAACATGGACTGGTAGTAGTTCAAGGTAAAAGTACTTTGTGTTTGTCAATGTCTCTTTTAATAGAAAAGGTCAATAGAAATTGTTTTAATGCACATTTTTTCCATCTTAAAAGAAGACATATTATGAGTGCCCCCAAAATGGGTTGTTTGTTCTGTTTCTGGTGATGCAAACATAATTGGATTACTTTTTTTTTTTTTTCCAATTACTAAAAATAAGTCACTGAAACCCACTATTCTGAGTTCTGTGTCCCCAGGTAAGGGATAGGAAGTTTAGCTGCAAAAAAAATTGAATAGTATGTGACTAATATTAGCCTGAAAAGCCAATTGGTCCACAGAAGCAGGTCTGCACATAAAATGTATTTTACTGGTAGATTGCTCTGTATTTTTATTAGATAATAGGTCTGCAGATGAAAAAACATCCAGCTACTTTTTAGATAAGTTGGTGCAGAATCAGTGGCAGGTGTTTGTCCTTTGCTGTCATTGTTTCATTTTAGCCATAGCTGTTATTTCATGTTTCTTATTGTCATTCTCTCATTGCAATATTTAGTGTTGCATATTATATACAGCACTACAATTATTATGTTATGTTTATTTACCTGTTGTGTACTCAGTAACATGTTTATTTTCCTTTGAGTCAACTCTTCACTTTGTTCCATTTCAAAGAACCTGTGAATCAAGCAAACTTAATTAGTGCTGTAGCTATCCCTGAAGTTTGTGGTGCCAGTGCAGCTTATTCTTGCAAGGAAAAATGCTTTCCCAGAAGCATTACACTGCCCTCCCCAAACAACAGGGTTTACAAGCAAAGAGTTCTTCCAAGAGTAGGTGCTGGGTTTATACTCAGAGTAAGATCAGAGGAGTTTACAGTTTTGGAGCTGAAGGAGGGCTGGGTTGGTGTATGCTTGTTTAAATAAATCCTGATAATTGTTCAGGTTATTTATTAAAAGCAACAACAAGGAAGTCCTTCCATACAGATTTGGTGTGTATAATCACTCTTGTCATGCCTCAGAAGCAGATGACTGGCATAGGCTGGTTTTGCTTGCACGAGTCGTCCTGTACTACCAGAGTGTATTTGGGAGCGACTGTCACTCTCCTTCCTTTGACTGAATTGAAATAATGAGCCTTCAGAGAGCTTAGATTTAAGGAGGACTGCACATTGACATAAGCAGTTTGACCAAGATATAGAAAATCTGAAGATGTCTCTTGTCATGTTCTCGAGCCTCTGTGTCTCCTGGACGTCCCCGCTGGGCTGTGGCACGGTCACAGCAGCTGGGTAGCTTGACATAACAACTCTCAGGCCTTTCTCATGTTTTGGTTTTGGGTTTTTTTTGGTGGTGATGAGCGTGGCATTCAGTGGCTCAGCTGAAGTGACTACAGAAACAGTCTCTTGATTCAATTTTTCACGCTTTGTGCTTGGCTAAACCTGTTGGATAGCAGCCCACGGATCTGAGCAGCTCATGGAAAAGCATTAGAAATTCATACATTTGAGTACAGTCCATCTGCAGCTCTTTGAGCTACATTTCACACCACTGTGAAGTTTGGTCTGTGAGCAATCAAATGCAGCACATACAATGCTGATGGAGCACTCTTTGCCATACGTTTAGGCTCCAAACTCACTGTGTGTTTACTGACAGGGTTCAGCTCTAGGCTTTTAGCACAGGCGTAAACAATTTTTAGGAGAGGAGCTTGTCCAAACCAGTCTCAGGAATGTTCTGGGGGAAGGGTTCTTCAACAGATCATTTATTGATGGACACACAGGCAAATAATCTATGCAAGTGATTTATCCCTGAAAGTTGTTGGGAATTGAATTGTTACTGTGTTTCTATTTAATTTTGGATCATGAAACTTGCATACTTTGCTTTACTACCAGCTGATTCCAAATCCATTTTCAGCATTTAATCGGTCCTGGCTCAGAAGTGCGTTACTGAAATTGCTCTCATTCTTCTCAGCACCACCACCAGCTGTAGGGGTGAATTTTGTTTTGTCTAAAAGCAAGAAGAGGCCTGTCTCCCACTTTCCAAATGGTCTGATTTTGTTATCTGTTGAGTGAATGACAAGTTGCTTCATTATCTGGTTGCTTTTTGACTGAATTTTATTTTCTAAATGCCACTTGATGTGGCCTCCTTTCAAATTGTCCATTAGATTCAGCAATTTTCTTGACTGGTAAAGGGTTTTGACTGCATCTGGCTTGCTGTAAACTCACCAGCACACATCTGCCCTGTGTTGCACGTCCTTAGTTCCTGGGCATAAACAGTGCCCAACAAGGAGCAACACGCTGCTTCCAACACCCTTTTTTGACCAAAAGAAAAATAAAAAAATGAAAATTCCCAGACGCATTTTAGGCAATTGACAAACCTTGCTCAAACTCATACATTGTCTGAAACAGGTAGCTCCTCGTCACTATTTATCATTGTTGTTTATTTAGTGTCAAATATAATTTGGATGATTGAAAGCATGGCAAAGTGTATTAACTGGCTGCTTCACTTGTAAATATTTTGGGAACTGCCACTTTCGTACGTGAGATCATACCAGTGTTTCTGTCCTGTATTTAAAAATGGAACAGTCTGGCATGTTTAAATTACGGGTCAAAAACTGAATAAATGAAGAAGCTGACTAGTCAGTCTGTCTTCCTAATGAGCAGTCACTACAACAGAAGCTGAGCTGCCAATTACTGGCCATTTCTTCTGGCTACTCATTAAGTATGTTTCAGCATGAACCTCTTATGATTTGGCACATGGCCAGATAAAATTCAAACTTCCCCCATGTCCAGAATAATACTGTCTCTGTTTTGATAGGCAAGTAAGCTGCGAGTTTTGTATATCTACAGCAAACAGTAATTTGGGCATGACAAAAGGGCATCTGCTCTTCCTACTGCCAAGAAATTATTGCAGAAGGGACTGTGTTTAACAGTGGTAGATGAGTTTCACTTTATTTAGGCTGAATTATGTCACTGAATAAAATATTTACTAAATAGCTGACATCATTCTTACCCCCAAGAGCAGTTTTGGAGAAGTAACTTGTGCAGCAGCTGTAGCTCAACATTGCCTCTCTTATTTGCTTTCAGGAGTAGTTTGCAGTCTGTGAAAACTGTCTCTTTAAGTACTTTAAAAATGCAGAGGAAAACATATTGGTTTGTTGGTGTGTCCATTGGTATTGTGACTTTTAGAGACTTTTTTTCAACTCTTAATACCACTGCGCTGGAAGAACTTGGTGATATAGACCTGATTTCAATTTGATCTTGGTACAGAAAGATCAAACTCATTTTAGAGTTGGGTACTGCACTGGAGTGAACTGCCATGAAGTGGTTTCACGTTTGTCTTAGCCCTTATCTGGAGCACGCCATTCATTAAAAGATTAACTCCTGTGAAATCCTGTTTTGGGGTATGTAAATGTCATCTGAGAATCCAAAATTATTTTTCAGAACTGTTTCCTCAATTCTAGCATAATTCATTTTGAAAAAGGTGGTGTTGGCATTACCCAGTAAGAAATCCTACACAAGCAAAGTAAATACATAGGCTTTCCTAACAATTATCCATTGTAGATACGAAACAACTAAGGCTGGTTTTACTTTGTTGGTGTCATTTGTCACCACTGTAGCAATGTTACATATTTTGAGGATAAATGCAGTGCTTTGAGTTCATGGAGTGCATGTTAGCCTTACTTGTGGTGTTTGGAGCTATATAAGCTTCACTTGGTGAATTGGTTTCATGTGCATCTGTTTTATGGAATCCAACAGAGAGATGTTATGGTCTCAGTTGTACTGTTAGTGGTTCCTTGCAGAATGCCAGAATTTCATAGTCACATAAATAACTGGATCAAGAGCTCATTTCTTGTTGGAAATACTATATCCTTCTTATTTAAATAGCATCTTTATATGAGCTGCTTACCAATGTACAGAGCTCATCTGGCTTTAGTGAAGTCCTATGTAGTGTTAAGATAATGATTTGTTAGATCAGTTACTTGTGTGCTTAAAAAAAAAAGTTAAGTAATTTTTTTTTTTAATGTGAGAAACTCTTTAGAGAAACATTTTGAAGGAGGTTTTTAATTTGTCCATTGAAATGAACATTCTGTTGGAAGCCCAGAAGTTGGGAGACTGCTTGGGGGGAGGCTGATTTACCCTTTTTCTTTTTTTATGATGAGATGTGATAGCTTTTACCATGTCTCTTTGACAGATGCTTCTGTTATTAATATTTTTGTTTAAAGTTTGGAGTTAGCAACTTTTGTAAAGCTAAAGAGATTCTATTTATGAGAAACTGTGCTGTCACTTATGTCACGCACTACATCCTTCCTAGTTCTCACTTTATTCACATGTGAGTACTTGCAGTTATGTTAAGCCTGTATTCTGCCAGCTACCATTTTGACTTATCTAAAATAAGGCAAGACATTTGTGCAAGGAATAAAAAGATCATAAGGCATTCTGTCAGTTTTATTGGTTTCTCCCATGAGTTTCACTGCTCTCCAGACCTCAGAAGCCCTTATTTATCCCAGAAACCTTGGAATTTACAGACTGACTTTGCTAAAGCACTGCTGAACTTTAGAATCCTCATAAGAATGCTGGAAATCTTCAGAAAAGCCTTCTATGATATCAGCAAATATCTCCCATGAGAAGCCTTCTAGCACAGAGAACAGTGTTCAGTGGAGATAAACGAGTGTGTGATTCTCATTTAGAATTCTTGCTTGAAAAACATGAAGTCTATGAAAGTTTTTTATTTGTCCTGGCATGACATATATTACTCTTACATTTTCAGATCCTGTCAGACAGAACATTTGGCTTATGAAGATGATTTTTTATATTTTAATGACTAATCCGATCATCAATGGTTTTAAATTAAAAGATGGTAGATTTTGATTAGATATAAGGAAGATATTTTTATTGTGAGACACTGGAAGAGGCTACCCAGGGGAACCGTGGATGCCCCAATCCTGGAAGCATTGTCAGCCAGGCTGGATGGGGCCTGGAGCAACCTGGACTAGTGGAAGGTGTCCCTGCTCTGCCAACCAAAACCATTTTATGATTCTGTGATCTTTGAGACTGTGCTCTTTGTTGTAGTAAATCCTTTTTCTTGGGTAACAAAAAGGGGAAGGGACTGAATTAACTCTCTTCTTCCTGTGGAGGTTCAAAAACATTTCAGTCCAAAAATATCTCTGTACTTTTGACATTTTTGTTAGAACAGGCTTTCCAGCCATGTTTGGTGGCTGTAACCTGGCTTAGAACATGGCAGAGCTGTGTTCAAAAGGTGGGTGCCAGTGGGCTCCACTAGTTTTCCACTTTGCAGTCACTATGCCATGATCATAAATCAAAAAGTCGACTAAATAGAGAAAACAGTCTTAAACTGAGTAATTAAATAGTTTAACTTTTAAATACTTCCATGCTGATGTTTAAAAAATGTGTTGATGCAGTGCTTAGGAATATGTCTGAGTGATGAACTTGGCAGTGCTCGGTTAATGGTTGGATTTGATGATATTAAAGGTCTTTCCAACCCAAATGATTCTATGAATCTGTGTTTTTATACCTCGTCTTCTGGTTTTCTCAGCACTTTCTTTTCACACAGATTGATTCAGTGCAGCCTTGAATTTAGTAGCTGATAGTCTGCTGGACTTCAGGGCTTATTTAGTATTTTGTTTTGGGCAGTGCTCCTGTGCTAGAGCAGAAATGCAAGATAACAAATAAAAGGCAGTTGTTAACACCAGTTTCAAGAAGGTTTAATAAATATAATGGAGGCAAAGATGACTGACTGATTTTTGTCTTGTCTTTAACTGTAAATCAAGTTGTGAAAGGCAGATGTATGTATGAAGCCAGAGTGAGAGGTAGAAAACATTTTATACTTAATTAAGCTTTCAATCAGTTATTATTTCTGTGTCTATGAATAACAGCATTGTTGCAACAACTTAATAAGTGGTTTTCACTTATCCCATTAATTTTTAAAAGAAATTTATAGATGCATTAAATACTTTTAAATGAAATGGAAAAATATTAAATACACTCCCTTTACCACAGTTTCTCATATTGTTTTGGTCCATAGCTTTCCATAATAATTTTAATTATAAAATCTCTTTTTCATATGTTACTCCCTCACCTTTCATGTTGTGTTTGATTTTTTTTTTTTTTTCTTCATCCCAAACTATGGCCTAAAAACCTTCTGGCTCACTTGAAGGAATTGAGGACAGAAAAGAACTGAAAAAAAGAGCAGAACTGAGAGAAAATTAACTGAGCCTAAGAAATTCTGCAAAGTAAGATTTAGCAAGTAATTTAAGCATCACAAGCCATTGCAGAGCACAGTTCAACCAGAAACTTCTAGTAAAAGGGCAATTCTGAACATCTCATGTAAAATGTGTGTAAAACTAGGGTACTTTCCAAGTCACTTTTAAATAAAATGAGGTAGGAACTACATTTCCCTAAGTGTGATAAGGAGAACACAGCAATGAATAGAATGCTGTAATAAAATGGCATTTCAGAAAGGAAGCAGGATATAAACTGAACTTCTAAGTACAAAAATCACTGTTCCTAACAAAAAGATTTCAACCCCAATTCAGGCAGCACTTCAGGGAAAATTAATTCACTTTGTGGTTTCATTTTGATTCACCTGCTGCCATTTTCCTTAAGTGAATACATTGAACAAGGAGGTAAATGGGAACTGAGGAAATAGTAGGTGAGGAACCCTTAATTTATGAAATTTTCTTCTGAGAGTTTTGTCATTCATTACATTGGCAGAATACAAAGACTTCAAAATCATGCCTTCTGGATGATGAATTCCTTTGTTTATTTTATTGTAACAATGCTTGTGCTTTTCACATATTGTTAAACTTAAATGACTGTGGATATTGGTGTGAAATAACGTTCCTCAGCTTTATTCTCCATGTTTGTAAAGCAAAAATTTCAAAACCCTTCATATTTCTCCTTCATTTAAACATTCATGATTCTAAAGGTTCCTATTTCAGCTTTATAAATTCATTTTTCTAGATCTTATTTATTCTCTCATCTCAGTACACAATTCAAAATGATACCATAACCAAAAATATTAAAAAAGTTAAAAATCCATCTTAATATTAGAAGCTAATTGGAGAGGTTACGACTCCTTCTTCCAGCTTCTACTTCTTGCACTGCAGAATTGTTTTCTAAAACCCATAGTTTATTTTTCCAAATCCTAAGTGACAGACTTTCTTGTTTTGGGAAACCCACTCCAAACTTCAGTATGCTCCATGAGGTGTTCACAGCTCTGATTATGAAATGTTCCACATGGCTTTCTTTGAGTATAATTAAGCTTCTCAAAGTTTCAGGCACCTGAAAGAGTTTTTTTCCTTAAAAAAAATGCCACACTTTCTCTTTAGATTTGTTTTCTTAAAAGGAATTTTACATACAGTTTCTATTCCCTGATAGGAGCCTTTTCTTCACTGGGATTATGTTGATGGTGTAGGAGACCAAAGCCAAAGAGATTCCCTTGACTGTGGAATTATTAAAAGGAGGGGAAAAAAAAGAAATATAAGCAAGTTGTCACATCACAGCTTGAAACCTGGACCTGCTCACAGTTCTCCATGGTGGTAGAGAATTTTGCCAGCTGTTTTCACAAATAACCTGTACAACTGAACCAGGGCTCTGTTCTGCTCTGTTTAGCTCTCAGGGATACTGTTGCTGAGGTGCTAAGCCAAGAACAGAGCGTTATATTAAATCACCTTGAACTTCTCTGCAGAGGTGTCTTTTCTTCATGTCATGAATTTCTTTCTGTATTATGTAATGGTTAGAAAATATCCCTTTGTTATTGAATAGTTTCTCCTGGTATTTCTGCCAGGAATTGTTCAATGCATTATTAGTATGATTTCCTAACTAAATTTATTTTTGCCTAATTGCAAGTTATAATATCCTATTTTATTTGCCAGCTGTACAAACTGTTACCAGTTTTCCTAAAAACTTTAGACTGAAATGACGTGACTAAGAGGCCTTGAGGTGACTAAGAGGCCTTTGCCTGCAGCAGGCAAAGGCAGTATTTGCATTAAGTATGAACAACACCAGGATGTGTCCAAGGACATTATGCTTGCCTGTACTATAATTTAATAAGAATAAAAAAACCTCTTTCAACCTTTTGTCACCACTTTCTCATAAAAAAGGCACAGAATTGGAGAGCAGTAATATGATAAGCACACATTTCTTTCTGCAGACATTGTCTGATGACAGAACTTCTGGGAAATTTTGGCCCTTTTCTAGTCTCTTTAGTGTTCAATCAGACCAGTAAGAAAAAGAGGTATTTAGAAGTACCTGGAACTTTCTCACTATGACCATTTGAGAGCCCAGGGAAAAAAATTTCCTTCCAAGTTACCAAGAGTTAACACCCCTGGAAGTGTTTAAGGCCGAGTTGGATGGGGATTTGAGTAACCTGGTCCGGTGGAAGGTGTCTCTGCCTATGGCAGGGGGGTTGGAACCTGATGTTCTCTAAGGTCCCTTTCAACCCAAACCATTCTATGATTCTTATCAAATAGTTTAGTTTAAGAAGTTCAGACATTTTTATTTACTGACATCTCCAGAACTAGAGAGGCAGGAGTGCAGTATGTTGAGTATGTGTATTTCTGCTGCTTTTTAAATTGCTTTTCAAATGCAGTAAGCTGATGTTGCCTCTGTTTTTAACTATTTTTTTTTTGAAAACTAAAGTAGATTTCAAAAGGTCTGGTTTAATTTACAGTGATATGAAATGGAAGTTAGACCAAGTCTTAATGAACAGCTTATGAACAGCTCCTACTCGAAAAGACTGATGGTTGGTACAGTAAGAGCTTTGCTTCCTTTCACAGCCAGAGTGTATTATAAAGGAACTATTTAATAGAGTTTGAAAGCCTGATGACTTTTTAGATTGCTGATCATTTAGCATTACAAAGAATACAAAAAGCTAGTGAAACCAAAAACTTGATAGATAAGGGAAGAAAGGTGAAACAGGGAACAGGTAGAGAGGGAAAGAGTTACATTATTAGCATGGAATGAAAAAATCCTGAGGCTGTTGCTGACCTAGACTGGAAAGCATGTGGTGCAGATGCACTCCAACATGGATATCTTGTCTCTGGTCCCGTGGAAATTTGCCAAGAATAAGCAATGGTTGCTTACTCGGAGCTACATGAACCAGGAGCTTGAATGAGCTGGTGCAGAATGAGATTGGGTTTCTTGAAATCCATGGATAACTGAGGTTACACTGCAGTTTGCTCTGCTAGTGTACTCATTAAGAGGGGACAATTACAGTGCAAGTGATTTCTAACAGATCCCCTGCTTTCTCCTATGCTCCAACAGAATCCATTTGGAGCTAAAATGATTTCTTCTTGGCCAATCAATGACTGTTGCGTGCTTTTAAGAGTTGAAATTTCCTTCACTCTGTTTAGTGCGAGATCCTGTTATTTGCCATTTGTTTTGTTTTGTGAAGTAGCTAATTAGCAATTGCAATTGGAGATTTATTTTAGAATACTGAAATGAATGTTTTGTGTTTGTGTGCTTGCATGAGTGCCAGGTACAGAGATGAAGTGGAGGCAAGTATTACTTTCCTGTGGTGCCCACAAGTGTTGTGAGGGCTGGGTGTGGGAATAGTTTGCATCACTAGATATCATTGTAGGTTATGAGACCATTTGTAATAACTCAACTTTTTACATATAGAGGGAAATACAGCTACTCTTGAGATGCTGTAAAAAGTTAAGAGAAAACGTTGAGTTAAAAGTCAAAAGTAAAAGGCTTCATGTTACTAAAGGTATAAATGTTCAGAATTAATACTGTAGGAATAACTGCATCAAAGGAGAGTGCTGTTGTCATTATGAGTCACTGCAAGATGAATACTTTAAGGAAGTACTGCTGATTTTTAATGCACAGATCCTTTTTTCCCATCTTATATATTGCATAATTACTGTTCATGTTCACGTTCTTTTCATGTTAGTTCAAAGCAGGAGTGTTGGATGTGTGTATCTTCAGATTTCCCAGTGTAAAGGCAGGTTATTAGTTAATGGTAGTAACTAGTTTGCAGCCAGATTGTTTTTCGATGTTACTTAATGTATGAAACACAAATTCTTAAAAAATTGATGAGTAGTGTATTCTACTAGAAAATATTAGTTACCAGGCAAGAGGAATGAATTTTAGGAAGCATTCTTCACAAGGTCTTATTTAAGAGTAATTTGTTGCACGTGGTTTTATGTTCACAGGATGACATAACACTGCTTACGTTGCCTTGCACTTTTCAGAAGTTCGGATTCGCTTTTTACCTGTGCTAAAAAATCTTGTCAGACACAAACTCTTGGGGAAACTTTGCTGTCTACCAGGATAGGATAAAGAAATTGATGGCTGACATCCTGAAAGGACAAGTTGAATCCTCATTTATCATTAGCAATGCGTTAGCTTAATTATGGGCGAAGGCAGCAGCCTGACCTGTGTTGACCCATTACACCGGTGTGAGGCTCACCTTGTCTTTGGGGGAGTCTCTTAGAGGTTCTCAGAAGCACCTTTTCATCTGCCCTTTTCTTTATGATCTAGGAAAGTTAGACCCTTTCTGATCTCATCTTCTCTTCATTAAATTCTACACTTTCAAGTTGCCGAACATGAAAAATGTCGCCTCTTTTTACTGTTTGCCTCTATGTATTTCCAGCATTTTGGCGAGTCCACCCTGTTTTCCCAGTTAATTGCAAACAAATATTTTAAATTTGGAGTTATTTCCTGACTTTTAAATGTAGGGAATTTATGGGAGGAAAAGGAGGAGGTCTTCCCTACTTCTTTACCTATCAAATTAGCATGTCCATGGTTAGTGCAAGCTGGGTTTGATCACAAACATGCATTTCTTCTTCTGTAATGAAAGAGTACTACCAGATATATTGACAAAAATACTATCAACTTTATTTAGTTGTATTTAAGTGAAAAAAGCATCTGGAAAACCCTAAGACACACTCAGAATTCTGCAACACTGAACTGTACAAGTTTGCTTTTAAAATTAAGATTATAGTATATAGGTATTGCATGCAATCTCAATAATTTGTAATTTCTCCATAACCTGTTGAACCTTATGTAGATTTTCTGCTAATTGCTCTCTGGGTATTCCAAATATAGATACTCTCTATTTTATGACAAAGCTAATAGAATTTAAAAGATGTCTAAAGTAATTAGAGGTGCATCTGGCCCTTACTTGATCAGATTTAAAACTATTATTTTAAACTCCTAAACATGGTAAGGGTTCTGCTAGCAGACTCATAATAGATTAATAATCATCCTTTTGTTTTGTTTGCCCCAAACCACAAGGAGAACATCAAGTTTCAAAGTAACTCAATGTGCAAAATTGCTTGTTCATGTCAATGTCTATAAATCTCTAAACATTTATTTTTAAATTAATGGTTTTTTTTGTTTCTCCATCCAGTAATATCTGAAATGAAAACATGCTGTAGGCAAATTTGTGGTCAGAAGTTGGAAGGCGAAAAAGAGGTGGTTGGAGTATCCATATAGGTATGGTCTCTCTGATAAGCTCAGTTTTGTTAAAATCAAACCTCAAGAATGAGTCTTTCAGGTCCTCTATACAAAAGTGATTTACTTTATGGATTGAGACTTGTAAGTTCCCACAAACCTAAAATAGGTTTTACTCTATAGATTACAGCTTTTCAGTAGTATCTGAACCTCCTTCACATCAGATCTCTGGCACTTTACAAGGATGTAAGAATATGAACCTCCCTACCCTGCAACTCTCTCAGTAAAGACTTCTGATAGTTTTAGTGTGACAAGACTTTGAGATGCTCATTTCAGATGTCAGCCCAATCTGTAGGTTTGAATTAGATTTCACCCTTGAGTCAACTCCTGAAGTTTAATTGATATTTTAAGACCATCTTAGTTTGCGTGATTTATAATTGTTTGTTTGTTTATTTATATACTTATAAGTGTGTGGCAAGATTTCAGTTATTAAAATGTTCTAAACACCTTTCAGATTTTACAGATAAGTTTTCTGCTGCAGATGAATCTGTGGTGAGTCTTCTGGCAGTGGCTGGCCTAGGGAATACTGCAGGACCTTGCACGAGCAGTGCCCTAGGCCCCTCCTTCTCATTTTCACATTTTTGAACCCATAACCAACATATTTGATTCTTTCCTATGGTTTATTAGAATTTCTTTTAACACTAAAATAGTGTCCGTGGCTAAAAATTTCAGAAGTTATGCTGAGTGAGGTAAGTTTTCACTGTGGAGTTTCAACCTTATGCATAGCTGATGAGCACCAGCTCTACCATTTGCTGTTGAAACACCAGTTCACCCCAAGAGAAGCACTGGCATTCTTTGAAAACAATCTGGATCTTATTCTTTGTTGTGATAAGAACTATGTGTGTTGGGAAGTGATTGGCAACCATTGTTTCTGGAGAAAAACCAAACCAATTACATGTTCAGGTGCTCTAAATACTCCAGTTCCTCTTTATGAAAGGATTTGCAGACATGTGAAGAATCAAGTAATCGGTGTTTTGGAGAGGAGGCAGCACCCTGTAGATTATGTTATATTATAGGTCAATACTGAGGCAGAGTCTGCATTTCTAACTTGTGTCCTGCATGTTCTAGATCACGTCAGGTCATTGATTTATTCTTTGTGTGACATCATCTGTCAATTAAACAACAGCAACAAAAAAGCATTGAGTATTGGCCCTCTCTAAAAACATCGAATCAGCCTTCTAAGATATTTCATTTTTGACATTCAAAAATTCAATAGCTGACTTTTCCTATTAAAAAAGAAGTCTTATTCTGAAATTAAAATAATGTAAGCAAAACATACAGCTTATGAACCAGCAAAAATCTACAGCGATAGAAGTTTGTCTGAATTGGTAATTCTGCTCATTTTTCAAGTGAGATGTCAAAATTGGAGATTGTTAAACATAAATTGCATTTCTGTTTTTGCTTTATCTGGTTATGCTAAGAATACCAGAGAATTTAAAATTTCCCAAGCTTCGATATTGTTTCACAAAATGTAGCAAGCTGATAACTAATCTGTTTTATTGTTCATTCTGGGTTAATCAAAAATGTAATTATGACTTTTAATTAGAGCAGAAAAAGTGTCTGCTACTAGCTCATAAAAAATTGCTTTTTTCTGCCTTGTCACCACAGGTTATGAAAGACAAAGAAAGCTTTCAGAGTAATAACAAGGAGACAATCTACCCTCAAATTACTCATAATTGAACTTAATATTTGAAACTACATCTAAATACTACTACATTGGAAGGTGAAAGCTGTGAATTTATATTCTAATTCAATTTTAAAGCATGAAATTTAGTGGTACCTAGAAAAACACATTTTCCCTCCATCATCTTTTCATGTTTCATAGTTCTGATTCTAAACTCCATGAAGACAAGTCAACAAAGCTTATGCACATTTAAGAAACCCTAGAAGTTTAAAATGTAATTCATTATACCATGGGTTTGGGTAGATGAATGTGATAAATTTAGACCTACAGAGACACGTATCTATAAAATAAATATAAAGTGATAAGAATTTTGAGAAACAACATTTCCATTTGGCTTTGTTTATTATATCTATTATAAAATATCTCATAAGATAGGAAGAGTGAATGTAAACCAGAAGTGGGTGATTATAATAACTTGATGGGGAAACCAAATGGCACGGGAAGAAATCTATGGCTGTCACAGTGCAATAAAAGCCTGTCATTTATTTTGTTAAAAAATTCTGGCAGTGTCTTTTATCCATTAGGGGAATAACAATTGCTATTTCTCTGTAATGATTTCTGGATTGTATCTTGGGAGTACTTTTATGAATTTAACATACTTTTCATTCATGTAGTACTTCGAGACGATGCTAAACAAACCTGCACATCAGGAGTCTTAAGAACAGTAGTTTTAGTTGAGATATATTGAGGAGTTTTGGAAGAGCTGAATTAGGATCTCTACAGGCCACTGGTGATGATTTTAGTAAATCTGGAGGCATCAGCAATGACAATTTTTTCCTATTGTGTTAGCAGAATGACCCTGGAGATTTTATGGTTGTCAGTCTTGCCTTGCTCATTGAGGGGAAGGGTGAAATTGCAACTAGAAACACACAGATAAAAGATTTTTTTTTGTTGGATGTTCAAACAAACAAAATACTGTATCATTCTTTCTCCTGCAACAATATACTTTGATTAAGATTTAAAAATAAATATAGGGCACTGAGTTGGATTGGTACGTTTCTAAAATAACACTTAGCTTTGGTCTGAGTATTATTAAACTTGAAAAGTCAGAATACACAAAATGACCACCTAATCAGCAAAAGAAATAAAACCTGATTAATTCATTAATGTTCATTACAAAAGAGGATGTTTCCAGTAAGGTTCCTATAATGTGATTTCAAGAATGAATTTTTACAGTTTTGCTCAGTGACCTGGAAATATCAAAGAATTAATACTGTAATTGTGCTGATGATTTGAGAGAAAAATAATGACGGGCACAGTCTGATTTAGAGCTCTTGATAATCTGGGCATAAGCAAACAATATGTAGCTCAGCATGGCCAGGAAGGTACAGAGATTTCAGACCTTAACACAAAGGGGTGGGAGAAGGATCCCAGGAAAACATGACCCTCGACTTTTTGAACTAAAAGATGATGGCACCCTGAAAATCCTCTCGTAAATCTTATACTCTCCCTAATTTCAAATATTAAGGCTTGTAATTTTCAAGATAATGCGATTCCATCATTTGGAGTGTGCTGTCCAAAAGCGTTTTCTTGTAATATCTTTCTGCTGTTAAGTTTCATTACTTTTGCTTTTGATGTGTGAGAGTACTTCTATAGGTAAGCTCTTCTGTACTTGGTTGAAATGCAGTACCTTGTGGCTGTAAAATGTACTATTATGGCATTACTTAGAAACTAAAAAGTAACTACCCCGTGTGAGAGCTGGCTCAAAACTATCTTCTGAAAGAGCAGAGCCATTGATAGCAGTTATATCAAGGTCTTAAATCTCAGGTAACTGCAAGGAAGTGTTGATTCAGATTTTATCCTCAATGTATAAGTCATGTCCGTGCTTGCTGTATCTTGATACCTGGTCTAATTATTTCTGTAAGTGTTTAAAAAATCCATTATAACACTAATTAGCACATTAGTCTTTAATTAGTCATTAGCTAGTCAAATATTTGTCTCTGTCTCAAAGTGTAGAGATTCCACTGGGGACTAACCAAATTTCATACTTTATGAGTAGATTTCTAGCTTGCCCTCTGAGGAGATGATTGTAGAACTCTCATAGATTTTGGGGAGCATTTGGAAAATGTCTGAATGCAGCATGGCTTCTGACAATCTGTCATTGCCAATTCTTAGACAAGGAAGACAATTACGTGAGTCCTTTGGGGGTTGGTGATGGAAAGTTGGTTTCTGAGGCCTTGGAAGCCTTTGGTGCTTGAGTATAGAGTTGGTTTCTGCATCTGAGGGGTAGACCTGTGAAATACCTAGTGCTTTATTTCAGTTGTATTTACTGTATTTAATAATGATGGGAGTTACAGTGTGGAGATTTTATGTTCCTCTGAGAAGCTGCTTTTTATTCGTGCTGGTGTTTACTTGAAGGAAGGTTTTGCCCAGTAAAAGTCACGTGGCTGCACTTACTACCTTGAAAATGAGTGACTTTAAGGCAATGGGTCCTGATGGTAGTTATTGTTACTGTTTTATCAATCCTGGTCTGTTTAGAAAGCCACTGTCTTACAAGTAAAACATCCCCAGAGAGCTGTCAGAAGCTGTGCTCAGTGATCAGAGGGTGCCTTAGCCATACTCCATCCAGGGCTGGATGGCCGAACTCTCCCATAGTGAAGCTGCGAGATGAAGGTACAGATGACAGGCATGGTCATTCATGACTCTCACCTAGCTGCAACTGTAAAGGTTTTGGTTGTGTCCGTCCCACTGGGATTTACTTTTAAAAAGACCCCAGGTGTTGCAGTGGGTGCACCTCTGCAGTACAACTTTAAACTTTGGCATAGAAGAAAGAGAAACCCGCAATCTCATTCAAGCCTTGTCTCAAAGCAAACGCTCACAGCGAGGTGAGACAAATTTGCCTGCAGGGTTTAGTGTCAAGTTTCCCTGATGAAGAGGAGATCAAAGCTGAGAGATTAGGACATGCTGGTTAGAGGGGGAAATTGCAGTTTAGCTGTGCTGCTATTTTTAAAACTTGTCATATTTGCCTTCTGTCAGGTGAGCTGAGCTCTGATGTGTTGTGAAATGTGGATGCGCTGGAGCTTTGTGACTGGATCGGGGGTATAATGACACAGAAGAAACGTATTAACCTCATTTTCTACCAGGTCCTGATTAAAATGAGAAATCCAAGGCTTTTGCAACTGTATCTGTGATACATTTCATGGGAGACGTGCCATAGACAGAAAGCAGTGTTCTCTTTTTCCTTTAAAATAATGCTAACAATGCAACACTTGCAGTTTTGTCCCAAATACCTCTAAGGCCATGTTGACTTTCCAGAAACATACTTACATGTGGATTTTCTTTTTCTTCTCTGCCTTCTTTCTTTCTCTCAGTGAGTTTTCACTCCATGTGTGCCTTCACCAACTTGTTCTTCAAGCATCAGGCCTGTCCCATAGAATCTCTGACCCTCATTTTGTATTTTGCCTCTGTACCTTCTCTCTTTTCTTTCCAAAATACTTCCAGAATTAGTCTTCAAACCTTCTTCTTAGCATCATAAAAGCTGGATTTTCTTTGCTTCTTCAAAAACATTTAGAAAGGAGCTTCAAGAAAAAAAAAAATTGTCCACAGATTCTGTAAATATCCTAGAAAATTAGGTGCTCATTAATTTATTTAACACTGATATTTGTATACACAGTAGCTGAGGTTTGCTCGTTTGGCTGGGAGTAGAAATTGGCCTGTCTAAAGCCAAATAAAACTTACAATATGTGTGTCCATTTTCAGTATCCCATTGCACAAGTTATATTGTGAAAAAAAGGAGTAGTCCTGCCCTGAAACATTTTCAACATCAAGTGCATTTTTTTTATACAGGATTTGATTATTTGTACAAATTTTCTAAGATTGAATTTCAAGACTAATTCTTCATAACTGGGCTGGAATTTTCTACCATAGTTTATTTATTCACTCTCTCTAAAGGGCACTTACATGTGTAAATAGAGACAAAAGGGATGCAAACGTTTAATGTTGGTAAATGATCAATCCTGCACATATCTGCCATTGATTAGCTTTTGGTTTTAAATATGTCTGCATGGGCTTTTTCTTATTGATTTAAAGAAAATACACCCTCCATGAAATTATAAAAATGGTGAATTTTTGTGATCAGGTTTTCATGTTTTCATTTAAAACCTTGGAAGGAGAAAAGAGAAGTTGTATTTCTGAAAACGGGAATAAGCTTTGTTTGAGATGGATCAACCTGCGTGACTTTTAACTTTTATTTCATTAGAGTTGAATCTGATATAAACTTTGAGGTAAGAATCATAATGTCTGCAGTGATAGCTAATAAGCACAGGAATATTAAGTATACCATAGAACCAGATCTATGCTTCTTTATTTCCTTTTCATATTTTTATCTACCTGTAACAAAGGGTGGCGTGTAATTCATAAGAAGTTCTCATTATTAAAGCCAGAACTATATTGCTGCTTAGAAGACTAGTGGATACTTCCCTGAAATAAAATATGAGCCCTATTCATTCTATATCACCACGTAGACCTGAAATAGTTAGCAGAAGACTTATTTAGAATTGATATATTATTCTTACTCAGTCCCAAATAACAAAAATGACCCGTAGAAAAAGGAGCTCTTGAGAAGTGATTTCATCCTGTAAATTAGTTTAAATTAGCATCATTCTGGAGCTCCTAAAGTTAAAGGATCAGACTCAGAACATATCTCACAATGCAACCAATAAACCCTTGATTTTGGAGTTCAAGTGCCTGAAAGCTTAGGTTCAAAATGGAAAAAACAATAAAAGTTATTTATGTATACTCTTGAGGTCTAATTAGGCTCAGTATTTCACATGCACGTGTATATTTACAGGCCGGATATTGTAATGTTTATGGAAATTGACACTTAACTCTGAATTGCTTCTATTTGCATATGCAAATTAGCAAAGCAATTCAGTGCAAATGGATTTTAGAGACCTGTCAACAGTTGTTTATGGAGAAAGGCAAGAAAACCTGGAAACAAATCTTTGAGAATTAATGGCTTTGTTTGGCTGAGAGCTTTTGAAATGTTCCCGACCTGGGAATGTTTCAGGTTCCCACCATGTAACAGCTGTAAATGCAGGCCAAGACCAAGATTTAATTGTGCCCCATGAACTGCTTTCAGGGACAGCAGGCACCTGTAAAATCCAGCCATTTCCACTGGCTATGTGTCCTTTCAAAAATAAGCTGCAGTCCTCTGCTGTCAGCACCGTTGATGCTGACACAAAGCACACAAGCACTGAACAGAGGGGTCCCTGTGACAAATTAGTGCCAAAGAGGATGAGCAGGAGGCCAGGGGACACATCATTAGAGGGGCACAGCGTGTGGTAGTAAGACATTAAATGTTTTTAGGCTCCTAGCAGAGGAGTGGGTTTCATCCAGCCAATTGCTTATGTTTGCTGCTGGGCAAGCAATCTCACGTGCACGTGTTCTATGAACTGAGGTACCGTGGCATAAATCAGTGTGTGAGAGAGCTGCTGTGGATACCGTTCAGTCTCTGTTCTTTTTCTCAGAGAAGTTAATGAGAATAAGCTGTTCTAATTTGTGTCAGTATATTCCACTGTTATTGTTCTCTTTATAACAAAAGAAGAACAAAAGGCGTAGAAGAGTCAGGAATGATGAAGTGCATAAATTTGAGGGTTGCTACAAAGAGATCATTTCATAACAGAGCCATCAAAATCTTCTAATTGAGATTGTTATAAATATATCAAGATCAGACACTGAAGGCAAAATAGTGCATATTTTCCTGTCAGTATCTCAGGTGTGTGCAAAACATAGGATTTCAGGAGTAAGAGCAGAGATACATTCACACAGAACTTTCAGTTACCTTTAGAGATGCTACAGAGAGACCCGTCTATCACATCTTTGCATGCAGAAACGCCTGCTTCTGTATGTCATGGTCCTCTTACTCTTTCCTACAAGAATGCTCTGTAAAATAGCTTTCTGTATCAGTTAACAGTTGTCAAGGGTATGAAGAATGGGTCCAAGAACCCAGGGGTCCATGTAGGACCCCCACAGTTTTGTTCTTATGTATTATACAGTGTGCCTGGTGCATGCCTGTTAGCCCTTGGCACTATTTTTTAGGGCATGGAACTTTAGCATGAGCCCTTTTGTAACCTGTGGAAAAGCAAGTTAGGGAAAATGGGAATTTATAGCCCTTTTTTTCACCTATCTGGCGTGTCCACATGAGGGTCAGAAAGTCTTTGGCACTTTATATTTGAAAGCATTTGCTTTGGTTTTTTTCCTTTTCTCCCATGTTTCAGTCTGTCACGGTACAAGGACAAACTCTACCAGTACTTTCTTTGCCCAGTGGTACATGGAGTGTAAAGAGGGCAATACCAGTTGGAAAACTAAAACCTAGCACTAATAGCCAGAAATGTTGCTCCATTGAGTAGCCTTGCTTTTTGAAATTAGAATAAAATATAGTTGCGTGTTTTGTACTGCTGCAAACTGCGGTGATTAGTGCTACAGAGAGCTCAGTGAAAAGATGCATGACTGCCTGATGCTTCCTAGCTGGGATTCAGTCTGGATTTATATAGCATGTGCAAAGTTACTTCTATTTATAAAGAGGACTGCTGAAGTTAAATGAAACACTAAGCAACTGTATTGTCTGAATTAATCTAAATCAGATTCCAAAGGGCTCAATATACCTTAAAGATTAATTCTGTAATTCACTGTGCTGGGAAATGTAGAGGTGCTTTATTTCATTATTTTCTTTTGTATCTGTTACCAGACACACATACACATACACACCCCTGAATGAGTAAATATGTGGATACACACACAGAGGAACCCAGATATGTACACATTTTTATGCACACATTTGTTTCTCTGTGTGTAGCGTCACTTGCATACACCAAGTGTATTGCCATCTAGATCAACACTCAATATTTAGTCAAATTTAGTTATGAGAGAAGACTGACCACAGTTTAATATTAGTGTTCAGTTTTGAGCCCACCTTTCTTGCTTTGAAGTATTTGCCAAAATAAAATTTTAAGTTCAGTAAATGAATCTATATTCACGAAACCATGGTTTTGGGAAATGGGTGCTGATCAGGGATTTAACTTCGCTGATAGTAGAGCAGTTTAGGAGGGACAGGTGACAGCACAACCACCAGTGAGCTTGATCTGCAAACAAGATTAGCAGCCTATCCAGTACTTTAGGACCTTATCTCTGAGTGAACAAGTAATGATAGCACTGACGGCAAGGAAAATTAACAACTCAAATTTTTGTGTCAAAAATTATTTCAGCCATGTTTATGGAGGCTTAGTGTTTTATACAAAATGTACTACGACATTGTTGAGATGTCTAAAATGTCTGTGAAGGCAGGCTGGCTGATACTCTCAAGTAAATCTTCCTTGAGGTCTTATATCCATTACAGCTGAGTGGAGCCTTTCCCCACCCTATTGAATCTGTTGGGGAGCATTTTATTACCATGACAGTTTCTAGATTATGTTTGCACTATATTTTTTTTCTAACATCACTTTTGTCCAAATTTATCTCCTTTTTATTTTTCCCTGAAGAGAGGAGGAGGGTGTGTAGGAACCAATAAAACAGTTTGTGTTAGAAGTACCAAACTTACTGGGGATAGTTAACTGCTCAGAAAAGAGAGAACATTTATCCTCCTTATTCTTCCTCTTGCAACCTGAGAATTGACATGAGTTCACTGAGTTCTGCCCTTTCTCACCTGCCCCTTCCCCACAGGCACATGGAATGCTATGGGGGAATCTTTACAGAGCTCCGTGGACTTCAGCCCATTCTCCCACCTCTACATCTGCTAAATGGATTGTGGTTTGTTGGAATACTGAAATAACCTAAAAATTAAATCTGTGCTACTGTGCGTAGAACTTTTTTTTTTTTTTTTTTTTTTTCCAGGACTTGACTGTGTTCCTTAGGGTTGAGCAAAGTAACTCTTTTCTTATATGCCTGGTCGTGATATTAGCCCCATGAGTCAGCTTGCCGTGTCTCAACTAGAACTTCTTTACAGCATGCAGGTGAAAATATCACTTCTCATGTGGAGAGCAGCTGCAAGGCTAAATCCATTCAGCTGAGCATAGGCAGCGTTGGAGGGGCATATCTGGGGCCTTAAGGTGTGAATTTGAGTTGGCAGCTTTTTCATTGCTCCAGATGCTCTTTCCCTTCTCCAGGAGGTGCTGTGTAATTTGAAATAGGACTCTTGCCTTAAAAGCAGCAGAGTGAAGTGGGAAAAAAAATCATTAGTGCTATGTAGTAGGAGGGGCGATCTAAAATTTCTTTCATTTTGATTTTTCCTTCCCTGAATAAGAAATATTGAAGAACTGAATTCATCCTGTTATGTTGATCTGCATGAAAAGAAATGTAAATGACATCCAGATGTGTTTTCTCCTCTAATAGTTTCATTCACTATGCTTTAGATATGAGAAAATGAAATGTATTCTGTAACAGGTTGGAGGAGAATAGAGCAAAATTATAATTTTATAATATTCCCTGGGAATTCATAGAGGCCTAACGAATTAACTAGGAAACTCTGATGTCTAATGAACTCTGCATGGGGAAATATTTAATTTTGTACTGACTGCCATAAGGCAACTGCATGGTGGGTTATTTAATCATCAGCTGTAGAAATAAAACAGCAGTAGAAAATGGGCCCGTCCCCAGCATTGTGAGGAAAGGTTTAACTGAGCTCCCCTTTCAGTCTTTATCAGAGAGGTTTCAAGGCCCTCTTCTAGAAAGGCCAAAACAGCTGGCAAACACCTGTCTGGACACACTTAACACAAGTGCCTTCAGGTAACATGGAGGGGAAAAAATGGTGAAACATCTAAAGATGCAGCCTTGATCTGTTGGAAGTCACTGACTGCAGCTTTTGTTTTGCATGACATAGCGGTGCAGCTAACTGTGTGAAAAGAGCTCGGTGAATTTTTTGCTCGTTCGATGTATTGTGAGTGTAATTTGCAGTCAGTATAAACCAAGGTCGTGGCCTGTCCTGCAGCTGTAGAGAAATATGTAAATACACAGGGCGCTTTCTGACATGCAAACAGTGCTCAATGTTTGTTCTGTTCAGAAGGGGGTTCTTATTCTCCTTGATTTGCTTGCGTTCCTTTAATGACCTGTGCTGTAGGGGAGAGCACACTCTGAAGCAAACCAGTCTGACCTGGTCCCCATCGGGCAGCAGGGACCTCCTACATTAGTTTATGGCATCAACCTTCCTCTCATTTAGACCATATTTCGGCTTTTAGTGTATGCATTCCTGAATGGTGTTCCCTAATAGCTGAACATTTTCTAGGCCTCTTTAAAGCAGATTTTCCTAGGAGGTAAAATAAACAACCGAAGTTGTGCCTTAGAAGGTGCAGACCATGTGGCAATGCAGTGCTTATGTGAGAAGGCCTGGGGAAATGCAGGGTTTAATTGTGACAATCATATAAGCCACTGGCTTAATATACTTTCTCATAAGTGTCAGTCCCTGACAGAGTCCTGTAACAGGGATCCCCTCCTGCCCAGGCATTGCCCTGGAGTAGCCAGTCTCTTCTCATAGGCAGAAAGTTACCCTTTTGTAAGTGCAAGCATCTTCTGGACACCCTAGCATAGAAGAGAACGACAAAATACAACTTGTCATCTCTTTTGCTTCTCCCAGGCCTCATCAGCCACAAATCTGGGTTTCAGCTCCTCATATTTCTATTTGTCCCAGCTCTTTTCCTGTGAGTTTAGTTTGTACAATTTTGTTTATTTTGAACGAAGAAACCAGATTCAAACCCTATTTTTTATCAGAGCGAGACTCAGTCTTGCAAAATTTTTTGTTCTGGCTAATAAAATTGATTAAATTCTGATTAATTGGTTGAAGGAAAAGTTTGTAGAATCATAGAATATCCTGAGTGGGAAGGGACCTACAAGGATCATTGAGTTCAGCTCCTGGCCTTTGCACAGGACAATTCCAAGACCAATTGTGTAACCTCAAACTCTGAAGCCTGCTGCAAGATACACATATAAACCCAGATTCATTCTCCTTCTTTATAGGGGTGAGTTTATGATTTTTCTCTCTGATCCCTTAGATGACCACACAAGTTACTGGCCTCACTATGCAACTAGAAGGGTTTGGGTTTGTTTGAGTTTTTTTTAACTGTTCTTCCCCGAGCTCCATCTCTCCTGAGACAAATAAAATGAAGAAAAGTCTGAAAAAAACTCCTACAGAGTAGGAGGCAAAAATGCTGAAATATTAGCATATTTTGAAAAATAGGATTCTTTTCAGGTATTTTGTCAGTTAAAATATGTCAAGCAATAAATGCTGTACAGCACAGAGTTACACTCTCATCTGGAGCACTCTTGCAGTACATTGGATTTTTGGTAATGTGTTTATTCACTCTATCCTCATTATAGAAATAATCAACAAAATAGATCTGTGATCTTTCAAATCCCTGCAGAAGTCAGTCATCTCTCCAAACATATGGTCTGTTTACCTTCCCCAAAGCAAAATGTATTCATAATATCAAAGCCCAAAGACCCTTCTCTGTTCCAGTGCAGCAGACCTGGAAATTCATTGAGGTTTTGCTGTGTGTTTTGATCCCCAACTGGTGCTTGAGAGCAGAAGGCCAGAGCTCTAACCAGGATACATTGGGCTGTCGAGCCACCATGCTACAGTGGTTCTGACATTATTTTTTAATGAGAGAAAAAAATAACTGACCTTGCAGGGACTTGCACCAGAAACCTCTGGCTCCTTGCCTGCCAGAGGAGCACTTTAGGAGCAAGTGTGCCACTTAATGAACAAGGCTGATTTTTCTTCCCCACTCTTAGACAGTCACCAGTGGCTACTTGTTCCCCAGAGATTTCTGGTTTTACTGTGTGCAGTTCTGTCCTTGGTTGAAACATTCTGCACCTATGGTAGCAAAACTGATGCTGAAGTACTTGAAAACAGTTGTCCTTCTCCACCCAAACCCATATTTTATAAATGTTATTTATCACAGAAGTGTCTGTTGCTATCAACATAGTTCCTGGTACTGCAGATGCAGTGCTAGCAGTCTGACACAACGTGAGGGAAAGGGGCAATATGTCATAACTCTACTCAGCAAATCCCCCATTGTACTTAGAACTTTTATAAGGAGAGTGAAACAACAACATCTGTAGAAGTCCTGGGGAGGTTATAATAAGGGAAAACACATTTAGATTGCGCATAAAAATCCCTTCTCCATTGCACATGTTTACCCCAACCTATTTGTAAACCTTTAAGCAAGTGTGCTTGTTAGTACAAATGAATCACTGCAATATTATCAGAGCCCTGACAACATTGTTTTATTAGGTGTGTGATAATTAAAGTGATGTTCTTTCTCTTCCTCCTCTCTTTTATATTCCTCGCCTCACCACCATATTTTCAGGATTAGCTCTATTTGATGTGACTGCTTCTTTCTTTACGTGAGCGATAGGGGAGTGGCCATAGACAATCTGTACTGCAAGTGGTCGATGATAAGGTTTTCATCTCTCCACCAGCTATTTGGTTTTTTGTTTAACCAGTTCTTTCAATCTAAATAATGTGGGCTGCAAGTGAAATTGCAGGTATCTCCAGTGCCCAAATGATCAGGCACGTAGAGATTCTGACACTAGAAATTCACTAAATAAAGCTACTGTGTTTCAATATTTTGTGTAAGGCAATGACAGATGAAAGCATTGAGCGCTGCTGTTATTTGAAAATAAGTTCAGTACTTATTATAATCTTGCAGAGTTTATAAAGTTACTGTGTTATTAACCTTCCAATACAGATTGCTTTTCTAAAAATACAGTTCTTTTCTTCTCGAAAGCCTATTTTCTTTTTCTTTCTTTGGCTAAATTAACCTTGATATGTAATACAAATCCTAATAAACTTCTAGAAAGTATAATTTCTCCCAGTTTTCATATGCTTTTTTTCCATAGTACTAATAAAAAGAACTAAAATTGTCAAGTGTTTATTTTAATTTTTTTGAATCTCACATGTGCATATACTCCATGAAACTCTACCCACGGTGCTGACAATCAACCTGACAACATAATCAGTCAAATTTTACCCAGTGACTGTTTCTTAGGTAACAAAACACAATCTCAGAAATGAATTATCAGTGTGTGGTGCTTCCATTATTTCTCAGTGAAGTCTGAGAATGTTATGATGGTGCAGTGCAAAGGTGAAACGTGTCTGGTGCACGGATTGGGAATGTGCTGCTTCTGGTTGGAGTGAGAGTCACCCTAGAACCAAGAGAATGCCTGATGAGAGTCCTTAAAATAGGACTCCATCACGTGAGACGTAGGTGATTTGACTGTTGAGGAGGTAAGGCCGGAAGGAACACATCCCTTCTGAAACTTTGCTTTTTCCCGTTGGTTGCATTAATCCCTTCCTAGTCACATTCTAAGACAATTTCCTAATGTGTCTTCCTTTTTTTTTTTTCCCTTTGTGAGAGGTTGTTGCTGATAGAACAAACTTTGCCCAGGGAAAAGAGCTAGAGCTCTGCACACTCGTGGTCACCATTGAAATCAGGAAGATGAATTGCTATCTTTGTGCTAAAGTCAGCATGAACGAGAAGGCCATTAGTACCATCTTTCATAGCTGTAGTTGGTTAAAGTGTGCCTGATTCTTTTGCAACTGTCCATGTAGAGTAGGTTAATTCTTTTATAATCTGAGGGTTTTAATTTTACAATATTGCATTTGGGTAATACACTGTCTACAAAGTAAAATGCAGGTTGTGTTTGCCAAGGTACTGTTGTGGGGGTCAGATCAGCATATGTTACCTATTGCTGCTGGCCACAACTGAGACTGCTTTTTGATAAATTACAGACAAGCAAATAAATCTGTGCTTTAAACCAATTACTCATTTGTTAAAGGAATACACAAATTAATGACTGGTGAGGCACAGTAGTAACTGTTCCAGTGGGCAGGAGCATTTTTGGCTGGGGAGACCAGAAAGGTGAACTGGGTGGCCATTTACCATGGAGATTCAATAAAATTGACTGGATGGAGCTGTAGGAGGTTGAGAAGGTGTGTTTGGACAGCAAAATTGACAGCTGAGAGTGTCAGAGTATTGAAGAGTAGGACACTTCAGATGGATGGAGTAGGTGGGAGAGGGGCTGGGTAGCTGGGTTAAGGACTTGGCTGCAGCAGCTTGATTTACCCTCCTCTGACTGCTGTGCTGACACGGGCCTTGCTGACTGCAGAAGAAAGTGGACTTGGAGGAGGTGTGACAGACACCTCCTTTCTTCTTAGCAATCTGCAAAAAAATAATTACCCCCTTCAAAAATTTTGCCAGTGCCATGTTGCCATATGGAAAAAAAGCGTATGCAGACAAGTGCACAAGAGAAATCATTCTGGAAAGAAAATGTTACTGATGGGAATTAAATATCCAGCTATTGCTGAGATTTTATAGCTGCAGTTTTTTCTGTTTTCATTGCAAAAGGCTCTTTTTCTTAACTCAATATCCATAGCTGACCACAGGAATTTTGCTGCTTTTTATTCAATCAGAACTGATCATTTTTTGGGGGGTTGGGTTGGTGTTGTTTTTCCTCATCTGGTGTTCCTGACATTTCTTTTTATTTTCCTTTTTGATGCTTATATTTGTAAATAAATTCAGTTTGCCCTGGACTGAACTGTGAGCATTCAGCTTGACTGATATCCAAATTGGAGCACTCACAGCAAAAATATAAAGGTGCTATAAACATTTTAAATTGCTTTTGACTCTGAAAAGTGTTTTAAAATTATTCCACTGCCTCAAACCTTTTATGTGTACTTTATTCTGAACTTTTTAGAGGGGGCATTGGACTGTAACATACAGTGTTTTCTGTGACACTATAAACTTCTTAGTTTTAGTTTTCAAATAGTAATGAAAGTCATATAAGAATTTATTTTATAGATAGATAGATCAAAGAGTTTTAAAGCAAGGAAAAGGGATAGCTTCTATCATTTTATCAGTGTAATATCCTGACAGGAGAGCAACATTTTGGTCCAGAAACATTGCAAAATCATTCCCTGAAAAAAAAATGGTGATATTAGTGAAAGAACACACTCTTCTGTTCTTGAATCCCAGAGAATTCAACACTGACACCTGCCTTTCATTCTCTAAGAATTTTTATTATTAATAGAGGACCCAAAGTTATGCAAAAGCAAAAAAAATATTGCTACTAGTTTGATTTTAATTCATTTATTATCAGTTCAGCAGAAATCCTTTAAAGATAGCTTTTCGTAGCTTCCCGAGGTTTATAACATTGCTCTGTTACCTGAAAAAGGTCATAGACAAGGTGGCCAGAAAAATTCTGACTTTGAAGCACAAGCACTCTTGTGGGAAAATCAGGGGACCCAATGACTGTAATGAGGAATAAAGAAAAAGAGGAAAAAAGAAACGTGTGCATGTAATTCACCATCACAGACAACTCAATAAATCTCCAGTTCACCACTGCTGCTGCTGCTGCTATAAGGCTGACAACAGAAGGGCTTTGTGCAAGTGAGAGACACTTCATGAAGTGTGTGTGCAAATCGGAATTTAAACTGAAACACATTTGGGGCATTTTTGTCAGACGATTTCCTTCTCTAACTGGCACAGAAACAAGCAGGATAAATACCGTGTAGAGGCCAATTAAGCTGTGTTCTCCCAGGGAAAGCAGTTTCAGACCACGTACCAGGTGGTTGGGACAGTTATGAACTTGAAAGAGCAAAATGTACTGTTAAGCAGAGGAAACAGTACAAAATGTTTTGCATGTTTATACTCTAAGTCCAGGGATCTGTACAAGGATGTGCTATGCCCTTTTAGAATGATTTGGCTCTTGCATGTTTTGTTGCTATGGTGCACCTTGGCTGCTATTTTGGCTTAAATAGACTCTCTGCTACTTTTCTCATGTGAAAAGAATGTGCGCTCCTCACTCTGGACCTTATTTACTCATCTCTTTTAGTTTTATCCTCTATTTTGTGATAACTAAGGATGAGACTTGGGATAAGAGGGAGAAGAAGTGATGAGAGCACTGGAAAAAATTCTGTTGTTGTACTGTGAGGGGCAGGATCCTGCCAAAAATACGTGGCTACAACAAAAATCCACCTTACCTCATTGGACATGCTATGTGTTTTAAATATGCACAAATTTTGTCAGTGCCACAAGAGATACTTTATAGTAGGAGACCATCTCCAAGGAACCTTGGAGAGAGGTCTTGGTTTATTCATAGCTAGTCCTGAAGCACTATCAAGAAAAATCCATTTCCTGACAGAGTTGACAAAAGCATGAGAGAGGAAAACATAAGAGAAGATGTCTAAAAAATTTTTATATATATAAATCATAACAAAAAGAAAAAAAAATACACCAAAACATCTCAGAAATGTATGAAGCAGCTCCTGAGTGAAAAAGTATGGTTGGCTCTGTGGTGCTCTGTTCACCTTCACACTGGGATGAAAAAAGCCTTGACTTGCTTAGTGAGAGGATGTATTTATAACTCAAACCAGAACCTACCTGTAGATTTGGAGATCTGTTGCTCTTCCTGTCATTGTAAAGCACGATTCCACCTGCTGTAGGTGTACAAGTAAATAGCACTTTACTCTAAAAGCAGATGTTTACCTCAAGGCTTTCCTTTTTTTGTGGTAGTTTTCAAAATCTAATAAGATAATGAATGGTCTAACACTAGTCCATAAAAGGCCTCAATTCAAACTGCTTGGAATTGCAGTGGGAATGAACCTACCACGCTCTGCTTGCAGTCTTCTATTGTAGCTGATATAGATCAAAATGCTGTCTTTGCTTGAAAATTCTGTATTATCTGAGCACAAGTATACAAATTCTGAGTAAATCAGGGCAGATTTCCCACAGCTCCCATTTAAAACAAAAATAAAACGTGTTGTGCAATTCTTTGACATAAAAATCAAATGTAATGCTTCAGAAAAATTATAAGGCAAAAATGTTCTATGTCAAAGTGAAGCAGTTAATTTGGGAAGAAACAGCACTTAAAATATATAGCCCTCCTTTTTGTTGTCCTAATTGGATGGTTTTATAATGACAGATGAAAGCCACTGTGAAAGTAACGCACAAATGGTGTTTTATAACCTGCTTAGTATTTCAGCAAAAGATTTTCTTTGTGCCAGCCAATGAATCATAGACTGCTGCACATAGAGAGTAGCAATAACTTCTTTTTAAGATGTGTTGACATCCTTGTTGTTATTACTTTTAAATTAATATGGGGTACTGGAAGACATTTCAGGTGTTACTGAACATTACTGCTTGTGCTAATTGTTTATGTTCTCTTTACGAGTTGAGCAAGGGCTTGTTAGAAGGAAAGGCTGTGAGAAATGAATGGTGAATGAATGTGCAACACAACAATGCATTTGAATAAAGCTAGCTCGTAATAATTAAATATGAGGAAAAAGTCTGTAATTTGTGGTGGTGTGTGAACGCTTAAAAATCGTGTGAAAAATTGGCCTGGCCTGAAATGAGATATTCTTTGCTTAGATCTTTCTTTCTAAAATAATTGTAGCTAAATGTAGTCTCAAAACACGGTTTCAAAACAAGAAAACAGCAAATTTCCATTTAAAAAAAGAAAGTTAATTTTGAATATTTTGAGTTCCCTTATCCTTTTTTTTTCCCTCCACTAAAACTCTGCCAAGTTTAAGCTGCTTTCATGGAATGCTAGACATCCTTTATATTTTAAGCAAAGGAGTTATCTTAAAGATTTTCATCCAGCTAATAATACAAATGAACAGAACAGACCATTTGCATTCAAGCTTCTCCACTGTAGGAATTACATTTCTGATTAAGTTTCTAACTATACAGTAAGAAGCTTGGGATCTTGGATTTTGTGAAGTTCTATCCCCCACGTGTCCTATCCCTTGAATCCAGAGGAATGAGGAATCCATTCTTTTTTTTGTGATAGATTATATGGATTAGCAGACAGTTTTTGTAGTACCAGGCTGCTCTGAAGTGTGCTGAAATGTAGATTGTAGTGGCTTACTGTGAGCTATCACACACAAGTTCCTCTCTAGCTCTGCAGCTCTGTTTTGGTGACCTCAGCTTTACCCTGTTTCCCTGGTTCTAAGAGCAAGCGACTGTGGAAAAATTTCAGAGTCCCACATTGAGTCATTGTAAAGTAAAATATTACACTATTGTCTGGTTAGCAAGTGGAAGGGTGAAGGTTCCTCTGGATAATATTTACTGCCAAAGTACCTCTCTAAAGCTAAGGATGGGGCAGGCACACATCGCTTAAACCCGTAACTTTCACACATGTTCCTTAAAACTGTTTTGGATGTTTTATTCCAGCCATATAAGAGAAAAATCCTGGCAGGTATCACCAGTTTCAAGTCTGCTTTCCACCAGTCTAGCATAAGAAAGAGACTGGAAGACATCCAAAAATCTGCACATTTTTTTCCATGGAAGGCTTGTAATATCCAGATGCTTTTGACTCTGAACGTAATGGCATATTTGTATTTAAAAAAAAAGAAAAAAAAAGTCAATAAAGTTTATTAACTCAAAAGAGAGATCTACTGCAACCAGTTCTGTCACTTTTAAGGACATCTTATGTAATTCTTCGTGACACAGAAATCAGGCTATAGAAACCAACCTACATGTTCCTGCAAAACAAGATTTAGCACTGTAAAACTCACTGGAGCAGCTCAAGGAGAGGTACAATGATAGAGAACAGAGGAGAGCTGTGAGAAACAACCTACTACTAATCAGCCTAGAAGGCCAATAAGATCTGATAGGTTTCTGCAGTAAAACTACCCTAAACCTCCCAGTGGATTTTCATACAACTGAAATCAAAAGGGCACATTAGTCATACAGCGAGAGAGACACCGAGGGAAAACGTCCTCATCCCACACTTTAAACCGCTTGCTGATTCAGATAAAATAGCCATCATGCAGGGTTCATAAAGAATAAAACTTTTCACTCTTCTTTGAGGGCCAGTCCAAGGTCTGTGCAGCATTTAAGTCATATTATTATGAGGCCATAAACAGGGCAGTAGTTGTAAATTATTTCTTATTGCTGTTACTACCATAATGCATAATGACCTATCATCCACGTTTATAAAATGCTTGTACTGGAATAGGCAGACCTTAGTTCCTATTTGGAATAGTCCTTCTGACTTGAGTCATGTCTACAGTTGTAGCAAAGATTCAATTTGCTTTTCACTCCACTTTCTACACTTTGTTAGGTTTATCTGGAACCTCTGATCATAAAGAGGGAAAGATACAGTAGGAAACGGATGGAGTTGTTTCCTTTTTCCCCACAGCTCTTTTTACTGTATTCTGAAAAGCAAACATTGGTTAGTGGCACCAGCAGAGTTCTCCTGATGTAGTGCCTTTGAGCTGGAGCATGCAGCTACCTGAGGATGTTCATTAGAAATCTTTGTGAAGCTCAGACTGGGTGGCCACTTAAACTCAACATGAGCTGAGATGGATTGTTCCATTCCAACAAGCAAAGTCTGTAACTCCTCTTCCACCTGAGCACCTTCCCCCCATGTGTCTGTAAAAGCTCCTCTCCCAAACACAGGGCACTGCAGGAGCGCTGTCATTAAGGCTCATCCTGTCCCTTTCCTGGGAAGTGGCAGGGAAGGATTCAGCAGAGATGCTCAATTCGGGTTCTTTGGCCTGAGACTATAATTTCTTTTCCTTTGAATTAGTTTATTTCTTGGCTCTCCAGCTGTTCCAGTACTACAATACCATGTATGATCAGTTGTATTTAATGTAATAATGTAACCATATAGAAAATACAGTGGTGTAGCAACATGAAATTATACCATGGGTACTCAAGCTTTTGTTAGGTGCGTGTAGAATATTCTTTGTTCTTCAAAGAAAGAATTTAATATCACGTTAATCATTCTGAGCAAGTTTTGTGATTACCTGACTCTAGTCTTAATCTGAAATTCAAAACTCCTAGGATCTGCTAGGATTATTGGTGTGAGACTGCACAAAATCTTTTCTTTCATTTTACATGGGAAGTTTTAAAACTTATGTGAGGAGTGTTCTTCTGTTGAAAAGTTTGACTTTGTAGAACTAAGAAGAGTGTGACATATTTAAGATTGTAATTGCTGTCCTTAGACTTCCAAAAGAGGGTAATCTCTTTTTACATTAAATTCCATTTAAGATAAAAATAAGATCGAATATTTATCCTGCTGAAATTGGTGATTTTTTTCAGTGCTGCTGTCAGTGTTCTCTATTTTGCTCAGATGATTATGAACTGATACAAAAAATGGGATTTTGTCTCTATGTCCGTTAATGGTAAATTATACACAAGATTTTTAAATCGGATATGGGTCTGTAATTGCTAAAGGTAGTGGTGAATCGTGGTGCTTACTTAGAAATATTACATTTTTTCCTAAATACAAGCAATTAAAGTCTCTGTCTCTACCAAGCAACTTTGACTTCCAAGACAATATAGGCAAACTCTGTGTGTATATGTTTAATTGCTATTTTATTTATGAATTCTATTTAAGGAGCCTAAGGACATTTATAAAGAAGAATTTCTAGTAACTGCTAAACATTGCTTAACAGCTAATTAATGATAAACAATGTGTGGCCCTTACCTAGTATTATCCCAACCACAGAAATTCCATTTACCATCTGCAACATTACCATATCTGTGCCTTGTGAAAACAGTCTCTTCACTGAGCAGTGAAGAATGAACAGTAAAAGCATCTCCAGAGCTGTTTTCTCTACTGGAGTCCAGGGTGCCTGGAAAAAAGTAGATGAGCTTTCAGGCACACCAGACTCTTCTGAAACAGTAGCAGCAAGTGTCAAATTAAATGGAAGTTGAGAACAAATTGCATGTGAGTTTAAACGCATATGTTAGTCAGTTAGAGAGAAAAAAAAAGGTGCTGCTAACTGAATAATTAAGTAAGGGGAAAGAGGGTGAAGTTACAGAGAAAGCAATTGTTCATACAGGAGAGAAAACAGGTAAGTTATCTCCTAAGGAACATTGAAGGCATTGTAGGGAAAGGACCAAGATAGGAGAGATTATAAATTTCCATAAGAATAGTATTGCTTTTGAGTCCACGATTTTGGTATCCAACAGAAGCTGAAAAATTCTTGCATATCTGAAAAATTCTTGTATATCTGACAGCCTGTCTTTTCTTTAGGTGCATTTGTTGATCTTAAAGAAGATACTTGCTCGCCCTGCAGACTTTGGCTGGATCCTGTCCTGAGGCTGTGATGGCAGCAAGAGCATTATCAATAAGATTAGACACATCGCTCTGCCCGGCGGGTAAGTTGGCATGTTCTTCTCGTGCCTCTCCCGAGACAGTGACTGTGTGCAGCTCCAGCTCATGCCCTGTTAACTCTGGTGCTGCGTGTTTCCCCACTGGAACCTGCTGGAATCAGAGGACTGCAAATCCCAAGGAGGATGTGTGTGCCCTTTTTGACTGAGGTGTCGAGTATCAGTGTGATGCTGGGGTGGGTGAGGGAATGTTCCTCAGGACTGGGCACAGAGGGACAGACAGATCTACTGACAGGGCTCTTCTCCTGCAGGCCTATTTATTAGCCACTTAAAAAAGCACACCAAAAATCCCCACCACACTGACTTTGATGAATATTTTCGTCCCAGGGAAGACCTTGGACTCTTTCATAAATACTTTTCCTTCTTGTTCCACGTTGCGTAGAAAATTGGAAATGTATGTTTTTCAATCAGCCCTTCACAACATGTCGTTAATTGTTTGAAGTAAAGTAGCATTTTCTTTTGTAGAGTGAAGAAGGCAAATGTCACTTAGCCCCAGGATGCTTGTGCTAAGTGCAAGATGTAGGGCAGAAATGTGATCTCTGCTGCCAGCAGCTCACAGCGAAGTGTTATATTTTCAAAAGCTGTATCTTGCTCGGTGTAGACATTATGTGAATATCATTGCATATGTGTGAGACCAGACAGATAAAAGATAAGGCTGTCCTAGCTCTACCCGTGTCTTAGCTTAAAAATAAAATTACTGTATTGATCTGCTCTCACAGGAAAAATGTACATTGTTTTTGAAGTATTCCTAGTGAATATGCTATAAATCTCATTCGTCTGTTCTTTCTGTCTGCCCTTAGGCAGAGACAGAAATCAATGGTTTTCATCATTCCAATGTTGTATAATTTCATAATTCATGATGTATGATTTATTCAAATACACACATAACTTTTGTTTATCAACCTGAATGCAAGCAAAACTAATAATTCCTATCACTTTTATCTTCATTTTAAATTGGTTGAGCCAAACATAGAAAGCCATTTAGAAATACCACAGGTGTTCTTAGTCTATTGAATCCCGTGTTAGACATAGCAAGTTGTAAATCAGCTGTCCTGGTCTGTCCAGGCCTGTTGTACCAGTCCCTCTTGACCCAAAATCCTCGTACTTGTGGAGTGTTCAGTTCACTAAAGAGTTTTGCCAGAGTGAAGGTGACACGTGCTTGTCTGAGCAAACCCTTTTATTACTCTAGGGCAATGTGCTAAATAGCCTGGTGTTTCAATACTGTTCAGTTCTCTGTAGACTACCACATGATTTATAACTAATATTTTTAATGTAATCTTACCTAATGCTGATTTGCATGTTCCGGGCTGTCTTCAGCTAATATGTAATTAATTCCCCCTATGTAACTAAATCTTACTATCTCTAGGTAAAGGGGGCAACTGTGGTAAAAAATAGGGAGAACACACACAGGAAGACACCAAAAGAGCCTTAGGATTCAGTGATAGGTCTCTGGGGGGTTGATGGCCTGTGCTGCATGGGGAATCAGGTCAGCAAAAGAGGCAGGAAGGCTTTTCAGTGTTGTTTTTCATTGAAGCAGTTCAGAACATTTTTGCATCTCAGAATAGCTAAGGCACTCAAACCCTGAACATTTTAAATTTGGCCTTACCGTGGATCTTGCAACTGACATATTTGTATTTGGTCCCACGGAACAACCTCGGTGTGAACAATGTAGTACTGTAGCCAACAGGTTCGGGGGTTTGTCCACCTTGCCCCTGAAATGCAGAGGACTCTACTGTCAAGGAGAATCTTTCTGGGTCGTTATTGTATTTGTCTGTTCTTTAGTTTGCAAGCTGAAAAGCATATTTGGATATGTTTACTCTTCACTCTATTAGAACCTCCTTGTAGATTCTGTTTTCCTTCTAGCATCAGTAGCATCTTGCTATATATCATATACATATGCTTCAAACTTCTGTGAATGTAATTGATAAAGCAATTTTTATGTAGTAATTACAATATCCATTACTGGTTTACTGTGGTATATTTACTTTAAACATCTGTCATAGACACAGAAAAGCAAATGTCTTTGCTAATATAGTCACAGTTTATTTTTAATACATTTTACTTCATCTGTTAATTGCTGGTAGTTCTTCCAGTTTTTAATTTTGTTTGCATCCAAAGTTGCTTTAGATTACTGCTGTCATAATGTTAATTAAAAAGAATGACATGGCTGTTTAACACTGTCAAAGGTGAGGCAAACTATATTCCTCAAATAGAAAATAAGATTGCTGCTACTGAGGCCCATGGCGTGCCAAGGCATGGAGCCAGGCATCAAGTTACTCCTTGGGAGCCTCTCTTCTCATGGGCTGCATCCACAAACCTCAGGCACAGGGAGGGCAGGGAGTGGGGAAGGCTCGTGGAGAAACCAGGGTGTCTTTATTTGCCAGCTCTTTCTCTCCCCAGTGTCCTGCTCAGCTTTGTCCATCACAGCATGTTTGTGATTCCACCAGATGCTTCAGTTCCTGTTGCAGCATCAGTTGTTTGAAATGTGATAGTGTTTCAGGTCACTGGCTGAATTATAACAAAACTTACTGCCTTGAATAATGCAGTTTTTGAGTGGCAGCAGTCTTCTCCAGGTTTAAAATTTAACTAAGCATTTGGTAAAATTAAATCCATTTATGAATGAAAATAACGTGCCTAATGCAAACATTGTGCCCATTTTTCCGCAAACATGGGAAGAGTGGGTAGAGAAAATAAAATATTTTCTCCATTTGTGTTCAAATTCTTGGCAAAATGGAAACATCAACAGAAGATATAACTGGGAATGAATTCATGCTTCCTTTGATCAGCTTAAAATCAATTATATGATGTCTTTCAGTGTTTAACAATCACTGCTGCTATTGAAGTGAGTAAGGGTTGTGTTTGTGTCCGTGGTACCAAGGCCGTGACAAGAATGGCAGATGAAGGCTGATTTTTTGACCTAAATGTGATACCCAAATGACAATACTCCAACCATTTAGATGTAATAATGGTCTTAGTTTTAAAGATATTCCAGATTAGGGTGAAATTTGTAGCCAGTGGAACCCCATTAAGTGCTTTACAGGTCTTTGTGTCTGAGCTTGGCTATACAGCACATGCAGTAGTGGAAAAGTGGATGCACTAATTACCACCATCGTGCTGCTTTTGTTCATTGCAACTATTTTTTTTTATCTCTCCTTCCGTACTTACCTTTTAAAGAGGTGGACTGCAGGGCTTCTTTCTATGTTGGATATGGAGTAATTAAATATGCAGTCATTGTGTGTGTGTTGACTGGGATAGTTTCACTTGTTCATAGATTGACAGGAGACTTTCTCTGTGCTGTGCAGCTGTTCATCTTCTTACAGTCTGGGGAGGACTTCACCTTTAACTAGATGCTCCAAGTTTTCATAAACAAATATAACTACCTGATTTCTGTAATATGACATTGAGGTCCAAATGTAAACTGCTTATTTTCATACTCTGTTTAAAATCGGTGTGTCTTTGCTTGTTTTGGTTTGGTTTTGGTTCTTTTTTTAGATTTTGCATCTTTCTAGTTATAAACATTAAAAAGGCAGTGATTTTATAGTAAAAGATTTTACTTCAGCTATTTTCAGTTTCAGGATATAGAAACCTTGAACAAACTGAAAGGAAAATCTATGAGTTTTTGGTTTGAAAATGTTATGCCGTATTAGAAGATTTGAGGGGTTTTTTTAATAGCACTGGCTAAAATTAATATTTGTGTAGCCTTTCTTTTCTCCTGTACCAAATATATTGCTTGTTATATATGCAGTGTTTCATGTGTGTAAGTTTATATAAATGTGCATATACCACATAGTAAACAGCAGATCTAGAGAGACTTAGAAAGATGTTTGAAGGGAACAAAACCATTTTCTGGAGAAGGGGGTGGGTTGAGTGGGCATTCACTTGGTAGAAGGTTAGGAGAGAGAATAAACTAACAACCTGGTTTTGTGGTAATAAAGTAATAAAGTTGCAGGGGTGGCTCAGGATAAGGGAGAGGCAGTGAATGGAGCAGTGGACAAGAGAGCTGAGGTGACAGTGGTGAGCACTTTGTTGTTTGGAGTGTGGGTGGATCTTAGTCTCCCTTTTGGTTCGGCCCCAGGAAGGAGCCTGTCCGTGTGCCCAGACCTGGGAATGCCCAGCCATGTCCTCCTTCACCCAGTGCAGCCTTGCCACACACCCCAGCTTCTCCTGGGGCCGCCTCACCGTTGGGGTTTATCGTGTTCTGTGGGGACAGGAGAGACCTGCCCATTCCTAAGTACAGCCCCTGTACTATTAGGTAGGTCTGAGTTCTGTCATTTGATTAAGTGGAGAAAGAACCATGGCTGTTCAGAAGGTAAATTAATGCACAGAAACTGAAACCAGAGCTCTTGAATTACCGTAAAACCTAAGTCTGGGCTTCGGAAGATTTGGTTTCAGCACGTGTATCTTCATGTGTTGCCTTAGGCAGTTTATTTCAGTGCTTGGCATCCTGTCTCCTACTTTTGTCAAATGGAAATCACACATCTTTTCATGTTTGCGTCTCATTCTTTGCTTTGTCATAATAGTCTTGGGGACTTTCTCATCCTATGTTGAAGCATAATCCCTACAGCATAATGTGATTGTCATCTTTGTGTTCAGACGGTGATAATTGTCGTGGTAGTTTGGCAGTAATTTCTGTCTCTGCATTGTGTTGTTTGTGTATGACTCCTGTAACTCGACCTTCCTTATAAAACTTCATAAATAAATTTTATAACAGGATTAGCTCTGTAAGGCAAATGGCTTTTTGGAAGTCTAAACAAATTAAATTTTGTGGCTTTCCAAACTGCAACATTAGCACCTTTTTTGTGTGTGTGCGTGTCTATTTAATTTTATTTTTCTTCTCTTGACTAGTTCAGAGGACATTAGTTCTTTAGTACTGTTTTCCAAAGTTAAAACATAAGGGTTTCTAATGCTAAATTAAAATTGTTTAGTAAAAGTGCCACATGTACTTCCCCATGGAAAACACCTCAGTCATCATTTTGCTGCCTTGTGTTCTTGGGGGTATATAGCAGAGATTTGACCATTTTAATCAAGTGATGCATTTATTGAATCCATAATACAAGCTCTATTTAAAAAAATACTTACTATAAACACTGTAAATAAAAGCATAAATTTAGAATTGTACATTATAAATACAGTAGATCTGTAAAAAGAAAAGTAAATTCACTGTAGCTTTTTTTTCACACATAGGACATGATTCCCATTGGGAGTGCCACTGGCCTGTGTCCTGCTTTGGACTGCCCAGTGTAAGCAGGACTTTGATATAAGTGAGTGAGTTTGGCTGGGGGTTATCAGTGTAGTCAGGGGTCTGAAAGATGTGCTGCTCAAGGAGAACCCCGCCCAGCCTTTAGAACATAAGTTAAGGGAGGACACATTGCTGTCTTCAACTACCTACCAGGACAATCTAGAGAACACAGAGGCAGGCTCTGCCTGGAAATGCTCAGGGGAAGGAAAAAACAGCAACAGAGTTGAGAAATTCTGATTAGATTAAAGAAAAAATATTTTCAGTATGAGGGTGACCGTGTACTGGAAGAAGCTTTCCAGTGGTGAATTGAACCCTTGAGGTTTTCAGCGCTTGCCTGGACCTATCCCTGAGTAAAGCTGATCGAAGTGGCCCTGCTTGGAACGTGAGATTGGCCTAAATGACCTCTGGAGGCCCTTGGAGACACTGTCATTCTGTGATACACATATGAAATTATTTGAGCTCACTGATGCAACAAACCAATAATTTTATAAAACTTGATTGAGGCCAGAATAAAAGGAATAAATGCAACAGGGAAGGAAGGTGTATGTTATGTACATTGTTTTAAGTAGGTCATAGAATAAGAGTTAATTATAAACCAAAGGAGAGTTTATCCCTGGATACCAGCATTTACTGAAAAGAGTAGCTGAAACATCTGGAATTCTCCCCGTGACTTCAAACATCATGTCTTTCCCATCTTGTGTAGAAAGAATGATGTATATCTGGCCACTTAGAGCCTGTATTTAACCATACAATTTGGAAAACCTCGGTCAAAGATTGCTGTTCATTTATTAAATGAGTTTCCTGGCACTCTCATCTTTCTTCTGCAGAAAGCTGTTTCTTGAATGTAAAATGCTGTCTTTGATATAATGTGATGGTGTAGTTCTGTCGACTGAAAAATATCAGAGCTCTGTATACATTCTTCAGAATTTCACAGCTATTATATGTTCAAAATATTCCTTTATCAACTACCTATGTAATGGTATTAGTTATCTGTACAGTGATAGATGGATGTGCAAATTTATATTGTAAGTATTCTTGTGAAATTTCATTTTGAGAAAAGTATTTGTAGAATACTCAACACAAAAATACCATTATTTAAAAAAGATAAATGCACAAAAGCAGCAGTCTTTGATATCAGTAAAACTGCATCCTAAATGTGCTTTGCAACAGCCCAATTTTAAATCTTTCAATATTTTTGCATTTTGTTTGAAATATAAAATATAAACTGGAAACTAAACAGATTTTATAGCCCAATTCCATTATTTAAATCACTCTGGGCTCTGATGCTGAAAGCTACAATTCTGTCTGGAATCAAATTGTAAGGATGAGTTATAATTCCCTAATGGAAACGCTGACTAATCTCAGAGTATATGGATGCTAATGGTGCCATGTAATGCATTAGCAAACATGTTACTGATAAATAGGAATGAAATATGATTGGGCAGTCTCAAGGATCAGCTCAGAAAAAGATTTCAATTATAAAGAGTTGCAGAAGGAGCTAATTAGGTTTTTCTATCACCAAAGGCTGAGCCATGTGCAAGGCAGTCCCAGAAAAGAGAAGGACTGTGAGCCTTTTGCTTTTGAAGAAACAGCCAAACAAGGTCTCCACGTGAAAGCTGGGAAATCCGTATGATGCCAATATCCTCAGCCTCCAAAACTACCAGTGTTTTGTGGGCTGAAGGCACCATTTATCTCACCCCTCTGAACCACAGCCACTCAGCAGCCAGGCTCAGGTGGGCTTTGCAGCTCTCCCTGAGGACTGGGGCAGCTGGATGGGTGTTTTGTGTTGTATCTGCAGAACTCCACCACGCTGCACAGAACTCCACAGGGGACAGATCTGTCCTCACCTCTGCTCTACCTCGGAACAGGGAAAATCAGACTCTCCTCCCTTGCTCTTTCCGAAGGCAGACTTACCTACCTGTATAGTCTTGCAAGCAAAAATGCAAATAATCACTGTGCCTCTCTCTGAAAAAAAGCAATTATAATGACAGCTGCCATACTGCCTACACATACAAATGGCACAAGCATGGTTACTGATGCACAACAAACAGATGATGGAGCTGGAAAAAAGTGCTTCCTCACATAACAGATCTCTTCATCAAATGTGTAACCCTATGGGCGAAGCACGGTGGCTTGCCATGGGTTTAGAGTGATTATGTTTAACTTTCCACTTAAACTACAGATTTTTAGAAAAATCACTTCTTTTTTTTTTTTTTTTTTTAAGATCATGAAATATGAGCATATTTTATACTTACATGAATGGCTTTTGAGAAATAATCTGCTTAGAAATTAAATGTTACTACAATTAAAATGTCATGTTCATATATCAGATTTTTCATTATTTCTGATTTAAGCATTGTTAAGTTTAGAATGAAAAAAAATGGCCAATACTTATTGTAAGTTAGGAAAAAAAAATGCTCCTGGAAGGAGTTATAAAATATATTGACTAAAAAAAAAAAAAAAAGAACTTTTAAACCAGGATATTTATATGAAGCGAGAGAAATCTAAAAATGCATTTTACAGCAGAGTTGGATAATACCCCAGTTGAATTCAGAACTGAACCTCACCTCAGGTCTTTCCTGTGGAGGGGCTGAGTTCCATCGTGGCTGTGCAGGCAGCCTTGGAGCAGCCAGCTGTGGGGAACTTCTCCCAGGAGCAATGATGTTTGGTAGTCACAGCCTGCTATGGGAAAAGCTGTTCAACTCCAAATTCAGTTATTTAACTAAGGTGCTACATGCTCTTGCCTGATTAGATAGAATTCTTTCATTTTCAGATTGACTTTGATCTGATTGTCCCAAAAAATAAGAACACTCCTATTTTCTTGTCAGTGTCTGTCACTTGGTTTTACAAAACCAGCAATTTTCCCTAGTCTTTTCCAAATTCCTTAACCTTTTTTAAGCTTGTAGTTGAGGGAGAGTTTGGTGAGTAAATATTCATATTGAGAGCAGATTCTTTTTGAAATCTACAGCAAAACTGACCCAGAAGTGACTTAGTGAAGTTAATACCAAGCAGATTCCCTATTTATGTTACAATAATGTACGTTATGTCACTGCTGACATTTACTAGAAGTTTTCGTGTCTTCCTGTGTACAAACCACTTTCACATCTAGCAAAAGAATTTCAATTTGGCTTGAAGATAAAACACTGAACTGAAAATTTTCTTGTAGTAGGTGTCTTCTTGTGCTTTTTCCTTCAAGCAAATACATAATTTACATACACCTCTGTTAGGTATAAATAATGGCAAATATCCTCATTGATCGACACGTTGCTACCAATCACATGCCAGTGGTTTTACTTCCATCTGGTTGGGCTGGACATCTATTAAAATAAATCAACTTTGTGGCTTCCTTTTTCCATATAAAAATAATCTGTTCTGTCTGCAAGTTCGAGTGTGATTTTCCTACTGCTGAGCCTGTCTGTTTGCATCCTCATCTTTGCAGCGTGGTACACTGGTAATGGAGAACGAAAGTGGAAGAGGGGCATTTGGGAGCAGCCCTCCCCAGAGCCCAGGGATAGGTAAAACCTTGAGGCCAGGCTGCAACCTTGAGAAAAAGACTGGGAGACTGTCAGTGCAGATGGGGGCGATTGTGAGTTCCCCAGTTCCAGAGCCACTCTTCATCTGGGTGCAGCCTACAATTTGCCTTGCATTTCCTTGCTTACTTTATTCCTTATTCTCCTTATTCCCTTTTCTGTGCTTTGTCATTTCCAGCAATAGGAGTGTAAATCTGTAGTAGCATCTAAGTCTTATATTTAGTAACAGAAGGAGTTCTAGTGTTGATTTTCCTTGACTTTCCCAAGCACTGCTTAGTTGAGAAGACGACGAATTGCAGTCCTCAGAATGCTAAAGATATTGAAAGTAGGAAGAAAAAAAAATAAATCAGGGACTAGCAAAAATCAGCTCTACCTATTTAGCTGCATCAGTTCTGATGGCCAGATATAAAAAGAAAATTAAAGTCAAAACCAAATTTAGGCTATGTGAATAAACCATAAATTTGAGGAATTTTTTCAAATCAGCATTAGAAGTCAGTTCTAGATTCACAAGGGGGTTCATTGATCAAGAAAGTTTTGCAGAGAAGAGTGTTAGTTTTTCAGATTAACTGTTAGCAAGAGTTTGAGCAAGGGGAGCATGTGTGTGGTGGCAGGTAAGAGGGAGCTGTAGTGGTAATGAGGGCTGACAGCAGAAGGATCAATCTGGGGTGTTCTGAAAGATAAAGGGCAGAGATGAGAAAGGGGAGAATCAATGTGAGGCACGGGAAGCCAGGAAAATCAGAGCCCTTTCTCACGCATGCTTCAGCAGCATGAGAGGAGGAGCAGGAGGAGAATTGGATCTCAGGATGCGATGGTGCCATGATGTCAATAACAGAAAGGACGGGTTGTCAGAGGTGATAGGACAAACTGTATCATTTTACAAAGGGAGGGAGGATTGTGAAAGATGGATGTGAAAAGTGTCTGACAGGGTGAAAAGAGAAAGCTGGTGAAGCTGAATTGAAATAGGTGATGAGCAAAAGGAAATAATTCAAAGAGTGAAAGAGATTTGGAGCAAGAGATTAATGGTACGCTGAACGGATGGAAATTTTGGAAGGTGTTTTAAAAAAAAATGTAGAAGTCAGGTCAGGTGTTCTGACCAGGGTCACCATAGAGAGTGAAGGCTCATAGTAAGACTGGAAGTGCAGAGTTCTGCAGAGGGGGAGAGGAGCCAGAAGCCATGAAGTGGTAGGGAAGAAGGCACCCTTATGGAGGGAAGCCAAGAGGAGAGGCTGGGCACTGACCTGGCCTAAATCTGCGCACCAAGCTGGACCTCAAGGTTCTGCAGTGGGTGGAGACAGACAGCTGAGGACACAGGGCAAGAGGGAAAATGTGCCTGTGGTTTCTCACGCTGTCTGCTTGGGCCAGACATTGTCTGCAAACTTTAAGGCTCTAGGGATATATTTTCAGAAAAAGTGGTTCCTTAGCTTGCATTTATAGAACAGAAATGGAGTGTTAATTAGACCTGCTGAAGACTGTGATGTCTGAGCTGTTATCTGTTATGTGTTTTCTAGTTATTACCATAGAAGTTTCCTTCTCCCCTCTGATACTGGTTTTGCTCTGTATTCCTGACTTCTGGCACCCAATCATTATCCCAGATAGGCAGAAATGAGTTGGAAAATGTGAATTGCTCTATGCATAGAATATCTTCAGCTAATAAACGCTGTCTTAAATTTCTTCCATTTTATTTCTTTCTTCAGTTCATTTTAAGTGTCACTTCTTCAATACATCTTGACATTTAATATGAAGCATTTCATCTACTAGAAATACATCCGAGTTTTCAGCTCAAGAGTCCAATTAAGAAAATGCTCCCATGTGCATGCATTTTCCTTTATTGAACGTCAAGTTCCCTGCAATGTCATGTACAATGCAAGTTTAAAATCAAAGCTTTTTTAAAAAAGTGGTTCTAATCTAAAATATCACGTTGCCTCCTCACTGTTCTTCCCCACCTTCAAAAAATGAGATGCAACAATCTGTCTTTCAGTTTCTATATTGTTCAACTTTAGCTTAGTGCCTTTTTTTTTTTACAATTACTTGCATATATATTGTAAATGCCTGTGTATTGATAAAGGTGTTGATATCTTCCAGCCTTAATGCTTAAGAGATTAAATAGGGTAATGGCAATTAAAAATGTAATAGTGCTTAATGTATTTTTTAAAAGTATTTTTTTGTTGTTTGCTGTTTTACTGTTTGGAGCTAAGTTGATACTGGTGTAAATGGTGAGTGCTGAGCATTCGTGAGCCAAAGATCAGGCTTTCTTCTCTGGATGCTGTACAAATCTACGTTGTGCAAACACTCCTGTCAAACCGTTGGTTTCTCAAAGGCTGTTCAGGCCATTTCTCAGGAGCTGGTAGGTCCCATTTGTAGGGTTCTGCTTCGATAACTTCTCTTTGTGCTGCTGTGACTGTTCAGCACAAAGCCATGAGGAGCGAGAATGAAAATGCTGAGCTCTTTTGATCTGAGGGGGCCTTGCTGTGCAGAAATTACTTGTTGCTTTTGACTGTAGCAAGTGGGTGAAGCAGCTCTGTTGTTAGCAGGGGCTGAGGTGTTTCAGTTCCCTTGCCGTGTCGTGTCCTTCCCACAGAGCAGCTCTGTGCTGACATGGAGGGCAGGCCCTCGGCTGTGTGACGATGAACTGACAGCACTGCCCATGACAGAGGACACACAACACCGATTCCTCCCACAGAACAGTATGAAACAGTGAGGGTCTCCATTTTTTGTAAAAGGTTTCTGTTAAAATCTTTCAGAGTTAGGACTTCTGTTTCATCTAGTACCTTAACAACTGCTTCATGGTTTTTTACAGACTGTTACTCTTGTGAGAATTTTATGCTTTATACTGATCAAAAGTAAGGGTATGTGACTGTTTTATGGATGGATGAATGCAAAAACTTTTCAGTAGAGGGATCTTTGTTTTCAGATGCATAAGCTAGAAAGCACACTGCAGCCTCATTGGCATGGCTTTGATCCTTTGACCAGTGTAAACAGGTGGCAGTTTATGGAAGGATAGCTTGACACTTAAAAAGGAAGTGAAAGAAAGGTGATTAGTTTATATATAGTACAAAACTTTATGAAGCTTTGATTTTGAAAAGCATTCTTCAAAGTTTAGTTTTCTCCGCCTTGTTTCAATGAGTGATGTATTTTCTACAGAAACCTGCATCTCCAGCAGTCCCACAAGTGGAAAAAAAGCATCCATGGTACACAAGGTCTAGGATTAGGAGTCTTCATTCTGAGGTAATTTAAAGATCCTAATATCAGGATTCAGGATGTAGCAGTTAGAGAGGACATGAACAGAAGACCAGAGAGAGGAAATCTCTGAAGCTCTTCTTTAGAAATAAAGAGTGTATTTACTGTAAATGCCTCATCTATATTTAGTTGGATTCAAAAAATCGAGTTTAAATCCACATTGACTGCTGTTCACAAAGGTAGGATGTTTCAAGCTCACATCTGGGTGTGTAGTAGGGCCAAGGTGTAACAGAGCTGTTGTCTGGCTCTTGATTTCATTGAAGAACTGCAGCTTACTGATGTATATGGATTTTTCAGGAGAGGGTCACTCTCTGAGGCTTTGGTACATTGCTGTGGCCCTTGGTTTTGTATTGCTCAGCCCTGTGGTGCCAGGCTTGAGTGGAGCTCTCTTACAATCAGATAAATGTCATGACTGTGAGCAGCACCCGTTTGGTCAGCAGGGAGCCCTTGCCTCCCTCATAGCTCCAGTCTCACCAGCAATTTGTTGCAGTCAGATTTTGTGGGGACTGCACTCATCTTTTCAACAATTATTATTTTCCTCCGATATTTAACTGCATTTTACCTACGTAATCTCTTCAGTCGCTTTTCACCCATTTTACTAATGACTGAATTTAAACATCATATACTCAATAGCTATAAAATAAAATTATTGACCTTATGTGAAAGATTTAAATTGACTTTATTGAACTTCCACTACACCCTGTCTATTTGTTTATATGTTGGTGTGGAATTCACCACATCCACCTATTCATATTTGCGCCTTTCACTGTATTTGCACCTTAAAAAACAAAGTATTCAATGGGATATAAACCCGGGATAATATATTACAAAAAAATCAAAAGCAATTTATATCCAGTAAAAATTTTTAATGCATATTTCTTCAGAGTGCAGTTTGGTGACCAACTATTTAGATCTGTATGTGTTCTTTCTATTAATTAACATTATAATCCTTCCTATCACTTGATTCAGCATTCAGGTGAGGTGTTTAAAGTGGATACAGTTCCAAGGAAGCCTGCCTTTCCAAAGAGAGGCCATGGTGATTTTATAATATCATGGGCATTCTGAAGCCTTTCTAAGGGGTTGTCAGTTGTTCAGGGCTTTCAGCAATTTGTCTTAAAGTAGACAACTTTGTGGCACCAAAAGTTCGGAGAATGCTTAAACAGTCTGAAATTGCAGTGATGGAGATAACAGAACAGTGTAGAGACCGCTTAGGGTGTACAAATCCAGTCAGGAACGTGTGCCAAATGAATCAGAATGGAATTTGAATTTACTTATTACTCTGTGAGCTGAATAAAAAGCATTTTTCTTTCTGGAGGCCAACTCCATTTCTTGTCCCTGTGCTGGTGATATTTTCACATATAGCAGCCCTGCTGTTGCCAGCCTGTAATTGGAAGGACACTCTTTGACATTCCTCTGCAGTTCACTGTGATTGGGGCCCAAGCTTTGCTACCTGTTTGGGCTGCTTCAGGGAAAGCTTCTGTTCGGGAGTGTTGGTAACAGTTGCTCCAGCCGGAATGATTAATCTGTCCTACAGGATCCCTGCCTGTAGTACCCTGTAATATTTTGCAATAAGGAAAGTGTCTGATCTGAAACACTGGCTGCTTCCTATGGCTGTGCTCAGTTTCTTTCCTACTGGCACTTGCCTGTATTCGGTGTTCTGTGCAGCTCTTGGGCATCTCAGGGGCTCTGCTCTCCCAAGTGAGCCGGAACATTTCCATCCCTGTCTGCTGTCTTGAATTTTCATTAGAGTGGGAAATGGCTCCAATTTCTGAGTATCTGTTTGCTTACAAGTCTGTCTGCTCAGGCTGTAGACAAAGGTGTCTTTTGCTGCCACTTGTATAGAGTTGTGAGAACAGTGTGTTTAAAGGGAGGGAAAGAAAAGTGAAATAAGTGTAAGTGAAGTCTATTGTACATTTGGGAGCCTTAGCTGATGCCTGTGAAAGTAAGGAAGCAGATGAACTTGTCTTCCTGAGACCAAGCCATCTCTCCCCCTTGGATAGGAATCAGAGACAAGAGGTGGGATTTGTCTGGGTTGTGGCTGGGTGAACACTAGAGCAATCTGACACAGCTTGATACAGTGACCCCACAGAGACCATTGTCTTTTTAAACTCTGTGAATAAGGGCACAGATTTGTTGTCAGGTTTGAGATTTTTTCCTTGCTTGTATGTGCTTAAAACTGTGTCAAACATTTTCCTCCGATCCCACTCACCTATGTTAGTATTTATTTACAATATTGTAGTTGCACTAAACCATTCTTCTTATTGAAACAAATGGAAGTTGGAATTATTGCATCATTGTGGTTAGTGATGCTTATTATACTGGTGTTAGTGGTGGGAAGTGAGATTCAAATCAAGGAGAAGTTCCTAACATTAATTGCTTGGCCACAGTATTTGTATTGGTGCCAACATAGTGTTTTCAAGTATGTGCACTACCATATATCTTAATTTGTTTCTTACACACTAAAAAATATAGGAGCACTGAGACATGATTTCTGATATTTTCCCTAGCATGTAACACAAGATGGCTGACAGCAATTAGCTATTGCTAATGCGCAATGTAACTCCTTAAATACCTAAACAAAAAAAAAAAAAAAAAACCAACAAAAAACACAAACAAAAAAAGAAAGCAGATGAGAAAGATCTTTAAGAAAAAATACATGAACAATTCTAACTTGACAACAATTCAGGGGTTGATAAAGTGCCTTGATTTTCATCCCTGCAGCTGTTTCTTTCTCTTCCTTCAGCAATACATTGAGTAGTGGGCATCAATTGACAAAATAAATGATGCTGACTTGTGATTAATTTGAATCAGATTTGCATTTGAAAGACACCAAAATCTTGTGGAAAACTGGATGAAAGCCTCAAGATCTAAACAGGCTTAAACTTAGAATAGAAGAAGAAAGTAAATTTGTAAGTACTGGAATTTGACACTATAAAAAGCCTTCAATAAGCTCCCATTGTATGTAAGAAGAGAGATGCAAATATTCAGTAGTACTGCATAAATTACTTTTCCTGTGAGTTTCATAGTACCTGCCCTTTTCATTCTTTTTAACTGACTTTCAGTGAGTTATCCAAACTGAAATCCTGGCCTGTTAAATTCCTTCAGAATTCTGCTGTTGGTTTCTGTGGCTCAGGACTGTAATGCATGATTTGTGATTTTGGTTTAAAGATAAAACAATCAGAGAAAACTCAGTTTTCATTTCAGTCTCTTTAAAATTTTATATTGGCTTTAATAGCTCAAATCCATCTGTAAGCCTGTAGAAATAGTTTCTAAAGTAAACTTGTTTGCCTTAGAGCTTCTCTCAGTTCTTTCCACTTTCATTTGAACAATTTATTTACCTTGACCTTAGCTACCTGTCATTTCTGTGAGATTCTGCTCTTGATGCTACAAGGAAAGGACTCTGTAGTAAATCTGTAAGAAAATAATTGGGTTTTGGAGTTTCATTTTTGGTTAAATACATAAAGTTGAAATATATTTCTGCCTAGGCATTCCCTTTTCACTAGCACAATGCAATACAGTGATTTCTCTCTGACTGGAACATACTAGCCTTTGCACAAATTCAATTCACATTGTGATGTTGAGGCTTCTAATCTGAAAGCTTAGCTTTCTGTAGCTACAAATATATTGTATTAAAAAGAAAAGGCAGAATTATGTCTTCATTCACGTTTGGGAGATCTGTTGGATGTCAGATGACTTGGAGTATGTAACTTGTGAAAGAATTGGCTCTCAGTGAGAGACAAAAATACTGCTTTTCAGTTCTTAATGAAGGTACCAGACATGGCAGAAATTGTGTTACAGTGAATTACTCTGGTAGAGCCATCCAGTGATACCTTTAACATTGAGGTTCAGGATCCCCCCCTCCAGGAAGATTGAAAAAATCCGGAAAGTAAAAGCCCTGTCACAATCAGGTTGGTGTGCAAGACTCACCTTTTCTGCAGAGCTTTTCCCAGTAACTAGAGCAGAAGAATAACCCTGCAGGGTGCTCAGGGCTGCAGACAGGCAACCAAACCCCAGAGTAAGGCAGAGATTGGATTGTCCCTCTTGGACGGATTTCCCATTTGTGCGTATCGGGCTGTAACAGCAACTGCATTCAACAGCAGTAGGAGATGAGAGGATTGATAATGAAACGGTGAAAGAGATTGCAAAAGTGTGCAGACATTTAACATCACTGTCATTATGTGTGAAAATATCAAATGACCACATAAAACAGAGGTTTAACACCCAAGAAATTATTGCCGTGATTTTTTGAATGGTTATTTAAGAGATATTTTCCACCCATAAGCTCCAGTCTCAAAATGTTTACAATATAAAACAACATGTGTGACAAATATAGGTAAATAAGCCCTCTGGTATTGTCTGTAATATTTAAAAAACCTAATATACTGAGTTCAAAGAGGGCTGTCATTTGGAGGCAAATGAGTTAATTAATCTGTATATCTCATATAAAGTTCTGTATAGGATTTGCTTTTCAGACCTAAATTTTCAAGCACTGTCCGTGTACCTTTATATTGTTTTTTTGCTTTCTCTGTGTTGCGTTGTTTGAAATCCTCATGGTTCATGGAGGGATTTTTTTGTTTTCTAAGCAAAATGGATAACTAAGAGACCGATATAGGGCGCTCATTGTGGTTAAGGGAAATGGGCTGTTATTACTAAGTACAGGACTGTAGCTGGAAATAACTAGAAGGTGTGTGTCCTCAGTGTTATCTTCTTTCCTATTGCTGTTGTGAATCCACATCAAAGAGTCACCTTTATACTTTTATTTGATGCACATTTGGGAGAAAACCATCTCTCATGCTGCTGTAAAGGAGGGAAGCTCATGATCCTGAGGGATACACAAAGGGAAATGCTCGAGTTTCCCCTTGAGCCCTATCTGTACCCCACTGCTTTCCAGGGGATGCCACTGCAAGACAAAATGAGTCACCTGGGTCAGAAATAAAGCATTGAGGAGCCGGCAGTGCCGGAGAACAGCTTTTGATGCCTTTCTTTCTGCTGAATCTGTTCAGTAAACTGACAGGCTGGATCAATTGCCTCGCCGATCACCGGCACTGCTCCAGCAGGACTGACAGCACTCCAGCTCTGAAGAAACTCCTACCACGCCAAAAAGTAGGAGTAAAAATAATGTTAGTGATGCACCTATAGAAAACCACTCCATGGAAAATAACATCAATGAACAGCAAGCCAAAACACGAGGCTGGTGTGTTCAGAGCTGTGCCCAGCAGTGGTCATTCCTGCCCCTCTGCTGTTTGCCAGGAGCATTTGGACTAGTTCAGGAAGGTTTGCTAAAAACCACCTTCTGTACAGAGCTGCACCACAGCATTCTGAGTCACTGCGAGGCAGCAGGGTCTGTGCTGTCTGACTCTGCTCGTGATAGACGGTACAAGGCCTACTCAGATCTCGTCTCTGGGATGTAAAGAGGTACAGGCCTTTTATTTGGCCATCTGGCAAGGAGAATAATTTCCTTTCTCCATGTCTGCATAAATTGTGGTCTATTTTAGTTTTGCCTCTGAAGTTCTGAGCACAGTAATGTCTTTCCTTTATTATTTATCTTTTTCTGATTTTGAATGAAAGTCCATCTTCTTGTCTTTAGAAATTAAGTTTCATTTTAAAATTCCACCTTAAATTCAGCTCTTCCTTCCTTTGAAGTCATTATGCTCTTGAGCAGCTCAGACCTTTTCTTATTTAGCCTTTTTCCATCTGGTAGTTTCTTATAATTCACTGAAGATTTTTATAGCCGTTTGATGAATTTTGTGCATTCTCGAACTTACGTGGCAGAACACATTCCTCAGAATGTACCTTTTGAAGTCTTCCATCTGATCCAGTTTTGCATCTCCTTCTTCCTTTAATTACGTCTTTTTCTTTAAGCTAGCCGTGGATTTTATTATCCACACACTTTTATAAAGGTGTCTTTCTCCAACACTGGGTTCTTTTTCCTCTCTGTGGAAGTTCTAAAATAGGCTTAAATGAGAGTTCCTTGTTGAGCTAACATTTCACATCTAGTTTAGCCAAAATAATTGTCATGTCAGTTTAAAACTCATGTAGGAAATCTCTTTTTAGAGTGAAACATAATCAAAAGGCCATCCTGCATGCAAGGAGCTGCTCCTGCAGCTCCTACCCTGGACATATTTGTAGATTTAGATGATGAAACTGACAACCTTCTAACTCAGCAGCAAAGCAGTTTCCTTTCTGTTTGGGTATAGATTTGCTGAACAACGAGAAGCACTTTTGAAACATATTGTAATGGGAGCTTCCCTCTGTCCTTAAAGCAATAAAGCTTCTAATAAAGTGAAACAAGCATCCATGGATGGTAATTTTTTTCTTCCCATTAAAGTATTTAGGACCTTATATTAATAACTATCCATTTCTCATGCTATTTCATGCACTGACACCCAGGTGCACTCTATTTCCTTCCCTGAAAGCTATCTCAAAGGTGTAGTCATAGCTGTCATTTCAGATATAAATTTTCTCTGTAGAGAGACACAGAAGTTTTCTGCTTGCCTTCAAAATTTCCCAGCAGGGAGGGGCTTTCTTGTGGCAGCCGTGAGCTGTTATTCAACAGCAAGGGGAATTTTGGAGTGTGGCACCCCGCTGAATAAAGGTGTTTCTGTGCTCAGCACACTTGTCATCAATCATTTCCACAATCTACAGATTATTTTTTTTTATACCCTGCTTCCTTCTTGCTACTTGAGCAAAGCAGTCTTTGGCAAAAAGAAAATGACTGGATTCTGCTCTTTGTGTCTTGCCAGAAACTTTTACTACACTGTGACTCACAAGAATAAAACCAAACAGAAAGTTAAAAAATCTACGCGCAGAATGCTCAGAAATCATTTTCCCTGGAGGAGTCACACCTAAGGATAAATGACTTTATTCTTCTTTCCTCGCCTTTTTTCAAGAGTAATTTGACAGCTATATTCTGTGATTAAACAAGGATAGTTATTAAAATCATGAACTATGTCTTAGACTATGAAATAAAGTGAAAATCTCAGGCACAGCAGCCTAGAAAAAATGTACCACATGCAGTTCTCTGTATTGGCAGAATATAGATACAGAAATACTGCAACTAAAGCCCGCTAAAGGGATGCTTGGAGTGACCCTGAAGTTTGAGACTCCTTCAGTTTCACCAGATTCTCTGTGTTGGTGATGAAGTTGGTTCCTGCATAGCTTTAACTGTTTACTTTTGGGGGGTTTTATACACTTCATAATTCATTTCGCCCAAAGCTACTGCACTTTTCTTCTGTTGAGTGGCAGAACATATTTAGCTCCATTTCCAGGAGCCTTTTCATTTAAATCTTAAAAATTATATTTATTTCCTGCAGCCATCAGCAGCATATTCAGGGATGACATTTTGCCCTGTATGAGGCTGATAGTTCCACAGACAGTTCTGTTGTTTATAATGCTCAAAACATCTCAAATTCATTTGACTTTTTATTGACCTGCTGTGTTAAATCAGCTGCAGATCCTTACCTTGCTGCTTTCAACTAAGAAGAAAACCCCGCATGCCTTTCATTATATTATTCTTGTTTGAATGCACACTCTGCTTTCAGATAAACCACCCTATTGGAGTACTTTTTATTTCTGTGGTTTGCTTTTATATTGGCCTTGAGAAAACTGGAGATATTTTCAATATCAAAGAAGTGCTTCCTTCCATATCTCTTTGCCTGGATGTGGGACTCACGTGTAATGCTGTAAAACAAGCAGGCACAGCCCTGTCAGGCTCCAGGCAAACGAGACACAGCAATGGCTCCCAGATGATCAGGCAATTGGCCCACACGTTGCAGGCTTTACTCTTTATTTAGCAATTAAACAAGTTCATTTTATCTGCTCGTAACTTGAGAAATAAATCAACATGTGATCTTCTGTTAAATATGTATTCACTGAAAATTGCCCAGGTTAACAAAACAAATTTTTACTACTTAGGTCTTGTATTTTTAGAGTATTATTGGATTGATTCATTGCACCTAATTACTTAAATATGCTGTTGGACTCCTATAAAGTCTGTTTATTCCTGTGTCCATCAGCATGACCAGTGAGTAACTTAAATTTACTAGAAAAGAGCTGGGCAGGAGAAATTTATTTAAAATTCTTTGTGTATTCCTTTTCATATGAAACAAGGAAATAATGTCAAATATGAGCAGGTGGTGTTTTCCTGTACACATGTAGAAATCATTTCACATTTATTTGAGTCAGAATTTGCCTGCACAAAAGACAGGAAGTGGATATTTAAACCACTTCATGGGTTGGCCAAAGTGTGGCTGTGGCATCCTCTGGCCTAGAGAAAGAGCAGGGCTTCTATATGACATCTGTTTCAAGCATATCTATATCTAATATCTGTGTTTCTGTATGATAAGCATTCCTCAAAAAGGAAATAACTGTGGATTTAATTTCAGAATTTATAGGCCTAATTAAAACCACAAATCCCAAGAGAGCATGTAGTTGCTCTAGTCTTTGACTTTCCCTTGAAAATGAGTTGTAATGTGTTTCTTTTTATTAGTAGTATATCAAAAGCACCATTCAAAAAATAGAAAAAACCTAACAACTCAAATTTAGTTTAAGAATTTCATAATACTAGCAGTAGGTTTGTTGACCCAGAAAAAGAGGTGGTTTTTTTTTTGCTACAGTTAATTTTGCCCCAAGAATTAAGAGTTAGAATCAAAGACTTTTCTTCTGGAAGGTATAAGTTGAATATATTTGTGTGTGTGTTTTCATTTGGAGGATAGTTTATACATTTTTAAGCCTGTCAGGGTCCCAGCTACCATGGTGATCACAGCGTTAATGTACACAACTCAGTGGAACAATTACTTTACAGCGGGATTATTTTTGCTAAGAGTATTTTTACTCTCACGCCAATACCAGGAACTCTGTGCAGTTGTTTGGATAGCCTCAAAATTCTGATGAGACTCCATTCCTGCTATTTGAAAGGAGAAAGTTCTTGGATCTTCCTTCCTTCATGATAAAATCTGCCCATCCTTTAAGTGACCGTATCAGTCACCTCACATGTAAAGCTGACAGGAACTGTGAAGCACACACACTATTTCTGTGGCTCCCACAGTTTTAAGCACTTCCCTTCTATCAGCAAAATCTTTGTTATAGTTGGTTCTGGGAGACAGGGCTTGAAGTAATTGTAGTACTTAGTGCTGCCGCTATTATACCATCAGACCAATTAAATTTCAGAACCCTTCAAGTAATAGATTAACTTAATACTTATTATTTCTTTTTAAGATGAGAGGAAAAAAATGAGGAGTACAAGTACCTGACCTCTGTCAACTTTATCTGTTTGAAATTGTCTACATATAAAGAGAATCCCCTTGGTTGCCTTTCCATGAAGAAGCATTATGTGGCTCAGTTGGGCGAAATATAATGAAAAAGTAGTCCTGCCTAGAGAAGTTCTTGTATTGTGACAGCTGGGAAAAAGAGAAAGCCAACCACTGATGAAGAAAATGAATTTATTGATTATTCAGCAGTGCAACAGGGAGAATATCTTTAAAGTCAGATGACAGCAAGCAGTACAGACTGCTAAACCAGACATGTTTTTATATTGCTCATTCAAAGGCCGAGAGAGATGCACTCAGTGTTTACTCTCCTGATTTTATTTCTGTCTGGAAGCATTCTCCTAATCTTTTATTGATGGGGTTTTTCCACATTTTCATGTCTTCTCATAAACTGCTAGTAGCATCTTAATTATAAACACCTTGGTTTTAATAGACAATAAAAAGAGGCATAATGTATGCACAAGTACTACTATCACTGGAAAGAGGGAGAGAGGCAAGATCACTCCACTGGACCCCTCAGTGCTCCACTTTATAAACCTATAAAATAAAACAGGTTCTTCCTGTTCAAAAAGAGCTTGAAGTCTAATGCTAATAGCAATAAGATTGTCTTCCCATTGGACATATTGTGTACATGTTGGTTTTCCTCCAGTGAGAAGGGCCAGGTATCCTGAAGTCTTTAACTCCTTTGGAAATAGGTTGATAAATAATTTATTCTGAACACTTCCTCTGTATCATCTTTACATTTCTTTGTATTGTGCAAAAGTGTAGCTGTATAAGACAATGGAAAGCATCAGTTCCCTTTGGATTGGCTGTAAAATCCAGTTACCTGTCTGTCATTTGAGGGTTGCTACATAGAAACCCAGTATTCTTGTTTTGACTCTTGGAAAGACCAATCATTTATTTGACTATTCGTAAGGAGGAAGTGGGCAAAGTGATGGGGTTTTTTTGTGCCAGAAGGCCAATATTTGTCCTTATTTCTACCAGCTGTTCCTGTTGCCTTCATGAGCTGCAGGAAAATCTTTTTGAAGAACTGGTGGTTAAAGTACATTAAGTGTTTTAATAATCTGAGGAAGGAGTTTGATAGTGTACCAAGGCAAAGTTGCATTGCTTGTCCCATAGACCAACATATTTCAAAGGCAACAAATACATTAATTGATGCAATAAATGAATCTGCTTCCAGAGACATGGAGAGCACAGCATGTTGCTGCTAGAGGATATTCATTCTGTTGTCCTATCTTTGACAATTATTTTAAGAACTGCCAGTTTCTTTAGTACTACATTTAATACATCTGGACTCCAAGAGATGAAACCTCTTACTGGAATTCTCACCACCAGTGCAGGCCTCCATGGATCATTTGTCCTTTCTGTGTCTTTGAAGTAGTATGTTAATTATGGTAACAAAAGAATATAGAGGCTTAAAATCGGCTTATCCGGAGATGTAACAGCCATAAATTGTATCTCCTCTTTAATAACTTATTTTTGAATAAAATTCCTCATAGTGAGGTGTTACAAGATACCTTCAAATCTCATATTTGAGAAATGATAATTGCCTGGGGCACAGGTGGAAAAAGAGCAAAAGAAAGAAAGCTCTACCACAGCTAAATTAGTAAAGCTGGAAGCAGATCAGAGAAAAGGAGAGAAATGAAAGCACAAAGCTAATGGATGAGCAGCTAAACTTAAAAAAAAACCCAAACAAACCCAAAAACATAAGCCAACCAAACAAGAAAACCAACAACAAACAAAACAAAACAGAAAAAACTAAAAGAAGCTCTGTAAATCTAAAGCACGAAAATATTTATAAAAGCAAAATACTGCCTTAGACCAAAGGACAAACAGAGGCATAAGGAGACAGACCAGAGAGACAAGAGTTTCAAATGGTTTCTTTTGGAAGTGGGGGGAAAAGTGATATCCCTAATCACTCTGTATGCTCAAAATGAGATTTAGCTTATGGAGCAGATGGAAGCTGTGTCTGTAAAGTACAAAAAGGAGAAAGTATGGAGGGTCTGGAGTAGAAACAATTATCCCACTGGGAGAAAGATAAGTGTGTGCATAGTCATTTATATGTCACTTCCATAGAGAACTCTCATCCGTTACCTCTGGGTGGAATGAGCATCCACGTAGACAGCTGATAAGATTTATTTCACTTTCTGTTTCAACAAATAGGGGAGAAAGTAACAATGGCTTTTTTCTGCCTGAAGTATTGCACTAGGTTCTTAACATTTGTTTTCTTTGTTGATTTTGATGCATGTGTCAAATTGCAAGAGGCTGCAGATGTTTTCTGTTTGAGATCCTGCTTATCAAAATGATGAGTCAGAAGAGTTGTTTCTTGAGAGAATTAATTTTTTTACATTTTACTTCTAAAAGACTACACAGTAGTGCCTAAAAAGTTTTTCTTGTGGGCTCTTCATTGCATTTCACTTTCATTGAGAATTAAGTTGCGAGGTCTCCTTGCAACTCGTATTAGACTGTGGGCTGGAAATGGCTATTTCGTGCTGGGTGTTGCTGGGGTACCTTCAAGTTACAAAAGTGCTTTGTTCAAAAGAAAATCTGCATATTTCTTTTGGTAATTCAGGTAATAGGCAACAAGTCCTTGTACTTATCAGTGTTCATTTTATTAAACAATTGAGTTACATATGCAAACTTGTCTTACTGTTAATTCAGTATTGCTTTTGCACTTCCCGTAGATTAATCTCTTCTGTACTAATATTAGCATACCCTTTGGGTATCTTCTGCTCATCTGTTTCCATTAAAATTAAAATAACAAACAACTTTTAGAAAAAAAGTATTACCTTTCTGTAGTGTGGTAAATAAGGGGTTAAGAATTTTATTTAGGTGGGTGAAACACTCTGACTGACAGGGGAGGTGAGCTACCTAAAGGGATGTATTAATCCACATGAAACATGCTGCTTGGCTGAAACTGCAGTTCGGAATTTAAAACTCCAGAACAAAATGCGCTTTTCCTCTCAATGGTAATGAACCCTGAGCCATGCGATGTCCCAGGGGTGTGATTAGCTCAGAAAAACTGTTTCCCCAGTTACGTCTTGTTGCATAAATAATCATCTCTTTGATGCAAAGGATAACTGTGGGAATGACGTAAGTTAAATATGTTCTCCAGCAGTCTCACTTGCAAGGGAATAAATAAATGTGTTGATACTTAAATACTTGAACCACTTTCTCTGGTTTCTAAGAAGCTGTAAGAATACTAGCCATACAAAAATAATCTAAATTTTCTAAACTCTCCTTCTTAATTTTATTGTTTCTTATGCCTTTTTTTTGATAAATCCTTGCAATCAAAGCCCTAGTTAATACTGCCCACCTTTAGCTCCTAACCTGTAGTTCAGTTATCACCAGTACTGAATAAAATTAGAAAAGTATTGTCCTGAAAATGTTAAAGCCAAACATTAGTGCTGTAATTATAATTCTGAAATAAAGTATGTTCCTTGGGTAGAATTCGTCCCATTTTGTTGTTTCCAAACCAATTAGTTTAAGACAGGATTGAGTTCTCATTGACTGCAGTACCCTGTTTACTGTGGTGGAGAAAATCCTTTAATGAAATGCAAGAGGTGAGGAAGCCTCTTGCTGCCTCGCCTCACAGAGATGAATTTCAGCTGTTGGGAACTTGGAGAGAAACAACTCCAGTAGATCAGCTTTAAGCCTAGAGATCAAAATTTAATGGTAGTGGGAAGAAATTTAGAAGTGAAAGGATGCAGCCTTTAAATAGTCTGCACTTCATAGTTTTTTAAATTAATATTAATCCTCAAATCAATTACAAAGGTGTTTGAGCTCATAATGAAATCATGTTCCTGCTAGCAAGTATTCATCACCTCTCTGACTCCTTTCGTTGCAATCATTGTTTACAGTTTCATATTTCTCTGTTCTGGCATTCCAGGATGGTTTAAATACCAAATTAAAACCTACAACAAATATTGCAGCTTCTCATTGTCTCTGAGCTGTAGAGATTTTGGATCTACCATTAATGTAAAAACGAAGGTTTTTACCCAGGAAGGTAACCTGGGCTGCCTTCCCAGCTGTACTTACATCCAGGAGCACTTTCATGGGAGCAGCCCTGTGGTCTTCAGGCTAGTTCTGTCTCATAACACACAGTGAGCAACATGAATTATGCTCAGAAAGACAACCTTTGCTGTTTCTCACTTGCTGCATTCTCTAAGTGTCCTTTCTCCTTAGGCTTCCATAACTGAGATATTCTGTCTATAATTTTATAGTCAAATCAAAGCTGGTTACATCCCAGTGACACAAATAGTGCTTAAGGAGACCTTGAAATAAGCTATTCACAGAAATATAAATCAGTAGCTTATTCTTTGGAAAAAAAGGCATTTTGGGGAGAAAACTAAAAGGCTTCAAGATAAATGGTTGACAGTGAAAGCTTTTTCTGAGTGTATTCTACACAGCAAAAGTCTTGGGAACAATATACTGCTATGAACAGAGTTAAAATATGGCATAAATTTTAATTTAATATATATCTTTGAGAGACCTATTCATACTTGAGATAGTGCGGCATCCAGTTTTGTAGCTAACAGAAAATACTAATAGTATTATAATGCTATTTATCATTTTACTGTTGGACTTGATCATCTTAGAGGTCTTTTCCAACCAAAATTATTCTATGATTCTATGTTTTTCAAGTGATAGCACATAAAAGGTATTTGTAGCATCCCTATTTGTTTAAAAATTAATATTCAAACTTGGTTATAAAATGGAGGGGAAAAAAAGGTTGTGGAAAGAAAAGGTTTGGCTTTACTTGCATTGAAAAGTTAAAAAGCCTCCAAGTCTTAGAGTGTAGTCTGTGTGTCCTGTTCTAACTAGCAGGTGATGAGGGGCAGGGAGCCATGACAGAGGAATGAGAATCTCAAGGCTGAAAATTAAAGGGAGAATTAGACCAGGAGGTCCTTTTGAAGAAATAAATCAGTACAAGGCTAGAAAGTTGCCCAGAATAATGATGGCAGGTATGCTGAGAGCTTACAGAACATGGGAACTTCTAGGTTAAGGAGGAGCTGGGTGGTTGTGGTAGGACACCTGGAGCTCTGATGTTCCCAGGGCAGTGGAAGGAGTTTGTGAGGACAGCAATGCTTTGGAGAAGTCCAGTTCAGCAGCTTTGATGGCCAAGATACATTGGAAAGAGTCCTGGCAAATTTTGCACAGTGCAGAGGTGGGAGAAGCGTACAGTGGGGACACTAAGTGTATGCAGAAAGTCAGAGAGTATTTAGCAGTGGCAGAAAAGGCAGATGGGGAGGCTGGAAGAGCAGATGGTGGCAATGAGGGAGAGCAGAGCGGGTTCCAAGTCTGATATTGCAACCTCACACAGCACATTATCTGTTCTTCTGACTTCTTCCTTTTTTTTTTTTTTTACTTCGTGTTCATAAAATGGCAAATTCAACTCCTACACTCCTCTGGAAAGGAGTCGCCCTACAGCGTCACCCTACACTGTAAGAACAAAGTGTGCCAAGAGCAGGGGCTGTCCAGCTGTTTGGGAATCACATGTGCCCTTCCAGTGCACTGCTTGCCAGTGAGCTGGGAGGGGCAGGTATGGTCGTGAGAGCTGTGCTCAGGTGTACAAAACAGCAAAGAGATTTCCAGTGGCCTCTCCAAAATGTCCAGGTGACCAAATCCAGGCCTGGAAGTCTATAAAGGGGGAAGGAAGCTGACCAGGCCTTTCTACACACTTGCCCCAGTGTTCTTTATATGTTGCAAATATAGTTTTCATTCAGCTTTAGAAATCAGCAGTGGTATTTCAAAGACACATTGAAATATCTTAGAGTAATAATGTTTCTTACCCAAATTCCTTCTTCTCATAAGTGAAAGTAGCCATGATGTGTTTTGGGGACACTTGGACATCCATGTAAAGCCAAACCAACAGCCACCACATGTAAGTGGTAAAGTGCTCTCCACTCCTTGTGATGCCAGCAAAACTCATAGTTTCTGTTGCTTTTCCCCCTCCCCACAGTTCCCCAAGTCCCATATGCCTCATTATAATGGCTAAAAAATACATGCATAATTCCTTTGTTATTTTGGAATAATTCAAAAGTATGTTTAAAGGATCATCAGTCATACTGGTAAATAACAATAGGCTCATAACATTTCTTGGAGGAGTTACTATTTTCAGCATAAATTCACTGGAAGCTCTAGCATCACTTTCTTCTTTACAGCATAGATGTATTCTGAGTATAAAAATTTCAGATAAACCCACCTTTTAACCTTTGAGAAATGGGATTTAAGCTGCTCAGTCTTCTTTTACCCATGTCACCAACGTTTGCCAAAGGGACATCCATTAGGGAAGATGAAAGATACTGTCATGTGTTTGAAGTAGCTATTTTTATCTTTGTCCAGTAAAAATATACGTGTTTCTAAGCAAGCTAAATTCGTAAAAGTGAGACAGCACCTATTGTGTTCTGTTGTAACCAATCACAGTCTGCTCTAGGAGAAAACATTTCTTCTCATCCCCTCAAATAAGTAATTTAATACCAAGCTATCTGTCTTAAAGTATTTGTTTCGTGGATCAGATGCAAAGGAACAGTACAAGAGGAGTCCCTGTTTTGGCAAACATACCATGTCTTTATTTCAGGGAGCTCTTCTGCAGGTGTGTGCCTTTTTGCAGCCTTTTGCATACAGTTTTCTTCATTCCTTTGAATACTCTGTTCCTGGAATCTGTGTTTCTGCCTCTACAGTCTGTACAGATCTTGTTTATCACGAGTAGCTGCTATTGGTGTTCCCAAAGATGGTGTTTTCCCTGTGCCAGTGGCAAAGTTACTATTTCAGGTGTGTGTACCCTGTTCTCTGCAATAATATGGTCGCTAAATTAAAACCTTTTATGTGAAAGGCACTGGGGTACGAAGCATAAGGGTTTGGAAAAGGGAGTAAAATCAACAACAAGTGAGGAAAGTTATTCTGACAGCGAGACATCTCATATGTCAGCAAACCAGAAGGAGAGGAAGGTGTAGCTGTGAGAAGCCAAGGGACCAGCAGGGTGCCACATTTGGTGTGTGAGATGACAGGGTTTAGCACTAGGGGTGGTGAGGAAAACGGTTGGACTTGGAGATACTGCACAGGAAGAATTGTCTGAATTTGATAACAGCTTGTATGTTATGACAGAAATAAACTGTTGTAATTTTTTTTTTTTTTACTATTGGAGTGGGCACATGTACATTTCATATGGTGTTTGCTGTCAACTTCATCTTCTCAGCTACCACCTTAGGATGTAAGCAACGATTTTTTCCCCATTTAAAATCCTCTTATCTTAAATATCCTGTTTTTATTCCTGCCTTATAGAGAAAGGTGAAAGAAAGCAAGCTAAACCTCTCTTCTTTGTTTCAAATTCTTCATGTAAGTTGTGGAAAGCTGAGGCAATGGAAGATAATCATTTATGGGGAAGAAATGAGACAATGTGAGCACATCTTGATATCTTTCAGGCAAATAGGCAACCTGACAAACAGATGCATCACAAAAACTGTACAAACATTAAAAATGCAGCTTTTTCTGCTTATAAATCATTCTGTACAATGGGGTGGGGTTTGTCATTGTTGTTGTTGCTTCTAAAATTATCTGTCCTTTTAAGAAGAGTAAATCAAACCTCAGAATTTTATATTAATTTGTTTCTTTTGGTTTGCTTTCACCTCTTAGAAATCTATTTGACTGAATTGTTTAGGAGACTGTTCAGAAATAGCTAACTCTTTCCAAAAAAAGCTGTTTGTCTCATGCTTATGATTGGAGTCACTCAAGTGTATGACAGGGGTTTCTATCAGAAGGTGCCTAACAACCAGCATTTTCCAAAAACTTCAAGGAGGGATTACAAGTATCAATTCTCATTCCTTGCAAAGCTAATAGAGTGGTTATTGATTTGTTTAGGAAAATGCACACCAACCCTCCCTTGAATGTAATGAAAAATGATGAGGTAATTTGCAAATGGCCAGTAATATAAGCAAGCTGTAAGGCAATTACTATATTCTACCATATGCCTCTTCTGCAGATTTGAAGATCTGGTTCCTGTGGTTGCATCTGGTAATTTCTTGCCTTAACTCTGTTTCTTAACTGTTTGTCATGGTTTTTAAGAGTATGGCTACAAGAATTTAAACCTGTCTAGCAATTTGACTCGTTCTAGTTACACCAATAGCAGAGAAATAATATCTTTAAATAATCACTTGATGGCTGTTGGTGCTACTCTCCATGTAAGGCTGTCATAGAAGAAAATTGGCAAGTACACTCCAGCAGTGCTTTAGCAAGTCTTCACTGGTGCTGATCTGTGCTAGTGGTGAATTAGGATAAATTGACACACTTGCAGAATAATTAGCTGCTCTAGCTGATTCAGTGGCATAAAAAAGAAAGTTAAACCAGTTCCATCTCTGTTGTTAAAGGCTGTCATATTAATCCATAACATTTTTCAACATGTGCTACTTGAATTTGACCTTGCATAAATATTATAGCAATTAAATTTTACACACACACACAAAAATATTGAATCTGCATTTAGAGTAAGTATATTTAATAGAGGAGAAAATTAGGTTTCATTTGATGCCTGATAGTGAAATATTTATCAGAGCACAAAACAGTCTTTAAAGATAGAGAAATAAGCTTCCAAATGTCAAAAAAGGGGAGAAAATTATAGAAAGCTTAATTTCCCGTCTAGCATAAGTACAATATACTTGGAGGATTTTTTTTTCCTTCCCTTATGATTATTTATGTAAAAGTTTGCAACTATTGTCAGAGAAATTTTAAGGCTAAGGTCAGAGATGTTTCATATGTAAGAACAACTTCTGGAGAACTCGATTTCTTTACTGTAGGAAATAACTAATCACTCTCTGAGGGGGCGTGAACTTCCACAAGCCTTATTCTCTCAGATTCAGGGTCACATGATACTTGGAACAACCTATAGTGACAAAATTAGGAAAAAAAAAACATCTCTTCTCCAGCCTTGTTTAGCCCAAAGGTTGGGAGTGTTCCCTACTGCTTGGAAAGTTTGGGCTTCACTGTGCCTCTAAGGTCTCTGAGAACAGGCTGCTCTGAAGGTTTGCTCCTTCCATGCTGTGACCTGGTTGCTGTCTGGCACAGCATGGCACAGTGTCACAACAGTAGCAGATGCTAGAAATAGATCCATAGTTTATCCCACATTTCTGCAGACAGGCATTTTGCGCTTGCTCATTTGCTTTCCCTTTTAACAGCACATGCCATTTAGAAACACCACGGGCTGTGAAATTCAGGATCCCTGTTTGGATAAGTTAAATTCGCTGTTTCAAAGAACTGTAATCTGGTAGAAGCTGACTTTTTTTTAAGCATACCCTTTGAGTGACAGAAATGGGAAATTATTTTTTTCCACCACATTCTCAAGACAACAGACTCAATACTTGGTTTATCTGTTCCCAAATCCACAGAGCTCCTCACCATGATCTGCATAAGATGGATGCCCTTCTGTTTGCAGCTGTGCAGCCTGTCCTGCACCTCTCACGGGGCTGCTTTGGCCACATGTCTCCTGTGGCGAATCCTCAACGTTCCCACATTGCTGGTGGTCAGAGATACTCTCGTGGCAGGGCAGCTGCAAGCCCTGACACCACTTGGGCGGTGACTGCCCGGTAGTGTGAGGGCCAGCCAGTGCCACGTCCCTTTCCCTTGCCCCCTCATGTGTCACTGGGATTTTCCTCTAGGGAAAAGGGCAGTGTGCATGCACAGTAACAGCTCTGGTCACAGCAACAGCTTCCTAAGCAAAATCAACCACAAAGGAGTTTGAGCAGGTCCCATGAAACCCATGTAGTTACTGTGGCCATTTGAAAATTAACCCATCATTTTACAAGCCTGATCGAGGTTTCCTGGAGTCTGTTTTAAATCAGTAATCTGATTTTCAGCTGTTTAAGGAACGAGAATTGGAAAGGATTTGAGCTGAAGTATTCATTCACTTAGAGCAAGTAGTAATGCTCACTGTGATTGGGCAAGACAAGCTGCATCAGTCTTCACCAGGAAGGTGGGCTGGTCCTGTTACTGTTTTCCAAAGGGCACTGAGCTCTATGGACACAGTCAGCAAACTCTGTGCCACACGGTACTCGTGATTCAATGCACATAAAAAATGTTACATGACTTTTTGTCGCTAAGCTTATTTTCATTCTCATTTATTCTGTAGTCTCAGACAAAGTGAAAAGGTAGGTTTTAGGCAGAAGGTTATGTCTTGGGACACCTTGAACATGTCACTCCAGAGAAGGCACTGAATCACAGCTCTGAAAACTTTCATTCAGCCACTGCCTGACAGGGAAGTGTCAGGGTTTTTAGAGGTACTGGATATTGGTACAACTTCTCAGGTTCAGGGATTTAATATATTTTGTACTGTATGTATCTGCTTGAACTCAGTTCTTCCTCTGCCTGAATACTTTGACAAATATTCCTTGTTTAAGTCAGTCGGGTCCTGAGAGGTTTGATCTGATGCCTTTCAAAGCACTGATACGCAGTGGCCAGGTATGAGCACTGTGTTGTACAGCTGGGACAGAGCTGGAAGCACAGATACCCAGCTTCTGCTTCTGCTTTCCACAGGGAACAATCACCCAAGGACTTTGAATAAAAACCAAGATCCTCACCGATATGAGACTAAACCTTGGATTACAGATCTTATTTGCCCTCGTGCTCTCTTGCACTGGTCAAAAACTTTTCTGCACAATGAAGTCCCTTCATTGGGTTGATGGAAATCAGTCCCCTCCTTTTCCCAGCTGCAGTCTATGAACTCGGAGTTAGATTAGTTGCCTGTGCACAAAACCTGTACTCCCATCCCTTTTGGCAGAAGAGAGGAGGGTTTGGCTCCCAGGCACCATTTTCTGAGAGGGGAGTGTAATCAATGAACGCTTCCTTGAAACCAGAGGCGGGGCAGCAGATGTGTGTAACCAATTCCTCCAGGTGTTTGTAGGTTTTAGTCCCTCCTGACAAAGTCCATCATACTCCCAGGATCAGCCCCGGCGCTAGGCAGTGACTGGCCAAGGAAAGTGCTGGGGTTCAGTTTGTCCCTCTGAAATACCAGAAGTCCCATGCTCTGGCGTACCTGAGTGTCCCAGGATGCTGTCTGGGGCGATGGCTTGACCAGAACTGGAGTGGCACAAATGGGCCAAAAAGGAAATGACTGGATTGCTAGGCAGTGTGGCTCCCTCTGTGCTTCCACACTTCATTTCTCCCACCTGCAACATGATATTATCTGTTTTCTCACAGTGTTTATCTAAACTGTTTATATTAGACTGGGAGTTTTTCGGGATCAGGGCTTTATTATGTGTATATATATAGTTTCTGTGTTCCAGTGAGGGCCTCTGGGTGTTTCTATATTATGCGTGAAAATAAATAGAAGAAAGCAAAAAGCCTTCCCAGACCTGTGAATATCTGTTTACTAAGAAATTGCAAAGTTACTATAGCGTTATTCACTTATTGTGCATTCAGCAAGGTCAAAAGTGATCTGCAATCTTGTGCTTTTCCATTCTAAGTAGGTTACACAAAAATATCTTTCAAAAGGGGATGTTTTTAATAATTCCCTTATGAGAGAGCTCCATAGAGAAAAAGTAGCTTCCAGTTTGAAGTTCCTGGTTTGAGAAGTCTCTTTATGATCCTTGATTTTGCAGTAATAAAACCTGAGAGCTGTTTTCTATCCTTTCATTTACACGTTTTTATCATGCACAGCGTGATGCTTATAAACTGGACCACAGCCACAGTTAGAACTCCTGTGGGGAAGATAAATGCCCATTTTCCTAATAATAATAATGCCTTTTCTGGCTTCCAGGAATTTCATCTCCCAGCAACTACACCATTTCCTATTAACTGCATAACAACTTACGCTTTTTCAGCTGAATGTGTAAGGTTTCTGGAGAAATGGAAAGAGCCAAACTAGTTCAATAGTGCTCACATGCTCACGGTCTCTGTGGCTTTTTAGCTGAATCTTCCTCATTTATCGGTCCACGAAGTAATGAGCAAATTATGAAGTGAAAGTATTTTATTTCCTTCAGCAGTGAACAGGATTTCAGATGTGTGGCTTGGGAAGTGTGGGAGATATGGAAATAGTATGAAGGCATGTTACATCTGCTAACTGAATGGAGCAGAACACAGCCCTGAAGTGTCAGGGATGGAGTGTATCTGCCTCTGAGCTCTGCAAAGCACCCAGAGACAGGTCTAAAAGAGCTACATTCTTTTCCTGGAGGCTATAACATGGTTGAAGAGGCTTCTAAATATTCTGGGAGTCATGTAAAGAGACTAGCTTGTTAAAAGACAGAATAAGATCAGTCATAGCCCAGAAGAGCTAGGAAGCTGTGATAGATGACATTGTACGGAAGTAATACAAGGGCTTTTTATAGCTACGGGGGTGCCATGAGTTAGACAGTTGCAGTCTAATGTTCAATCTAATATTTTAAACAAGAAAAAAAAAGAGGGTTTATGCTTTGGGAAGGTCACAATAATTCAAATGTTATATGAGAAAGCAGTCTCAGATATTGAAGAAAGTAGAATGTCCTAATTCATCCCAGTATGCAGCAACTGAGAGCAGCCCAATAAATACTGAGCAAACTACAAACAAAGAGCTTTGTTGCCAGGCTGCTGCTTACCAGCTACTCTTATTTTGCATGTAAGGTGAAATATGTAGAACCTGCTTTAGACTCAGCTATCGCATTTTCCCTGTTTCCCTAAAGTTCTCTTCCTTCTGCTCTTGACTGTTTCAAATCTTCTGGTGTGCAGAAGGAGGTCAGTGAACCAAACTGGGCATCTGGTCTGGTCTTTGCATTAGAGTCCATGCCCCATGTTTTGGCTGGATTCTGCGAAATGTAACCCAGAAGAGTTGGATTTTGTAGTCTAGGTTATATCTCTCTTGTAACATTAGAGCAAGAGTCAGCCCAGACTTCTTCGTGGGGGAAAAAAATCTAAAAATCCCAGTTAAGGTATAGCACTTAAACATAAAAATGAGAGCATGTGGATGAAAAAGTGATGGAAGTATGACCTACTCTTAACTGAGTACTTTTAATATAAGAGTATTTTTATAATTTCTGCTAGAAACAAGAAATATGGGCGATTGCTTTGTCCTATGGATTTTCAGTTCCATGGTAAATTGACAAATTTTAAATACACTAGTAATTGTTGATTCTTTCACATATTGCTTCTTTTCAGGGCCACAAAATCCCTTCACTGCAAATGTGTTTTCACTGTAAATTCATCCATTCCTATACATAAGATTTTGTTTTGTTTTATTTAAACCAAGTGAGTGTGTGGGCTGTTTTAATCTTATATATATACATATATATTCTTAATTATGTAGTGGAGTCTGAATATGCTCAAGTAATCAGGCAAAAAGTATTCTTTTGTTTCTGTGTACATATGTGGAACAGAATGAGTAAAATTTGGCTTAATTGGCCCTTTTACTGTGTTTGTGAAACACAAATGCTGTACCAGGGGTCCAGTCTTTCGTCTAAAAACCATTATAAAAAGATTAAAAGGTACCAAAGAAAGTAGTCTAAAGCCACAGGAGTACCTCAGCCAAGTATTTCCACATCTGCTGGTTTAGTTGTCATTTGAGAGGAGTACCTGTGGACTTCACAGGAAAGGAGAACAGTCCAGACGCCTGCGTGCAGCACCATCAAAATGAAAGTTCGGCATCTCTTTGTACCCACCCAGTTTGACTTTTCCCACTGTAATGGCCGAGCACGGTGGGTTTTCTAAAACCTGCTGCACAGATCAGAGCAGCAGCAGACATCGGGCTGGGTTCTGGTTTTGTCATTCCCAAGAACTTCTATCTGTGCTCGTTAAAATTCCTGGTGTTCCTCAGATGTTTGGTCCGGAGCGACAAGGTGTTGCTGGAGAGAGCTCCACGAAAGGCTTCTGACAACAGGTGCTGCAGAGGGCCGTGAATCTTGCTGCCACTTGCTGTGCTGTGAGCAGTGGCTGCCCTATTTCTTGGTCACACTGTCTACTGATCCATGGTTTATTTTTAATGGAAGCTACTTAGCCTTTCCTAATGAGCTAGGCATCAAACCTTGCCCTCCTTACACACTTACATGGAAACAGAGCTGCATACGGAAAGGTACCATTTAGTGGAAAGCTGTGAGCACGTCAAACACTGAGGCTTTACATATGTATATAAAATACTGAGGCTTTGTGTGTATATATATTACATATATATGTATATATGTAGGATATATCAACATTCCATTTTTAATTTCTGCATAAATTTAAAAATGGCATTTTATTTTGTCACTTCTAAATTCATAGGCTTATGAACCAATTAAGCTTGCTTTCCTAATATTCTTATTAGATGCATGTGCATTAATATCTTATAATTTTTAAGTGATGCTGACCCTAGCTAGTGTAAAAATGATGCCTATAAATACTGGAAAACTGCTAAAACTCATCAGTATTTCAGTTTTCACTAAGAACTACACACACTTCTGTCTTAGCATTTGCACGTTGGCTGTTCAAAGAGCCAATTCAAAATTTTATCCTGATAAATATTTTCAAGGGATAGAAACACGTTGGGAAAATAGCAAACATATGTTAGCACTGAGAATAACCAGTTCAGCAGTGTTTTCTCGCGTGCGTTTTAGTGCCTATGTAGGCTATTGCAATGTTAATTTTAGAAACTCTAGCCCAGCAACAGACACTTTAGAACAGAATGATGTACTGCAAGCAGCAAGGATTTTAACTGCAGACTATAGCTTTATTTTCTTATTTATAGCTCCCTTCACTTTGTTGTGTTTTATGAAACATGTGTCTTCTTCAAGAGCGTGCTGGCTCTGTGCTTTCCTGCCCAATGGACTTATCTTTAGATTATATCCTGTTAGTTATCTCCAAACACTGAATTTATAAAAAGGCAAATCATAAACCCTTGACTTTAGATTTTAAACACTATGCAAATATTATTAGAAGTAATTATAATTTTGTTTAACTTCTAGATATGTTGACTTTGGTTTTACTTCTTAATAGATGTGCAGTTGTTTTAGGAGAAAGCTCGAGCTTAACACAAAGAAATACAATCGTTTATGTTGTATCTTACATGGAAATGACAAAATTTAAAGATTTAATAGTCCTACACCTTTTAAAAGGCAAAATCTGATAGCATTACATGTTTGCTGAGGTTCCAGATTAGGTGGAGAGATTAACAACAGGTATCAGTTGCTGCAGCTCTAGTGGTTCCCCAAAATGGGAACCAAAGCTATACTTTTCACAGCATTGTGTAGGGACAGGCTCAGCTCCTGTTACAGTTTTTTCTCTATTCTTGTTTCACAAACCAAACTATTCTTCACTGAAAGAGAATTAATTTTGTTATTATTAGCAAAATAAACAAAAAACCCCAAACCTAAAATACATTTTGCTGACCAATTAAAAATGTTCATTTTTCTGAGGTTTTTAAACTCAACCCTGGATTTTCCAAAGCATGAAAGAAAACATTTTGTCATTAAAAAAAAAAATAAATTATTTTAGAGATGTGACGTTCTGATGTTAAAAATAACATTTTGTCCAATAGTTATCTGTAGGAAAACAAAAAAATCAACAGCATGACTGAAATAAATAAAAAAGACCATAATTTTTAACTACCGCTTATTTTGATTGAACTTCTTATTTCTATTTAACTTTAACTTGGTTATTTTGTTTTTTTTTTTTTTTTTTTTTTTACACTTGTTTGCAGTGGAAAGTGTTCTAATGAGAGAAAAACATTTACAGGAGAGGGAAAGAATTTCTTATTCACCTCTATTTTCTCTATAGACTTCAAGATCAAAGACCCATAAGAAAGCCAAACTAGCAGAATAAATTATGGGCATATGTGGAATTCACTTTAATGTATGTCCACCCCAGGATGCACTGTGTTCAGTGCAAAATGAGATTAGGGGATTGAACACTATTTCTAGGTGGCTTCTTTGTTTCTGTATTGATTCTTTGGGCAGAAAGTCTTTCCATTTACATCTTTATTATTTAGACTAATAATAAAGACACAAGAGCAAAGAGATATTTCTTTCCCTTCAACTCTGCTTTATACAAAGCCTCTTTTACCTTTCTGCTTCATTTCCTTCACAGTGTCCTTAACTCTTTATTGCTTTTAATGCCATTATTATGAATCACTCTTTTCATGTTCAGAGTGTGCAGTCATTTTAATACAGATGTAATTGTAAGGTGCAAAGTGTAAATCCCCATAATATGCCAGAAGACAAATGTGTCAAAGTCCCTTTGTCATACTGACAGGTTATAAAACCAGACTGGCTCATTTTAATCAGGTTTAAATTTTAATGACATAAGCAAAACTCAGACTAAAATAGCTATCTCTTTGTTATTATTTCAGATCACTGCCACAAATGAGAAACGTTTTATCACTTATTCATTGATTGTATCATTCAGAGCTATCTCCATCCTAACATCTGCTCTGGAGAGTGTGCTTTAAATCATTAAAGATTTTGCAGAGTTGATATCACTGTTTGGTGGCTAGTTGTCATGCTTTGTTACAGTACCTCTGGCTTTTCATCCTTATCTTTCCTCGGGTGAATTCCCTTGGTTTGCCCGTTATGTGTCCAGGTCCAGGGAAAAGCTTCATTTTTGCAGAGGTCTTGCTTACCTGTCTAGCTTGGCAGTTGAGTCTTTCAAAACTTACAGCCAGTGGATGATAATAAGGTTAGGAGCTACTAAGGCCAAAGATTGCTCATGGCATCACTGCTAGGGTAGGGTGTGCATGACAGGGAAAGAAATACAAGAAAGAAAACGAAAAAAAAAGTAAGATGCCAAATCTATAGACCAAAAAGGTGGTAGACAGGGCTCCACTGGGTTAATCTTCCAGTGTTTGGGGCATGTGGAGTGTGTTTCAAATTGGCATTATTCTTGGAAGCAGCTCTGCCAAGCATGGCCCTTATTTTCAGACACTGTTTGATCCAATGTACCCAGTTTAATAGGAAATCATTTTGTGGAATTCCTGCTTCTCCTTCTTTGAGTTTTCCCAGTAGCTGGGCTAAGCAGCTCAACCACACACACCTCCAGAACCCGGTAATCCTAATCCTATCCCAATAGATGGACCACGTTCTGTGATCATAAATTCTTACAAGTCATTTCCACATCCCGCATTTGGGAGTTCCCATCAGTGAAGTTAATTAACTGGAGATGTTAATACAAGTGTAACTCTAAGGTGCAATTGTAAGGTACAGTTGACCTGATGCTGCCTCAGGTAGCAGAGATGTTCTCTGCTGACCCGGCAAGCGCTGCATAACCAATGGCCAGACCAGACCCTCTGCGGCAGCTCATGAGGTGTGAAGGATTTCTGCCTCCTAACTCAGAAAACTACAGACTATTCAGTATAAAGCTGACAACAGGGGAGAAAAATCATGATTTTACATAAAGCATGGGTAAGAAGAGTGATATTTCTAGCTTAATTAAATAAGAAAGGGGTAATAGTAGCTTTTGGTGACTATCATTATGTTTTGACTTCATGGCAGTATCGTAGAGGCCAACCTTGTACCCCAAACTGCTGTCATATTCTCAGTGTTCTGAATCTCCACTATGTTAGTATTACCAGCCATTCAAATAATCAGAGTGACTGAAATGAAAAAGGATAATAACTCGCCAAAGTTGTGTGCAGACATTACTGTTAAACAGCTTCATCAACTTCATTAAAGGTCTTTTTCTTTATCAAGGGGTGTTTCATAATCAAAATGTCCTTCCTGAAATCAGAGATTGTTTTCTAGAACAAGAATTAATAGTCTCAGATGAAATAAGGACTAAAGAAATATATGTCAAACTGTCTGACGCATCAGAGAAAGAGGCTGTCATCACTTTTTTGCAAGGTGTGGTTGACAGGAAATAGGAAGAAAAATACATGCTTTTGCCTATATTCTTTAGTAAATTGTTTTGACAGATGTATTTGCCTGAATTCTTTCTGATCATGGGGATATGAAGCAAAATTCATGTCTTGCTCTTTTTCTTTAGAGTTGTGATTCTACCCTCAGATAGATCTTCCTAAATCACCAATTATTAATTAAAATTATCAAAGATAAGTTGGGATAAAATTAAGAAACTTAACAGGTTTAACATGTTAGTAGAAGAATAAATCTACTAAACAATATGAAGGTATATAATATTTTTTAAAATGAAATTAGATAGAAAGCAAACATAAAAAAAGACAATTTTATGCCCAGCTTATAAGCGTCACTGACCTGGTGACCAGAAATTTGTTGCTGCTTTGCTTTGCTTTGGTTTTAAATGGATCAGATACATAAATATCAGATTGTGAGTGTCTTTTGCAACAGTAAACTATTCATGAAGGAGAATGCCAAACCGTACACTTTTTGATTGCTAAATTGGAGCTTAATTCTAACATTAAGTTGCAGCTTGGTCTTTGCCCAAAATTGGAAGTTTATAAATTTGTCTCTTTTTTTGTGAGGGAGCTGTAACTTAACATGGAGGGAGGTAGGGAAAAGAACGGATGAGCTGTCATTTTCAGCATATTGAAAGGGGGCTGAAATCTCTGTGGGGAGTGTTTATACAGCATATGCCTATCACATATACTTACAGTGGTGCTTACTTATCAAGAGAGTGAGTCAGATTTAGCGTTAGGAAAACATCTTTGCACATCTTTGCATGAAGTGAGAGCACATTTGACACATTAAAAAGGTATTCTTAAAGCGTACATGTTTTTAATTAGCTTCTAAGATGTGTTGGTAACGTGTGAGATTCACAATCTACTTCAGTTTGCAAGATTTGAATCTGCAAAACTGAAGGAAACCACAAGAGAGAAAAACAGCTGTATTAAACTTCCAAGTTTTTGCAATTTAGCAGTTTCTCGGAAAAGTAGGTTTATGGCATAGGTGGGTGCAAGAGAGAACCGTATCTCTGGGAGAGCACAGCATCAAAGAGCCTGGGAGAAATGGGCATGAGAGGAGCCATAGCTCTCATGCAAGTTACCTTTTGCTGAAGCAAAAAGGTTATGGAGACCCTGGCTTTGCCTTCCTGCTCATCCTGCGTGTTCAGGTCAGGCTCGTGCTGTCCCTCTTTGAGAAGGCAAATTTCCTAACCCGGAGATGGAGCCAAATAAATAGAAGAGAATAACAATGTTTGGTAGTGGGTACAGTACAACAAATCCTGGTGTCCTACTGTTGGGTCACCTTCTGTCATTTATGCAAATTAAATCCATCCTGGACAAAGATGTAAATTGAGTTGCAGATCATTTGTATAAAATTTGCAAATGTTTGAACCTTAGCTTTATTAGAATTGGAAGTTATCTTTGGCTGCACAGCACACAGTATTTTCTGCAAGGTTAGCAACGCTGTGAGAACAAGTACTGAACCCTGCTGCGTGAGGACTTCCCCAGATGCCTGTTGGGAAGACTGTGAGGTTAAGGGCACACACGTGAAAAATATTGTTTTGTAGAAAAGTCAATCAGTCTTTCTCAGCTTTGAAAATTAGTGGTTCAGATTTGATTTTGGTTTTAGATAACGAGCACGTGGATCTCTTGATTTGTGCTCACTATTTTATAAATACCTGTGGGTTACAGCACACATTTCCCTTTACTTATCATGGTGCAATGTTTCTACATCCAAAGCCATGAACTGCAAATGTTAAATGCATAGGTAATGTTGCTCTATTCTTGGGTTTTACACTGGTTTCAACTTCACTGTAGTGCAGAGTACAGTATAAAAAATGTGGATCGATGCTGTTTTCAATCAGATATATTTTCAAGAACATGTTTGATTTTGACAAATGTAGGCAGTGTGAATCACCCTTGTGTGTGTAAATGTATATGTGTGTATATTTTTACCATTTGTCCCTTTCTTCCTTTTTCCCAAGGCATATTCTCTGCCAATTTTAAGAGCTCCAAAAACATAGCTTGACACAGGGAATTGCTTGCGGCGCTCAACAAAGACAAACTGTATTGATCCAGTAAAATCCAAGATCAATGATGCAAATTTTTGACTGGCATTTGTCAGCAACACATCTCTTCACGTGTTTGACAACAAATGCATTTTCAGGGGTACTCTGGGAAAATACAGTAATGATTTGTAATTGCCAGCCGCTCTGTTCCTTACAGACTTTGTCATTTTATTGCACATTTCATTGTAATCTCACAATTTTTAGAGCAACACGTTTCTCAAAATTAGCAAGTTGAGATACTGGTGCCAGAGTCTGCGATAACGTGCTGTAGTAGAGTGTCAGTCATTGAACTTTAGACTGAAGGGAGTGCTAACCAAAAAAACCCCCAACAAAACCACACCCCAAGATCCAGGTCACCACTTCTGCCTTCAGATAGCGGCTTCAAAACAGATTTGAATTTTGGTCTTCTTATCTTTTGCAGTTGGGAAGTGCCAGAGCCATTGCTAAATATTGGTTTGCACTCCACGCAGCATGCTGGACCTTGCAGGGTTTCCACAGGGGCTGTCATGATTTATGAACTACTCCAGAAACCCTTTCTGTACTCAAATGATTTCACTGGTGTCTGTTTTATTAATTATTAACACACATCTAATGTTATTCTCTGTGAGGTACTGTATCTACAGCTACAGTAAGAATTTTATCACATTTTAAATAATTGGCAGTTTACAAAATACTGCAGTGACTGGTGAATCTTCATGTAGAGTAACAAAGAACAGATACAGCATGTCACCTCTTGTGGCTTGGATTGAAAGCTTATTTCAGGAGTTTGTACCATGTTATCATCCTCTCTAGCTGTTCTATGCAAATCAGCAGACAGTGACATTTCACCCTACAAAACAGGGGAAATGACTACAGAAAAACTATGAACAATTGCCAGTAGGGAGCAGACGAATTAAAATCAGTCCCTGCTTTTCATTACAGTAGCATGCTTGCCATATACAGCACATTTCTGATAAAAGTTGGATAGAAACATATGTATGGGGGTTTCTTAGTTGTTGGTGGATTTTGGGTTGGTTTGGTGTTTTGTTTTGTTTGTTTGTTTGTTTAAATAAAAATCTATCTGTCCAGTATTTACACTCTTCATAAGTGGCCAGCAGTGATAAGTTTATTGTGCTTATAAAGATGCCTCCATAGCAACTCCATGCTTTCTGAATGCCTGAAATGTATCCTGTTGGAAATCCAGAGTTTTCTATCTGTGCTTGAAGCCTGTGATTGTGTTCACTGCTGTCCTCTTTGCATGACAGATCTGCTACGTGTTAGTGGGTATGGGGGGTATCTACTGAAATCTCAGGGCAACCTGTTAGGAAAAGAGCTTTATTATAATTTTTTCCTCTGGCTGTGTTTATTTATCAGCATATGTTTATACATTCATATTTAGATGGATGGGAGAATCCATTTTAATTTATTTTACGCCACCTCAGTGCACTGAAAATACTCCCTTTCTCTTTTCATCTTTAAATTGGACAGAAAACTATTTGAAAATATATACTTTAATGAAATTAATAGAGAATATTCTATATTAGTGAATGGATTAAGCTGGTATTATTAGTCTCCCATAGTCATTAAAAACCAAAGCATTTTCTTTTCCCTGGGCTTTTCTAAGCAATCAGTACTTAAATGAAATTTTTATATTAAAAACAATATTTACATCACTAAAAATCAAGTTTGTGCAACACTCATAGAGCATATACACATTTCTACTTTTCCACCTACCTAGTGCATTAATTATATATCAATTCCTACTTTCCTGGTTTATTTAATTTAATTCAGTAGGAAAAAATGGAAACAGATTGTGTGTTTACTGTATCAAAATTCCAAAAAGCAAGATCAATTTCCTTGCATGTGTTTTATTTTTATGGGTAATGACTATGATTTTTTTTCCTCAAAACTGAATTTTCACATCAGTACTCGAAACAGCAAAGGTAACCATAAAGCTAGTGTTTGCCACTGCAGTCCAGTGTGAGTAATCACTGGCAGGATACTTGACATTTTTAATTTATTGTTATTCTAAAAGTAACAAAGCTAAATACATTTTGTCCTTTCTTGCTGAGTAAAATTCCACTCGTGAGCTGAGCAGACATTTCTGCAAATAGGAAGTCCCAAGTGCCGGATATCCCAACACCTGGACTCGGGTGATCATGACTGCTGTGTTGACAAAGACAGGCATTTCCCTACATGTGCTCAGAGTTTTCATCGAGTGAAGGAGCCACAGGTCCCAAAGCTGCAGAGCTAAAAAAGCAGAGCTTTGCACCAGACAGAAATAGTGTGTTAGCACCCAGTTCTCTTAAATTGGATTATATTTTGTACAGAGAATGAGGAAGGCTGTGTATTCTTCATTTATTAAGAGACACTTTTTCTATGTGGCATATCTGATTTTATTATGAAAGGGGATCAGCTCCTGCCTTGTCTCGTTTAATTTCTTCTTATTTGTGAGCAGGAGTTTGGGTAATCAATTCCTGTCAAGTGGGATAGCATCTGAGACATACCACCTGGTAGGCCATTACTTGGAATTAGTTGGATTTGCTGTGCTTCTTTGAATTCCCTTGGGAAGAATCATCACTCCGAAGTTCATGGAAAATGAGTGCAAGTACCTTTAGAAACTTGCTTTAAGAATTTCAGCTTAATTTCTCTGCTCACAAGAAGATCATAGTAATTTCTTTAGTTTGCAAGACTGATTTGTAATTTTGAGGCTTCTTGAGGTTGAAAAAAGGTCTATAAAAATAGAAGTTATATATGTTTTGAGTGTTATATGTATCCAAAATTACAAGGTTTAGTTATCATACAACTATTTGCTGGCTGGGAACTCTGTAACAGCATCTTTGGGAAGTGTTTATAGGCAAGTACTCACGTTCCAGTGTGTGATAATTACTTATTTGGCCAAGCCATGTAAGGTAGGAGAATCACTCTTTCTTTGTGATTTCTCCTCCTGTCTGTTCATTTCCTCCGAGGGGAGCAAGGTTTGACAGTCTTTTATCAAGGTGTTGTTTACAGAAGACACAAGCAGTCTCTTGGATGGGAGGCAATTACACAAATGGAGTATGAGCTGTGTGCCACTGCTCATGGGAGTTTTGGGGTTGTTTTGAATAGAGAACCTAATCCTAGCAATCTCAATTTTCCATATGCCACAAATACTTGAAAATTATTTTTGTATATGCCTTTTTTTTATGAAAGGAAGGGGTTCATAAGTATCACATTATTCTGTTATAGGATATTTTTTATGGTATCTGTAATTAATGGTGAATCATCTCCTATAAATTGGAATACTGTCCCTTTTGCTGTAGCATGCCTCTAAGTTGTAAATCTGGGGAGAGGTTCCATTTGTAACTTATTTTTGTTAAAGAGACAGAAGTGTCATTTTTTTGTAATGGCATCTGAGGGAATGAGAGAATTCACTCTGGTATTAGCTCAGGTTAAAGCATGACACTTATAACACCAAGGCTTTGGGCTCTATCCCTGTGTGGGCCATTTATTTAAGAGTTGGACTCGATGATCCTTGTGGGTCCCTTCTAATTCAGAATATTCTGTGGTTCTGAGTAACTTTGTGCTGTGGATATAGAGAGTTTGTATTTTGTCAGAGCAGAATATTAGATGCCATTTGAACACCTTCTTGGACTCTCTGGGAGAAGGTTTATATGCCTACACATTATTTATTACAGCTGGCCAAGTAGACATTGCAACTACAGTCTCTCCTGGCATGCCAGGTATTTGCATAGCATTAGGAAGTAGAATCTTTCAGTACAGCATTTGTTTCACTCCCTGGATATCTTCTATTACTACAGGAACTGCCGAAGCCCAAAGTAATTCACATTAAAATAGTGCCATTGTGCCTTTGTGAATGACTGTCTAACTTGGACATGCATTTCCAGATCTTCCTAGTGACCAGATAACATCTGAATGTTCAGCTATTCCAGTGGGTGTCAAACAAATTGAGTTTTGGTGGCTTCCAGAAAGGCCAACACTGTTTCAAAATATATGAACCTGTTCAACTTCTATTTCTATTTAAGTCCTGTAAGAAGAAACTAGTTCTTTATAAGTGTCTAAACCTAGTTATTTATGTTCTGTGGGGAAGCTTATGTATCAAGGCTGCATGGGAAAGAAATACTATCAGGGAGAATTTTCTTTATAGCTTTTCAGACAAAGGTGGGAGTTGGACTTACCCTGCTAGCTCGATGCTCAGAAGCTGAAGCTCAATTCCCCAATCAGTGGTTTCATCAGAAGGCCCCAAATGTATCCCCATATTCCCAGTCTGATGTGCTGAAACAATTATTATCTCATTCAGTTTGCCTTTACCCCAAACCATCAGGCCTATCTCAGCTGAGGGCAGCCCTTGTAGATCCATGAATGGAGACACCCATCTGAAAAAGGGCAAAAGAGAGACACTTGGAAATGTAGTTTCTAACTTCATTAGTTTTGTTGACTGATGGGAGTGAAGGGGAAAAGAGTATCATGCTGTCCTTATCCAGATCTCTGTGTGCTTTGTTCATTTATGAAGATGTCCTGTGTGAAGGAAAAATCTTCCTTGAGGACTCTCAGAGCAGAGATACTAATCTTCTTTTCTCATTATTCTTGTAAGAGATAATAATTTTCTTCCTCCCTCAGGGTGGAGTTGGGAAAAAATCAGAACTTCTATATTTTGACTATTTTGTATCGAGCAGTCTTGTATTTATAAGAACTTGGTAAAAATCCTTTTGCCTTTTTAGCAGCAGCATTTCAGGTACATCTGATCCAAATGTCTATCCCCTCCCTATAGTAAAATAATTCTCTTCAGAGGTACTGGAGCTGTTTCTGGGACTATTAGTGAATGGGAAAAGTTTTGTTTGACTCAGAGTTTCACACAGACTTTGAAAATGTCACAGTTTTTCATTATTCCAAACAGCAGGCTTTTTTCCAAGTAGTTCACTTTTGTTTCTGTATGTGTGACAGTTAAAGGAGAATGTTGGCAACAAAGCAACATATAGTATTCAGTATAAGTTTACCTACTTATAGTTTACCTACAGAGATTTAAAACAAAAATGTTTATTTCCTGTACTTACATTGCAACAGGAAGCAATTTTCTTGAATTTGGTGAGACTGAATGGAAAAGAAAATCAACATTAAATGTTTCTGTGCAGATGATGCAAGTAAACACACATTGAGTATAGGTGCAAATCCTCATGAAGGATTAAGGAAGTTAGAGATAACTGTTAACAGGGGCATTAATTAGAATTTAATCTCAGCTCTACAAAGTCAACAAAAGGCTCTCGTTTACCTGTAACAGGATAGCACACCCTCCAGTAACTACCTGTAGCACCATAACTAACTCAAATGAGTCTTGTAAGTTTTGATTGATAGCACAACCTTGAAATACGTCTGTGACAGATGACTTGTAAAAGAACAGCCTGCAAGTCATGCTGAGGAACGTTCACTTTTTGTGCCTGCTGATGTCTTTGCTATTCAAAACTCATAAAAGTTATGGATGTTTTAATGTTACTTAAACACGCTACTCTTAATCTGCTGTCATTGCAAAAAAATAAATGTACTCATTATCAGGAGATAAAACCTTTTTACAACCCTACTATTTAATTTTATCCTCAGCAATACCTTTCCAATATGTGTCATGTGCTGATACAAGCAAGAGGTGTGGGAACGTTCCTCCTGGGACGAAAGCACTCGAGACAGAATATTGGTTGTCTTTGAGAGCACTAAAGACAAAGGAACACAATATCTAATCAAGCATTTACTTGGAAATTCTAATAGATTTCTAACTTAATTAAAAACCTTTTAATGAGCTCTTTGTTTTTAATGAGAGCTAAATATAGATAACCATGATAATATGCCTGAATAGCACTGCAGACCAACATTACCACCCCTCTGGTGCCTTGGAAAGGGTTAAAAATGTTGGAGCACCAGAGAAGTTAATTCTCAGCTAACTCAGAGAGAAATTGTAGAGCTTCTGTGTTGGAATCACTCAACCCTCAGCACTTCAGGGGCATTACTCAGTGGAACACACAGACAGGTTTAGCTTATCTGCTATAATTTGACACTATATAGACTCAAGGAAGGACCTGTTCCTATGGTGTGGCAGGTGAGGGTTTGCCTGGTTGTTACCTCTGAGCTGTGTTACCTCCATGACCTGCCCAGTCCTAAGATCAGGAGATGCTGCTCTAGGAAACCAGGGTTTTGGTGCAATATGGAATATGGGGATGTTTGCAGAGCTCTGTTGACCAGGCTTTAATAGAATTACAGCCATGGACAGAAGGGACGGAGGTGGCAAACAAACCTTAAGCATCCTGCAGTTGCTCCAGCTGCAATAAGAATCCTTGTGGCCTCAGTAGGAATTTGAGGTGCAGGATGATGGCAAGATGTCTGCAAAAGGATGGGGGGAGGGAAGGAAGAAAATGTAGAGCTATGAAAATATCAAATATGTCATATGACCCAATAATAATTGCTGGTTTTGACTATTGCTTTTAGTTAAGCAGTCCTAAAATAAGAATTGTTGTATGGCATTCATAATATACTTGTTTTCATTTGATTGAAGGGTACTGTACATGGAGGTTTTTTTCCCCTCTGTTTTGCTTAAAATTTTGTTTTATCAGAACATAACAGTTTTGATTCAGACTGGGAAGAATATGCTTAGAAATATATTAAATAATTAAATAATTATAATGGATTTAGAAGTTTATTTCTTTTGCATTACTTAATATTGTACATTCATAATTTTATTACATGTTTATAATTTAGCAAGTAAATATAGTTGCATAAGACATAAATCTTTATATACAGATAGCTCCAGTTTCCAGTAAATTGTCAGACATTCAAAGGTAATACTCTGGTCTATTGGACACAGCCCTGTTTTCCCAAAAGACTGGCTCTGTTTCTTAGAATCATCTCAACAAAGAAATTTTTTTTTTTTCATTCACACAAGCAAATACAATCTTGAAAGAGAATTGTAACTTTATAACATAAACTACTGAAGTTGACAGGGAAAGCAGAATAAAGCTCTTCTGACTGCCTGGTTAACTCATTCTGCTCTTATTGAGATTTTCTTCTTATTCTTGGAATATAAGAAATCTGAATAAAGGATTTAAGTAATTCTAGTTCATCTGGATTTGGGCAGATTGTTTAGATTTTGGACATATTTTTTAATTGAAATAGATTGCAGTGGAGATTATTGGATGAGTAGATTACATGGAATTTATCATTTTTAAACCTCTTGAACCTGTAGATGGAAAAGTAATTCATAAAGGGGAAAATAAGAAAATAAGGAAAAGGAAACAATTTACCTCATAATGTACCTAATAAAGGCAATTTTATACCAAGTGTGATTGTCCAGAACAGGTAATGAATGAATGTTTTTATTATTTTTAAGGCAATAATGCAATAAAACCCATACTTCTCTTAGAAATACCTTAACATAATTGAAATAATAAGAAAAAAATTAAAGGAGTTTTAATGTTGGAGGATGGAGTAAAGAAAGCAGCCTTTGGTAAATTGAGGAAATCATGAGTAATATATAGCTTTCCATTTGAAGGAACCTATTTTCTGTTCCATCTGCTCCTAAACAGCAGTGTAGGATAGGTCTTAAGGAAAAGAATTAATTTACCTATTTATTTGCAGCAAATAGAAGGCCAGTGTGGAGAGTTCCAGCCTCGGTGGGCACGGCTGTGGTGCTCAGTGCCCCTGTGCAGAGAGAGAGGAGCCTCTGGGCTTGCAGCTCCATCCAGGAGGGAATGGAATGGGTGAGCAGCAGCAGTGGGATCAGGTCAGGTCGGGGCTGCCCAGGGGGAAGCAATTGCTGCTCCCGTCTTCAGAAACGGTCGGAAAGACAATCAGGGGAATCACAGGGCAGTTTTCTCACTGTGGTCCTGGGAAAACGATGGAAGGTGAAAGTGTCAGGGGACAGTGACCGGGTGCCTGAGGAGAGCTGGGCGGGTGAGGTGCGTGTGCCATGGCGGGTTGAGGGGTAATTTGGGCAGGAAAAGCAGGGAGCGGGAACGCGGAAAAAAGCAGATACTTGTGCAGGTGTTGTCCCGCTCTGATCCGCCCTGTGAAGAGAAATAGTTTGCAAAGTACAGCCCGTGGGGTGTAATTTCTGAGATTTTTTTTTTTAAGTTGTTTCTAAACTGGGTATGCTTGATTCAGCTGTAATTTTCCAGCAAAGACTTTCTCTGTGGGTAGAGAAACCTGTGTATTAGTCATCTCAAAAAGTTTTTAAGAAAGCTATCAAAATTTTGTACCAAGGGGATATTGTTTCTGCTGTAATGGCACACTTCGAAGCAATGGGAGCGATTTTAAAGAAGACTGTGGGGCTCCAAGGGCTGAGGGATGTCTGTGGTGAGCTGGCTTCAAATGGAAGGGAAGCCAGTCTGTGTGGGATACAGCCAGCTTTGAGCAGCAGGGATATATTTTGGATGGGAACGGAAAAGTGTTGTGCAAAAGGCACTTCTGTGAGACTTTTCAGAAGGTGGGATGTTGAGAGATCACTTAGGAGATGAAAATCACCCTTTACCTTCGGTATAACCAATATGTACTTTGTTACCATACATTACACATCTTTAAGTGCATTTTTCATATGTTACTGTTAAACACAGTGTTTAGGGAAAAGAAAAAGCAGTAGGGTTTGGGTGCTCTACCTGTGGCCCTCGGTGAGCAGAAGCCATGAGGCTGCAGATAGCTTAGCAGCAAACTGAGCTGGTAAGATCCGTCAAGAGAGAAAATATATTGCAAGGGCAGACAAATGCATGGCTCTTAAGTGCTCTCAGTGCATCTCCTGGCACATTTCTTGGGGTAAAGAGTAATACATGGACACTTACATTTAACTGGATTTATAACAGTGCAGGAGGTGTATCGCTTTTCTGTATGTGTTCAGACCTGTCTACTGTGTCCTGCAGGGTTTGTTTGCTTGTTCTCTGCCCTTGATATGCTGGTTGATCTGTCTGGCCTTCTTTTAAGTGAGGGGCTGAGAGAGGTGTCCTCCAGAGGCCTCTTCCCACCTAAGTTATTCTGTGGTCAGTCTTTGGTAGTCACTCAGGTTTCAAACCCTGCCAAAGGAGACTTGCTTTATTGAATTCCTATCTGGGTTGGGAAAGGCTGGTACAACAGGGAACAACTTTCATTGGAGCGAGGAAGGCGTGAACAAGTTATACAAGTATGCTGTGTTGTTTTCAAGATCAGAAAGTAAGGTTGCTCTGGGCAGTGTGTGTCCCACGGAGGAGACTGAGATGGGTATGAAAATGTGGGGAAAAATATCTAAACCAGAATGGCTGACTCCTAGGCAATGTAGAAACACATGAGAATCAATCACAGTATAGGTCATTATTTAAATAAACTGATTTACAGTACAACTGGTGCTGTGAAGATAAACACATTTGTGTTTATGGAGGACTAAGGTCCCACATCTGTCAAATAATGAGAAAAATTACCCCAGTAAAAAACAATTATTTAATTATGTTGAAAAAGTATGTATACTCATATTTCATCTAAAAGAATAAAATTGCTTTTACAAGCCGCTAACAACTACACGGTCCTAACCAACTGGGAGGTTTTTTGCTGTCTTAATCTAGTGTGCTTTCAGATTATTTTAATATTTCCTTTGCCTTTCATGAAACTCTCTCTGCTCTGGAGTGTCTGTTTCGAAACAGTGAATCCCAAACTCTCATTCCTCTCATTTTTGACCTGAGAGAGAAATCTCCTCAGGAAACATAAAATCCATTCTTTACAAAGTGAAAGGATGGAAAAAGTTATTTACCTGATTGACAGCTGATTTTTTCTGACCGTCAGTAGAAATTACTTTCACAACCTATTTTAGCTATTACTGCATATTTTATAAAGCTATCTTTTTATCATGATTATAATTGATTTAATTTTATAGAAGGTGTGTATATCCATGAACACTGCTTAGGTTTTCTCCACATGATTTTTACCATGTTCTTAGAATTTGTCTGTTTTATTGTTAATAGCGTACTTACTAAGTCAGTCCCCTGGCAAAGTGTTAATGATGATTGTTTGCCCTTACAAAATTGCTAATAGGTTCCACTTAGAATATGTACAGCCCTTTTTAAGTCTCTTCTTGCAAGGTCACACTCCTCTCTGATTTTTCCTTGCCATTTGGAGGTTCAGTTAATGGCGACAAAGATTTTATCTAATCAGTGAAAGACCCAAAGAGCAGAATTTATAAATCTACCTATAAATCTGAGGGAGATTTTATGCAAGTAAATTTATCTTTGGGTTCCTGAGTGGTTATGCCCATTTAATTGCAGATGGAAGGAAAACAGATTTATTAATTAAAATAACAAGAAGGGCAATTTTCCATTTTTTCAACCCTTTGTATCTGCTGTGATTTGTGGTAAAAGAGCCTGTAGAGTCTCTTGGGGTGCCTTGAAACATGATAAACTTTGTTCATATATTTGATACATATTCTCAGAATAGTGACTGCTAAATTTTTATAAATCAGCACAGGAAAAGGAGGATAATGGGTCCCAAACCTAACAGCTTTGTTAAGAAACACCCTGCGTTCCCTATTAGTAAAAATAAACGCTGTGATTCATTATGACAGGAAGAAAACTGTGAATTCCTAGGAAGTTAATATCTTTTTTTTACTTTCAGTGCCTTCATATGTCACTGAGAACAGAAATACTGTTTATATAAGGCTAACAGGTATTACTTTCTTTGATTTTTTTTTATAGGTAATTTAAGCAGCAGTCATCGCTAGCTTATAGAACAATGTATGTCAAATGAGATTTTAGAATATGCTTTCAAAAAGGAATAAGGATTTTTGTTCTTTTTGATAAGGAAATTGTGTGTTTCAAAAGAAACATAGCATTGTGACACAAAAATATCTGAACATTATTTCAACACTGCTTCCTGATGGAGACGTGGCATCTGATTGAAAAGGAAAAGAAGACAGGCTTTTGAATGCAGGGTGCACAAAGCTGAGTCCACACCCTACTGTTATTTCTGTGCTTTTGCAAACAATTTTGTGTTACTGCCATAGACTAACTTGTCTTATTTTTTGCTTTCTGCTCTTAACTATATGGTGGCCCTTGGTTATCCTCAAATGTCATTTATGAGCACAGAGATCCATAAAAAATTGAAGGAGGCTGTAGTTCCACCAGGTGAAATCTGTGATGGTTGTTGGTGATGAGAACTCCAGTGAAAGAGAGTGGCAGAAAAATGGGAATCCAAGAAATATGGAGAGATGACAGGACTGACACATTGTGGCATTTTCTCTCTCCAATTCTAATTAATGACTACACTAGAGAAAAATGTGGGTTTTATTTGTAGGATCATTACAGGTTGCAGCCCAGCCATAGAGAAAAGGAATCTTTTCCCTCTAGGAGCTTAGATGTTGGGCTTTTTAGTTTAAATGAAATGCTCATGATCTTATGGATGATTGAAGGTTGGTTGCCTCAAGCAACAGTTTATTTATTAGAGATCCAGCCAATCCTAATTTGTATATCTTCATGTGTGATAAAGGGAAGTGTTAAACCACTGTGTCATTATTGCTCTTCCTCTGGTATGGGAGATAATTCTGACAATAACCGTCTTGTGCTCAAGGGCATTATGAAATTTATTCTCTTAAGACATATTTCCGATTTCACATCTGTGAAATTAGATTAGATAGATATCTCTCTGTGGCAACTGGAGTAGTTATACCTTTCCAAAACTATCTTCATGGATTAGGAATAGATTCCATAAGCTGTCTGATGCACAGAGTGCTAATTATTACTGTATTAATGTACATACAGACATTATTTTGCTTTTGTTTTTTCTATAGGAAAAAAAATCTAGTGAAATTTATTGCCTAAGTAGGGTGTTGGAACATCTGATTTTTAGTAGGTGGATAATGAAATCTTCTACCAAGTAAGAAAGTAAGCAGCCCTAATATTTTATATGCAAATATATCACATCAGCTCTAAGTTCCCCCATTAACTTTCAGGTTACATCCCCAAAATGCATGAATAAGTAATATACAGCCTAGAATATTGAATAAAAATGGAAGAACCCAAATTTATCTGTCCCTGTTAGAGACCAGTCTCCCTTCTTCCTTTTCCATCAGCAAATTACAGTAATGCTGCATATATCCTTTGTCAAATAAATAAATATATGATCAGACATGTGGATGAAGGCATCAGAAGAGTAAGCAGTTATTGCACACATGGTAGTATTATAGTTCAGTTAGAAATAGAACTCCTTCTCAGTAAGGTGAATGAATCTAACAGTCAACTTTATTTCAGGTTTTGAGAGCTTCAGTAGTCAGATATTCTTCAGGTTCACTGTTACTAGTTGGCCAAAAATGTAGAAATCTTTGATTATTGTGCCATTATTAACTGAAGTTTAAGGACTAGAAAGGCCCAGGGGAGGGGCGGGGGGTGGGGGGAAGAAGGTGTATAATTGTCTTGCTTGAGGGCTGCTTTAATTAAATTCTCCCAACTGAGACATGTCCCCATTTTTTAAGTGCAGCATAGACTATAATCTGTTACATTAACGTTTGATTTGCTTCCCTGCAGATGACCATGAAAGTGAGGGCATCTCAGTGAAGCTGTGCTTCAGGTGGGACAGTTGTTTCTGAAACCAGTGCAGCCATCAGTTCTCCTCTTTCCCAGATCTGTTTAGATATCAGCTGATACAGCAAAAAGGAGGAAAAGTTACTGTGCATTGTAGATGTTTTTCAATAGCCACTTCAGCTCATACATAAAAGTACCTTTTTAGGATCTCTTTTAGTTGCTCATCTGGAACACAAAAGTACCAGAACACCAGAGTGTACAGATAAAGAACAGCTTCAGTGAATCCTGCTTAATGGTACTTGAATTCTTTACTCATCTGATGAAACCCTATAGAGAAAGAGGCAACTTGAAAAATTCTGAAACTTCACTAATTCAAGATCTGTGTGAGCAGCAAAGCATTTGCTCTGAGGAATCGAGAACTGACCATCACCCTCTACACTGCAGGGCCTGACAGTCATACCAGGGCTATAGCTTTACTCTCATCTGTTTTCACATACACCTAAAATTTTTAAGGTGGAAAGGAAGATCAAGACAAGATAGTGTCATTATTGCTAGAGATTCATACAAAACGTTGTCAAAACAGATAAAGAAATGCTCTCAAGAATAAGAAACAGTCCACCACTATGATCAAGTTTTATACACTACAGTCTAGTCCTTCATGAATTGGAAGTTAAATTCCTAGCACTTTAGGTGATGAGTTAGAAATGAGCCCAAGCAAATTGTTTCATCTTTGTGGTTCATTGTCCCATCGGCAATTTGAAAATAGTTACAATTACTCGCAATCCTTAACTTGAAAGTATCTAAAATAAGACAGGAAGCTCCACAGTCTTCCTATGTACTCAATGGAGAGATGTTTTTACAAACAATTCACTCAGGATCACTCTCTGTACATTGAATTTTTAGACTAAATTGATAATAATTTTAATATGTCGGTGGTTCAGACCCTGGGAATAACTAGATACCGTGCAGAAACACCTTCTAGTGGTAATTCTTCTAGTGGTAATTTTTCAGGACTTAAAGATGGTTATTGAGTGAGAATTCTGGAGATCTAGCTAGAGAACGTGTGTTGGGGGACATGCCATTTCGTAAGTGTAGCAAAGAATTGTTGGGAACCTGGGGAAGAAATGGAAAATTGAGCTCACACTTACTGTTCCTTAACTACCAGGATATAGCCTTAGCTCCAGATGAATAATGCAAAAGATACTCCCCCAAAACAGTCTACTCTGAACACCCATTGGTACAGGAAGAGCATACTTGCCCTAAATGACACTGACCTGAGAGAAGTGCATTGATTTTGCCATTCACCAAAGTTGAGTTGGTAGATTTAAATCCAGACTTTAAAATCCCGTGGAAGTCAGAAATTCAAGGAAGCAAGGAATTGTTCTTCATAACAGCCTGTGCACTGTCTGGCTGTACACAAGGATATGCAGTGTATGGACTGCTTTCAGCCTCCAGTGTGTCTGTGCAACCCACGCCTGTCCTGCTTTCTGATGGAGCCACTCATGCACCCGTACAGTGTTTGTGCTGAGGGGCATTTGGATATGCTTTGCCTGATTGAGATCAGAGCCTGGATTTGCCTAAAGAAAAAGCCTCTAATGCAGTGGCTATTAAAGCACAGTTCTTGTTCAACCATCAATCTTTATCCATTTTGAAGGACACCTTATGGATATAAATTATGAGGTCTGTCAAGGGAAGGTTCTTAGATAAATGGGTTCAGTCACTGGAATATTACTTCTTACAGGACTGATGCTGAGTAACAGTAAATTGTGGGTACTGAGGAAGTTTATAAAAGCCGGATCAAGTCAGCTGCCTCACTCCTGAATCGACAGCAACATATGCAAAAGCCAAGGTTATTGTGTCACATGGCAGGTTCAACAATGTCATTTTGACAATTACAATATACTTGCAGATTGACAATGTGACAAAATACAGCACTAGCATAAAACTGACAGGTTTTAGAAGTTGAGATTTTTTCAGGTGTTACGCAGCTGCATGAAAACATATTACAAAACCCAAACCAGAACAACAGCTTTGAATTAAATAAACCATTCTTCCACCTTGATATCATCTAATGTCTCTGCTGTGAGAGCTCCCAGCTTTGACATCTCCATCATTTGTGTGATCTCTTGCCTTAAATTCCCAAGTTGTGAAGAGTATACTAGAACAATTCTGTATTTTTATTTTCTGGAATGCTTGATAAATCAGCTTTGAAATGTGCAGTCTGAGAAATAAGCTACATCTCCATAATTTTTACATAGTTGTCTCCTCTACTATTGACCATTATGTTTGATTCCCAGCCCCATTCTAAAAGCATGGGAAACACAGTTATGTTGTCCTCTACTGTGAGCTGGGTGCTTATGTGTGTATGTGCTGTTGTACGAGTAAAAGTGGTGAATGATGAAAGAAACAAGGCCCTTAATGCATGACTCTTTTTCCTTACAGAAAGAACTTTGCATATAGTTTTCTTGGATAGTGTCCAGCACTCAGACAGTGGTTTTATTTTCAGACTTTTTTTCCAAAAGCAGGTGATACATCCTGTTATTTGTTGAGAATAGTGGGGTGTGTGTGTGTTTTCTGAATTCGTAACATCTACTAATTGAGAAACATTGAGGTGCAAATTAAGTCTCACAGGGATGAAATACCATCATATCAGCAATTATTGCAGCACCTCATGAAAGGGTTATAGATTTGCTTTGCCCTACCTATGGCTGGAGTCAGTTAACCTGGATCCTGATACCAGGGACAAGAGCAAAATCTTTAGGGAATCAATGCCATCATTACATGTTTATCTAAGAATTTTGCTGACACAAAATTTGTTTCTTTTTTCCTTCAGAAGCTTGGGAAAATCATCACCTACTAGGTAAATATAGTTCACAAACAGAGGCTGGGTGAAGACAAATGGAATAGAAAGAGAACACAGCCAATTTAGAAGAAGTTTCTATTTGCTAGAGATAGGATAGCTCAATCCAGATTAAATGTATAATTCAAGTACAGGTTATGGCTCAATCTAATAGAGCACTTTTGATATTTATTTTGCAACTATTTTTAAAAGGAAATAATACGTTTCCTCTACAAAGACTTAGCTTTATTCTTTTTCTGATTCTCAGTGTAGCCAAGTTCTCAAAGTGTTTTGGTTTTACTTTGGTTCTAGACTTGTCCATCATAATTTTCTTCCTGATAGAAATTTTACCCCTTATCTAAGGATGATTTTCTCTTCCCAGTTGTTTGCTTTTGCATTGTTTCTGTTTCTTCTGTTGTGTTCTTGCATCAGCCAGAATGGGATAGAATAGACTATTTCTGTTGGAAGAGACCTGCAACAATCATCCAGTCCAACTGCCTTTGATCACTTTAGGGCTGACCAAGTTAAGCACATTGTTAAGGGGATTGTCCAAATGCCTCCTAAACACTGACAGGCCTGGGGCACCTCTCTAGGAAGCCTGTTCCAGTGTTTGATTGACTGGCTTGCATGCATCTGAATTTCACTTATAATTCCTGCCCTGAAAGGCAAGGCAAGGGTTTTTCCTCTAGAACTTGATGCATAAAGGAAACGCTGGCACAGAGGCAACATTCTGATCAAAGATATCAGGTGTGTAGGGAAAAGAAATCAGAGTGTGTCAAATAGTATTTTATATTACCATTGCTTATGTATTTGAATGGTTGATCTTTGGTCTATTGATGTGGTTTGGAGCCAAATCCCCTAAGTGAAAAACTGCAGAATTTCTGAATAAAGATAAAAATGCTTTTTTAAATTCAGTTAAATCAGAAATCTAGCCAAATTTATTTTCCTTACCTTTAGAAATTGGATGGTTTTGCAATTCAGTAGTTTCATACTGAAAAAAATATTGATCAAATATTTTCAATCATATTTGTCTTTTTTAAAATCTGAAACATACTGATTACCTCTGCAAAAAGTGCATGAGCACATGCATAGGAGCACTCTGACAGATGAGTCTCAGAAGACAGAGATTATCTTCTCTCCACTTCAAATTCCATCAGAATTGCATCAGAATTAAGGAAACCAGCAAGTACTCTTACTAATTTTCCCATACTTTTCATATTCATCTTTTGTTGTTTCTTCTTATTCAGTTGTTTCAGCAAACATTGCTTCATCTGTACTGGCTTACCATAACCATTATTTCTATGTTATTTTCTAATTCTTTTGCAGATTCCAATTTTTTCTTGTTACAAATCTTCCTTCGTGGATTTCTCTCACTTTCTTTTCTCTCTCCTACTCTAGATGAGACACTGTGTCCCTGAACTGTGTCCCAATTTCATAAAACCAGGAAAATAAGAAAAAAAAAAGTAAAATTCATGGTGAGCCCACAGCATAATACATGTTTTCAAAATTACATTGACTCGCCCACCTCAGTGACTCAGCCAGTGGGTAGAGGCAAAGTCATTTCAAGTGGCTGTTTTCCAAATCAGTGATTAGTTACCACTTTTCACTGTGGGCTGACTTTCTGTGTGTAAAAGGTGTATTTTAGAGTCCAGAGGAGAAAAAAAGTAACATCAGTCTCAGTCCTGAATCAGAAGTGCTGTTGCATTTGTATCATTAAGCCCTGAACTGAGGTACAGATACGGCAAACTTTGCTTGCTCCCTGAAAAATCCACCTGTTTGACAGGTGGAAGACCTGGAAATAAAAATAGGCGTCCTTGTGCATGGCTATGTACACTTTGCTAATCAGCCTAAACCTATCTGAAAATGGTAGAAAAAGTCAGAAGCACATTGAGTTTACCTCAGTGGTGTATTTTGGGTAATACTATACATTCATATTTCCAAATATATATATATTATTTAATGATCTTTTTAGCTGGCAGAAATGTCCTTTTAAGAAGAGGATGGGAAACTTGGTAATAAAGTCTCCAGAGGGTTTGTATGAGCACATGGCAGACTTTTGTAAGTGTTTCCTTGGCCTCTAAAAGTATAAAAAATCACAGAGTTCTGTTCCATACATCCATCTTTCAGGGAATTAGACCTTTTTTTTTTTTTTTTTTTTTTTTTTTTTAAGGTGTATCAATATAGAATGGAATAATCTCCCTGGAGGTGTAGAAGCTGCTCTACTTTGAAGCCATTAACCATTAGCCATGGAAGCAAGTGCACCACTGGTATGACTAATGGCAGGTTTCTAATTGTTCATAAAAGATGATGTATTTATGTAGGAATTACTTTAAATGCAGCACCGTGTCCTATGGCCTCCCCAGGATGCTGCTCAAAGACTTTAGCAGTGCTTACATAACAATAATTTCTTTTTGACAAAATGTTTTTGGGGAGGAATATTTGCACAGCAGGGAAGGCAGCTGCCTCTTGCGTTTTCACCAGGGCTGAGTTTTAGGCAGGCCACAATTTGACTGTGAAATTACAGCTGCATATACCTGTGGGTGCAATTATTATCTCTCTGATGATGAGATCTCTCATATGTGGGTACAATTATATAGCTACATAATAAATTAGTCTTAATTGCAGCTGTTCGCATGTATAGAAGGAAAAGTGTTAATTCCAGACTGACCTTTAAAAAAAAGCACCTTTCACTTTCATTCCAATATTGAATTCACCTCTGCTAGAGCAAAATTCCACAGAAAATGACCTGTGATGAACTTTGGTTTAAGGATGTTATTGCATTTGTGCGACTAAAGGATTTTTCATGAAACATTTAAGTCTGTGGTTCTCAGATCCCTAAATTACCTGAAAAATCAGGAGTCTTAGTGTGCTTTCCAGTCTGGTAACCAGGATGTTGTTTTCTTGAAGTCATAAGACACTGAAAGACTTTTTTCAGCCTCGGTAGAGAGGAGAAATGGAGAGAAGTGCATTCAGAAGATTCAGTTCTAGGTATATCTGGGTACGATGCTGAAAGTGTGGACAGAAATTTCAAAGTATATTTTAAATTAGTCAGCATAAATCTAGTGTTAGTTGTGTGTGTGTGATTGAAATACTTGTCCTTTTGTGGATATCGTATGCCACAGGGAATGACTCTTTCCATATGTAGTCTTTTCTTTTAACTGAATATTGAAATCCTGGAGCTGCCAGCACCTGCTCTGTTGAAGACTGTAATGACTTTGTAATGTATCCCTCTCTGAACAACTTAAATATGATCTCATTTTTCACTTATTTTCTAGTGTTGTTTTGACAGGTTACTATTAAGGCTGCCTGACACACCTGATGAAAAGACGACGATTCACTTGCTCATTATTTTGCCAAATATTAATCATTTGTAGTGAAATTTTATATTCCTGATTTCTATTTGTGGAAGTTTTTTTGTTGTATTTATTTTTTTCCTTCAGTTGAAATGATCTATTAATTTCTGACAACGAGGTAGGAAAGGCCTTCGCTTCTGATGTTATGAAAATACCATCCGTGTTTGTTTGGGAAATTAAAATCTTTAATTGGTTGCATTTTCGAGGTGGTGGTCAGAAGTCTTTTGTCAGAGATGTTGCTCTTAGCCATAAAATCCATTTTTCTTAAAAAATCGGAGATTGTTGGCAGGCCAAGGCTCCTGCCTTACAGAATCAGTGAGTTTAGGAAAACGGGAAGGTATCCCAAAGCAATTCCATAGGGGGAATGACATCCAGTACAGCGTTTTCACACAGCGGGGTTTCTGCTGAGACACTGGGGCTGGCCCTGCCAGGGGTAGAACACTCAGCCTGTACTGTGAGCTTGTTTAGGTTGTTTAGACTTTTGCCTTGTTTAGGCAGCATTAGTCATCCCTCTTTGGAGCGTATCAGTTGTGCCGATTTTTGCTTAATCCTTGTTTACAGAACTCAGTGAGACCTGATGCCCACAAGCGTCAGTGGAAATGCTTATGTCAAGCAGGGCATATACAGAGGACATGTATCACTCCTACTTCTAAAAGACGTTCATAATATCATTTTGGATGCACTATGTGCATTTGCAAACATGGCTTTTAGTGAACAGAAAAAATCCGACAATATTAGAGAAGCTTTTAGTTTGAAGGCAATGTATGAATTCAGTAATGCTAATTAAAGTATAAGTATTAGCAGATTTTAGCATTCCTAACATGCTTTGAGGATTGATTAATAAGTGTAATACTTAGATGGCACAATGGAATCATTTTCAACATCATTACCTTGTCCCTTGAAGAAGTCAAGCTTGAACCCCTGGGATTTGGCACCATTTTGTGATACAGCATTACCAAACCCATCTGACTTTCTGAAGGACAAAACTTTTATAATAATCAAAGCATTTGAATGTTCTAAATTGAGAAGTGATGCAAACAAGAAGGGGTCACTTGAGGAGATCAGGTTTAGAAGAACTGTTTGAAGGAGTAAATGAAAAGATCCTCAGCCTAGGAAAATTACATAGAAACTCAAGTTAAAGCTAGACATGTGATGGGAAGATTGATGTGGCAGCACACAGCAGACAGTAAATGAGACCCTAGGTATAGTCACTATAGTTGTTGATGAAGTTACTTACAGTCTTTACGTGGATTATGGAATAATAAAATATCATATATATGATATAAATATTAACACATGTAAAATATACAAGTTAATATATAAAAATAGACATTCAGAGGGAGTTGCAAGGCAACTAAGAGACAGTCTATGTGGTTGGATGCCATAAAGTTATTACATGTGCATCCTACAGACGCCTTATTAGATTCTCTGCAGGAACAAAATGAGAGCAGCAATTTCTGGTTGTCTCCAACATGACATCAAAATCAAGCAGGCTTATATTTGCTGTAAAACAAGCCTGGTAAACTTTCATATGGGAACTTTATACAAGAGCATTCCCTGAGATGTGACCCCTGGGAGGGTTTAGTCTTAAACACAAGCATCTTCGAATTCGCTGGGGGGAAACCTGAGGTAGAGCTGAACTTTTGTATGGCCTTTCAGGATCATGGTGCTTTTACATAGAACTCAGGCACAGGGTGATGTGCAGATAAGTACCACTAATACTGAAAACTAAAGGTGAGGTGTGGTTCCCTTCACAGCCAGCCCAGCATGGCTTACAGTTTTGGGCTGGACTCCTAAGTGTTGTGCTTGATTTTGTGAGGTTTCTTCTTTGTTTTTGTTTGGGATTTTTTGTTGTTGTTTTTTTGTGTGTGTGTGTTTGGTTTTTTTTAATAGATCTCAACACATTACAACTGTAATATTTAGATATCTCAGTTTCATCAGTGTCTGTCTATTTGATCCCTAAGCTGTTATCTACAGAACAACAGCCCTATGTCATGACTTTATTTGATGGATGTTCTTACTATCATAGTATCCTTAAAGCAGCAAAATTACTGCAGGAGAAACACAGAGCTGCTGGGGCTCAGGCAGATCAAAAGCATATGGACTCTCTGTGGGAAGGACATAATCATGTTTATTATAAGCAGGTCTTTGGCAGCTCTTCTGATATTACCATTTTGCCTGGTTACAGTACAGGAGAACAAGGACTGTCCAGGCCACTGCTGAAGCAAGGCTTGTTTTTTTTCAAGTGCAGGTGGTTACTGTTGATAGATGGGATTATGAACCCCAGCAGAAAACGAATCAAGAGACTGCCTGGGATGTACCTAATTGCTATAAAGGCTGAAAGAGCCTTGGCTAAATCAGTGAATTGCAGAAATTAAGTGACTCCTGTAATGTAGGTGCTTAGCAGGGACTGTTTGGAGTAGGAGAGACATCTTTGATTTAGGAAGGGTAACTTCTGACAGATGGAAAATATATAGATCTATTTCATTTGAGGGCTTAGACCTAAGAAAGGGGAAATGAGGTCTTGAAAAAGTTATGGGATTTTCTTTTTCTTTCTTTCTTTTTTTTTTTTCTCCTCTCCTTTCCTTTTTTAAGTTTCCTAAGCCAAGATCAGCTTTCTAAGGTCAGGCTTTGCTAGCTTATAGGGCAGATTTTTTATTTTTTATTTTTTTTAGGGCTTTGAAGTGAATCCTTTCAACCTGGATAGACTTGTCTCACATCTGCTGAATATGCTGCATTCTTCTGCTTTATTCTTACTTATGAGTCTTTTCTCAAGAGAGTAATTCAACAGATTAAATAGAAACAAAAAAGTTAGTGTTTTGCCACTGGTAGGAAGCAGGAGTTTTTAAAATAAGCTTGCAGGTGGGTAGAGAGTACCAGAAAATAGGATTCCCAAACTGACAGCATAACTAAAGGTTTATATAAATATTACATAAATAAGGGAAATAGAGTTATTATAAAAGGAATGTAGTTTCAATATCTCATGATAATTATGTAAAGAAACAGCTTGAATTCTTTCCTACTTGCCCAAACGCCTGTCCTTCACATTTAAATAGTTGGTAAAATGACCTGCAAGAAAGTTGTTGGCCTTGAAACAGAGAGAGAGGGAGCTTTTGAGAATGTGGAGAACTAATAACCTTCTTTTTGAGGCTGCATCATCTTCAGTACAGTGTATGTTATCTGAGAAAATGTAAGAAGGTTTCATTTTTCAGTGTGTTGTCTAGCATTTCAAGAACTTGATTCTGGCAAACCAATAGCTGTGGTTGTGTTCAATCACTCATCAGGCTGCATGAGTCAAAGACCAGTTGTCCTGAATGTGGCATTGACACAAGTACTACAATAATGAAATTTTACAAAGGATTTTTTTCATTTTTTAATCATAGGAAAAGGTCTGCTGTCTTAAATCTTACATGTTATGCTACCTCTCAACTGCAATGTAAAATAATACTTAGAAAATATTTTTGGTGTTCTCTAACATTTCTGTGATTGATTTCTGTCTGCCATTGGGTACTTAAAAGCCCTGCCTGCTCTCTCTAAGTACCTACATAAGCATTTCTCTGTTTGCATCGCCTGTTATTTAAGCTTATCCTGCCACCTCAGCTCTACTAAAGCTGACCTGCTCATGTATCATAAAGTTCTCTTGGTTTAGATAATCACAAACTGCATCTGGGACTTGGCCAGGTAATCCTAAAAACCACCCATCCCTGACAATTAAGAAGGGTGGCACAGCGATGACGAAATGGAGTAAAATGAAATAGTCCTTGAGGCATCACCCCCCAGTCTGTAACTGGGCAGTCTCAAGCAGGAAGACTGAAGAACAGCCTGGTGTCTTTCTGAAGCCATTCTAATGACACTGATTTATAGATCTCTTATTTCGTTTAGAGGATGAGAAAGAATAGCAGAGTAAACATGATGGAGAGGGCATCCACTTAAGGCTAAGGTCAATTACTCAAGGGAATAAATGTGCATAATTGCACACCTGATAACTAACAGCATAAATAGACTGCTGATTTATATCATCAGTCTTAAGCTGCAACTCCTTTATACAAACAATTATAATAATAGGAGGTTGATTATTTGTATTTGTTCCAAGTCCTTGCGATGATCATCTTCACAGAGATACAGAAGAAAAATAGACTACTGTTCTCTTTGGCAGATATCCTTTCTCATTAGATGATAACTGGCATTGTGGATAAACCTTTTATTGGTTAGGGCAGACAAACACTGTAATTATGCTCAGGAAGATTTTAATTCCCAGATGCCTAGATCAGAGAATCTTCTGGCATCTCAGGTCGTTGAATTAAAAGCATCTATCTGTCTTACTAGTTCAATGACTTTTCATTAGCAATGATGTTTTGCTGCTCTTCTCTATTCTTAGCATAACTACAGTAATTAAGAGGCAATTTTTAAAATTCTGTGTTGGAACTTGGCTTGATTCAGAGTGTGCTGAGCTTGGGAAACTGATGTCTGTCAGACAAACTGGAGGCCCAGCACCCATGTTCCAGGCCAAAATCATCACTACTAAGTGGCACTGACAATCCCAAACAGCACAAGTCCAACCCTGCAGATAACTGCTTTGACAGACAGGGTTATCCTTATCCTGAGTGTTTCATTTGTTGTGGGGATTTTGAGACACTGAGGACATGGCAAAGGTGGTGCTGGCAGGGAATAAAGACTACATGAAGCTAAAGCAGTTTTCAAAACTCAGTGCTGTCTGCATTTTTTGTCTTTCAAGGAAGATACATTTTTTATTTCCTCTACCCAGACTTTTCAGTGTTTCTGGGCTGCCTCTAAGTGTAAATCTAGGTCCAAATCTGAAAACTCTCATGCATTTATATAACCTTGCAGATAATCTCCACAAAATAACATTAAAATTTAACTTAACATTGTTTGTCAATAATCACAGTGTATTTACAGTTAAATTTTTTCTAAATTAATTATCTGTTATCCTTTGCAGATAAATACAGGCATACATTTCTCTGTTCTCTAATTTTCCTGTTATACCACCTACTAGTCTGCCTGAATTTTGTGTACTGTTTCCCACACACTCCTCTTTTATGATTTTGGTTGATGTGAGCTGTAATTCTGAGTTGTGTAGGTAGAAGTCTCAGCCTGGGTTTTTCTCTTCTTCTCCAGAACTGAGGAACTTTAGCTAAACCCATAATGCAATAGCAAAACCAAGTTAAGCTTCATAATATGGTTCGAAAAACCATAATAAAAAGACTTCTGTAACCTCAATAAACTCACTGTGTCCATACTTTTCAAGAAGCTATGAGGGAAATAAGTTACTCTGTATTCACTATTTACTTCAACAACTATTCCCCTAAATGCTGCAGAAGGACCTAAAAAGTCTGAATTTGAGGGTATTGTTTCAAATATAAAAAAATTACTCATGGATTTGAAAGTATTTAGAGTTCAGTCCAAATATATCTTATTAATTTGCAAACCTTTCCTCATTTCCTTACCCTCAGCAATTGCAGGGATGGTTTTCCCACAAAGTCAAGTGATTAATGCCGCAGAAAGGTACAGCAAGGAAATTCAAAGCTTCTCCTTCTTCCTTTCCATTCAATAGCTGCCACACATTCAGCTCTCTTCTTGTTAGCCAGTGTCCCCTCTTTATGACCAGTGGGGCACAAGCATGTAATTTTTCTTTGTGTTCCTCTTACTTTCTACAATCCTGAAATACTGTAAATGACTATGAAACTAATTCTTAGTCACTGGAAGAGGGGAAACATTCTGCTTTCCCAAACAGGAGTAGTACTGTTATGAGAGTTATTTTCTGACCTTTTAAAGTGTGCCTCCAGTCTCAGATTTAAAGTCCTGCCTAAGACACGGCAACGTTATTTATGCTTGATCTATAAAAAGGAATTAGTGGTTTGAAAGTGTATTGTGAATTACTAAATTACTATATTAGTAAAATATGGGTTTGGACCTGGATTTTTCAAAGGGCTCTAATATTAACCACTGCGTATTTATAAAATTTCACCATGTATTTGTCTGTGTGAGCAAATTAGAAAAATGGGTGGTTAAATAATGTCTTTTTAACCTGTTATTAACTCAAGTACAAAATTACACCTGTGAAGGTGTAAATAATATTGAGTCCTGTTTATGCACTTTGAAAATCAAAAGGTTTTTGTAGCTCATCATTAAACATATGTTTTAGATGTTCAGCAGATATGTATTCTTCTACAAGCAAGAGGTCATAATTTCTGAGGAGATTGTAGATGTTATTTTAATAGCAGATTAACACAGTAATATGTGTTAGAAAGCTATTCCTTGCTTCAGCAGATTGTGCTCAGCTGTTAAGATAAAATCCATTTTCACGGGTCTGCTTTAACTCAATTTGTTATGAACTTTGCCTCGCCCACGACACCTTACCTTCCTAGGTGTGAAAGCATCCCCTCCTTCCTTACAGCACTGGATTATGTCTGGTGCTGAGGCACTGAGGACAGCTCCAGAATGGTGCTAGCCAGAGGGTGAACATAAACAACTTCATTACAGACTCAGAAGTAGCTGTTAATGACCTCCCTGTTAAGGGAATTACTTGCATACTTTGTACTTTTTTTCCATACAATCCCTTAAGACAGGAGTAGAAGATCATAGAATCATAGAATCAGCTGGGTTGGAAAGGACCTCTGAGATCATCAAGTCCAACCCTGATCCACTACCACCACAGTTACCAGGCTATGGCACTCAGTGCCACATCCAGTCTCACCTTAAAAACCTCCAGGGACGGACAATCCACCACTTCCCTGGGCAGTCCATTCCAATGTCTGATTACTCTCTCTGTAAAGAATTTCTTCCTAATATCTAACCAAAACGTTCCCTGGCAGAGCTTAAGCTTGTCTTACTGATAGTTGCCTGGGAGAAGAGACGAACCCCCACCTGGCTACAACCTCCTCACAGAGTGATGAGGTTTCCCCTGAGCCTCCAGGCTAAACAACCCCAGCTCTGTCAGCCTCTTCTCATAGGTCTTGTGTTCAAGTCCCTTCCCAGCCTGTTTGCTCTTCTCTGGACCTGCTCCAGCACCTCAATGTCCTTCCTGAACTGAGGGGCCCAGAACTGGATGCCATTCTCACGTCACTGCTGTTTCTCGGTTTTAGCCACGCTACTAAATGAAACTTCACATCCATTCTTGTCTCACAGACACAGCTGATGTGTTGGCTCTGGTAAAGCCAAACATCTTCCTCACTCATCCAGCTCATCCCTCATGAAGGATCTGGCAGTGCCAGGAGCACAGCTCAGAGCCTGGGACTACAGGATGGAGGGAGGTCGAAGAGTTGAGGTACAGTAGTGCAAACTTAACGGGCTGCTACATCCACCTGCTCAAATTCCTACCCAGAGCACAAAGAGGTAAGGAAGGGCTGCAGTTTGCAGCCTGTGAGTGGGAGAGTGTTAAGCTAACACTCACTGCAGATGGAAAACACCTGTCTCTTTAGTTCTTTCTGAGGGTGTCTCCTGGGACACATGAGTCAGTCTCTCTCAGCTGAGTGATTCTTAAGACCATGCTCAACCTACTGAAGAAGTATTTTCAGAAAAAATGTAAAGAACATGTTGCTCAGTCTCCAGAGAGCAAAATCTAGGGAAGGATCTCTTCTGTGTAGTTCACTGACACACTAGATTTGGGTTCAGGGAGGCTAAACGTTGACAAAGAAGAATGAGAGAGAGGGAGAACTGAGACTGTTTTACCTGTATTTTATACCCAAGCAACATACGTAAGTGTTAAAATAATGGTGGATGAACAGGATATGGACCATAAAAGTGTTGCTCGCCGTTCTTGTGGACTGCCTTAGAGGAAGCAGTTTGGTTCTGCAATCAAAGTACTATAGTTATTTATAACTAAAGACTAAAAACTGCCAGAACGTATGCCATTAATATCAGTATCTGATTTTAGGAGCATTTCTTCTTCTTCATCCTTTCCAGTGTTTTATATTATGAGTTATTGGGATAGAAATTCTCAGGCTGACTATGCACACAATATTGGAGGAAATATTATCAATTATTACTTCTTTCTTGAAACCACTAGGTAATGAATAAAAGAGAGGTGTTCACATTCCACTTTCAAATCAGAAGATTTCTGAGTAGTGAAAAAGATGGCTTAAAAGGGTCGCACTTAAAGGCATCTCAAAGGGCCTTAAAAGGGCTTCACTTCTACGTCAGCATTTTTGGTGGGATGAATAAGAATAGTTGGACACCTATCTTAAGACAGCTATAATTCTGTTATAACTCCACAGCTGTTATTTCATGTCATTCTGGGCTGCCTGAAGTATCTCACTCACAATTAATAATACATACAACATTATCAGCTCAGAAGAATGGGTTTGGAATGAAAAACAGGAGTTGAAATCTGTTTTCTTCCAAAAAGAAAGAAAAAAACAAAGCTATTGATGTTTTATGTGGGAAGGAAAAAATTAATCAGATCTACTTTCAAGGTAGAGTTGTTCATTACTTGTCTCGTACCAGCACAGCACTTCTGGTTTTTTTTCTGAGTACATTAGGAAGCTGGATTATAGAAATGTAGATGTACTGTGATGGTCTGAGGATAATTTTGCCCTTAGCTTGACGCTGCTGACCCATTCTTCAAATGGAGCCCACTGTTAAAATCTCTTATTTATGCAGTTAATGCAGTTCAACATTATTATGTGATGCTGTTGACCTGAGTGCAGCCAACGGCTGTAACCAGGCTGAGAGAAGTTGTATAAATATGCAGTGAGTAATGGGAAGCATGCCTTAAGCCTGTGCCTTCGCAAATTCTATGAATTTTCAATGTGCTAAGTGTAGTACAATTTATTTGCTCACAGACCAAGGCAAAGCTTTGGAATGTAAAGCTGTTGATATTCTTTGTTTGAAATAAGAAAGCACAGTCAAAACAAACAACTAACGTTTTACCAGAAATGCACAGAAGAGCAGTCACATACACTACAGTCAGAGTCACTAGGGCTTTCCCTTCTCACACACTTATTATATCACCACCACCTTACAGAGGCATTTGCTACTTCCAGAGTGTAAATGTGGTCGTTGCTCCAGCAGCACGATCTGCCTTTCACACTCCAAAGCTCTTTTGCAGCATTGGCTCATGCAAACAGAGGGTGCTGCTCACCTCTCTGCCTCATTTTTTAATAGGTAAAGTGATGGTACTTTACTCCTTTATACAATAATATTAAGTTCTTGAATGAAAGCTTTTTTTTAGGAATATTCCTTCTATCTTTTCATCACTATGTTTCTTCCATTATTTCCACAACATCGAGTGTATCTTGAAAACTCAGAATAATTTTAGGGTTCTGTCTCTCATGAAGGGATCTGTTCTTAGATATCTTCTCATCTTTTAAACAGCTTACAGGAAGAATGAACCTCACACCTCACACAGGAGCCAGGATTCTAGAGCAAGAACTAATAATCCTGACTTTAGCATTTAACTCTGCTTTTCCTTGATCAATTTGTGACCTTATTTTCCAAACAAATCATTTGGGGTTCGTATTAGTAGCAGTAAGTGAAAACTGCACAAAGTTGGTGTTTTCGGTGTTAAATCTCTATATAATTATCCCAGCATTTTTCTGAAAATGTAATCTTGCCCATAAATATTCTGTTCATTTTTCTCCACTCCTTACTGTTAGTGAAAGTGAGAAAAGAGATAAAACAGATTACTTCTTAGTAAGGCCAGGATGTATGTACTATGGCAAAAAACTTCTACTGCAGGGACCAAAAATTACTTACATCCAGCAGAAAAGCAGACACTTGGAGACACAGAGACACATTTTGAGGAGCACCAAGAACAGAAGGAAGAGAGGAGTAACCAGGCTCTTGACAATTGCAGAAATTACTGCTGACAGGAGACATTAAAATACTTTAGAGAGAAATCTGACTACAGTTCACAGAAGGTGGGGAAGAGGTGAAATAAGGAAAACCAGAGATCAAGGAGGACTGTTTGCCTTTGCTAATACTCACTGAAGTTCTGCCTGTATCTGCATATCTAAGGGTTGGACGTAATGATCTCAGAGGCCACAACAACCCCCTGCAGCCCTACAGGCTGGGCACAGAGTGGCTGGAGAGCAGCCAGGTGGAAAGGGATCTGAGGGTGCTGATTGACAGGAGGCTGAACATGAGCCAGCAGTGTGCCCAGGTGGCCAAGAAGGCCAATGGCATCCTGGCCTGGATCAGGAACAGTGTGGCCAGCAGGAGCAGGGAAGTGATCCTTCCCCTGTACTCTGCGTTGGTGAGGCCACACCTTGAATATTGTGTTCAGCTCTGGGCCCCTCAGTTCAGGAAGGATATTGAGGTGCTGGAGCGGGTCCAGAGAAGAGCAAACGAGGCTGGTGAAGGGACTTGAGCACAAGTCCTGTGAGGAGAGGCTGAGGGAGCTGGGGTTGTTTAGGCTGGAGAAGAGGAGGCTCAGGGGTGACCTCATCACTCTCTACAACTCCCTGAGAGGAGGTTGGAGCCAAGTGGGGGTCGGTCTCTTTTCCCAGGCAATCAGCAGCAGGACAAGAGGGTATGGGCTTAAGCTCTGTCGCTCTGTCAGGGGAGGTTTAAGTTGGATATTAGAAAGAAGTTCTGTACAGAAAGAGTGATCAGGCATTGGAATGGCCTGCCCAGAGAGGTGGTGGATTCACCGTCCCCGGAGGTTTTTAAGACGAGGCTGGATGTGGCACTGAGTGCCATGATCTGGTAATCACAGTGGGGTTGGATCAAGGGTTGGACTTGATGATCTCAGAGGTCTCTTCCAACCCAGTTAATTCTATGATTCTATGATTCTTTTCCAACCCAACTGATTCTATGATTCTATGATCTGTTTGTGCTCATTTACCTTTTATTTCCCATCATTTGCAGTACACCAGGTGATGTTCTGGTGATATAAAGCAGTGCTGCTTCACATCTATTGGGGACCCGTCTCTTAAACAGTGAAATGATTCACTAATGTTAAAAATAGATGAAGATAATGTGTAACTTTTACAGCTGTAACTTTTTAGTTTCTTCCTAAACGTTCATCTGAATTTATATTTCTTTCTTTGTCTTTGTTCTGTTTGAGTTCTAATTCGAGTGCCGTAGCAAGGAATAGAGAGTAATTCGTGACTGTCTCTTTGTGTTGATGATATTGCTTTAGCTCTGGCAATAAATAGGGTACAACAGACTGTAAATCACATATGAAAATCTCTAGATGAGAGCTGTGACCAGCAACAGTACTCACAGCTCTCATTTAAATCTACCAACTGAGAGATGTCTAGAACAACTGCTGTTAAAAAGCAACACCTCCAGGAACAAAAGGAAATTAGTTGGTAGGCATATGCCCAGCTAACTTCAACATCATAAAAGGAATAATTATAAATCATTATTCACTCAATAGAAGGAAAGTTAAGCTTGCCATAATACCTTTCATCTGTCTGAATGTGTAGTATATAATGGATTCTGTGCTGAACGCAGCCTGAGAGATACCCCAGGAAGCAGAGCAATAGCTTACAAAACAACTATGAAATCAATCTGTAACCCGAGGGGAGTTTAGTTGTGGGGGTTTTTACCAATATAATTGCGTGTTACAATAATACATACTATTCTAGAACAAGGCATAAATTCAATCCACCTAATTTTAAATACTGTTTTTACAATTCTCCTATGCTATTTTCTAATTATTTCAGGTGAGACTATTAAAAAAAAAATAAAAGAAAGAGGAACTCCTGGAAAAAGGTAAATAATTCTGTCTAGTGTAGCATGGATAACTAAGCTGCAAATGACTGTAAACTGAGAATAAGAAAGATCAGGGAGAAAAGTTTTTTTCTACTTGAAGTCAAGCAATAGAAATTGTAGTGGATATTTCTGTGCTATAGTTATACAGCCTTTACCTGGCATCAGGAATAGGATTTACTGTGGTTGAACAGAGGGGAATCCTGATGTATTGTCTTCTAAATTATTGTCACATCTGACCACAAAAGATGAAAAGGGGTAGTGCAACCAGATTACAATTCCTCCAAGATTTGCTAGTCTGTGGGCTGTATGCCTGGAGAATCCCCAGGCAGCAGGCTAAAATAGGGATTTTAAGGCTGTGAAAAGTCAAAAGGATGAGAACTGCTTACAGGACTTGGAGGCTCAGACGGCTGCATGCACCATTTAAAGCTTGTCTGCTAAACACGCTCCAGGGAACTCTTCCTGTTCCCTCCCTTCATAAAAATCCCTTTTGAAATGCTTCAGTCAGGAGTGGAGACCCCCCCTCTTCCCCAGTGCCAGTGGAAAGCAGGAAAATTGCCCTGAAGAATTGTGTGATTCCTGTATATCTGTACCTATTTCTCATCATCTTTCAAACTACCTGAAATATCTTTTTTAAGCTTTTTCTCAACCTCAAAACAAAAGTATTCCCCTTTACTTGTGTAATTTTGAGCCTTGCAGGTTGCTGAGGTTTTTTTAATGTTTTAAATAACTTTTGTCTTGAAGAAGTTTATTATCAATAATATATTAAGAAATCCATACAAAACAAGCAAAGAATTGATTGGAAAAATAGACATTTCTCTTTTCATTCATTTCTCAGCAAACCTGAGTGCCTCTTGGCCCAGGTTTGAATTTCTGAAAGAAAGGACCAGACACGAAAGCAGGTCATGGTAAGTTTTTGTAGTTACATTTGACCTAATCATTTGTCCTAAGAGCAACTCTCTCACTGCAGAAGAAAGAATCCTTTCTGTCCCAGACAGTTCCATCAGTTTTCAGCGAAAGTATTTTCTTGAGTAGTACAAATTTCATAGTACATAAATAAGGGATAATGAATAAGAGATAAATCCCATGTCATTAAGCAGTTATACAATCCACTAAACCAATAAGAAATATCATCACTATCAAGGAATTACTGTGATAAGGCTACTGTGTAAGTATTTATTTAATATTTGCTGTTTCTCAATGACTGGTTGTCTGGGCTTACAAGATTTCCTGTCTTCAGAAGGGTCAAATGGAAATAAATAGTTTTCATACTGATGGAGTTAAGCGTAGATACATCTAAGAAACATTCAATTATTCCAGACATTAGTTATTAAGGGATTAACTTTTGAACGATGTAATCAAACTAAAACAAACAAACAAACAAAGTAAAATCCATCATAAATGACAAAAAACCACGATTTCACACTGAACTGTGAGAACCATTCAAAGTCTGTATTTATTATCTGAGAGATAAACCTTTAGGCAAGGATAGGTCACTTACTAGAACAATTTGTTTTTCATTAGCCTAAATCTGCCTGATCTGTTCATTTGCTTGTGTTCTATAAAATCTCCTGTTAATATTTGCAGATGCAGTATTAGCAGAAGAAATTGTATTGCCTCTTTGCACTTCAGAATGGTTGATGCAAGTCAATGAGAACTATCAAATTCTCCAGGATCCTTTTTGGCAATTCTGTCAGCTGTCTGGAGCGTGCTCCCAGGAAAGGCACCACAAAAGGTACCACACAATAAGGGTAAAATTGGACAGTGTTCGTCCAAGGTAGCCAGGAGTGCTTTGAAAATGAGGAACTATTTGATTTGATGAAGTATGACTGCTGAAACAGCTTAGAGAGATTATAAAAGAACTGAAGAGGTCTCAAAGCAACTGCAGTACCTTTGACTGCCTTACAAGATCTCTGAGTAGAGCTGGTCTGTCTGCATCTTAAGGCTCAGTTGCTGTAAACATCTGTTTGAGTGGGTGACACCAATCTGTTCTAATTTGCCTTGCCCAGGAAGATCAGGATGGTGATGTTGTATTTTATGAGTATCCCTAACCCAACTATACAGGTATGGGTAATGAAAAAGGTGACATTACTTTTCTTGCAAAATTAAACCAGTCCTTTTCAGGGAAAGTGTTTGCAGAGATGTTTCAGCTCTCCAAAAGTAAACTCAGTTCCCCTTCAAGCTCTGTATAAATAGCCATGCAAATAACAGCCAGTTTCTCAATCAGTATATCTCAAATAAAATTATTCCTAAGTGTCCATCCCATTCCAAAGCTTCCTGTATATTTTGAGAGTCCTGCATACAGATGATATTCAAAATTTAGTGTAAAACTCATTATATTATCTACACTTTAAATTTAGGCATAGGTCTAAAATCCACTGTCTTATCTTAAGCTGTTGTAAATTATCATTACTCCATTTTTGTGGATGGGAATAGTCAGTTGCTACAGCTAAAGATTCGTCCATAGTACAATAAGAAGTTGATATTTTTCATTTAAAAGGCATTGAAATTATTCTGAAAATACACAGAAAGTGCTAAAAGGATGCTCCAAAGCATGGAAATTTCTAGTATGATGTGCAGGCCTGTTTATAGCACACATTTCTAGTGTCATAAGAACTGCTAAACAGAAGAGGTACTAAAGAGGTGCTAAACAAAAATGTTTTAATCAAAATTCTTGTTAATTCTAATGATAGGAAACACACACATTAATATCCTACTTGTTTAATAAATATGTGTCTTGTAATAAACCAAAAAACATTAGACTGCTTGTGACACCAAGCAGCCACAGGTATTACAGCAAAGTCAGCACTCACTAACGTTTGTCATGAGATTTTATAACCACTGTGGCAAACAACCTAAGTTTGATCCCAGTATCACCTTCCTCACAGGCTACCTGAGCAGCTCCTCAGGACCATACAGGCTCTAGAACTGGTTGTTTACTTCTCTTCTGCCCAAGCTCAAAGATAAAAAGATATTTTCCTCTCTCCTTCAGAGCACCAGTGATTTTGTCAAGAGCTGTTTCTCATTGCTGGTGTTTGGTTTGCCAGGACGAGGCACCTGTTCACTTTCAAATACCTGAAGGCTCCTGCCATTCTGTCCTCAGTGTTTGTTAATTCACCTCTTGGGCTTACCATCATCCACAAGCTGAGGCAAGAATCCTCAGGCCTGCTTTGCAAAAATGGAGTCTCGAGAACATGAAGTCTCAGGGAAAAAAAAAAAAAGTAAGGCAGATCTTGGTAAAAGTTCATCATAGAAGCTTAGAATCAGTTCAGTTGGAAAAGACCTTTAAGATTACCAAGTCCAGCAGTTAACCCAAAACTGCCAAGTCCACCACTAAACCGTGTCCTTAAGTGCCACATCTACACATCTTCAAATACCTCCAGGCATAGGGAATCCCACCACTGCCCTGCTAAGCCTATTAAAGTGCAACCCTTTTGGTGAAGGAATTTTTCCTAATATCCAATCTCAACCTCTTCTGCCACAATTTAAAAGGCCATTTCCTCTCATCCTTTCACTTGTCACTTGATGATGGTATGTTTGTCCTTATTTTTTTGTTTGGAGGGTTGGTGTGTTTTTTTGTGTTTTTTTTTTTTTTTTTTTTAATATTAAGATCTTTCTTAAAATTAAAAAAAAAAAAAAGGGAAGACCATTTTCTTCTAGTACTTCTTCTATAAGACTGAAATGTTACAGCACGCAGGAAGACTATGAGTATGAATGATGGGATCCGAAAAGACCAAGGGCAGGAAGATTTGTATTGTCTTCAAAGGAGTATTCCCTCTTAGGCAATATAAAACCAGAGCTGAAAGTTAAAAGTTTAAAATGCATCCATCAGCACAGTAAGGTCCATTTTTTTTGTAGATGAAACTCCACTACAAGCATTCCTCCCACCCATAATACTGTGGTAACACTGGGAACTGAAAAACCCCAGGGGTAAATATGATCCTGTAAACTTTAAACTGAGAAAGAGCTTTTCTCCCAAACTTGAAGTGGTGGGTTAAAAGCATTTCCTTATCCAAACACAAATATGAATTTTCCAGAGAGATATTGTGAACAGTTTTATTACCCATCTACTTTAATGTACCCATCGACAATCTGATTGCTTATGCAAAGATAAGATAAAGGCTAATACTATATGGGTTTTAAAAAAAGAACAGATTTTGATTTTACCTCTGCACTGCAGTGTAACTCCACTGATGCTCTGGACTTGTTGTTGTACTGGTGTGAAATCCCATTCTTAATCTGGAAGCTGAACTAAGAAATTCACTCCACTGTGAGGGAAAAGCAGGGTCATAGTGGGGGGTGACGGGAAAGGAGTACTCAGTGCATGCAGTTCACAGAATAATCCCCCATGTGCCTTACACATTAAAGAATGACTTGCCAGATCTCAGAGGAGGGAATCCACCTTCTGTGGGTAAAGTAAACATTTTTCTCTTAATTAACAGTTTCTGCTATTAAGTATTTCACATATTTGGAAAGCAGAAATGCTTTTGGTGGAATTTACATAAGTACTGGTACCCCACACTTCTCCTTAGTTTATTCCTTCAGATGTTTTCAAAAAGCTTTAAGTTATGAATTTGAATTTCCAGATGTTTCTGTTGGTTCTAAAGACCTATCCACCAGCTTTATTAGAACTCTGCTGCAGCGTCTTTGTGTACAATTTTATTCACACTTAATGAGTGGAATAACTTGGAATCTAGCTGGAGTTTAGATCACTGCTTGTGTTGCAGTGTCAAAAGCGAAGATGACCAGATTTCGGATTGGGTTTGCACGGTAAGGTTTTGGTAGTGGAGTGTGGTCTCTGTGAGAAGCTGCGAGGGAAATGACGCTACATACACCAGAGCTGGTGAAGAAGGAGGAGGTGCTCAGTAATATGTTTTGGGGCTGTATAAAGATCTCGAAAAGGTATCCCAAATAAAAGAAGAAAGTGATAGGATGAAAGACCAAACTACGATCCTGTACAATCATGTATAGTACAGAGGAGTGAGAGGTGAATTTCTAAAGCAGTGTGAGTTTGTACAAGGGGAGTACAAGCATGGAACTATTGAAGGCTTCCTATCTGCATTCTTAAGCATGTGCCTGTTTTGAAGCATGTGACTCTTTCTTACCAGAAAAACCAAATACAAACCTGTATATACAAACATACTCTTGGGTCTTTCATCGGACTAAGGTCCCACTTCACAGTTTCGGATATACACTAAGGCCTAAAGAATTTCCTTTTCCCATTCCCAGAGCGCTTACCATGTCATTTTTGAACAGTTGCCAAGCTGTATGCCCTTGTGTTGTGCAGCCTAATTTAAGAGGGAATGTAAGGGGAACAGGCTTGACTTAAACTCTGTCTGAAGGACTGCCCCAGATTTGATGGATGCCTTATCTTTGAAAGCCTTATAATCTGCTGGGAAGGGTTTTGTAGGTGCTCATCTGCCTTCAGAGTTAGATTTTGCACCATGCCATTTTAGAGCTATAGCCTATTGATTTATTCATGGGAGGAAGCTATCAAATATTAACTATTTCAAGGAAAAAAACCCCAACTTTGCATAAGACAAGCATTTGGAACATCAAGCTTGGTGAGTGGACACTTAACTACATGTTCTTTAATCTTGGTTAAGTAGTGCACCATATCTGTGTAACGGAAAAAAATCTGGAATACTTTAGCACGCTGCCAAGGATTTCTGTGCTTTATGAACTGTACCACAGGTAATATGTACAATCTGAAATGTTTGTGAAGCCTTAAGATTTAGGCTACCCAGATCCAGTGGTACTAAAAGTGAAATGTGGTCAAGGCAGGACTATTCCTTTTGCCTTCAGACAGTAAGAATTCAGTCAGACACAGTCTGTTTGAAATAAGAGAAAAACTACTGGGGCATAATAAGCAGACTTGCTTATTTTTTTTCACTTTTTCTTCATTCCTCTAATATTCCATACATATTTTAAGGTGCTTGTCACTTCCAACATCACAGAAAGTTATGCAGATACTTGATCTGCCCCCAAAAGGAATTCAGCATTTCAAGGAAGCCATTAAATTATGCACCATATTAGCCTATGACCATCTATTCTTATCTCTGTCACAGTCGCTGCCTATCTTCTTTCTGCTCCCATTTCACTGCTTTCTTCCCCCCGCTGCTTAGTTTTGTCCTACTTAAAATTCAATAGAAAGACCTCTGGGAGAAGTTTCAGGGCATCCATTGATACTATTCTGTGATCTGTGAGAATGGCAGTGAAAATAAGTTTGAATAACAATGGTACGTACTACTGATGATTTTGTACAGTATCCTATTCCTGTTTAATGTCTCACTTAATGATTGGAGATGGAAAAAATATTTTCTCTCTAAAACTCTTTGGAACACGTAGAAGAAAAACATGTTTGATCTTAAGATTTCTAAGTTCATCCAACAGGTTTTCAGATGGAAGGCACTTGTATCCTAAAAGATACAATAGATCCAAAAAAAGAGACTGCTTATTTTACTTCCATAATTCATTTTCTTCTGATCCAAATTTGAATGTGAGACTTATGTATGTGCTTGGTAGGTCTTCTTCTAATCATGCTGCCACCTCAGAAACTCCACTTTGGACATGAAATATTTTTTGTCAAAGGTTTTGTTGATCCTGTCATTTCAGTAAACAGCAATCAGCTAATCCCTCTATTCCCACCACCCCACCCACCCGCCCTCCCCCAAAAAAAAAGATTCCTGGAAACTTTTCAAGCAGCTCAACTGGGGAGAGTAGTTTTATATTCTGGAAGAAACATGGTAGTGTTCATAATGGTGTATCTTAGATGTATTTAATCTAGTTCCTCTTTGAGAGGGGAATGATATAAAGGAAGATATTTAATGGAATCTTTTCCATTTGTCTAAATATTTTAAAATGGCAGGTAATGTACTTGAGTGATCCCCAGGAACTTAAGTTTTTTGGTTAGCTAGAAATAGACAGGAATGTGGTCTCTCTGAACTTGGATGCTTCTGTTCTCCGTGATCAATTGGGAAATGCAGAGACACTGCAGAGGCTTTTGCACTTTGGTGGGGATGTTTAGGACATGTATGCAGACATCTTTGTAATTTCTTGGACAGGGAGAGGTCCGAGTTACATTAGGGCAGCATTTTGGAGCTTATTTGGAGCTTTTGAAAATTAAGACTGATTTGAAATTCAGTTTTTGTCACCTTTCCAGGAAAAATAAAGTTCCTGTACATTTCAAACTATGAAGTACACAACAATGTATGACAGCATGTCCTTTATCACACAGGAGCTCTTTATCCATCTTTTTGTCTAATTATCTTTCTTTAGGGGCACTTTAGAACCACCGAGCCTGGTCTACGACAGGGGAACCACAATGTTGCATTTATCAGTGGCTAATACTCTCCTTTGTTGCTAACTTGAAGAATTAAGAAATAAAATAGGCAAGCCTAGCCTAGCCCAACCACACATGTTTGTGCAATGATGTCTGAGAGGTCAGGTGGTCTGAGAAGCTCTGTGGTCAGGCAAGATTTGTGGACAACAACTGCTCTCCATACACATGGTTTGGGTGCTGCTTGCAGGGCTATCTGCTTAGATAAATTAATAATATCTAATACTGGGAGGTACTGAGAGCTCTCAAGTGCTACTTGTGTCTGGATGTGGTGCATTTCACAGGATCAGACCCAGGAGCAGCAAATTTTCTGTGGAGCTCTTTAATTTTAAAATAGAGCTGTATTTCTCTAATCTTTAAGACCCTACCAGCAACTGTACTATATATTCACTGTCTCTAGATTCAGAAATCTGGTTTCTATTAGTGAGTATATGAACTTTAACTTAATGGAACATAATATATTAGTGGGAAGGGGAAGGTAGTTTATACAGTAAACATATGCCTGTGGGACTGTGGAGAGGAGAATTGTTAAAATGGCTCTAACATGTAATGGATGCATAAATATCTCACAAAAGCCTGTCATGCAAACTTAATGCTGACAGTGTATAGTGCAGTAAGGTAATAGTACCTTTATTGTAGACATCTGCAGCTGAAGGATCCTCTTGGGATCACCATTTGCTTGTCCAGGGACTTTGTTGACATGTCAGATGTCAGCATCCACAAGTTTTATGGACTGGAACAGGAGGGTGCTTCCTGATCAAAGTTTTATAGGCAAAGTCTTTGTTTACTGATGTAGCATTTGATATTACAGTTGGACAGGGTAGGGAGGCATTTTGTCAGGTCATAGCTGGAGCCTGGATTTGTCCATGTGTGCTGAGCAAGAGCGCTCTGGTGCACAATACTTCTGACATTGTATAAAGTGTTCAATGTTAGCTTAAAATCATCTGCACCAGTCTCAGACTTCAGGAAATATTCTTAAGCAGTCACTAAATTGCAAAGAAATTCCAGTAGTGTTGCATTCTGTATCAAATATCATTGAAAGCAGCATCATTAATGACACACTAATGAATACCACATGAATTAATAATAATCGGCTACTTTTTGAAGTCTCCCTGGCTTCCAGCTGTCTCTTAAATCACTTCAAATAATTAATTGCTTAATGCTTTTCACCTTTGACAGACAGAAATAAATTGCAGATTAAAAATACCTGTGTTGGCAGTGGGCCAAGCAAAGTTGCCTGGCTGTTTGCTGCTAATCGGGAGGGATGGTGCATTTTGCCCTGCTGAGCCTGCCTTGCCCAGGTAGTAATGCACAGATTAAAGGAGGCTGAGACTGTTACTCATTTTAGCCCAAAACTAATCCAGACCCACTGAGTTTTTGCAGCTCTTTCTCCTCGACAGAGCTGAATCAGTACCTCTGAAGTCTCTCTGTAGCACTGCTGCAGGACGGTCAGTGCCCATAACGTTCCCCTTTAGCTTGCTGGTGTCAGTATGTGACAAGAGTGTCAGAGGTCTTTTTTAGGGTCACTTTTCTGTTGAGAACTGGCCTGACATCACCTTAGTCAAAAAGTGACCATCCAATTGCAAGGAATTCCAATCCCATCGACTTGGAATAAATATGAATGGCAGCCTCATGTAAATTCAAACATCTGAATTTAACACTGTTTTCTGTTTTGTTTTGTTTTCTGGAAACTGTCTGCCCCTGAGGATTTTAATATTTTTATTCTTTTTACTTATAGATACTAAGGAACTCAGTTGCTTGGGGACCTGCATCTTTTTGTCTGTGCTCAAATCAGGTAAGGTCAATTATTCAAATAAAGTTGCAGTGACCAGAGAATGCATGGAAAGCATTTAATTTTTAATCAGTTTGAAAATGGGGAAGTCAGTCATGATTCTTTCTTCTCAAATGACTTAAAGTTTCAGATGTTTGGAGTATAGTCTTTCCATTTCAAAAAGTATGGAAAAATGTCTGAGATAGCTTGTGGTAGGAATTCTCCCCTGTTGTGTATTCTGCTTTATTCCAAAAGTGGCAACCTCATTACAGTGCTTGGTGAAAGACTACTGCATTTGTAAATGCTGCTGGTAGTGATATATACTATACTGTCTAGGCAGTGCATAAGGTTCATAGCTTAATTTATTATTTTTTTGTAATATTTTTGAACTTTATTTTATGGCTTTATGATAAAGGGTCCAAGAGAGATAAGCCATGGGTGCTCTGTGATTCAAAGGAAAGGAAAGCCCCAATGCCTGCTTTTTAACCTCTGATAAATGCAGCTCACAGCATTCTACTGCTAATGCAGAATTTAATCCGAGTTCTGCATTTTCCCTTCCTCAGCCTGTTAAATATGATACAGAATGGCAACTCCTACTTTATTTTAAATGCATTTTAAATGCACATTTTCAAGCTCTAAAGTTACTGCAGGAGTTCTTCACATAAAATGACTTTATCCTGTATACACAGAGAAAAATGGAGGGTAACAGGAATTTGTTGTGGTAGAGAGTGTAAGCTGCTAGACATTCAGACGTTTAAAATACTGGGAAAAATACTAGAGTTAGGAAAAAAAAATTCTTCTGCATATTTTTGTGCCAGTAATCACCACAAATTCCTTGCAGAAAATTCCTCAGGCAAAATTGTTCCTTGCAGGTATAATTATGCCAGACAGGAGCTGCGGGGGCCAGTTCCCCACCTGGAGAGCCTGTGCTCTCCTGAGGTCAGGCCCGTGGCAGTAGCAGCTCCAGCTTTAGCCCTGCCAGGCTGTACCTGCCTGAAGGATTTGTACCCTCTCTGATGCTGCAGGGTGTGTAAGCCCAGCTATTTTGCGGGGAGATGAACCAAGTCGGGCGTTAATGGCAAAGAAACCATGGGTAGTAAAAGGCAGCAGTGGAGGAGTAAAGGGGTGGTGACACAGCTGACACTGGTGGTGCCTGGGAACCCGTCACTGCCCAGCTCTTCAGCCCCATTCCAGAGCAGCACTCTTAGGTGAGCACAGGGAAGTAGAGCCCATGGTAAATCCTGCAGAGAATGAAGCTGAGAAAAGATTTCACTGGAAGGGAAAGTAAAAGAAAAAGGAAATGTGGTCTAGAAAATGCAATGGAGCAAAAATAGGAAACAAAAGCGAGGCGGAGGGGGGTGGAAAAGGAGGGCAAGCAAACTAAAAGCAAAGCAATAACAGCATAAGGTATAAGCTCAGATGGAGTTTGCACTGGTATTACAAAACAAAAAGTCCACAGGGAAAGGAGGGCAAGCACTAGGTTGAGACAAGAGGCAAGATTTCTCTGTGCCTGAAAGCATATTGCTGAGATGAATTCTCTTTATGCGTTCATACACTTTACCTAAGTGCAGTAAGAATTGTTTGGGGTTTGTTGGCTATGAAATGTATTTATGATTTTCTACTCCCAACTAAATGTTCAATTTTGTTCAAAAATTGTTTTCTTTATTTACCTAGGGCATGTACTTATACTGCTAAAGCTAAATGTCACTCTGATCTGCTAGAAATATTTTTTGTCTAGCCCAGTGCCTTTAAAATTCAGTGTGTTATGCTTTATTTAAAAATAATGGGAAATATAGCCATATTTCACAATGAATAAGTATATTAATTATGAGACAAATCACGATAGGTACTGTTTGCTGCTCAATTTCCTTTGAGTTTCAATGAATAATAATTTCCTTTAAAAACAGAGGACGTTTTTAATACATCCAACAATGATGAAGTAGATTAATTACAGGTAATATATTTTTATTGAAATCTGAATGACTACACTTGTCCCTCGGAAGAGTGCTATACTCATTTGAGTTATATACATAATATATATCAACTAATTATATATTTGTTCCATTCCTAATTAAAAAAAAAAAATCAATTTAGTCAGAATTTCATCAAAGCCAATTTTCCTGAAGTCACAGAGGTAATGCTCCTCTTGACCTAAATGGGAGCAGTATTCATTCTGCATTTTAAGGCAGGAGCAGCCTGTTTACCTGAAGACTTCTGCAAAAACAGGATATACAGCACTAGAAAATGCACACTAGTTTAAAAGGCGGGGGGGGGGGAAACGTGTAAAAGGAAAACAATTTTAATCCAGGGCAACACCAACCCAGGCCAAGTTTGGCTTCTTGTGGGACACTACCTTACAGCCTTTGTCCCAGAGGAGCTGGCAGGCATCAGGCTGCTGTTGGCCCCAAAGTTAAAATTTGGACCCACTTCAGAGCAATCCTTTCCCCCGTCAGTACAGAACAACTGTGAAGATCTGTGGCTCTTTGTTCTCCTGATTCAATAACAGTCAGACTGATTCAATAAAAGTCATATAAGCATCTTTAGCCTCCTTATGGGGGAGGCACCAAGCAGCCCTCTTGCCCCTCTGTCACAAACAAGAACTTCAGAAACGTTGAGCACTGCCTTTGCCTGGCTGTCACAGGCACTCATTTCATGGCTGTAGGAAGGAGTCCCTTGTTCACCACTTGGAGTTCGATGGAGGTTGCCCCCTGAATTAAAACAGAGATGAATTTATTTCTGTGCCTTGTGAAAGGCAATAGGAATTACAGCCCCGAAGATGTCAAAATTAATAGTGTTACCCCAGCCCTGGCAGCACCTGATCCAGTCCTGGGGTGAGATCTCACTTCTTGGCAACCTGGGTGTTGCTTGCAGGAAGGCTGTGCTGTGCTACTCCACAGCCTTGGCCAGGAGAAAAAATCAGAGGCTGTCATTTTAAGTTTAAATTTTGCTTTACATAAGCCTCAGCCATGTTCACTTAAACTTAGCTGTTTAAGCACTTCTACCTGCTAGTAAATTCCTTTACTGGAATATTAATGGAAAGCGAGCACAAAGGGTACAATCAATATAAATTAATTTCAAAATTCAAATAAATGCATCAGTTGTTTTTCTCCAGAATTCACCATTTCTAATTAGGATGCAATATGACATGTCCTGTTTTCACATTTCATACACTGCATATTTCAAGTAGCAAATCTAGACTCTTGAGATGATGGCTGGCAACTTGAGAGAAAGAAAAATATAAACAACTTGGAGAAAAAAATTGAATATAATAAAAATAATCTTGAAAATATTCCAAGGCTAAGTCAATTCAGAAATATGTTCAAAATATGGAGTGTTAGCATTGGTTTTCCATAATACAGATGGAATCAATGCTAGCAGAATATTGATTACAGATTAAACTCACCTTATCGATAAAGTTGAACTTTTGCAATCATCTTCTGAGGGATCTGTCATGCAGTTCCTACCAATCCTGAAAAAAAATCTTTCCAACGTTAGGAAGATTCCATTTTTCACTTTAACAGAGTCTGAAGAGTTTCTCATCAGTTCCTAAAGAAACAGCTACTGTGTTTCTCTCTACTTCTTCATCTATGACAATATTCTTTGTTTTAGAAATTAATATCAGTTTCTTAAGCACTATTGAAGAAAAAAATACCTAATAAATGATAGTTTCATACTGAATATAAAATTTAAAGGGCTCAATGAACTCTGAAAGAAAATCTTGAATGGTGTATCAAAATAAAAGCGCTCTAAGAAGAGCAAAACAAGTGTCTTCTGTCAAGAATATGCAGTGCACATTCCAAAACACGTAGCTGTAATTGGAATAAAAATAGTGGAACTAATGCGGTGTTCAGATCTTATTCTGTTCCTACAATTAACAGATTGATCTATCACACATTTAAATAATATTCCATTTGGCAACAAACAGCTGCCAGGGGAAGGAACATCACCAAACAATGGTGGTTTGTGGTTATTTTAAATGAACACCAAACTGTTTTGGTCTTAGGTGGGTCATAAGAGTTAGAACAAGAGTTATCTTTCCAGATGGGTGGAGAATGCTGTTAGGGCGCAAAATGGCACAGCTCTTCTAACCAGGGCTGGGTAGGGGGCACCTCATCCTTGTCTCAGCTGTGGCTACTTCAGAAGGTGAAGGTGCTGTATGGGTGTTTCAGAAATGAGTTGTGCTGACAACTACCCGAGGCCCAGATTCAGCTCAACAGCTTATTTGACATATAATCAAAACACACAAATGGAAAAGCTGAACAAATAAAAAAGCTCCAAGGTCTTTTCCCTTACACATGGAGAAATATATCAACTTGCCTTTAATAGTTCAAGGTCAAACTAAATCGGTGTCCCAAACAGGCATGAAAAATCATATCATTCAAATAACACCTAAACTCCAGTTATGACTCCATGAGTGATATTTTGCAGTCCTGTAATCTGAAAGTACAGAAATTGCTTGTGTTTGATTTTTACCACATGTGATAACAGCATAGAGCTTGATCATTAGCACCTAATTTAAGAAGACATCAGGAGCTTCAGTAATAGGAAGTGTGTTATCAAGGCTAACTGCTCATTTCATTCGCTTATTCTCAAAGTTGTGTAATTCTTATTCAATAGAATACTGTTTTTATCAAGCTGATTTATTGATAGTTTAAGAAATTAACAGAGGAATTACATTTTTTTCCCCTAACGAGAAAGGAAAAACAAAAGGTTGGAAAACAATTAAGAATGGAGAAATTAATAATAAACTGCAATAGTGAAGTATTGCAGAGATTTCATTTTGCATTAGAAGGACCAGTTCCTGAAAACTGTCCTGGAGAATAAGATGCTTTGAGAAGGCAAACATGCATTATTGAGTTGTATGGAAATCACAAGAGATTTCTCTCTTTGGTACTGAATTTGAAAGGACTTTTGAGTCTTGGTTTGCTGTTATCTCAGTGGCAACAAAGAAGTGTTTTATTTGTCATCAGAAGGGATTTCCACTAAGTCCAGAACTCTTTCTAGAAATGTTTCCATATTTGAGAATCTCTTTCCCTTTCAGACTTCCCTGGCTTTAAAAAAATTCAACTTTAAATCTCATCTGGTAATGGAATATGCTATTAACATGACAAAAGCAGACTTCATTTATTATAAAATTATGCTTCACTGTGATTATTTAGAAATGCAATATGCCTATAAGTGCATTTAAATTACGGTAAGCAAAACAGCACTTTATGAAGAGTTGGGTAGTGTTGGGTTTGGGGTGATTTTTCTTTTTAATGGACTGTACCACCCTCTAAAAGATTTCTGGTTTCTTGGATGATTCATTAATGCTTCCTTCATTTTCCAATTTCTATGAGACCATCTGGCCCATCTTTGTAGAAAGGCATTTAGCTGTAAATATATTTTACAGTCTTTCTCAATTTAAAAGTAGTTGCCCAGCTGCTTCACAGAAACTGTCAGCAATTGGTAAACTCCTCAGAATTGCCAGTCTTCATTAGTAATCCAATCAGGATGTAGTTTAAAATACTGCAAATCAGATTATGCTCCATTGGACAGGAATTGGAGTGACATGATGTGCTGGGTGATCTTATTTTGCATCTGTGATTGCCTTTAATCCAGGAGATGCATGCACTTTTTTTTGAGGGGAAGGCACTTAGCCTGGGATGGGCTGTCCCTATGCATGTTCGTGGTCCTGTGTGTGTTCCCCTAAAAAGAGCACTGTGCAGGTTTTATCTGTCCTTTCAAGCCCAAGTCAACGTCAGGCACCGGCAACATGAGTTGTATGCAGTATTGACCATGCTTTGAGTTCATGCTGTATGTGGTTTACATTAATTAGAACTGTAAATTTGTGTTTTCTGACTTGAGTGGATTTTAGATAAGTCCTGTTCTCTCCCTGTTATCTTCTGCACTACCAAACCCATATTTCTTCAGCAGCTGGCAGTGCTTGCTGGTAATAGGAAAAAAATGTGGAGGTAAGGCAATAAGGCTGGCACTGGGCTGCATTAAACAAGTACTTTAGTGCATAATCTCTGTCATTGGGAGGCTCTCTAGTGCAATACGCAAAGGGAATATTTATAACAACAGTTTAATTAAAATAAATTTCTACACGTGAAGAATCTTACATGTTACAGACCAAGCTGTACAAACACTTGGATGGAACAGAATTCTATATTTATTTATAAGGCATGTCTACTACTCAGCTAAATATGTGCATACAAAAACTGCCATTTTATGCTGTACTGTACGTTCTGGACTATTACTTCCAGTGGTATTAGATTTTCTGGTGGGATAACTCATGTAGGTCAGTGAGGGAGTAGTGTTTACCTCATTTAGCCAGATGGTGTTTCCTAGGACATTTCAATGTGTTACATTCAAAACTAACTCTGAACTTTGTTTTGTACAAGTAGGTTGAGTTACTAATTGCTAGAATAAAATAACACAGGGCACCTGATACCTGGTACTCAGCTCTAGATATTTTATCAGCTGTTAAAGGCTGAAAAGTCTGTTTGTTGTTATCAGCTGGATGCAATCAGAGTTGCAGGATACAACTTTTATCAGTTGTACTTTATGCGCTTTTAATTAGATGAGCCTTCAGGAACAGCTTTGAAGCCATGAAGAGGACATGAAAACTTTATGTGAGAAATTCTGTGAGACATTAATATGCTACTTCTAGTTGAACAGAAGATCTTCTAAGTGGGAGATATAAAGGGAAATGTTAACAGAATAATGTGATGTCAGAGAAGTGTGTCTAGTCCTTATTTTCACTAGAAATTTAGAAATAGTGAGTAGTGAGAAGATGAATTCTGACAGACAGGTCTACACAGAGTAGACGAAGATAAATTTATAGACAATCATGTCTTTGGGATCTGTTAGTTAACAGGACAGAGGGAGAACATTGAAGTGAGTGGAGTAGAAGAGAAGTTCTATTAGGAGGGTGAAATTCTTAAAATCACATTTCACTAGTTTTGTCAAGTCTGTAACTGAATAGTAATAAAAATATTAAAACCAGATGACTTAGTGCTATGAGAAGTTTAAAGTTTAGTGAGTAGCTTGTACTCTTAGAAAATACTATGAGAACATAACTACTTTCTGACACAAAAGAAAATCATCTCACAGTTCGCTGTGTAATGTATTCACATCCTCCAAGCAATATCTTTGGTTAGCCTTAGGGAGGAAATTAGGGAGTGCTAAAAGTGACAAGTATCCACTTTCACATATTTGGTAGGGGTAATTTTTGTTAATTAAATCCATTGTTTATGGAGTCATTGGCACTCAGCTAGCAGGAAGTTTAAGGATAACTAAGTTTCTCATAGGCAGTTGCATGGAATTACTTGAGTGTGTTTGGTTACTTTAATAAATTCAGAGAGCTCTGCTGATTCGGAATTTCATGTATCTTTTCATTTTTGTCTACTGTCAATGTGATCTGTGAAGACTTTTGCTTTTCAACTAAATCCCCCAGTTCAGTTCATTCCAGGCATAGTTTGAAGACTCGTCCTAGTGGATAATTACACATTTCATGGCATTTTTATGAGCCTTTGCTTCATAGCTTGTGGATGCCTGTATTTCCTAAGCTTTATAGTCCATGAAATAAAGGGGTTGTGTTGCAGTACCTTCCACAGCTTATACATAGAACGTGAATGCTAATTTTTAGGAACCAAGAATTTAGGCAAGTGACATCATTTCCCTCTTGCAGTGGGGAGTCAGGAATGACTGTATTTTCAGCAATTGAATGGGGCTAGGCTAGTAAAAAGCCCTTGAAAATTCTGTTTGTTCCTAAATACATTATGGCTCCCAGTGGAATTTCCTCTGATCTCCATAGAGCTAGGAAGGGATTCTGTTTATCTTTTTTGTTGACTGTGAGACTGCTACATCCAGACTGTTCAAGCAAAATAAAGAGTAAGGTACAACACCTTTTCTGCAACTGAAAAACCAATATATGAAGTAAGTGATTGTATCAATACACACTCAGCTATCAGAAAAGTAAGCAAAAGGGAAATTAAATATGGTAAATGAGGGAAAGAATGAGAAAAGGAGAAAGATGCAACCCAACTGCCACCTTCAAAAAATTATCTAAAGGAGCAGCCCCTGTCAGTTCTCAGGTGTGAAAAAACAGCTCGCGTGTTCATGTGAAGACTGCAATCATTCTGTCCTTGTCATGTTTAAATATTAGGCTTACTTTTGTTTAACTATTCAGTAAAGAACAGTTACGAAATTTCTTTCCTACTGGATTTGGTGATTGATCCTTTATTCAAATCTTCATAAAATATCCACCAAGATCTACCAGTGATTTAGCTCTTTTGACTGCCAGAGCTGATTCTTTTATTAAAATAAGTGCAAAAGAGCATTGAATATTTACATTCAGAAAGCCATAGTTTAAACCTCATATTTTATATGTTAATAAATGATACTGCTATGGATAAAACAATGGATGCATTAGATACATGGGATATATTCCACCGCTCTGGCTTAGACTCCCTCTGTGACTTTATTGCCATAAATTATTGCACAGTATAATAGGGCTAATTCACAGACACTTCAGAATTTCTTTCCTTTTTCTCTTTTGGTCTGCTCCTTGTGTCTCTTTTCTCTTTTGTATCGCCTACACTATCAGTAAGAAAACAAGATAAAAAGATCAATGTTGTGACACTTCCACACCACTTTACATTTCAGTTGCCAACATGTTTTACTGATGGCTAAGGCATTATTTAGCCTTATGAGGTCTCTGTGCTATTTAGGAGCAAAACACATATGTGCATGCAAAACACACACACCCATATTTACATAGATTTATAGATTTATATATAATTTATATAGCAGTCAATTTTCAGAGAGGATTTTATAGTTATATAAAAATCCAGAAACATTTATTTGACAAAATAAAAGAAGAAAAAGCTGATACAATATGAAAAGAAGGCTAAGAAAATAAACTACATGTTTATATTGCAATACAGAAGTTATTCTTAGACAGAAATCTCACCAAATAGAGAAGTGTCTATTTGAATATTACTTTTAAAAGATTAACAGTAACTAATTAGATAATCCTGTTTTGTTCCATTTTGAGGGGTTCAGCTCCATCATGTGAGAACCTCAGTTATTCTGACACTTTTAAACCAATACTGAAGCACTTTGTCTTTTTAATATTTTCAGTGGACCTTGCAACTAAATATGCAGTATTTTGGCATCTCTTTCCCTGGTTGCAGCCATGACCAAGAATCACAGAACACAAGGAGGAAAATAATCCAGCAGTAAACTGTGCAAAATTTGCTTGAAATTAAAATAATTTACTCCGTACAGATTAAAACCAGCTAATTGCTTTTAATGATTCCTCAAAATTTTGCTAGTCAAATAAGGTGAAACTAGAAGAACAAGGTAGGCTCCCTTTTGGTGACTGAAATGATAATGTGGCAGTTTCTGGAGGAAGATACGAGCTCTGTGTCTTGCCCACTACTTCAGTTGAGAATCTAAAATACTATTTTTCAAGCCCTTTGATTATGGAGCATTTACTAAGCGGTTCTAATCCCAGGTGATTTCCAGTAATAAAAAAAAAAGTATCAAAGAAAATAAAAGGGACATACATTGTATCACTTACAACTGCAAAGGTCTCAGGGACCAGCTGTGAGAAATAAAAGCACAGTTGTTGAGTGACTGAAAGTAAATATGTCACTGGACACAACAGTGACTTTGATTCTGATGTGTAAATGGGGAAAACAAAGTAGATGTAGAATTTTGGATGTGGGCTCTATAATTTTGACTGAAATAATGAATTGAAAACAGGATCATCTTCCCCCCCCCCCCCACCTACCCCTTGATTTACTTTGGCTTTACTTTTGGATGGTTTGCTTTGAATTTACCAATAGCATTTTGTGAGCCTATTTAACAAAACCACCCTTTTTTTGTTTGTTTTCGTTTTTTGGACAGTTTTGTTTGTTTGTTTGGTTTGTTTTGTGGTTTTTTTTTAAATATGTTAAAAGTGAACATAAAAAACATACAGGAGAATCATAAATTATAAGTGGACCAAACATCTGAAGTTAGTTTAGTATTCAAGGTTTGGTCTGAACCTGTGACACTTTGAAGAAAAAATCTGCATCTAAACCACACAGAGCAGGACATGCATTGATTTTTGTGTTTTCCATTTTACATAGTGGACATTGATTTGCATTCCTAATAAGGCCATTAATAACAGAGTGAAAGGAAGGGTAATAGTCATCCGGCAGATATGTAACCAGTAGGAATATTAGTCATTAACTACTGTGCCTGTAGTCACTTAGTACAAAATCGTGTATAGGTACCCTCTTCCTAAATACAAACAGAGACAGTGTAGTACCAAAGGGAGTGTTGTGAAGTTTTTACTGGTCTAAATAAAAATATTTACGTAAGATATTACATATTTTTGCCCAAGTATAGTTGAGAATCAATAAACTTTAATTTAAAGGAGACATCTTTATTGGGGAAAGGGGAGATGGCCTAAACATGGCGTTAATTCAGTGGTGAAGTGCATTGCAATTTTATTGGCTTGAGTAAGTGAGTGAGACAGCAAATGTGAGTCACAAAAGCAGAAAATAGCTGGGCAGAACCTCTATCTACTCGATGTACTCTAATATAAATAGTAATAGTGGCACTACCAGCTGGAGGGCAGAAAGAATTCACCTGAATGATATTTTGAGCTTTGGGATTCTAGGAAGTCTCAGGGAAAATAGATGAGCAGATGGAAACAATGGAAACAAATGAAAATGAAAAATATTATAGTAGGAAATGGTATGAAAAGGTGTGGTGTTGCATGATTGCCATTATAGCCCAGCTGGGAACGTAATTCAGCTACAGAACACAACTACTAATGATGAAAGTGTAGAGATCATCAAACTTAATGCATTCAGATTAATTGACAAACCGTGCATATGTCACCAATCTTCCTGTTGTCTTTCCACTCATAATCTTCCAAGACACAAAGATAAATTTAAGAGATATTAAAATGTAGTTTATGTTTTAAGTAATGCTTTTATAAATGCAGAAAAATGGAATTGCACACCTATCTGTTTCATATAAATATTAAATAGATGCCATGTTACCTAGATGGAATTATAAATCTCCCCTAATATCATTATTAACATGTGTAGACTCCATAATTCCATTGGTTTATCCAAGAACTTAGTTCTTCTTTACTATTTTTTGTCTGTGTTGGGCACTTGGCTGAAACTGGCTTGCTTACAGTGCTGCAAACTCCCATCAGTCTCTTATGTAGTTTCTTTCCAATTTATTCTTTATGGTTCCTTAGCTAGTGCCATCATTCCATGTTGGACACGCCACTTCATCTCCTCTGCAAAGCCCTTATATAAGGGTGCATTGGGAAAACAGTAATTCCCTTCTGTTATGCTGCCTTGTGCTTCCCAGTCTCCTCAGTCCTCTCCTTTCCAGGTAGTTCAAGGGTTCTGTTTCATGTGCTTTCACAAGTATTTCAAATCCAAGTATTGCTGGTGCTGCTCAGTGCTTTATGATCCTTCCATATCCCTGAGGATCACAATTCCCACAGTTCCATGAATATACTCTCTGCCCATCCACTTCTTCCAGTTGTTGCATACTTCCTGTTGGTAAGTATGGAAGATCATATAATAATGTGTTTTCATAAAATAATAACAACAGAATTTAGTCTGTGCTTTATCTGCCTGTAGAACTAGTTACCTATTTGTTTAAATGTTTTTCAAATACAATTCCAGACACGAGCCAATACATCTGCAATATGTGAGATATGCTGCCACAAAGGAAGCAATTTTCTAGCATTCACAGACTTCCTCAGGACCCTCGTGATACCGTGAACAGAAGCAGGCAATAAATTCCTCTTCTTGCATAAAATCTCCCTGACAATATGGAGGGTTAAGCTTTGCTTAAGGTCCAACCAAGTTAGTACCAATTTGCTGTTGAAGCAAAAATAAAATAGATGGTTAGACAGTTACCATGTGCCCACCTCCTGATTCTTCTCGATGACAAAAGAATTTTAGACAGTTTTGTCAGCTATCTGAGCTTTTTGTTCACTCCTCCTAGGCCTTCTCACAGTTTGGACAACTTCACAGTAATTCAATGTCAAGCACATTGCTGCTTCTGAAAGCTGCACATCTGCCATTTTCAGAGGATGTGTGGAGCTGTCTCCTGCCAGCTGCAGTCCATTAATTTTGGAGGCATCTGAAAGGCCACCATAATTGATTGTTTAAACAGAAGTACCTCTTTTCCACACCTGCAAACTTAAGTGCAGACCTTCTTTGTCCTGTCAGATCTGACAGCCACCATCTTCTTCCCCAAGTCTCTCACCCACTCAACCTGCATTTTAAAATCCCTTCTAACAGGAATTATTTATGAGAGTTGTACCTTAAAGACACTTTGCAGCAAAGCGAAATGCTAGGTTAGTAACAAAGGTGATCTGCAAAACCAAAAAGTGCTGCTTGCCCCAGGGCTGGCATTTGTGCTAAGCCTCCTCTCAGGTCTTAACTCTGTAAGCTTGACAAGGCTAGCCCAGTAAACATTGTGGAATATCCTGTGGCAACTGTATTTTCTGGATAGCCACTGGTGAAGATGCAGAGCAAAGGCAGGAGGGGTGATCCATGTGTCTGGAGACTTGTTTTACTCCAGGGGAAGTAGAGAGAGCAAAGTCTGGTATCTTGTTAGAGTCAGCCACCCCATCCTGTTGACCAAAGAAGCCGAAACATGGTTTTCTTCTCTGTTTTCTTATGAGCACAATGATCCTTCCTTGTCTTCAATTTTAGCACCCTCCAGCCACCATGTGATGAGAAAGGCAAAGGTCTCCTCCTTTCACTGCATTCATTGGTAATCCCCTTTTTCAGGGAACATGTTTTGTCTCCACTCTTCCTTCTTTCTTCTCTCCTAAGATTGTTGTTTTGATTTCTTATCAATAATTCCTCTCCATATATCTCATGTCAATTAAGCATAGTCAATAAACCCATTTTTGTACAGGATTACTGCTGTAATTTGAGTAATATTTGTTTCTAATATTAGTTTAATGCAATTTACTGAGATGTGATCTGCATATGCTCAGAAAAAATCCCCTCAAAACACCCGGCTTCTTCATTTCTTTGGTACCCTCTCATCTTTGAGGAAATCAGTGAAGATCACATAATTAGGGTCTATATCAATCAGATTAATTTCATTTTTGCTTCCACGGTTAAAAAGATTACATGTTATACTGGCATATATGCTTGGAAAAATAACTCAGTCTAGAGGTAAGTGTCCGGGCATAAATCAGTTTGACATATTCTGTCTCCATGGTTAGGAATGGCATTGAAAAGAAGGTAACATAATTTTGAAGTTAAAGAATAATGTGAGCCACGGCAGTGGAGACAGTAATGAGTCAAAATTGCTATTCATTGTGCGGACTTGAATATGAAAGAAGCCATATCTGACAAAAGAATCTAAGAAAAAAAAGATAAAATCCAGCATGCGTTCATATTTGCTCTTTGGAATCTGATTGTGTCCGCAGAAAATGAGTAAAAGAAACCGCGTTTTTCTGATGATCAGACTTTCCAGCTGTTGGTAGTTCCAGGGGTTTGCCTGTTAATACACTGTGTCAAGTGTATATTTAAATATACGTAATTGGAGATCAGGAAGATTCCTTTTAATCTTTCTTAACTTCACTGCCAAGCATGGTGCTTCAGGGTTGGAATGACGTGCATGTTGCTGTTGAAATCAGCAAGGTAGAAAGCATCAAGCTAAGGAGACACCAATTTTCATATTCCAGAGTGTTTTGCTTTATAAAAAAAGGGTCTTGCAGAAGCAGAATACTTAAGAGTTGACAGTTCTGTAGAAAAACTGGCAAACCTTCAGTTTTAAACAACATTTAACAGGACCTTTTTTAACTGTATAGTAGAGGAGTTGATAGATAAAGAATACTTTCACAGCTCCACAAAGTAGGTTAGGAAAAATAAACCGAATGTGTTTATTTCATTTTCAGGTCACCATGTTTTCGCAGTAAAATCACCTTTTCTTATCCTGAGTCCATTGCCCCCTGACCAAGTTTTTTAAGATGTTCCCTGCAAGGAGGATTTAATGTATAATTTAATATATATTTATTTGTTCCCTGTTCAGTTTTCATACTCTTACACCGAGCTGAGACATGTGTACTACTCCATACTGGTCCAGCTAACTCAGGAAGACAGGTATTTGCATTCCTTTGATTAACTTGTGAACAAACAGTTACAGAGCCGGTTGATTCTCTCAGCTGATGTAGCTGTTTATCAATAATAAAGACTGCCCTCTCGCTTCCTTGTTGCTGAGAGAGGTTCAGCTTCCTTTGTACCTGCTGTGCTGGGTCACCCTGGATGTTCTTACCTAAAACTGATGAGGGCATTGCCCTTGCCCATCACCTAAAAATCATCTCAACTTAGAGGTTTGCTGGTTCAGCATATTGTTTCTCAGTTTCCCAGCATGGTAGATACTGACCTCTTTCACTTCTGAGAAGGTTTTCCTCTTCTTCCAGGTGTTTTCTCTACTATCAGGTCATGAATTCCTGTTACAATGGTTTAGTTGGGTTACAAATATGTCAGTTCTTCTTGTGAGCAGATGAAAGAAATAAGGAATCAGATCGGGGACTGAAATCAGTAGAATTGAATTATCTCTGTTCTTGGATCTCTCTTGCACAGCATTTAGGACAGTGCAGCTGACAATGGCTGAAATATTTGGTTTGCTGCTTAATCAAAAATAACAATAAGATTATCGAGTGTAAAAATAATATTAATTTTAAAAAGCCCACATTTTTCCTTCTTATAAATATTGGCTGGATTAAGTGTTTTCAGGAGAACAAGGCAGCAGTTGGGGCAAACAGTTTACTTCAGAAGCTGTAACTGTGTTTGCCCAGACTTCCAGCTCTCAGCTTCTGCAAGCTCATAGCAGAAGCTGTGTAGGGAGAAAATACTAGATGGTGGTCAATATTAGATTAATGTACACCTGCTATGCTCATATCCAGTGTGTCACAGAGCACATCAGCTGCACCTGGATCAGGATCATGGGCACGCAGGGGAATGTGGTTGCCTCTAGCCTCTCCTTATTCTAGATGGGCACAGAGGTTCAGGATTCGTGCTTTTGTGTGGTTTAATGGCTAGGTGTCATGGAATATGCTGGCTGCTGTTTCCAAGGAAACTTGTGACACAGATTTTAGAAACTGTCTGGGAAAGAATTAATGAGCAGTTAACTTGGTTTCAGATCTAGCAGAGCAAAACTATTTGTCTGAAAAATGAGAGTTCATCCACACCAAAAGCCTTTACTAAAAACTATGATTAGGTTTCTTTTATGTGGCTATCCACCTGATAATTTTTTAATCTATAGGAAAAAAATATTTTATTTCATATTTTTCTAACACATTGAACCTATCAAATGTTCAAATAAAAATATTTTGATTTCAGAAAGACTGCAAAAGTGAGAATAAGGCTGAAAAGCACTTTATCTTGTCTTCTATTGTATTTGCCTCATAACAGGAGCAGTTATAGTTGAACAATTTTTGGCTGATGCTAGCCTAACCTACCCTTAAAAATCTGGATTCCTTCACTTTCTTAGCTAACTTAATTCCTTCTTTATCCTGCCAGTGATAAGTCACTCATAAGAGCTGGCTTAAACCTCCACTGCTGCATTTTAGGCACATCCCTTACACCTTATTCCCCAATGGATAGAGGGGGCAATTTATTACCAGCTTTGTCTGAGTAACCTTTAATGACTGTGAGTGTGTACATGTCTAATTTTTTTCTTTCAAGGCTGAACAAACCAATTTTTCTAAATTTCCTTTGATTTAAACAATGATCTACTAACAAATGAAGCCATCCTCTGCTTCACTTGATACTTGGAGCAAGTTTTGCTGAGAGCTGAGGCACCAGCTCTCAGCTGGAAAAGCCAAACATTCACTCCAATCTAACAGGCTGCATTGCAAACAAAATGAATAGTTGAGAAAATTCTATGGCAGAGTGATTTAATGGAGAGTGTTTGTTAGACATCATAAAGAAAAGTAATCTATAATAGAGGCAAATATAAGTATTTCTGGTTCTTATATATTCACAGAGTTATTTTTATTCACTCATTTTTAATGCAAATTTCTTTCTTATTGTACCTGCTTGCAGTGAGAACCTTAGTTTTAAAATTGATGTTTGTACATCAGAGAGTATAGTTGTGTGGACCCACCCCTTCATCATTACAGCTCAATTATAAGTGATGTGTTTTTTCTTGAAGAAGGCAGACTGAAGAAAATATTGCTAGAAATTAAATAATGTAACCAGTTATGTTTGTACTGGAGGTAGACGGCTATATTTTTTACAGAATAAAAGATGGCCCACTTTTCATAGTCTTACTATTAAAAATAACCTTCTGAAGTTACCATTAAAAAACATTTTGTGAACTTCCTTGCAGGAAAGAGTTCTCAACAAATTAAGGAAACCCCAGGAGAAGTAATTTATTTCATTCCAACAATACATGAAACAGTGACAGGTTTGCAAGCCACAACTTTGTTTTCCCAAGTAGTTTCTGGGGCATACATCGTGTTGAAAGGACAATGCCATGCAGTTTGTAATTGGGGATGCCAAAAGCCTTAAGACTAATCAGGAACTAATATCAGTAAGTAGATGATAGATGCAGGTCAGTGAAGATTTTCCAAGTGTCTCTTCTTCTTCCCAAGACTTAAGGGACAATGTTAATTCCTAGTGAGAACTAATCCTTATCCATCATAGAACTGCATGTGTGGGAGCACCTGTTCTCCACTTGCTCCACTTAATGAAGAAAACAATTGTTCAGCTGCTTGCAGAGAAACTTCACGAGAAGGAGAAGCCTTTTCATTTGTGCCACTCACAAAACAGACTGTCTTACGACCAGAGAGACAAATGGCATTTTCTCTCCTCATGCCCTATCTCGCTGTCCTCACCCCAAAGGAGTTTGTTCTGCTCCTCTGGGTTGCACGAGTACATCCAAATTCCACCCTGGTCCCTCACATGGAGGGAACAGAGCGTGGAGCTGCAGCACAGTAGGAATGTTGTTCTTTACTTGGGTTGTCTCTGCTGTTTGTTGTAGGTGAGGGCTTACTAGGAGAGAATTGTAAGACAGCCACTTGGAAGTCTGGGAAGTTCTTTGGAATGTTCTGGTATCTGCTTGAGTTGTATTGTCACTCAAGCACAGTTTTAATGATCAAAAGAAATTATATTTTTTTAATTACAGTATTAAAAAGAAAAGTGGATAATTTTCTGAAATATAGTAACCAAAAAAGTTTTGAAAAACATCTTAACATCTTTAAACTCAAGAAACCTTTCCTTCTGTTTGGCAAAGCTTATGTGACTTGAGTTTATTACTCACGTTCTTGAATGCCTGCACTGCTCAGGGATTTTTGGTTCACTTGCTGCTTCTTGAACTGACACACATCACCTGCTTAAAGCAGCTATTTTAAAGCAAACAAACCCTGTAACATTTAAAAACAGTAAGAATTTATTCTCAGGGTAGTGAAGTAGGCAAAAAATGTCATTTCTTTTCTCAGTCATATGGGACTCTCACCCTTTCCAACTGATAAGACTGAGAGCACTTTTTGTTTTCAAGGATTTCATTTTAACTGAATTCCTCTTCAATATGATAGCAAAAAAAAAAAGTATTTTGAAGTGAAAGTGAGAAACATAATTTTCACATGTTAATGACACCGTGTGTTGTTGGTTATTAAACATCATTTTAAATTTAATTGGTTGATGAAACTGTGAGACTATGCTAAGTGAAATTAACGGCCTGAAGCCCAGTAGTGACACTCTTTTACTTTATATTTGTATACAGTGAGGCAAAAGGGGGTTCATATTGGGTAAATATTTATCTCATTTAATGGTCTAATCCATAAATTACAGTGAATGTATCTTTTCACTCCTGTATTATAGTCAGTTTCTGTGTACTGTTCTATATTGTGGACATACTCTGCTGGTCATTTTTCACATGAATTTAGACTAAATTTAGATTAAAATAATGAAAAAGTTATTAACAGTTTACTGCTTAGGATCAAAATATGCTTTCTCATCAAATCTAGATCACTTCTGACAGGACCCTCTGCACCCTGCCTGCATTTGGGTGCCACTTGTAAGCACTGTCATCTGGTAGAGCTCTCTGACAGCTGATTCAAAAGTTCTTAGTTAAATAAGGTTTTATCCATTTTGTGAGCTGATGTTATTTCTTGCTCTTGGGTATTTTTTCACATTGTTCCCTTGCCCCTGAAGAAAGAACGAGCTGGTGTCGTTGGTGTTCATACACATGTACTTACTGTTTTGTGGAGAGCCCTCTTCTTTTGTTTCTTATAGTTACAATAATAATGTAAGTATCCTTATACTAGAGGGAAATATTCCAGCTATTGGAGTGAAATGGAAGGAGCAAGAACTATGAAATACCCCCCCAAATAAAAGGGCCTATAGTTTTCTAGAGCCCAGAGGGTACGTAGGGTAATCTCCAAACAGAGCCACAGTCTTTGCCTCTGAATTTGAGAGAGAACCTCTCCTCATTTTTGGAAACTGAAGAGATTTCTGCCATAGGGTTCTGAGACATATACCTGCATACTATGTGGCCAGATTGCATCCAGGAATAGTGCATTCTTCTTTACTGCTTGATAAATTTAAGGAAAACGAATCTGTTTAGTGCCTACAGTGCAAAAATTACATAATTCTTTACCTTCCTCATTTACATTCATTGTTAGCAATGCCCCTGTCCTTGTAAGTACAAGGTGATGCTAATGATGTAACCAGTTAGGTATATAATTGTGCATACCCTGTTACAGACAACGCTTTAGCCTGTTAGTACAGTATATATTGTTGTTCTCCTTGTAAATCCTTAAATCATTGTGAAAATATTACCTGGAAGGGTCTATCCATAGTTATTATAATTCTATATTTTCATAGTTATTTTGCCTGTATCTAGTATAGAAACACAAATTCTAAGTAAAGAAGGAAAGAAAGAAGGTAGTCCTTGAATGGTTCCAAAGTAGGGAACACTTACAAAAACAAACAAACAAATATGTAGTAAAAACATTTTCACCTTTTCTCTTCTAAGTAAGTTCCAAGAAAAGCAAATTCAAAACTTGTACTCAGTTTCTTCTGTCTCCACTTGCAGTTGTGGAGGACCCTAATGACTTTTATAAGCATTATTTAAGAGATGAAAGCATTAAAAAGTCTTGAAAAATCAACAGAAATCTGACAATCAGTCACTCTGTCTCCTGACGTGTGAGTGAAAAGATTATTTTTTTTTTGTAACTCAAAAAGACAGTTACAGTATTCACTTTCCATACCAATAAAGTAAACCAATTCAAAATTTCATTGTGAATGACTACTACAATCAAGAATGACTACTAGCAGGAAGACACAAAAATCTTGAAGGGATACAAATTTAAAAAAATTAAAAAAAAAAAAAAAAAAGCCTGGAAAATGTAGAATTGTAACAGTGTTGGAGAGATCTGAGTCTTGTTCCTGTTAGTGCATGTTTATCCTTGAGCAGATTTTCACAATAGGCAAAAAACGAAGCAGGTAATTTTTCTGGCTAAAATAACCTCAGACTTATTGCAGAGACAGAAGGAAAACAAAGGAATCAAGTGCCTAAGTGACCTCTGATAAAGCCAGTCTTAAAAGCCAAGTTACAGTGCATAGCACCGGAGGTAATGGCAGCAAAAGCTCATCTTCTTTTTTTTCTGGAAACTCCATTAAATGCTAGCCCAACACTTGCCTGTCCGATTGATCTGCCAGTGCTGTAGAAGAGACTGTGCTTATGTATTTTTCCCACTTTTGTGCTTATCTTGTACAAGAATATCAGTTGTCAAAGCCAGCAAAAGTGTAAGACTTAGTGGACGACACTTGCTCCAGAAGACAGAGGAAGGGAAAGAACAAAGCCAAATTAGGCTTTGGAGGTTTATTCTGTCAGTGGTCTGTGACACCATATGAGTTTAATAAGAGCTTAACTGAATCCTTCTCAGGGAATGGGAATTCTGCTGAAAGCCCAGGATTTTAAGAGGTTATTAAGGGACAGAGATTTAGTTGATGAAATGTCACGTCATGAACCTTGCTCATTGTTAACAGCATAAAACAAAGAACAGTGCTGTAGGACCAAGCAAAGAAGTATTCTTCTTTCTGATTTTATTCTGACTGAATGGCTTTGTATCTATCAATGGCAAAGAGCTGATCTCTTCTAAATTAAAACTGTCGTTGGTGTTGTGTGCTGTTTATAGGATACTGTACATGTGGAAGAACATTTGAAAAAGTATTATGCTCCCAGCAGTCAGGAGGTTATCTTTACACTAATATCCTTAACAGTAATGATATCCCTAGGACCAAGAGTCATTTATTGTCCTAAAACCCAGAGATTATTAGTACTTCTGCAGCAAGAAAGCTCCTTTGCCAGACAGGCATGCAGATATAGGAGAGGCATAATAAAAGGGTGATAAAAATCTTGAGGTAAGACAATGCAATGAGGAAGTTAGAACAGTTTGTCTTAGTTCTGTCATCCAACAATACTTCGTAACCCAAAGGACATGGTTTTAATCAGTGGGTCTGAAATGTAAATGAAGCAAATTCTGACAGTCTTTGATCAAAGGCAAAGAGAAGGATGGAAAGCTTCTCAGATAAGTCTCTAAGGGAGCAGTCAGAGTTAGTCAGATAAACAGAACAAAAGTAAAATATATTCACATCCCAAATTTTGCTAAATTTAGCTTTGACAAAAGAACCCAGAGGTAGCCTTAAGCCATTGTAATTAACTGGTTAAGAAAGTAGCAGTGGGCTAATACATTTTGGTGGCAGACTCTATGCCCACTGAAAACCTGTCTGATAAGGTGCAGGCTACAGGGATGACACCATCAAAGTGATTTTGAACCCTTTGATGGGTGCTGAGAGACACGGCTTCTAAATGGTTATTCACTTACTTACTGATTGGTAATTCAGAAGAATCAGGTTAATACTTCCAGCTCTAATAACTCTGAATTAGAGATGGCTGACTTAGGATTCATTAGAAAAGCAATCAGCTGGAGTCAGAATTTAGAGCACTTTGGTTGCTGTGAAGAGGAAGAAAAGGCACGTTAGAGTGTAGGTCCCATTGCAGTTTTCTTTCCATCAACGAAGACAATTTCATTATTATCATGAATTGTCAGACTAAATACATGTCAGGATCTTATACTCACAGAGGGTATCCCACAAAATTGTCCCTTTCTTATGTTTGAAAAAAAACAAAGCAAGTAAACACAGGACCTTAAGTCATGTCATTAATATTGAATTATTTACTGGGGCAATTGTGTTTAACTGAATTGGCTTCATAATGATCAAAGTCATTGCTCCATTTCTAGGCTGCAAGTTTGGATGAAAGGGAGTAGGTTTCACTTGTCATTTAGTTGAAACAGTTCTGAAATTTCAACAATTAAAAATATTTTATTTAAATAATGTTTTCAGCAATATGATATAAATGGAAGATCTTAATTTATTTTTAAAAGTCACTGTTAGAATCAACTGGCCTTGTTATGGAGTATATTCTAGGTCTGGTCAGGCATTTGCCTATTTGTGAAGCTGTCACTCTTGCAGAGGCTCAGTTTGATTTCAAAATGTTCTGGTGGGCTATAGGAAGGATTTTCACAAAAATCAATTGGATTGCTTTCCAAAGCTCTCAGCAGCCGGCTAAGCCAGGATATGGGCTGCTGATGCGGATGTCTGAGGATTTCCAGGTTCCTGTTGGGCCCACCAGACAAACCACTGAGAATCTAGAGCTTCTTTCAGCTCCCTAACTTCATTAATGCCTGTCAGACAAACCACTGGCATGAGAAGCCTTGGGAGGTGAAAGCTGATAAATGAGTTTTCTTAGTTCCCTTGCTGGCCATCAATGAGCAGTAGAAATAAAAACTGGCCATACTCTTCCGGTCAGATTAACAGAAACATGGTCACATTTCTCCGTCTCAAGTCTCTGGTGGGGAAGCCAAGCTGAATTGTGTCACTTTTAATCAGCAGTTGCCAGGACAGTGGTTTATGATCTGGCAAGCAAAGACTGCAGATTGCAGTAAATGATACTGGCAACCTTAAATGTTAGTATTTATCAGTCAGAGTACATCTTCATTAAGATATTTATGAATTTAGATATTTGGCCTAAATCTGGGACAGAATTTATATATTCCTATTGTTTTTATGAGAATGGTTTATTGTATGCAAAATTGCTATTCATAAATTTAAAGACAAGTGCTTAACATTTGTACCCACTGATCGTGTATAATGTCATTCCTAGGAATTTTCACAAACTCTTTAAGAGCTTGTTCATATGCTCTTTGATAGCAATCTTCCTCATCAGCCTCAAGCATGTAGAATCAAGATCTACAATTCAAAGAACGTGTGTTCTTTACTACCTTATTGCTGCGGCATTCTCAGGGGGAGTGTCCCATTCCCTGAGGGCTTTCAGGTGCCCAAAGATGAGGGGCTCATGATCATGAGTTGGACTCATAAGCCACTGCTGGACAGTCGACAGATCACTGTAGCACAGTGCTCATGGCAGTTGTAAGCCTCAATACAGGTCTTGGTCTCAATGTTCGCCTTTATGAAAAGCTGCACAGGTTTGGGGTTTTGGTTAGTGGGGTTTTTTTTGTAGAAACAATACTGTTATGCCTTTGAAAATACAGTAAATCCTAAATTTTTTCAATAGCACTTGGGAGAATATACAGTGGCTCATGTAACTAATTAGGAAATGTTTCTTTCAGGATAAAAGAGGTATAGAAAATACATTATTAACATTTCTCAAATATTCATTAATGAATCTTCCAGTGTGCCTTTAATAATAAATGGGCATTGCCTGAGAAAAGTTCCCTTCTCTTTTTTGAAGAAATGCTCACAAGGGAAAGCGTAGGAACACTGGGATTCAAAAAGTAACAATATATCTACTAATGTTACTGTCTTTGTGCTGGAGAACTGTGTTCACATCGTTTCTCAGTATCGGAACAGAATGCATTTGAAAAGTGAGAGTATCTGCGAGGGAATCCAAGTAGTGTACTGTTAACATTAGAAAAGGCTATTGATCTGTAGACAAATCAAAAGAACTGTTCCTGAGTTCTGAATTTTGTGCCCCTGAATCCCGAGGGCAGTGGAAAGACCCCCCACTGATTTCAGTAATCATTAGATTTGATTTTATGTCCACTTTGAGGATTTTAACAACTCAGAGATGTAAAAGAGTATAGATATAAAGCATATGTACTTGTACAATATCATTTTATTGACTTTTAGAATTATTTAAGCTGGGCCAGTATTTTCAGTTTGGAATATTTCTCACTGAAGGCAAAGGAAGTTACAGGGAACTCTCTCTACATAAGTATCTAAATGCACTTGTGGAGACTATCCTGCAAACAGTAAAATTATTCAACTGAACTAAAATTATGTAGTTTTGTGAGTTTATAAATTTGTGCAAGGTCAACTGCAAAATTTTAGCCATCAAATAAATAAAAGTCCTGAACATATTTCTAAATCCTGCATTAAAGAAGAAAAAAAAGAAGGATTAAACTTTAAGGCAGCAAGCATGATGTGATTTAAACTGTTGGGCTCAGAGTCTTCAGATTACCTTTCTTTTACTCTGGACAATAATTCCTGCATGGTGTCTGGATCATAAACCATGTGAATTTTATGTTTTGAACGTTACTCTTCATTTACTTGAGAGTACTTTATCACTGATTCTATGTTTGTCTTATGGAAAGCACAGTATCGACATGTGAGAGCTCACACTTGGGAATATTACATATATATTTCCTGTGGCTATCTAAAGTCCCTAACTCCCAAGCTCTCTGCATTTTTTCCTTCTTTTATAAATTCAGTAATCCTTCTGTAAATAGTTTTTCCTAGTACTAAGACCCTGGAGTTTTGTTTAGGCATTCTACTGTGTGTCCTCTCTATAGGGAATATCTTCAACTCTCTTTTAGGCTTCAAGTAAAATCAAAATAGACTTCTTATGGAACAGTGCTTCAAAAAAATTCAAATAGATTATATTTTTGTAAAAAAAATCCATTTTGATTATTAAAAAAAAAAAAAAAAAACCACCAAAAGGCCAAGCTCAAGAACTTGCACAGCAATTTTGGATCCAGGTGTATTTTAAATAGAAGGAGTTAAATGTTGCCATGGACTTTTGTGAACAAAAACAGGCAAAGCGTTGGGGTTAAAAAAAAAAAAAAACAGGCAACATGACAACGGTTGGGGTTAAAGGTTTGGAATCATTTGTAGGGCATATCAGGAGTATGTCATTCTTTAGGAACAGACGGACTGTCCAGGCTGATGGGCAGCTGTGTTTTCCAAGGACAATGGCTCCAAGACCTCTCTTTCAGAGGGATACAGATGCAGCTGGGCAGGGCATCTCTTCCTGTGAAGGTGAACAGCTTTCAGAGAAAAAGAGAGTCCAGCTTGAAAGAGATAAAACTGTATGAATGCTCAAGGACAACTGGGTAACCTGCCTTGCCTAGTTTCTAGAACACATGAACAAACAATTTGGCATGAATAGAGACTACGTCTACTGCTTTGTAGCCCTTTGTCTTTGAAAAGCCCAGTTTATAGGTTAGGATCATTTATCACTACTTCCTACAGACAATATATTGTTTGACTGCAGTTTTATCTTAATCTACAATACATTGACTTTAGATTGTTTAGCACTAAACATAAGAGCTAAAAGAAATGAAAAAAAAAAAAGCTAAGATTAAATGACGGGATTTATTCCCTGTTTTTATGTCACAGAGGGTTAGGAGCAGTAAACAGAAGTGATTTTAGAACTGTGATAAAAAATTCTCTACCATAAAACACATTTCCTGCTATTTTACCATTTAAGAACATCTCTTTGGGTGGTTCGTAAAACTGAAGCGGTCTGAGAACTGCACAATATCTAATTAGCAGGAATGGAGGATGGAACTGATTCTTTTTGGCTCTTACTTTCATTGAACTTCACATTGAATTACATGATGAGAATACTGAGCTCCATTCCACAAAATCCTTGGTGGAGGGAAGGCCCTCCTCATACTTTCTAAATTGCCACAAAAGAAAAGCAAGGTTATTATTAGCAACCTTGACTTCTCTGTGTAGGCTATCATATCCACAGTGGGAAATTGTCAGGGTGGCACCTCAAAAAGAGTTGAAAATCACCATTATGTTATTAGGATCACAGAAGTTTAAGATCATGAAAAATTTTAATGTGGAAAATATTTTTTTCCTTGTAATCTCAGAATGTGCTTTAATTTTTAATTGAGTACAATTTCCAGCTGTCTTCCTCAGCATTCCTCCGTTCTCAGCTGTTGTCTCATAAATGGCTAGAGAATGCTCTTTCACTATTTAGCACTAATTAATTTTGTTAATTAAATGTCACCCTGCTTTTTTCCTTATTAGAGTTTTTGTACCAAAATGGTTCCCAGGACATTGCTGCTAAAATCACTAAAGATTAAAAAGAAAGGATGGAAATTGAATGTGCAAGCACTAGAGAATTCATTAAATGCATTGTAAGGCTTGCAAATGCCTCTTGACAAGCAGGATGGGAAGTGTAAGGCACTTCCCTCCAAGAGTGAGTTAATAGGCCAGCCATTTATGTCAAACAGTCTGTCGGTGGGCAACAGTATCACAAACTGCTGAACTCAAGAACCAATGTCAACATGTAATCCCCTGCTGAAATATCTCATTATAGGAATTACATTGTCTGGGAATATCCTTGTATCAATTACATAAAGCCAGTGGATAAACATCTTGTTATCACTCGTTTCCTTTTTTGATCTAAAGCAGCAAGTGCATGAGGGAAGGTAAAGAGAAAGGCAGATTTTGACTTCCTCCAATTTATTAGCAGTTCATCTAACTATTTAAAAAAAAAAAAAAAGAAAGAAAAGAAAAAAAAGAGGAAAGAAAGAGGAAAAAAATCTTGAATTGCTTTCTGGGGATATGCTGATGTGTGTATGTGGGAGCTGGCAAGGAGTCACGTAAAGATGAATGTTGCCTTCTGAACCCCTGTAGGCCATGGCACAGCGTAATGCATATGTAGTGTTGAAGGGTTTGACTATTTTTTTTTCTGACATGATCCCCAAGTAGGGGCCAGTTGTATTGAGTAACACGTAAAACTGCCAGTGAGGAATGTAGTCCAGGATATTATCAGGTGAAACATGCAATCTTCATTGATTTCTTGACACTATCATTAATAACAAAGCCAGTGTTTCCTATAAGTCCCTGAAGTTTTTAGTCAGCACATTCAGTTAGTTTTAATTGTCATTCATCCTTCTCTGAGGGCTTTTTGGGTAGCAGGGAGAGAGAGAGCGAGCTTATTCACCTGGCTGTGTTTCAACAGGCTGGTTCTGCTCAGCCTTTCTCAGCTGTGCGGGCATGTGAATGGAAAGTGCTGTGTGTGGCAGCCCGGGAGAAACATCTGCTGGGCTTTGTACAAAGGTTCAGATGATACCAGAATTAAGCCCAGTATTTCTGTCAGCTTTCAGGGGAATTGGATGGAGGCATTAGTGAAGGGTATTTTACTCAGTCCTCTTTAATTATTTTTGTGCTTGAAATGCACAGGGATGGCCCAGTTTGTCAAAGTAGGTACAGCTAGGAGTGACCATGTGTACAAATAAATTAAAGCAGTGGTACTTATCTAAATGCCATTTCAGCCTGGTTATTCCCAGGCAGCGTCTGGAGATGTTTGGAAAGGGTTATACTTGCAATTGGAGTTTATATCGTTTAGTGCTCTAAAACACTGTTACTCAGTGTAAAGCCTCTCTCTGTGAACTCTTCCCCCTATAGATCATGATTTTGTGAGGGGAAAAATACGTCTTGCAAATAAATACAGTAGGGAGCCAACCCATATTCCATTCCAAACCAGGATTTGATTTAGATTTGCTTCTTGAACTTTCTAACATTTAAATTTGCATGCACAGAGACACGGGGGCCTGTGATTGATAATCCTGTTGTGTTAGATTATTAATTAGTGTATTATTTAATATATTTTCTCTAAGACCTCTCTTACCTGTTTCTGTATGAGCAAAAATACAGAGTTACTATTTAGGGGATGTAAACACTGTATTGCCAAAGGATCAGCAAGACTGTTTTCTAATTCCAATGAGAAACTGAGATAAATAGAAAGGGCAATAAGTCTCCAGTAAAGTGGTAATGTAAAATATGTATTTTAATATAAATATATATGTTGATCTTAAGTAAAAAAAGCACAATATTTTTATTATAATAGACTTATCAACTGGATCCTTTTGTCTGCTGGTGCATATTCAGTTTTCAAACTATTAACTATTGAGTATCTGCTGGTCTTGAAACTGCTTTTGTTGCCTATTTGCACGTACATAGGACTATCCAAAATGTTCATCACAATTATTGATGAATCACAATTTAGTGAAGAATCTTGGTAAATAGTTGAGACAGTGCAGGACAGCCACTACTACACAGGTTATCTCCTGGCCACAATATGGAATGGACTTGTTTTACAGGTTTTCACTAGCACCTTAGAAAGCTGAAACCAGTGTCTTTCAGTGTCCAGATTCAGCAAAATCATTCCTTAAATTTCTTCATATGTTCTATAAAATTCCTTTGCAGCAAAGGTCTCTGCCTTCAGTGAGTCCCAAAGATATTCAAACAGCCTATAAGCAAAAGTATATTGAGTTGATCTATTTTTTAAACCTTTCAAAGTAATGAATGCCTTCCAAGAGTTTTGGCCAGATTATCCACAAACAAACTAACATAGAAACACAAACTCTTTTTTCAAAACAAGTTATTTACAACCTATAATTCAGTTGCTCCTAGAAATGTGATAGTATTATAAGAGTGACCAGGAGAGTAAAAATAATTGTGAGGAGAAGCTTCAAGAAGATCAAAACATTATATGAATTAAGTAGATGAAAAAAGACATCATTATCATTTGGTTAATGTATATGTATTACTGGATTTCAGTCATGCATAATATTAGGAAAAAAGGCTGATTTATTGTTCGTATCCTAAATTTGTATCTGCCTTAAAGTTACAGCATTGGTAAAATTGCTTAGAAATAAACTAAGGAAAGAGGACTATTAAGATAATCTTCCTACACTACCAAAACTGTACAGTCAGTACTGTATATAATGGCCAGTCTTCGCGAGCGAAGATCCGGGGAAGGTCTTTACACCTTCCAGCCTGCGCATTGGATTTTTTAGGTGAGACACAGTGTGCGTGGAACTGAGCACACCCTTTAATCCTAAGGTTCATCTGCCGGGGCCAAGTGAGCTTGGACGGAGGCAGCGAGGTCCTTAGGACGTAGGTGGTATGCCTTTAAGGGCTAACGAGCCCCACCTGCCCGGGAGTGGCCCTGTGTAATAATAATAATAATAATAATAATAATAATAATAATAATAATAATAATACTGTTTATCCTTGACATCGACATGCTGGGAATATCGAACAACCCTATGTCCAAACAGCTCTCATGCAAAACTAATCCAAGAACCCAGGTGTTTGAGATGAACTGGTTTCCAGGCACAGGAGAAAATTAGGTTGCCTGTGTGGATGGACAACAGGAGTATTACAACCTGCTCTTGGTAACAGGCTATCATCAATCACCTCTCCCCTGTGCAGGTCAGCGGGAGCTGGGGAGTCAAAGCCATCGCTGTAGCCAGCAAGATCTAAACCTCTGTCATTTCACTGATCCACTCCCAAATGCCCTTTCCCGTGAGTTCCTCGTGCCAAAGTAAATACAGTTATTTTTCTGACTTCTCACCGTTAGATCTTGCATGGGGTTTAACAGACACAGAGTCAGCATCTCTGGTGCAGCATATGCTGTATCTGTGCTACTGACTGGGATTCATCAGGTTTAATTCAATTGCAGTCGTGTTCCCACCTCAGTGCCAGAGAGCCTTCAGTGACTTACAGTGTAATGGCAACCTGAAGAGGGCTGTAACAGGAGATTAACTTGTTGAAACAGAAGAATAACTGAAAGAGAGAGCACAAAAATAAGAGGGGAAAGTAAATCAAGATTGAAGAATAAAATATAAACATTGGTAGGATTTTTTAGAGTTTACCAGAGACTGGCCAAAGTTGAGAAATGTGAAACAACCAAGAAAAATCTCTGGGGTTATAAGAAAGGAAGTGGGAACGTATTGCACACACTGTGGTCATGTCTGAAAATGCAATCCTGGCTGAGGAGATGTGAGGGAAGAAGAAAAACATGAACCCCTTGGGTTGTGACATTCCTCTACAGCCAAAACTGGGGGGACTTGATGGATCCCATAAATTGAACAGGGCACTGAAAAAATATTTTTAACACCTTCTGTAAATAGCGAAATTTTTATACCAAAACTGGGACTTGGCTGTAAAACTCCTGTGTCTGAATATGACTTTTACTGTGAAGAAAAGGTTAGTGAATCTAAAAAGACAATAAAAGAAAAATGTGGGGTTCAACGAGAATAGAAGATCTTTGATCAATGGTCCATCGATTCTACAATCACTCTCAGAAAGGTTAAATCTTTCCAAATGCCAGTGACAGCTGTAGTAGTCCAAGGTGGTGCTCTCACATGCCTGTAACAAGTCTCTAAATTAATGTATCTGTATACACAGCATGGCCAAATCTGAATGACATTGAGTAGGTGGTTGGCAGTTGGATATCTGGTAGTAAAAATTAAGACATAGGTAGCTTCAGTAAAGGTGCAGGACACCATCTGTACAGGAATAGTAAAGAGCAGTTCCCTTAGCATGTGAGAGAGATGATTTGGAAATGGGGGAGAAGATAAAGCTGTCTTGCACCAGAGCTGGCAGAGCTGGAAAGCCTTGGAGCAGCACAGAAATTGTTCAGTATTAGCAAACCTCGTGCAGGTTTGCATATATTTGCAAGGGATAGAGAACATGGATAAACCAGGTAAATTTATTTATTCTGTCTCTGGACGTGTTCTTGTTGACACCATGCGAGCCTTTCAGCTACATAAGCCCAAAGATTTATTGTGTTACTGATACAGAGAAGTCAGATCACGATACACTCAGACCTACGTGCAAAAATATCTGTTGGCAATCACATGTGGGTCTGAGGCTTTGAGTGTTTGGTAACAGGTTGCTCCACACATGAATAGCACAGGCACAAATAGATTTTTAGCTCCTGAGCACTGTGTCTTCTCTTTAAAATCCCTGGCAATTCCAGGAGTTTGAGGATTTCCCTGTGAATGCTGTCACTCTGAGTTCTGTTTCACTTGTGTGTGTCAAGATTATTGCTGTTTTCTGGTGTAGTTGTTTTTGTGGGGTTAACACAATCTATGTGTGCATGGTTGAGAAAATGCATTAGCTGATAACATGATTTGCAATCAGATACTGATTAATTTTCTAAGAAATTGAAAGACTTGGCAAAAAAAAGCCCAGGGTTTAACAAGAAATTAAAAGCCCCAAACAAATATGGAATAATTCATTCACTTCAGTCATTTCACAATTGTGAGGTACAGCTGCCTTGTCTAAGTAGCTTTGGGTGACTTTCAAAGCCATGGCTGCTGGAACAAGATCTTGTGCTCTCTTTCACTGACTTGTGTGCAACAGTTACACTTGAAAGGCATATTAAACTAATACTTTGGAGATAGTGTACAATTGTAGATTATCTACTGTTTAAATCCTAAAGTTTCTTGTGATGTTGGTGAGATTTTTGTACTATCTGGTTTCTCAGAGATAAGGTTCTCTTTTTCCTAAAGCTGACAAACAATCCTCTTGCCATTCCTACCATTGCATGGCATATCTTTGTCTTGAAATGCAGTTACAAAAAGAAAAAACTCTGTTACATTGGTATATTTTTTCCTATTATTTTATGCTATTGCACTGAAATATTAATATACTATTTTTCATCCATATCTTTAATGTTTCCTCTACATTATTTGTTTTGGTAAACATCATCTGCTGCTTTTGCAAAGATCATTAGTGAAATCTGTGTATATTAAGTGAGTCATACGTAGCAATTTTGGTGTTGAAGCCTGTATTTAGAAATCTAGTCTCTTAGATTTTAAGAATCTAAGTTTGTTTGTTTGTTTGTTTTTCAAAACCAAGCACATCCAGCGTTATTCATGGTGAAAGTTATTGGCTTGAAATGTTAAATTTAATGGGTTTTGGTTTATATTTGATTTTGTTTTTTTAATGAAAGTTACTTGGTGCTGTGTGTCTCTAAAACCTAAGAACTAGTTTGGTGCAGTGCAGTTCCTAGGTAGAAGAGGTAAACTGTGCAATGAGGGTAAAAAATAAACTCATGAAAAATGAGACAGTTGAGCTGTACCGTGTTTTATATGACTTGCAATCCATCATCCTTTGTTTTAGCATATTCACAACAGTTTGGTTAACGTTTTTCAGGAGGGAAGGAAAACTAAGATGTTGACATAGTTGCTGAAATATTTAGGTATATACACAAAAGTAGGGAGTGAAGCAGTTACAGGCTGCAGGCTGTTACTGTGCTCTCATGTTCACTCACAGAATTAAGGGCTTTGGTTTCACTCTGTACACAGTTGCTTTGTATGTGAGAAAGACGTAAGATTTTGCCTTCCGTGAGAAGGTGTTTGTGCTTGAAGTATTTAAAGAGCTTTTTGTTTTCTTTCTTCCTTTTCCCCACTGAGGAAAGCAAGAAGTGTTTACAACACACACGTACAATTCTGAGCTGGGGAGAAAGAGCTGAGGGAAAGGTATCGCCTGCAGTGAAAGGGTGAAGCATTTGGGTGATGAAGTGAAAACATTCCTTGATCACTTAAATACTAAATACAGTCCATATTTATTTTTACTTGTAAATATGTAATGAACGTTTGTCTATATGAATATAAAGTCATTTTGGACTTCCTCTTTATGAATTTCAGTAAAATTCTTTTAAATATACTATTAGATCGTGTTACTTTCAGTAAAGTCATAAGTATTATTGTGTAACAGAGTATTATAATAAATTTTTAATCTACCAGGCTGTATTTAATATGTTTTAGACCTAGCAACAGAAAAATAAGGAGATGCTCAGATGAACTGTGAGTTAGATATTTTAAAATCATGCATTTCGAAAGAGTGAAACAGTGGAGGCCTGTGCAAATCACACTATACAGTTGCCAAAAGGGCCCAAATTGTGTTTTCTTATGGGAAATATAAAACACCTGTGTTAATGAAGGCAGGACACATAGACACAGACCCCACTTAGCCATGTTTTCTTTTTCTTGCAAGTTTTTTAAGTTGGTCTGTTCTGCCGTAAAGAGCAGTGAATGCCACTGGTATCTTGAGGCAGAAAAATTCAGTGTGATATCCTGGCCTGGTGCAATCCATGTGAGCTTTACCTTTCATTCCAGCTTTTCCCCCAACATGCTTCCACTGTGAACTTACAGACATAATCACAGAATCATTGAGCAGGTGTTTTTTGGCTTGGTTTCGTGTGGGTTTTTTGGTGGGTTTTTGTATGTTTGTTTTTGGTTGGTTGGTTGGTTGGTTGGTGGGGTTTTTTTGTGGAATTGCACAGAGTAATAAAGATGTCTGGGAGAAAATAGAAAGTTATTATGTTTTTCTAACTCCAATGATCAATAATAAAAAATCTTGGCCCTTGAAATCTGATCTTTAACACTGACAGTACCTTAGTGGGTTTTCTGTTGAAACCATTAAGCTAAACTGCTTCTGGAGTTCAGTCCTCAGTGGATATGACAGTCCTCAGTTGCATATGACAAACTTCTGCTGATGTTATTAAAGCTCATCAAAACAAATTGTTCCTTTTCAGATCTTTCTGAAAAGTCAATTCTTTTCCCAATGCCCAGTAAAAGTTTTATGGTTGGGATTTTGTCTGTCTAGGGAGGCTGTGCTGGGTCAGGTAGATTTGGGGGATAAAAGTAGATGTACTTTTACTTTGCACTGTCCATTTAAATGAAGTCTTAAGGTTTACCTAAAGAGTTAATAAAAATTAGGAAGTGGCAGCAGCACACGAAATCTAGGGTTAGGATAATGCTCATAATAATGAAGAAAAAGAGTTTTGTTTTGAAGGCTTTTTAATAATAATCCTCTAATCTTTGGTCCTTCAGTTTCATGAATGTTTCTTCATATCATGGCTCATAAATGAATTGGGATTGAAACTGTGGTTGTATTATTTGTAGTGTCCAAAAAACCTATTATTTCAAACAGAAATACCAGTGGGTTGGTGTCTGCTTTTGCTTGGTGGTACTATTCATGGGGATTTTTGAAGCATGCAATACTCATCAATGGGCTGAAGCAGACATGTTTTCCCCAAATACCTCATAAATACTTGCAAAACTATTCAGCAGTATCAGAAAAAGGATGACCAGTGACATGGTTATTGTTATATTTTACAGACAGTCAATAAGTGGTTTAGAAACTCTCAGAAACAGAAAGGAAAGCATAATGCAAGTTCCCATTTCCTATTGAGCTAATTTTTCATCAACAAAGTTTACAATAGCCATATGTTTTTCAAGTGTTTTGCTTTCTCAGTTCTCTGCCAACTTCATTTGTCGAAAAAACGTCAAATGCACAGACCAAAACCCACAAAATATTTGACCTGAGGATTCTGTGAGCCAATTCCAGAAAACAGTCTCGAGCATAAGATTTTACAGAATTTTTCCTGCGTTCTTTTTTAGCAAGACTGTGTATGAAAATATTTTACTTTTTCATTCAGCTCTCACAAAGCCTCTCTGTGCTTCTTGTTAGATGTACTACAATACTGTCATAGCAGTCAGAATAAGGTATGAATTCAAAGCACAAGAATAAAGATAATTAATAGCTAACAACATTCTTTCTGAATAATAAAGAAAATAATAGCTGACAAACTACACAAAAATTAGAGAAAAAAAATTCCATAAATCAAGGATGTTAATTGTAATTTCCACTACTTGTTAAGATGAAAGATGACACTATGTAGGCATTTTCTCAGCGTGATCTCTCATAAACAGATGTCCAATGCCTTGGGTAAACCTGTACAAACTGAGAAGGATCTACTGACTGCATCATTAGTCTTCTTCTGATTTCAAGCCAGGGATGCTGAAGAACAAATTAGTCAACTGATCCTTGCCAGAGTCAAGTTTTATTAACGAAAAGCATTTGTTGCTTTAGAGTAGAAAGGAATGCTGGGTGTATGCTCAAATTTATAAAACAAAATCCCAGTGAAAATATAATTTTTTAATTTCACATTTGAATAATTATTTGCAAACTTTATATTCTTCTTCCTTTGTTCAACGTGTGCTGTACATTCGTCTTTCCTTTAAAAGATGCACTCCAAATATGTTAAAAATATGAATATGCTTGAGGATACAACATTTGACATTCAAGTAAAATACCACATTTTTCCAGCATCATTATTCACATGTACTCTATCCAACCCTGTTTTCTTGCCATTTCTACACCTAATAAAAGAAGTGAAGTGAATCCTCAGGTCGCCCATATGTGAATTCTCAGCTCTAATAAGCCTGTAGGTAACAGCAAGCAACAGAACTGCTTTTTATTTTGCAAGGCAATATTACCTGGAAAGAGCCTGATGAAGATGATGGCATTTTTCTCTTAAAAAATATTAACAGGTTCTTCAGTATCTTACATTTTGATGGAAGCTGATTTTTTTTATAATTTTTGAAAAGTGACATTTGAATATCAGAGAGAAAAAATAATTATTTAGGGATACACCTATCTGAAAAGTGGAGGATGACAGAATGAAATCAAGAAACGAATAATTTATGTTTCTACCAGGAAAAATTTTTGACAGTGAATGATTAAGTCATGGAAAAATACTGCAAAAGGCTTAATGGAAAAGAGACATTTTAAACTCTTATCTGTATATTTCTAATAAAAATAATATCTAGAAAATTACATTCAAGAAATGAATTAGATAAACTTAGCATTTCTCCCTATAACTGCTATCTATACATCTGTGCTTTCTTTGTGTGAACACAAACAACAATGAATTGTCAGAAACTAATTATGAAGGAAGTGGCCCTAAGAGAAAAATTTACAGTTATATTGAAAGCAGGTTTAAAATATAAATTATTGTCTTATTGTCATTGCTTAGCTTTTTGTGTTAGATGAGACAACGAAAAATTAGAGACTAAAATAAAATACTCTATACAGAAAAGCCCTCAGACAACATCTCCTAGGAAAGAAAAAAATCCCAACTGCAAAAGAATCCCACTGAAAGCAGTGCAGTGGCAAAGATGCAAAGGGCCAAATCAGTCCCTTAGGTAGAACTGAAGGATCTTTTCCCCACTGCTTCAGAAAGTGAACTAAATAAGAGCTGGCGATACCTACAGAGATTTGACCTTAATGGCTGCAGTCGGCATTTTGCCTAAGTACAGACTGAATAAAACCAGAGTAAAAACTCAGGAATAGGGCCCTTTAATGAGGACTATCCTCATGATGTATGAAGATTAAGGGATTTTTTTTTCCTCCTCCTGTTGGGTTCGGTAGGAATTTGGCTGCAGAAGTAGAGAACTGGGGAATATTTACCCTGCACAAGCTGGTCAGAGCTGCTTCTCTCCTACCCTGTGTTCCAAAGAGTAGTTCCTTCCTAAACTCGTTGACATCATAAATACTAATGGTGTATGTTTAGAAGCAGGTTTGATTAGCAATTTCATTAGCTTAGAGTAGGCAGAGAATAGCTGACTGCAGGCATTTAACTTTATCTCCCAAAGTATGATAGTTAAAAGTTGCATTAAAAAAATTAACTTTGAAAAAGCTATTGCTTGTTAACTGAAAATAAAAGTATTGGTTGTTTCTGTCTCTTTGGCCTATTTCATATTGTACAGTAACAAATTAATATTAATTGGATAACAAGACCAAATATCTTGCTGGAAGCATTTGAAAAATTCAGTATGATTTTGAAATTACTATATTTGAGTTCCAGGAGTCTGCAAGTAAACTACGAGAAAGTCATATAAAAAGGTCATCTTAACTGAGCATTTTACCAGTAGCATTTAAAAAATACGTGTGTTTTGCAGCTTCATCACATCCAGGCATTAATTGCAATGCATGCATCAAATATTGCAGGTGATGTGATAAATCATATAAAAAGACATCTAGAGTTACCATGGCATGAGGATGTCTTGGTTAAAACTCTCCATGTGAAGCACCATTGGAAGTTTTTATCTACCACCAGTCACTTTTTTTGGTGATATAAAGACTACCTCCTTTTAAGTCACTTTTTTTTCCAGAACCAAGTAATAATTGTAGGCAGTTTGAATCTAGGCTTACCTGAATTTGTAAATACAATTTTTCACAGAGACTGTAATATGTGCAGTATGGCACTATAGGTTCTAAAATACAATAACAAGATATACTGTAAGTACAACCTGGCATAAAATGTATCAAAACTTGCCATCAGAGAAAATGTTTTAAAAGATCTTGAGAATCTGAATGTTTGCTAAGTAGAAAAATCTAAATTTTGCCAAATGGTGATTAAGATATAAAAATATTCACGGGCAAAGCATTTCTTTAGTGTTTGAGTTATTACTGTTGTTATTATCTGCAAGATTTGGATGCTTCCTGCTTCTACATCAATTATGTTTTTCAAAATGTTAGAAAATAATTATTTCAAATTATGCTGTGTGTTGCTGAATGAACTGGAGTTGAATAAACAGCATATTTAGATAGAGCTATATATTTTTTCAAAGGGTATAAATTTAATAATTCTAAATTTTATATTATTCTGACTCTGATTCCTAACCAGAACTATGTTAGAGGGCCTCTTATTGACAATATGACCCTCCCACGAGTAATGGAATTGTCTGTTGCCAAAAAAACCTGCCCAGTAATGCAAGGAGATCTTAAACATCTAATTTCATATGCAAGTTCTCACTGCACATGAAAATACCTGGTTACCATGCCTCTGGGCAGCACAACAAAACTCTCAGCACAGAGATTATTATGCTGGAAATTACTCTTGCAGTAACTTTATTAAATATTTAACTTCAGAAAAAACTAACAGAGGCATCACAGTCCTCGTTTCCCCTGGATTTACGTGCAGTGTGTGTACACACCGATGGCCAGTATGACCAAGCGTTTTGCCACAGGCCCCAGATAACAAGTCTTTTGGCCTCTTCTGTCATGGTTTTGATTCATGCTTTGCTGGGGTGTATCATTATGCTGGAAGTGAGTGTGCTGAGTCTGATAAATTCAATTTAGGGACTGAAATCTCAGCCTGGTTGTCACCTTTCTGGAGAGTGGTTTAACTGCAATTCTGGGCCTTAAACTGGTTTTATGGGAGGAAGGTGGTTGAGACTCCTTTCTCTGTTTCCTTTTCTATCAGTTGTGTATTCTGGATAAGAGTTTTTAGGCTATTTTTTTAAATACTAATATTAAAAATGCTAATATTATTTTATCAGAAAAAGGACACTGACTGTAGGTCAATGATACAGAAATTTGCTTCAGTTGGAGGAAGCTGGGGTTGAATACTGAGATTTATGGGTGTGTTATTCTTAAGCAATTTTATTATTCACCTTTTTTCATGAACCACAGCTAAGTCATAGCTAATTATACCAGGAGCGCCCTCGACAGATTAGGAACAGTCTCAATTTAAATGTTTAAAATATAAAAAAACAATATAGAAGCTCTAGATTTCATGTACTTTCACTTCAGAGTAGGGAAAAACGGAAGAAAAAGTACTGAAAGATAATTTTAAAAGCCCAAGGAAACAGAAGACACTAGGTAGAGGAACCTGAAAGTTGTGAGTGTGCAAATCCTGTAAACTCGCCCACGTTCATCCTTATTGCTTACAAAGCTGGGAAGAACATATGACAGCTGCTCAGAGGCAGGGTGGAAAATGATGAGTCGGGTAGAAAAGAAAAGGAAGTAGTAAAAGACATCTTATTCTCAAAGTACCTACTGAAATGCGGAGGAGTCTGTCATCTGGCACCCATCAGGATATAATCCCTGGCAACAGACACAAATAAATCCCAGAGGGAAGTTATCAATACTTCAAAGACACCAAAGTAAGTTCGCAGTTAGCTAGCAGTAGGAAGACCTCAAAAGTTTATCACTAGAGAAATATGAGATATATTTTCCATGAATAAACAGTCACGAGATTTAACTCTTTATCTGCTGCTTCTTAGAATGGTTAATTTGTTGTTAGTGAGTCTTTGATGAAAAGCTAGTGCTAATAAATTCTAACCTATATGACATCCATGAACCATTCTTTATTTGCTTTCATGAGGTGTGCTTTGCTATTCAAACCATTTGCTTTTATTTTTGCTTCCCAATTTGACAAGTAAAGTATTCAGACAAAGAAATCACTACACAAATATCTTAAAACTTTTGGGTTTTTTCTGTGAATGCTTCACTCTTCATGAGGGCTGTACAGGTATTAATATAGGGACCAGCAATTCTTCAATTGTTTATGCAAACAGAATCTTAATAGTCCAGATGTTCATGAATAGTAAATAAAAGGCAGCAGAAACATGAATGAATGGAGCAGCTGCTCAGAATGCAGAAGGATGTTTGCAAACACCATTTGAAGTATGCAATCAGCCCTGGTTCAGAGGGAAAACTTGGGTAACCAAAAAAAGTTTGAATAAGCAACGGAACATATCAACAATATTTTCTTGTCTGTCCAAACTTTGAAACTATTCAGCTTAAATTCAACTTTCCTGTTCTTTTATGATTATTTCACACTCCAAAATGGATCAAAACTAGAGCAAGAAATATGTTATCAGGTGTGGGTTGATATGTCTGTATGACGGCACCTGCATGTGCACATTAATGTGACTGCCTTACTTTGTGGTGTTTTAGATATGTAAGCCCTAAATTTCTAATTCATGAACCATCAGCTGTCAAAAAGTAGTTTAGTTGGTGGGCTAAAGATCAGGATAATACACCTGTCCCTCTCCTCTGAAATTCTTAAAATAAGCAGCTTACAGATTTGGTAAATGGGAAGGAAAAAACTTCACTATTTTAATTGCTATGATGAAGGCCAGTCATAAAGCCTGTTGCTGTACCTGCTCCTGCCCAAACAAGGCTGGGACCTGTGGGGGAGCCCAGCTGGTTCTGGGCTCTCAGTAAACTGAGATACTGAAGATGGAACTTCTTACACCTGGTAGAGGGTTAACCACGGACAGTAGGACTATGACACTGTGGGTTTCCTGTTAGGAATGTCAGCCTATTGTGTTAGAAGTTCCATCTTCAGTATCTCAGTTTACTGAGAGCCCAGAACCAGCTGGGCTCCCCCACAGGGACCAACTGTGTGTACCCACAGGAGCTGCTGTGACTGAGCTGGTCTTGAAATGACAGAGCAGATTCTTCTCCTGTGCCTGTCTTTCCCCAGCAGTGAGTTTGCAAGAAGATCTGGAAACACAACCTACACTTTCTGTCTTTCCAAATTTACTGTTCTTTTCATTTTAGTGTGAGTTCAAGCTGACAAAGAACAACTGCTCCAATCCAATTCAGTGGAATTTTTTCAACCTTCCCTCCCCAGTTGCTGCTGAATTAAGCTTGTGATAGGTTCCATTTTCAAAATCTTAAGGCTTCAGCCTTTGCAGGGAGTTGCATATTAAAAGAGTCATGTTGGCACCTGGGACTGTCTGATGGTGGGTTCACTTTTTGTTTGCCTGTGGTGCCCGGTGCATCTCCGTGTGCCTGTGAAGCTTGCAGGAAGAAGCAGGAAAGCAGAGAGCAGTTAAAAGACATGAAAAGGGGCAAGGAGACCATTGAGAAAAATATGGCACAGGTATTTAGCTGGCCTCAGGGGTGACAGGAAAAATAAAATCTTTCTTAAGGACCCAGAGAGGATTTTGTAGAACTTGTTGGAATGCAGGAAGTCAATATAAGATGCTGAATGAAAATTGAAGTATTAAGGACATACCATGTAAGGAAAGAGTTTTCTTTCTCTTAGGCTTTTTATCTTAATTTATCTCACCCTGTTTTTCTCTGTTACAGAGTTGTAATTTATGCTCTCATAAAACACCGATGTAGAATTTAAAGCCCCTGTTGTGGTTTTGCTGTGTTTACTGTAAAGAAAAGATAAAGCAAGGTGCACCCAAAATCTCTGAGTAGCCATCTGGTCAATGCTGTCTGGCCCATTTATTCATCAAAATTAACTCAGTGGTGGTTCTAAGCTGAGCACCTGCAAACTGCAGCAGGTAATGAATTTCCTCTCTTCCCTTCCTTTACCTCCCATCTGCAGGATTGTGGTCTGCTGCTGTATGAGCAACTGATATTAATAAACTGATGGTACAGAATGAATTAAAATTTGGAAGGAAGAGTTACAAATTAGCAAAAAGAATACTGGATGATTTGTATTATTTTTCATGAATAATTTCTGAAATTCTCCCTGTATCATCAATTATTTGTTTTGGAGTTTTCGCAACAACAGTAATGCAAGAAAACAAAAGACTCACTTCTTTGTGTACACACAAACAAACTAGCTTCAAGCACCAAGCATCAGAAATTAAAGATATGAGAGGTTAAGCTGCTTGAGAAGATCAGCCCAACTGTTTTGACTGCACACAGGCAGAGCAGAGAATTTTTATCTCCAAACAGTGACCAAGTGTTTAGATCTTTGTTTAAATTTGGTTGCTGACTCAGATTTCATATTTAGTGTGCCTTGTCCAAAGTGCAGTGAAGCCAACACAGATATCCCATTAAGCTTTAAGACACCCCTGTTTAGGCCCACATCAAAATGGACATACTTGTGAGCTTAGGCACATAAACAAAATTACAACCTGATTGGGCTACCAATGTCTAACAGGCCAAGTAACTACCAGTATAAGTGCATGGATTTGTCTCAGTAATTTTGTAGTTTTATCATTTTAAATTCATACTGTCAGGCTAAAATCAACTTCCATTGAACCTACAAGCAAAACACTTAGTGATGAAACCTGGAGTTCATCCTTATGGCTTTTATGTTTTATGGAAATCCCTTGAGCTCAGAATATCAAGGACATTATTCTATGTGGGCATAGAAATATCACCACACTTACTGTCATTTTTTATTAGCTTTAAAAAATACAGTCCTCTTCCTGTTTTGACTAAGTATGCTCTAAAATTTCCAGTCATCTATGGAAAATAAGCTGACTTTCATGCCCAGTCAGCTTATTTTATTTTATTATCCTTTGCTACCCTTCTAAATTTTCTCTGTCAAAATATAAATATACAAAATGTTCATTTTGGCTCTAAGTATAGTTCTCAGTATAAGGTGTTCCAGCAGATACCTCATTTGTTTGTAGTGATCTCACATCATCTATGTTGTTCATCTTCTCTTCCAAATTTGCCTGACCACCTTAGAGTCTTCCATCAGGAGAGAGGAAAAACAAAAAAGAACTTCTTACAAACTGCTTTGAAACCATTTTGCAACACTGTGCTAATTAAATGAAAGGGAAGTTGGGGTGCTAAGCTCACAAAAGCAACAGCACCCAGAAGAGAGGTGGAATTTCCTCTGGCATCTGTGGAGTTTGGGCTGCTGATGGAATGATTCAGGTGAAATCAGCGAACTAAAGCCACTGCTTTGGTAATGCCACCTGAGCATGAGTCCTCCACCTTCAAGGGCTTGCAAATGGAGGGCACAGGGCAGGATTTGACTCTGCAGTGTCAGGGAGAGAAAGAATGGAACCAGGGCTAAACCCCAGCAATAAGAATCAAGAGGTATAGGTTTAACTCCAGAATATTCAATCAGGCTAGCTTAGAAGTTCCCAGGTGGAGGTGAAATGCTGAGCAGCATTGTCTTTCATGGTGATACTTTATGAGAAAAGACAGGTTTGGTAATGATGGTAAGGACTTATTTAGAGATATTCTCATAGATAATGCAACAGAAATAGGTTATTAAGTAATGTAATACTCCAAATCTCCCATAGGGTAACACCTGTAAAATCAGGGGGAAGGTGTATATCTGGTGATGCATAATTGAGGTATTTTTGTGCATAACCTGGGATCATTATTTTTTGTGAATAAGCCTTGCACACTTTTAAAAACAGTTAACACAAAAGGATAAACACAGCTCTTCATTTAAAACATCTTACACTTTTTTAGCTATTCCCTTTGATTTCCTGTTTTGTACATCTAATGCTTGGCTACTGTAGCTTGATTAGAAGACACCAAGTATTATATCAATCAGTGATCAAAAACCCTGTAATTTTTTTATCTTGCTCCCTCATTTGAAATCCCACATGGTGCATTTTTAAGTGAAAATGAATTATTATAGTATGACCAGTCATAAAGCACTTTTTTCCTAGAGTAGCATGTCATGAAAGGGCATATGTACAAGAGCTAAGTGTCTAAAATGAGGTCTTTATAGCCAGCTTAGACACTGAGAACAATGGACTGAAAGTGGTCACTAATGACATTGTTAATGATAGATACCATTACCTTAGAACAGATGTCAAAGTGAAATAGCATTATAGCCTTCAAGATGGACTGCTTTGTCCTTCTCAGTAAATCTATTAAGGTGGCTTGCAAGAACAAAGCAGTGGGGTGTTTATTTTCTCTCCAAAATCCAAAGTATTCTGTGCATTTGTAACATTTACCTGCAAAAGGCTCAAGTAAAAAAAAAAAAAAATTAGCAAAACATGCACGTGGGGGACTAAAAATAAAATATTAGAGAGGAAATCATATGTATTTAAAAAATAATAACTCTGACTAGACAAATCTAGAATTAATCTGCACTATGATCGAAGATTAAAATGGTGTCAGCATAAACTAGGAAGAACAAGAACAGCTGTAGCTGTACCTAAGGACTGTAAAGAAATCTGCATGATGGTGGGTTCAGGGCTTTAGGAACTGTATTTCTAAGCTAGGAGATGTGAATTCCCACGTCTGCTTGGTCACAAATCTCTGTAAGTATGATTGCATGTGTGTAGGCATAAATACAACCATGAAAATCCTTTTTAAGGTAAGGATATGTCACAGTGCAGGAGTAAAAATTAACAAAGAACAAGCTACCTGTGATTCTCTTTTTATTTAATTATTTATGTTGACATATTAATATATAAGGTAAATTTGATTTTGAAATTGTAAATTAGATTGCATAAACACCCATTTATGAACCCAGTTAAGGATATAAAGGTCAAAAAAAGGCATGTTGAAACATATCTGAGAACAGTGACAAAAGAAAGGCCATTTTGTATTTTATTTTTTAAAAATTTTTTATTTTATTTACTTACCATTCATTAAAAAAATCTACAAATATGTGTATCAAATTAAACACATGGCACTTATAAAATACAATAAGTACAGAATATATGAAGTTGCTTCAGATGACTTATCTGGAATATCAGTTTGAGTATTGGTTGCAAACACTCATCATACAAGCTGTATAGGAAGTTTATTTTCTAGAGTATTACTTCTCTGTAGCTGTAAGTTTTATCTAGTAGAGTATTTACTTCTATATGTGTTTATATCTCTAGTTTAATAATGAAAAAAAAGAATGGACATAGTCTTTTGGCTAGAACTGTAGCTTAAATTATCACATCTGACAGCTAAATTGAGATATCCATCAAGCATATAAATGAGTACATGAAATACTCATGCATTATTCACCAGTTTTATCTCGATGGTGTTCAGAACCTCTGGATTATCCTCTGCTATTGTGGCTCTGCGAGGCGCTTTGCAAGGTAGTGTGTGTGGTACCTACATTAGAAGGGTGGCTCAGGCAAAGGTAGATGCTTTTATGCTCTCAGAATTGTTCAGTCAAATTAAATCTGCAGATTTAATGGGGTTTGAAGCATGTCCTGGAACAGGGGTCATTTTGATTTTGCAGGGTGAGGAAGAGCAGAGGAGAGAGAATATGGATCATAAAAATTTGGTCCAAAGTTCAGTGAGTGCCACAGGACTGTTTCCATTTCTGCTCATTTCAGAGTGCTCTGGATCCAGCTCAGCGCATTGGTCTCAGACCAAATTTTGACATACTCACAAATACATTTGCTCACACAGACAGGAAATTTCGGTCCAAATTTTGCAGCATCCCTGCCATGCAAATCAATGGAATTTGTTATTGCTCTGAGTTATTTCATATCCTGAGTAATAAACGGAGAAAGTGCCTTGCTTCACATTTTGCTTCATGCACTGTTACTTTATCTTTGAGGCAGAATTTTTATCATTTTTCTGCTGCACTGAACCTTGTCAAAAAGAATCAGCAAAGGAAAGCTAAATGGAAATCCCTGTCCTTGCACTCCAGAGTGCCTGTTCTGCAGTAGCACTGGGTCCAGCTGAGGGAATATGAAAAATTTATGCAGACACACCCTTCTCAGCGTGATCTTCCAAGTTACCCAAGCAGCAATGTTTGGAACAGAAGGAGGATCAACAGCCTTTGCAGTGTCATGGAGAGAGGTTCTGTTCTGCAGAGAGACAACAAGCCCAAGTCGATATGAGCCTAACGAGCAAATGGAGGGAGAAGACAGTGATTTTCATGAAGCCCATTGGTTCTGTGTGTTTGAGTCAGGATCTTTAATGCACAGCTCGTTGCAGCTATGGTTATTGTCAGCACCTGTATCGGTTGCTGCTCATTGGGGATTTCAGTTCAAACTGCTTCAGGAAATGGGACTTGGCTTTAGATTCAGGGCTTAAAATTTTTCTTGTGTGTTACACCATCATACCATGTTTTCAGGTCTTCAGCAAGAATTAGAGTTCCTACTGACAGAGGACTTCCATGAGCTCAAACATGCTTGTGGCTTCTAGACAGATAGCAAATCATATACAATTGCCAGGCAAGAAGTCTCTATTATATATTTCCTCAAATTAAAAAAAAAAAATCAAACCAAAGAATGGCACATGGAAATGAAAAGCCTCTGTGCTAGAGAGCAACAAAATTTTAAGCATTTCTGGGCTCTAAATGTGCAAACCAGCTGAATACTTACCTCCTTTTATAAACAAGAACATGAACTTAACAAAAGCAAGGGGTTTTTTCTGGTTTTGTGAATTTCAAAGAGAGATTCAGAGAGAACAACCATGTGGGTTATACACATGTGCAGGCAAACAAACAAGACTTAGAAAAAGAGCCTCCACATTATGAGTGCCTTCAGTAAGTCTTTCTCCAATGCTTCATTCCCTCAAAACTTCTTTCCTCTGATTCCAACAATGAACTTCTCCTCTCTTCCAAAATCAAGTCTGCCTCTGACTCCTGTGTGCTCTGCTTCTGATTTTGGGCAGGTCATCTGAGCATGTGAGCTGTCTAAGGGTGGATGTTCTCTCAGGAGGTGTTGAATGAAGGATGTTTTGGAAAGTTGAGGATATCAGAGATTAGGGGCACTGTGCATGAGAAAACGTGTCATTGAAGAACTGAGGATCTGTGTTTTATTACAGTCTCTGGAAGAAATGTTGCTTCATTCTTACTCTCTGTAAGCTGTTAGTATAAAATTGGAAACAGCCCTGTTATTAGAGCACAAATTCTGAAGTAATATTAAAAAAAAATAATTATCATTTTTCCTGAGTAAAAATGCACTTTCAGGGGCATTAAGTTGATCCAGGTTCTGAGACAATGGTTCTGTTTTATGTATGATATCTTCTATAACTTCACTTTGAGAAAGATGAATTAAAAAATAAAACAAATGGCTGATATTTGATCTTTTTGAGTATCAGACCAGATTTTACTAGTCTTGTAAAACAGACTGTCATAATCTTGAATGTTACTGTTAATTTCATCTCAGTCAGAAGTATGGAAGCTTGCAGACTCCTTTGCAAATGCTGATAAATCCTGCTCCTTCCAGTAAAGGGCTCTTCCACACCACATCCTCTGAGGGAGAGACTCTCATTGCCGAGTTGTTGATGGACCAAACTGTCTCCCTCTGATTTATTTCACTGGAAGACCACTTTATCCAAGCAATTATACTGTTGAAAATTATATGGCAGTCGGAGCTGTTTTGAACAGACAGGGATTCAACATATTTGGCTTCTTAGAGAACTTCAGCTAAACTACAAATAAAATTTTCTTCTCCAAATATTCATAAATGTGCAGGCTTTTATCGGTCTCTGCTGAACGAAGAATAAATGAAGATGTTACCCTCAAGTCTCTGAGATTTCTTGAGCTCTTAAAAAATAATTGAAAAGTCCAAGGTCAACAGTCTTATTTTTGAAGAACCTTTTATCTTATTCTCCTCTTTTCCTTAAATGTAATGAGAAGACATATTTTAACAGGGATGACCCACTCCTGTCCTAATGCTGAAGAGAAACAGAGGTCTTCTCCTAAGACTCTGATCTGTAACCCCAAGAGTTTGTCTAGGGAGGGAGGTTATCAGCTGTTCCAGTTAAATCATTCCTTTTCACCAACCACTTTTTAATTTTTCCCTGTGACTGTATTATGTCAGTTCAGTGTTCCAGATGGATGTGTTCTAAAAGCATAGTGCCCAGTGCCTGTTTCTGAGAGATTTACAAGGGACTAAAAGAGGCCCACAGGTACAAACAGATGTGAGTGAACTTGGATGAAATGTTGGATTTGTCCTGATTTAGTTTTATCTCTAATACTGTATCATCAGACTTTTAAGTTCACAACTTAATGTGCCTCGAGGTCTTTCATATATTGCAGAGTTCCAGCACTTTGTGTTAGGTAAAATTGCTTTTCTTATTCCTGTTGAAATAATGCAATGAGCTTATTGTCTCGAAAGATGTCTTTTCTTCCTCTTCACATCTGGAAAAACAATCTGTATCTTTTATCTGAAACCATATCACTGTAAAATGAGATAAAGCAGAACAAAGAAGAATCCTCTGACCTGTGGTAGTCCAGATATTGAGCAAAACCAACTATTTACTCCAACTGGATAAAAGCTTTTTTCCCTATTCTGTTTTGGTTTTTTTTTTTTTTTTGGGGGGGGGGTGTTGATGTTTTTTGTTTGGGGTTTTGTTTTTTTTTTCATTTGCCAGTTTAGGCACTCACACTCACAAAGCTTTATATTCAATAGAAGTGTCAGTAGGAGCTGTCAGAATTTGGGGTATATTGACTTTTTCAGTCAAGCTATGGGTGAAAACAGAAAAGATAAAACTGACACCATAAAACATGGTGTAGAATCCTGTTCATGCTGCATTCAATAGCAGAGTCACTAAGATTTCACCCAAGGGATTTTTAAAAGCATGTGGATGACCTGGGAGCCCTCATAGTGGGGGTTTATGGTGCAAAGACACTCAAACACTTTTTGAAGTTTCTGACTTTGACCCAGATTGAAGCATTAGCTGGTATGGTACACTGTGATTTTCTCTTCTAGATGTCTATGATGTAAACAAGAAACAATTCAATCCATCCACAACATTGGGGTTTGAAATCTCTGACATTATTCAAATGAAGGAAGGTGAATAGCCAACAACTGTAAAAAGTTTTGTGCTTCTTTATCAACAGTTCTCACTTGTGAGATGCTCTTTTGAAGCTTTGGGAAATTCAGTCTCTTCACTGAATTCTCTAATAGGAGTTGTATGCATAGCTCCTTATGATCCTGGCTTCCCTGCTGTGGGGGACTGCACACCACACTCAAACTGCAGAGGAACTTGGGCTTAGATGCAATGTGTTTACAACATTTTCTTCCTTTATATTAATGAGAACATTAATCTGTATGGGTAAACTAAATGATAAATGGTCCTTGTTGTTTTACCATATACTACTTCATATAGAATACTCAAGAAACAGTTAAAAGAAAGAAAAAATATATAAATTCATAGCAGACTCCAATGACTAAAGTTTTTCTTTCTCTCTTTTTATGTGTATGGCCAAAATTCATCTATATTGCAGTCAGCAAGGCTGGATTGGTGATTCATCCAGTTCCCTTTGTGTAGCTCCAGTTCTTTACTATTTTATGTTGTCTGACCAACGCATAGAGAGATTTAGTCAGCTAATTAACTTGCAGAAGTGAAATACCAAACAGCATATATAACATTCATGAAAAACAAAGATACTGGGAGTGTGCAGTATACATGTCTTACAGATTTAAGCATATGTTTTAATATATTTTTTGTTAGTAATTTCTCAGTAGTAATGGTAATAAGACTCATTTTATTTAGGATGAGAGATTTTAGGAAGAGTTTCATTTGAGCATAATGAAGACATGTTTAATGATCTCTTTTTTTTTTTAATTAGAAGAGAAAAAATTATGTTTGTCTTATATGTTCGTGTTTTTTTAAAGTTCAGACAGTTCATCCCATGAATTCAGACTCTAGTTTCCAGAGCTGAGAATAATTTTAGGTGCTCTAAATATTACGTGGGGCTTTCCTTTGTACTGTGTTGAAAATAATAACTGTCAAGATCACTGCCTTGGTTTCCTCATGTAATTTTGAGCTTGGCTGCAACACAGGACATTGTATACAGTGATGTCTTCATACTGTCTTATGTCCTCTCTGTCAAACACCACATCTTCTGCCTTCACCAACTTTGCAATCTCTTTTTTTCACTGCTGATGAAGCATTCTGTCTGCTGTGCTCCTGGTGTGGTCCATGGAGTGCTGCACATTGTTTGCTGCTCAGCGGGGTGCAGAGCCTGTGCCTGTCTTTGTTGAACAATTAGCTGCTGCAATAATGACTTTCACCATCTTCAGCTCAAACAAATGTCCAGCAGGAAGAAAAAAGAGATAATCATTCTTTAGCCAGATACATTGGGAACAGTTAAAGGCAATGCTTTCCTTTGCAAATCCAAATTTCAATGCACTAATTATGTCCAAAGGCTCCAGAGCACCTTTGAATTCCCATGGTGGGAGGAGCTTTTTTGGGTTTTTAGCAGAACCCACAGGTGAACCCACTGCAGCTGGGACAGAGATGCTAAGCCCGTGTTGGGTTGGGTTGTACATGGATGTTGGATAGATCAGGATGTGGACCAGTGTTCATGCATCTCATTTGTGACAGGCTGAACGTATTCACAGAGATAAGAAAGGCAACTTTAAGCTGTAAGAATGTAACATAAAGGAGAGAGTGTTCATTTAATCCTACAAGTAAAAACATTTTTTACAAAGAGGAAAGCTTAATAAAATCATTGGAAGCTTAAGGTTGACAGTAAGCAAACCTTAAATGTGTGTACATGGTAAATGACATCTCTTCCCTGCCTCTTAATCATAGGAGAGGGTGTCAGTCTTTGCCTTGCTTGAGTTTTACATACCCAGTGCTTAGACACACCATGTTTTGAGTGACCCAGTGTATAGATACCAATTTTTTCTTCAGCTGGTAGAGACTGACAGCAAAAACTAAAGCCCTCAAGTTCTGTCAAGATGACAACATGCAAGATGGGTGAGGCCATAATGAATCATATGCATCATAATAACATGATTATTCATTTGTAATTAATTTGAATCGTGCATCTTTGTGTTGGAGCAGAATCTTGTTAAGGGCAGCTCTTTCTCTCTTTTCCCTGTCTGTTTTGTAAACTAATACTTCTATTGAAGTTTCAGTAGTTTGTATGTTTACTGCCAGCTTGCTACGGGTTCCACAATGGTGTAAACAGCCTCGTGATCTACCCTGTACATGTAGGTTGTGCAGGAACAAGTCAGAAAATCACTCAAAGTAAACGTGAAATTGATCTGCCAGTGAAATTGTACTGCACCAAATGCAAGCAAGCACAAATTAAGTGAGCACACATTTCACATTTTTTTTTCCTCCAAATTGGAAGCGTTTTTTTCTTACGAGGGAAAGAAACTATATCTACAGCCTAATCTGCTGTAGAGGAGCAGGAGCTATTCCCACATTGTTGTGCATTGTATCATTTGGTGTGTTTTCATGGAAAAAAAGCAGTTTGTAACTGTGCCCTCCCGGGAAAAGAGAGTAGTGTTGGACAGTAGGATTATTCGGGTTGGAAGAGATCTCTAGCGGTCACCTTGCCCAACCTCCCACTCAAAGCTTTTGATCTGCTTGCTGCTGCTCATACATGGTGATCTAACCTCTCCTGAGCTACCACCCATTTCACTGACCTGAGTGTTTGGGGAGCAGAATGAAGTGCTTTCTTCCTGTGTTTGGGCTGCTTTTCTCCTACAAAGTGGGTTTGAGTGGGCAGCCCTCCTTTCTCTGGTCGCATCTTCATCATCTATCCCACTCCTGTCTAAGTGGCAGGCAGAATCTGGCTCTTAGTTGAATGAACTACTGGATTGGGAGCAGTAGCAAATCCCACCATCCCATTGCAGTTACGAGCTTTGAGTAAATAAATGGGAAACATTTCACATAATTAAATACCATCTTAGGAAAACTGGAAAAAAATGCCCTCATTTAGAAAAGCATTCAGAATGGCATATAAAACATGCTGCTTAAATGTATTTTATAATGATTTTGTAGCAGAAGCACACATCTGAATGCATTCATGAAAGATCACAATTAATCAGCATATGATCTTTCAATCTGTCGGGGTTTTTTTTCTAGGGCATGTTGTTGCTAACATTGCTTTAACAGCTTTGCAATATCCAAACTCCACCTGCCCGCCTTCCTGCCCCTAAAAATTCCCATTTAAGCAGGGTTCTCATTTTATCAATCACATTTTGTAATAGAAGTCAATTTTGTGTGTCCCGAGTGGCTAAGCATTTCCATCCTTATATCAAGAATTAAGCATCTCCTGAGAAGGGAGGTCAAGTGCCATAATAAACCAAATTCCATTAAGAATGTGACAAAATGCTGCTCTGACCAAAGCTAAATGGAAGTATAGCTGGTTTGAGATGTGATGTGAAAGTGTAATGAAGCTATTTCTAGAGTTTATGTCCACTGTGGCTGATTCCATCTCATTCTTTCTGACACCATTATTTACTCTGAATCACACTGAAAACCCTTTGTACAGACACGATGTATTCAGAAGACCAGGCCCACAGACAGTTTCCCAGCCTTTATTTCCCAACATATATCTTTACCTTTTGACTGTTGTTGTGGGTTTCTGTTACTGGTTTTGGTAGCAGGGGGAGAGGGGGCTACAAGGGTGGCTTCTGTCAGAAGGACTCCTCTCTCTGAGCAGAAACAACTGACCATAACCCTCCCTGTCCCCCTGCACCACTGGGGGGGGAGGAGGGAGAACATGGATGGAAGGAGAGGTGCAGGCAAGGTGTTTTTAAGATTATTTCTCACTCTTTGACTCTTGTCCTATTACTAATAAATTTAAGCACTATCCCCACTTTGAGTCTGTTTTGCCCATGAAGGTGATCAGTAAGTGACCTCTCACTGAACTTCTGGTCCAGAAAGAAAAGTGACTCTGAGAAATCTGTCAGCATGTCCCTGTACTTAAATAGGTTAAATGTTTGCCACCTTCATAACAATGAAAATTCTCTTCTTGATTTCAGGGGAAATGGTATTTTCCACTGAAAATTCCTACTTAATAGCATACCACAATATTATTTCCACTTAATCTATTAAATTACCAAAGGAATAAAATACAGGCTTTAGTATTTATCAGAAACACAATGCTGTATTTATTAGCTTGCTGTAGTATTTTTTTTGGTCAATGAATCTGGTAATTTTCTTTTTTAATGAAAAAAATAAAAAAACCCATCCATTTCTTGCTCCCTGCACATTCTGAATATCCAATAACTGACTGAGATGAAATAAACTTTCGATATTTATTATGAACAGAACACATATTGCTTGAAGTAAAAGTTAACTTTGGTTTTAATCTAATGAAATATATTATTTAAAGTATATTTTATTCCTTTATTCTCATTTCTGATTGAATAATGCTGAAAATCACCATTAAATTCTAATCTTACAAAAATACTACTCCGTATGCAAACTGCAACAGATGTGGCTGAGGAGAAAACAGGCTTCTATCAATAATGTTCAAATTCCTGGTAATTGGTAAAAGAAGATGATGTGGAATTCCCCTGGGGCATATCAGTTACAAATAATAATGAGAAATTCCTTCAGTTTCTGGAGAATTACTTGAAAAACTTTAATTCCTACTGTTTATTTTTAAGGCTATGTCTGAAAAAAACTTTTTGTCAACCAATTACTATTAATCTCAGTATTTTTTACTGTAAAAACCTGTATTTTTTATAATACTGTTATTTCTGTATTAGCTGAAAGTGCACTGGTTTTTTTTTAGGGTTATACAAACTAATACTATAAAGGGTATTATCTGTACCTACAAACCTTGTCTTTATTACATCGTACAAGTACAGAATAAAGACAATTTGGGACATTACTATAATTGCCATACACCTTAGATTTTCAAAAGCAGTGGAGATGATTGTTGGTATTACTATACATAGACGTGTTGTCCTCTCAAATCAACATACCAGAAGCTTTTGAGTGTACTCAGCAACTTTCTGGTCTGTGTAGTGCTTTACCTACCTGCATTATTAAATGGAAATAATTATTTGAAAGTTTCCATTTTTAGAAGAAGACATAATTCCTTGGCTTTTACTCAGCTAAAGTACCTTATATATCTGTGCAAAACAGAAAAATGGTCAGGAGTCTGGATAATTCCCTGTGTTGTGTGCAGAGTTCCCTGAATCAGGTCAGCTGCAGCTTCAGTGTTTATTTTTTGTGGCTGATTATGGATATCAGTTTCTCAAAATGCGTCATCATTGCTGAAATGAACATTTTATAGTAAAAAATATTCTCATTTCTTTTCATATCTTTCAGCCAACACAGTTTCATCACTATTACTTCTTGCTTTTTATGCAAAAAATATTGAATCTTAAGTCTCAGTTTTTGCTTTTTTCCTCCTGAACATACTAGATGAAACTTCTCAGGAGTAATACTTTAGCCTTAAAGATGAATCAGTTTACATGGTTATTAGAAAGAATGCCAAGACAGAAGCAACTTGATTTTCATAATATTTCCATTGTAGTGGATAAGAAGATTTTTCATCTCCTTTGATTTTTGACAATTGGAAAAAAGCAAACATGTAGTTGTAAAAGGCATACTCAGAGATTTCTGGACAGAACAAAAACTGAAATGTAAAATTTAGTAACATGACTATTCACCTTTTCTCTTCAAGTGTGTTTTCATTTCCTTAACTTTAACACCGTTGCTTACTTAAGAGGGTGCATGTGTCATTAATTCTAAGTGCAAATAATTATAAAAAATCCAAATGAAATGGTTTGAGAAAATTAAGAACTTTGAATGCTGTCCTCAGACAAATAGAAAAAATACACAAGTATCAAGATGTATTATATTGAATTGGGAGGTTTTTTCTGAAAAAAAGTTTTTGTTTTGTGTGTGTCTCCCCCACTCCAGGCTGGTGTATGCCAACAAATTTGCAGTCTTTCCTTCTAGCTCTATGGGGACCCTTGAAGGTCATCCTGTCACCAGGTACAGGGGAGAAACCAAGGCCCGTGCCTTCTCCATAACCTGGCTTGCCCATGGCAGCCTCACTAATACCCACAGTGATTTTGTGGTTTTTTGTTTTGTTGTTTTTTTTTTTAAAGTAATACTTCTGGTGTAAACATATGTCAAAATAAGGCTAAAGCTTTATCTACACAATTAAAAAGGCAGCTCACTAAGAAGAAAGATGAAAAAATCCTTCACGAGACTCATGGCATTCAGTTTTCTAGAAAGATTCAGTAACTGCATCCATAAAAGTCTTTTTTTCCTGTTTGTCTTATTCTTGGATAAACACAACCATCTTGCCTTGCCTAAAACAGCTCTCATACTTCTGCTAAGATTGTTGAGTCAGCTCATGTGCATAATATTAATTAATAGACTTCAAGTCACCTCACAAAAGAGATTGGTGTCATTCCGGAAAGGGCCAGTGTCAGAAAGTGACCTGTTAAGGTCACCAACATGAGGTCATCATGAAGAGTTCATGAGATAAAATCCATGTTTTGCATACTGCGTAAAATGATATGAGACATGAGTATTTGATATGTGATGGAGACATCTGAGACAAACACAGAGATCTCCTTATGGATTTGCCCTCACAAAACTGCCATTGAGTGGGGAGATGGGGTTTCATTGTCTTAGCTCCAAGTTGGATCATGCTCTCTAATATAGTGGGAAAATTATTGAAACTAAGGTCTACAAAGTATAAGACTGTGTGTAGGTTTGGGATCCGTATGGGAGATTCTCAGTAGAGGTGTAAGGTGTGAATAAGGGCTTGAGGAGAAAGGCAGCTTATGTAGATCAGAGTTTTTCTCAGTTCGTACTTATGTGAATAGTCATTGTTGTGATTCCTTCCCGCTCAGTGACCAATCCACAGGGACTCCTGATCCCAGCCCCACACCTACCACAAAGGAGAGTCTCCTGTAAGGTTGACTCTCCTTTCCTACCTCTGCAGCTCAAGAACAGAGAGGGAAGAGGAGCCACAGCAACTGTGAGGGTGTGTGGGGTCGGACCAGGAGGGGCACGAGCAGTAAGTGTCTTGTGCCAGCATCTCTGTCCTGGGAGAAATAAGGATAAGGAAGAGAGGAATGTGCCAAAGCTCTCAGTGTGTGTGTGTGTTGTGCACTCGGCTTGGACACCAGAATATCTCCCCTGTTTTAAAAGTTTGTTGCAACATGATTATTTAGACATTTGTTCTTGGACTGATTACTGTTGTTATTCACTGGAAGTGCAATCAGCTTCTCAGAATTTTGTCTAGGCTTCCTTTAATATCCAAGTGATGCAATGAAGATGTAAAGGTTTTGTGACGCTTAGAAATTTCTGAAATCTCTTTTCAGTGTTTTAAAATTAATCTCTCCATTGCAAACTCATGCAGGCATGATCTCACCTTTTGGCTTAAAAATCATTGCATCTTGCCAAAGAGTGTTACCATTCCTCACCTTTGAAATATAATTTGATCTTCTCATGCAACTCTAACAGTAAGATTTTTTGATGAGCTGAAGACAATTGCAGAAAATAACAACTTGGCACAAGGGAATGTAAAATGACTGATAATTTTGCAGGAAAAAAAAATACAAGCACATGACCTCTGAGGCTGTAGTGCAGCAAATGTCCTTGCCTAAAAGCATATAAGCAAAACTGACACTTTCCAAAACATTTGTATTTCCTCCCTATTGCCTAATCTTTTGAAGTGCACACTTATTTTTGCCTTTGCTAATAATTTTATCCTCATTAAAGGATGTCATTGTCATCAGAGATTTTCATATGGCAGACTTGCTGGCAAATATTTGTTAAAAGGGTACAAAAATCCCTTCCAGACCTCCCCCTTGTTTGACTAATACTTCTCTGCATAGTTGAGAACCCAGGAGCTACACCAAATGCCGGATCCATTACCATATCCCTAGGTAGTTTAAACCCAACTGAGCAGCTTCATTACATGACACTACAGATTACAATTCAGATACAAATGCTCAGTCCTTGGCTAGTCACTGTGAGTAAGATCATCTTTTTAAGGTAAAAAAAGCAGTAACAAGGCAATGTAAATTTTTTAGGATCACAGAGGAATCTCTGTCACTTAGCAACTGCTACTGACAATTGTGTTTTATGATCAGAGTGCTTTAGCACTGTGGCTGGTACTTGTCAGTACACTCCTGCTCCAAAAGTATCTCTGGGCATCGTGGGTTTAGGTGTAAAAGTCACATCATTGCAGTGATGAGGATTGCTTAGCTCACCATACCATCACGGGATAGACGATGTAAGGCCATGATAAACTCTGAGTAATGCATCTGAGTTTTGAAGGAAAGTGTATTGTAAAGGAGCTACACACGTACTATTTACAAGTATGTGGTGGACTAATGAGGTCATTACAGCTCATGTTCCAAGTAAAGGTAAAAAAGACAGTACAAAGCCAGACATTTTTTTCCCAGGCAGTTTCTCTTGTTCTTCAACAGATATTTCCAAGTGAAGGGCATAAGTTTGTCCTGATTTTGATGATATTGAATGTATTTAAACCAACTACTTTGGATATCTCAATTTCAAGATACATCACTTAAAGTGATATAAAGAGATATAAAGGAGAAATCAATTAAAAATTTGCCTCTGCAATCTGGAGCTCAAGATGGAATTTATAATGTTCCAACTTACAACCTGCTGGACTATTAACATTAATTGCTTCCTGAGAATATTGCAAACAAAGCATATTAAGATTTCTTTTCTCCTTAGTACAACCCTAACACCATCATTATAGAAAGTTGATATAAATTTTGGTGTTCTATAAGCAGAATTGTAAAACACTGGAATTTGAATGAGCATATTATGAGCAATATTCAGACTGGTAAACATCTTTAATTCTATACATGTACAAATCATTTCCCCCTTTCTTTTTCCCAGTACTGTAATGTTTAAAACCAATCTTTAAGAAAAAAATTGTCACATAACCCTTCCACACGGAAGATATTAACTATGCAGAATAGTGAGGATGTGCTTAAATTTTCATATAAAATTGTTATATAAACCAGAATCAAAATGTTATCACTCAAATAAAACATCTTTTGCATTACACTGTATGGATACAACTGAGAAAATAAGAAGAAAATGTCATTGTTTTGTGGAAAAAAAAAAAAGAAATTATTATAGTAATGCTGTGGCATTTTATATAGATCAATTTATGTGATCAAGTATGAAATAAAAAATTAATGCAAGATCCTGGGCATTCTACTTTATGATTTAAAAAACCCAAAACTAACAAAAAAAGCAGCAATTGAAAATGCTTAGCAGTCTGTGGTGTAACAGCCTATGCTCAAACATCACCTTCTTAAGATGGCACTTCCAAACTGCTAATCTAATCCTGAAAGAGACATGTCATAGTACTATCTAAAACTTCACCCTCCCCTGCCATTCCTGCCTCCAAAAAAATGGGATTTGCAGCAGGTTTTAAAAGTGATCACATTTCATAAGAAGGACTGGAGAGAATTCCAAATTTGAAATTCTTGCTGCAGAAAGACTTGCCAGCACACAGTCCCTGCACCGGGGAACCTCTTTAGGTATCCCCTGTGGCTCCAGGGGATGTGCTTTCAGTGCCAAGCAGCTTCCAGGCTACTCACATTTTTGAGAAACAGCCACTCCAGCACTATCAAACAGCTATCCAATACACACCTAAAAGCACAGTGCTCTTGATGTGTGGTGTGGGAGCGTTTTGCTGTGTTCCCTTGTATGCAGGTTGGTGTGAAATGCAGCTTTCTGACGTGTAGCACTAACAAAGGTACCAGTCACAGCTGCTGTGAGCAGCACACCACCTGAGAAATTGTTGCTCTGCATTAGATGAGCAAGAATAATTTACAAGCTTCTTGAAATTCCTTTGCCTGTCACTCCCTCAGGATTACCCTCTTATTTGGCAAACTGAGTCAGTCTTTGAGATGCACAGGTGTGCATTATCCCTTTACCCCTTGAATATCCATGTTCCCATGCATATGGAAGATTAGGAGGAATTTTGTGGCCCAAGACTGACATTCTCTTTATCAGAGAAATTACTTTTTTTTTTCCATCTAGGCTCTCAGAAAGAAATGACTGAGAGCTTAGTCATTCCTGGCTACTCATATGCTAATGCACCATGGAGAGTCTGAAGTTCAATGCTGATGATAAAAATGGTCATTAATAGTACTACTGTAATCATTATAATCTTATACTGTTACAGATTCATTTGTGACTTTAATAAACTTGAAGGGATTACAGGCACTTTTATATATGTGTGGTTTAAGAATAAAGATGCTGAATATTTGATTCCTTTTTTACTAAATGAAAATCCAGGCTACTTAAAGAAATTTCTGAGAATTTCTGCTCCCCTTTAAGAAGAATTCAGGAGTAAAAGTGTGTTTTGTCCCCAAAATCTGTACTTAGCATTTCCATAGCCAAACACATCCTCTGGAATTGCATAGCTGCTACATTGTTTTTCTGTTCAGTGTGCTATAATTCACATACTGTTTAGGAGAGAATGCAAATATTAGTAACTATGATTGAGATGTTGTTTTGCAAGTTTGGCAGCAGTTTTAATTGTGTACTGCTGTATATCTACTCTAGATGGTACTCTTAAGGAAGTTAAAGAATGAATAAATTTCATGTCTAGAAGCTAAGGGGAGGTGTGGGAAGAACCACGCTGGGAAAAAGGAGCAGTAGCAGGTAATACTTAATGTATATCCTTCCCCAAACCCATCTTAACTATTGGTCTTTCATGTAGAGATTCGGTGATGAAAAAAGCCAAACCTGACAAACTCATAAAGGGGAAGTCACTGGTCACTGCTGGAGAATTTTCACACCACACACACCACCTGAGGCTCTCACAGCTGGGAATGCAGTCCCTTTGCAGTGGACTGATCTTTGATCTGGGGTCTTCTGTCACCTCACTGGATCATTTCTCCATCTCCATGCAGGCAGGTCACTCACTGTTCTTATCTTGAGCTGCAGCTCTGCTGGACATTGCTTTATTCATTCCTGCAATGTTCACTATAATTGGTATTGAACATTGCAGGGAATAATCTAAACAATAATATTTTAATGTTTCATCGGGAAGGGATGAGTCCTCAGCAGGTGGGTAGGTGTCTGCTTTCTTCTGATCTGCACTGTCAGGGTTTATGCCACCAGCCTGGCCACTCTGCTATCTGGCATTGCTGAGCACTGAGAAGGCAGAGGCATCCAGGTGTTTTACAAAAACAGTCCCTTGGTATGTTTTAGGAAAGCTTTCAAAATTTTATTAACTCTCCTAAAATTAAAACAAATCTACTGGGACAGGTCTCTGGAGGTGTTTTAGTTTAGCCTGCTGGATTGTGAGAACCACATTTTGTTGTGTTAAATTTGTTGGATAGATGAGGGGTACCGACTGATTGGTCGGTCTGTCCACCTACCTATCAGTTTGTCCTGTCAGTCTGAATTTCCTGCTGATTGGACTGAAGTTGACTTGTGCAAGTGCTCTGTTGCAGTGACAACAGGTATTTCTAATAATCTGTAACATTTTGTAACCAGCTCCAATTGTAATAATTTCCCCATGGAGAGTGTTTACATTTTCCAAGCCTTTCTATAGTATCCAAATATATTTTGTGTTCTGAGGTGTGTCCAACATGATCATTTAGTGTTAAGAGGTTGTGAACAAAGTCTCTTATTTACATATGAAAAAGTAAAACCAGCACTTTTTAAGAAGTAAAGTATTCTATGGGAAAAAGAAGACCCTTTGATTTGTTGGGGGTTTTTTTAGCATTGTTAGATCCCTATCTGTAAATATATTTAAACTCAAATTTGTGGACCTGGATTGAGATCAGGGTGCTCTTAATCCAGTTTTGCAAAGGCTTTGACTAATAATACTTTGACATTATTTTGACAGGGGAATTTAGAGCGAGTCCCTTCTAGGTTTGGGATTGATTGAAATAGTTTCCCCTGAAGCGTAAAGTATGTCTCAAGCCACTTTAGAAGCAAGAAGTTCTGAATTCTGAACATAAAATATTCTTTATTAAAAAGTAGCAAATCCATCTGGGCCTCATGCTTTTCCAGCTTTAACTTTTGTGACAGTTGTATAAAGTTTTTTGCCTTCCAAGGACTTTTTTTTCTGTAAAAAAAAAAAAATCACAAACATCTGCACTGATTCAGCTGAGTGTGGCATAAAACTTCTGAAGTCAGTCATTGATTGTCAATTGTAGTGTTATTTCTATCCAAAATAGCAATCACTTTTATTTAGTAGTTTCTTTGGACAAGCACAAACAAGACAGCAACTTGTTAGGCCCTACACCACACTCCCTCCAAAACTCTTTGAGGAGGACTAGGGCAAATTTTGGTCTTTCAGACTTGGATTAATAAAGGTCCGTAGTTCCTGCAAGGAAAAGACTGATGTGTGTCATAAGCAAAAGCTATGTTTTCTATTACTTTGGCATTTTATCACTCTCATGCAATAAATAGATATATGCAGAAGGATACCCACCAGTTAAAAAATGTGATGCTTGACTACAAATTATCAAAGAAGGGTCTGTCAAATAAACCTCTGAAATTGCCGGTGTATGCCACAAATGCAGACTGAGGGTATGATGGATTACTAAGTGGGAACAAACAGGGTATTTCTAATGGGCTAAACCTCGCTGCAGAACAAGATATTTGAAAGTAAATTGCTCTCATGGAACAGTAATCCTTGCTTTTAGTTAATTCCTGAGGTACTATGAAGTAATTTGGAGGCATTTGCACTGCAGGAAAGGAAGAGATCCTTGAGCTGCAGGGCTACATTCCTTCATTGAGAGGTGGGCTCAGACCCAACATGGCACACAGGCTCTTGTGTCTTGTGTGAATTCAGCATGGGAAGAAGAACTGGCTGTTCAGTCACATAACACACATGGGAGAAATGCCCCTGTGAAAACTGGATTTGAAAAAAGTGTGTGAATAAATCAGATCAGCCACAGTTACTGGAAAAGAGGAGCTTATCAGATCCTGTCTTCAGTGAGCTGAGCTTACCATCCTGAGCTGACTTTATATCTGGAAGCGCTTATCCAATGGCTTCCTTAGGTTTGTGGGGTTTTCTTCCTCTTTGTTGTTTAAACAATTGTCCCAATCCCCTCGCCTGGGCATGAAAAGCACCCGTGCCACAGCTTCACCCCTCATTCTTTGCAATCTACTTCCCTCACACCTAAGTCCTGAAGGACGGCCATTTCCACCATCTAAAAATGGAGCAGTTTTCTTCTTCCACTTCATGGTATTACTTACACTTTTTCTGTTCCAGAAGGCATACCAAATTGTGGGAATCACTGATCACTAACAGAGGAATGGACCAGCACCTTGTAACTTACTTAAAATTGAGCTCGCATGGAAGAAGACAAAAACCAACTCTTTACCAAAATAATGAGATCTGAAAGGATAATGTAAAACGTAGATAATAACATAGATGTAAAAAAAAGTAAAAAAAGTAATAATCCCAGAAAAATCATGACCACTGAGCATTGTCCCAGCTCAGTGCTTTGATGCAACCAGTCTGCTTATAATTGGGCTGTTCCACTAGATGTGGTCGAGTCATGGGTGAAGCAGCAATGTATCACACAGTATGTAATAAATCCATTAACCCAGAGGGCTTGGAGGAAAAGTGTATTGGGTTAGTCACAGGAAGCGAAAGAAATCCTGTTACCCATTTCACTTCAGAGATCCAGCTGGAGAATGTGATCAGGTGAAAACAGTTCCAGTAACTGAGCTGCAAGTTTACCAGCAGAATGCCTTTTACACTCCTTAATAGGGGACAAGAGGCAACATTTTCAAAAAACTTGGAAATCTTTCAGACAGCATTGAAAAGACACGAGTCACTGTGGCAATATCAGAGCTAGGCATTTCAGAGCTTATTCCAAACAACATTCATTCAGGACAGGAGAGAGCTAAGTCTATTAAGAGACTGTTACTGATTTATTTGCTTTTTTTACAGAGGCATGCAGTGGGGAAAGGCAGCTAATCTTATTGGACTCCATTAAGGAAGTCTCTTTAGGCTTCAGACAGCCACGCGTCCCCACCTGGCCTTCGCAAGCAACATGACTGGAAATTTCTTGTTATGTTCAAGGCCTATTTGCATAAGCATGGAAGCAGACTTGCATCAATAATACCTGTATTAAGGGCCTTAAAAATCCTGATCACGTCATTAGACATGCTCCCTGGACGTTTTTGTGCATCAGAAATATCTCCTGATCACCTCCTTTATTTCTATCGCATCCACAATAGTTTTAATAACTATTTTGTAGTGCAGCTAAAGTCAAAGTGAGAACAATTATTTTTTAATTGATTCTATTTTTATTTTTTTTTTTAAAGAGGAGAAGGAATAGTTTTAAATATATGTAATGGTATCTGATTTCCAGAGATATTACTCTTAAACCTTCAGGGCTTAATATATAGAAAGGAAACAGGGAAGATTATAGGCAGGATTTGCATAGGAGAAGTAGTGAAGTCTGGATTCATTTTGTCATCTATTTAAGGAGACCTAGAATGATAACGCTGTAATTCTCACAACCTGGGATTACAATTGAAATTGTAATCCAACAATATTGGATTAAAAACAATATATCTAAAAATTGCACCTCCAAACCAGCAAGTAGGAGTAATGGAGTTGTAGGATAGGCGCTCCCCCTTGCACGAGGGAAAGGCTTGAATGCTACGGGGATTTCTGAGTTTGCTTTTCTTTTCCCAGCCCAGAGAAATCCAGGTTTAAATTGTGAAAACACACTGGGAGATTTCCAAGGGGAGGATGGCTGCTTGCCAGCAAGTGCATTCCTACCTCGTGAAAGATGAAAGGAGGAGTCCCTTCCTTGGCTGAGCTGCTCTAACAGGTGAGCTCACTTAAAAGCAAGAGCTGATTTCTGCCGCCCGCTCATGACACCGTGTCAGACAGCACTGAGGCCCCATGAGCCCCCTCACCAGGGGCATGGAGACGGGTGGTTCTGCTCTGGTGCAGCAGGGGGTTCTAGTCAGGCCACTGAAGGGGCTACCAGGCTGTGCCCTTCCCAGCGGGGCTCCCTCAACACTGGCCCTCAGCTCCCCATGTGTCTTCCCTGCCAGAGCACCGGCACTTTGCTGCTCCAGAAAGATGTTTCCCTGCCTTGCTTCCTGAAATATTTTTAACAACCTAAAACAGAAAGCAGGAACCAGGGTTCTGGACAGTTTTTGTTGCTGACATTGATCCAGGTCTGAACATTTATGGGAATCCCTGACAGATACTATAATTTATTGGAACATGGCTCTTTAGCTGTGCAAAAAACCCTATTGACCTTCCTTAATTATAAAAAGCTGATAAAACCTGTTATCAATTAGATGCCAGTAAGACATCAACATTTACTGGTAGTTATGGTGCAGTGGTTTGTTTTTTTAAAAATTACATAATCTTTTAATCAGATCCTACTTAACGTGCTTTTTAGTCCAGCAACTTTTCAGTGAAATCCAGACATCCCAACAGTATCTGGGATCCAGCAATGCATAAGCAGCCTCCCAGGAACTCAGTTCCCCTTAAAGTCTGTATGAACGAAAAAATGAGTTTGGCAGCATTCAAGCAATACATTCATGAAATCCTTTGAAATGGGAATTCCAGTATAATTCAGTATGATTGTAAATGCTCTAAAATGTGTAAGCCTGAATGGCAAAGGGAATTGTGTACTGTAGTTAGTGATAAATGTTCCATGCAACACACAGGGTTTAGCTGCCCCACTTACCCAATGCTCAGCAGAATTAAGTAGTTAAATTTATGTGCATAATACTGAAACTGTAATGCTGAGTGTCAACCTCGGACCTGTTTTTCTGCTAAAGCATAATAAAAATACCAGCGGAAAAACTGTCCCAAGCCTCAGTCTGGTAAAAGGACTGCAAGTCAAGCAGAAAATGTAAAACATCCCTGGTTTTCCTGACCAGCCTGTCACAGCCCAATCTGCTGTGACAGTGCAGGAGGCACAGCCTGAAAGCACACTGGGGAAGGGGTCACAGCTTAGGCTCCTCTCTTTTTGACAGAGGTGAAAGTCCCAGCATACAGTGCCTGCCTGCTCTAACAAGGTGGCTTTTTAGCAAGCCATCAAAGGCAGATGTGGGACACAGTGGGTTTTCTGTCTCCTGGGAGATCCCAAGTGGGCCACTGTCCTTCTTTCTGGTCTGGAAGTTCTCTCAGTTTCCCAATAAAGCTCTGAATGTGCTTGTTTGTCCTTAGTGGGAAAAGGATGGTACTAACTGTAGACAAGAGCTGTCCCTCAGCTCTCAGTTTACTGCTTCTGAAGCCATGGAGTAACTGCTCATAACCACTGGTGGCAAGGAGAAACTAAAGCAGACTGTGTAATTGCCCATTTCTGCAGGCAGGGCTGACAGCTCTGCCCAGGCAGGGCAGCAGGAGCCGGCCTCACCTGCCCCAGCCAAAGCACAGGAACTTGCTGCATGACTTGAGTGAATGCTGGAGGGAGCCAGTCTGTGGGTGACATGTGGGACGCTCCTGCAGAGGCCACTAGAGCAGAGCTCATCAGGAGGAATCTGAAACCCCTGCTCTGAAACAGGAAGGCTCCCTAATTGCTGACACAAAAGAGGGAAAGAGCTGCACCTGTGTGGGGAAAGGCGAGGCCATCTCAGGTGTTCCCAATCTTTGATGATGGGGCAGGCGGGGCTGGGGACACCTTTTATTTGCAACTGCTGGCATGTTTTACTTTCCTTCAGAAAAGTGCTGGCTTGGGGAGGAGGAATTAGCCATAAAGCTGGGAACAGCCCTATGTGGACCTACATCTCCAAGAAGAGGCTGTGAGGGTGAGTCACCGTTTATAGAATTATTTGTCTTTTTCTGTAATGTACTTTAGATCAAGAGACTGAAACTCCTGAGTCAGGGACTTAAGGAGATGAAAGATTGGAAAATGCTAAGATGAAGTGTGTTGCTCTGGTATTTTGGGGTTTCTGGAACATAAGATATTTAGGAGAAAATAAAGTTACTGATTACGAACAATGGGCAAAGTTACTGATTATGAACAGAGTTTGAGGTGGTTGGCTGGGTTGAAATTTACCGATACTGTGTTTGAATAGTGAGTTTTCTGACTGTACCTGGGAAAGTTCTAGCTCTGTAAAGCATGATCAAATAAATCTATGCATCATGTATCTTAAAGTGTATCTGTAGGGCTAACAACTGCAGCTGTATGCAGGGCCTGTAGTCCCTTATATAACCTGTTTATTTGGCACCACCCCCTGACCTCACTTTGCTCCTGTAGCTGAACACCTTGCTTGAGTTTCAAGTTAATGCTTAACCAACCTGGTTCAATAGGAACAGACTTCAGTTATCTTGGGAACAGAATTGTAAAAAATGGCAGTTGTGTGCTGATTGCTGTAAGACTTCATATAAAATGTGAGCGAAGGGAGATCATTGCTTAACTGCAGCTTGCTATAATAGGGTCTCAGGAGTGGGTTTGGGTGGCCCTGGGGAGGCCTGTAGCCTCTGGCAAGAAGCCTGACAGATACCAGCATCAAAATGGAGAATGTTTCCCTTTCCCTGCTGACCCCCTTTCTTCAGTTTTCTCAGAAACATCTTCTTAGTTCTGCTATGGCTGTATTCTGCTCTTTGCTTTTACTTCTCCAGCTGGGTCATAGGATCCCTTTTTTTCTTTGTTTTTTTTTCCCATTTTTTGAAATTTTTATTTATTTATTAAAAAATCTCATGGTATCTCTAAATCATTAACAAATATTTTTATTCATGTTTGACTAGGGTGGTCCCAGGCTTTATTTTGCATCCTCAGCTCGTGTATACGATGCAGAATGTTTAACTTGCGTTCACTTTCTCAGCCTGAAACTAAAGTTTATGTTGAAATACTTTAAAAGCCCAAACCACTGGTTTTCTGTTTGATAAGCTAAATAAGGACTTTAAACAAAACATATTCAAGAGCTACTGGTTCAAATAGACCCTGAATTTCTGTGGAAGTACATCGAATTCTTTTTCTACTGTCTCAGGAGATAAACAAGTTAAAGCAGAAGGTAAAATATAAGAAGTGTTAGCATTTTAATTGGGGATTTTTTTCCCCCAGATTTAGAATAGAGGCTGAAACTTTAAGTTCACTGAAAAGACTTCATAAAACTTAAAATTGAGGATATTTATTTACGATTTTGAATCTTTGATTGAAACAAAAATACTTTGTTTCAATTTTATATGGTCTTTATTTTCAGCACCCCAAAAAAAGTCTGTGTTAAGTCTTGTAATGTGAAGTTTGTTACAATGATTTGAACTTATGCATTTAAATGTAAGGTTCCAGATGATTTACAACCAAACTTAGAACAGAGGGCATTCTGATAAAGATGCAAAATGTTTTGTGCTTTCAGAGGCCAAATACTTAAACTTTGAGATAGCACAAGAACTTAGGTGACATTGTGTAGTGAATGTGCCACAATCAATAGGAAAAACTAAGTAGCTTTGTGGGGGAAAAGGGCAGCTCTAACTGTAGCAATATTTGGGGGAAGAACAGAGGAGGCTGTCATATGTATGAGCAGAGTGATGGATTCTGAGAGGCATCAGAAGTGCAAAGCACCTCCTGAAAGGCAAGTGTTCTCTCTCAGTCCTTCTCACTGCTTCTTTTTCTTTTCTTGCCAAGTTTCTGCAGAAAGGTTTCAGAGTGGCTGTGTATACTTGAGAAGACTAGAAAAAGTGAGGGGAATTCTGCACTGACATGCATCTCCACTGACATCAAAGTGATGACATATCTCATGTTTCTCATGTTCTGAGTTTCTAAAAAAAACCCAAGCAAACAAACAAAGAAACCACAACATAAACTGAAGAAATGTGTTTGCTACTTACAGATTTGTTAGGACTGATGCAAGAGGGAGAATGCAAATACTATCCACTGAAAAAATAATGATTAATTTAAAAGGCACCAATGATCTCCTTTGCACTGACCTATCTGAAGCTGGTTCTGACCTGCCAGACCGGGTCTTGACCACGGTCTCACAGCTGCCTCCCTCACTGAGGGCAGCTCATGTCCCCTACAACTTTTATTCAGCCTTTATCTAAGCCCTTGGCTTAGGGGAGGCCCTTATGCAGCAGAGCTTCTGGAATCTCTAAGCAAATCCTTCAGTCCCATTGCAGTTACTCAGGGAGTTAAAGTTAAGCCTTAGGGGTTGTCCTGGTGCAGTGGGGTCACAGGAATTAGGGGATTTCCAACAGGAAGGACAGCCTTTTCTTCAAACTGAAAATGTTTCAGCGCACAAACTTTTTCTGCATTTCACATTTGATGTTAATTCTGAATACTAGGAATGTGGGTGGTACTTTCACAGCAACTGTCTCAAGAAAAGTAAATATGTATGTTAAAGACCATATGCCATTGAGTTTTTCTGCCACATCGCCCCAGTATTTTGGAGATGGAAACCTAACTAACTGATCTGGCAACAATTCTGGTTTGACCATACCCAAAATACCTTTCTGAAGCACAGTTATGTTTTTATTTGGGTTTTGACCTCAATATAAATTCTTGGTGACAAGTATACCTGCATACTATTTTAGGTAACGGCATTAGATGTAGCAGTGACAAGTTAGTAAGCATGTAATACCCTAAGGCAAATAGATTTGTATGTTCTCTTTCAGACTGGATGATTATGTTGCACTCTCTAAAGACACTTTAGATCAGGAAGAATGTATCCTCAGGGAATCATAGTGATAACTACTTTTGACAAGTAGTAATAACAGAAGTTTAGTCCAGCCATGAAATGAAAGACTCATGCTGAAACCAGGATTACTGGTAGTGGACTGCCAGGGCACTGTAATTGCACATTGTTTGCTTTAGTGATGGCATGTCTGCCTTCACTTCATCTGTGCTTGTGAAGTCAGAGTTGCCTGTTTCATCGTACCAGGCAAAAAGCCTAATATTGATTTGAAGGGATCAATGGTAAGAAGCATTGTTTTAACTTACTAGTAGGTAAGATCAATTTCTTCCACAGAAAACCACTGTATTTTATGTTACAGTTCCAAGTACAGGGAAAATTCCTGAATTCTGTGTGACTTGATTGATAAATATCACTCCTGGCTAATTAGAAACAACTTACTGATCCTTTCAATAGCTCACTTGGGTTGTGTATCGTGATACTTCCGAGGGAACGTTGTGAAGTGATCATGACTCTCCCTTAGTTCTTTGTGGTTGTTACTTTACTGAACTATCAAAGGCTGTCGTTATTGCGTATTGACACGGAGCTACGGAATGGTTGATAAATCTATATTGAAGTTGTGTTTAAAATCAATATTATAACAGTTACCATGCCAAATCAATACTTGCCAAGCTGCCAGCTCCCAGTGCCTGATGCTCTGTAATTATTCCTCCCCTCACACAGAACGTAGGGACCTAATCCAGCACTCACTGAAGTCAAGACAGGCTCTCATTGATCTCGGACTATGGATCAACACGTGCTTGCTTTTATTTACTCATGTTTGTCATAGGACTGTACAAGAAAATGCACACAACAGAAGGCCTCTTTACTTGCTCTCCTCATCTGATCATGATAAGGTGGACTATGAGCTCTGCTATTGTTAAAACAGGAACTAACTTACTGGTTTGTTGGACTGTTCTGGTAGTGTTATGCAGACAGGGCCTGCTTAATGCAGATAAAAAAAATTTGCTCAAAAATAATCCATAAGTTTTGATGATGCAGCAGTTCAGAAACAACACATTTGAGACAGATCAACTAAGGCTAATTATCAAAATAGACTTGTGTAATCATCTGTGCTTCCATGTTTTAATTGAACAGTAGGATATTTCTTTCAAAAAAGTGTGTTAATTGGGGTCTGCTCATGGGAAGGAGTGACTAATTGAACTGGCATGAGCCTGATAGCAGCTTTTTTCATTAAAATGTTAACTTTTAAAATCAGTGTTACATTGCAAATGTTGTCTTTCTTTTGGTTGGACTAGTCTATCTGGCACATGCCAGCTCAATTAGTAGCTTGCTTTCATGAGCAGACCCCAATTAACACAGACATTTCTTAAAGAAGTATTCCACAATTTAAATTAGCACATTTGCATTAGAAGTAATTATACTGGTTTTGGTTGTTAGTTGTTCCTAATTTTTGTGATGATTAAATATGCTTTAATGGAAAATGACATTTGTTGATTAATTACGCAAGTCGTAATGGACGTTTGCAGAAAATATTCAAATGTGAAAGACAGAAACTAAGCTAAGACCAAAATGCATCAATGGACATGCAAGGTGGAATTTCTGTCATTGTTTGTATGTAATTTCAGCACAAATTATACTACTCTCTAGTTATACCAGCACTGAATTAAACTTATTTTATGACTTGTTTCTGACCTTTGGAGGACCATGTGAGGTAGCAACTACCTAGGAGGACACTTCATTTCTAAGATGTGAGCTCCTTAGATTTTATGAGTGAAAATATCTGAAGAGGTATCCTACAGATGGGATGATGGTCTAATCCAAAACTTCGCATTCAGAGCGAAGCTTATTGCTTCTAAGCTTATTGCTCCTGAAGGAGGCTGCTCTCAGGTGACTCTTCAGGGGACTGTGGAAATGGCCTTCAAGGTCTCTGTGAATGTATTTCTTAAATATATGCTTCATCTGTAGTGTGGAATCTGTACTGTCATTGACTTCAGATGTGACATGAAGTAAACCATCCTTGAATTTTTTTCTCTAGGTGAGCAATATTGCCACTGTATAACAGGGGTTTTTTTGGTTGTTTTTTTTTTTTTTCTTTAGAGATAAAAAGATTTCAGGTGGTTGAATACCATAATTCATATAAACTATATGGAAGGTATTTTATTGTTTGCATTTAAACTTGGAAGGGATCATTAAATTTAAACCAGTACCTGTACTATGAGATTCATTAAATCTTCTTACATCTAAGTAACTTTTCTTTAAGGCATAACTTGTGGTTAGCTAGAGCATTCCCATCTGAAAGGCATCCAGTCTTCAAGATACACTGTCTACCATTTTGCTTAATAATGTGTTGTGATGATTAATTGTTCTCATTGATACAAAGGTGTCATCCACTTGGACTTTTTATGGCTTGGGTTTTTGTCTTCTGAAGCTTGCTAATTTTTTTTCAATGCACACCCTCCCCCAAACTATAGCATAACAAAGAAGAAAACCACAAACAAACAAACAAAAAAATCCACCCCAAAGAATCACAAAAAAAACACACAACAAAACAAGCACACACAAACCATCCAAACCCCCCCCACACTTTGTTTTTCATTGCTGTTTATTTTTCCCTTTTGAAGTGGTGATACTCTCACTGTTCTTTTAAAAACGTAGTCAGTGTCCTGGTGTCCTTCTGCTCAGATAACAAGGATGTGTCAAGTATACAGAAGGTAAACACTGTCATTGCAGGAGCCCCTTCTGTTATAGCTCTACGTCTTCAACCACTAAGGTGTTCCTACCCCAAAAGTGTTTATGCAGAGTAGTCGTGGTCCTCTTCTAAAAACCAGCATTCTTCAGAGTTCCTGACTATCTGATATTAGGGTTGGTTTTGTTTTGTGGTTTTTTTTAAAGAAAACAGCTTGGCCTTGTTGTCATAATATTATTACCTATGCTGTAATAAATTGGCTAACATAAACCATAAGATTTGCCAAAAATCAACGCAAAGATTGGAACATTTGGTGGGAGCAAATGCAATCAGGTTATGCTTAAAAGCCGGTTTGTTTTTCTTAACTCTCCTCCATGTAATGGGCATGCAAAACAAGAGAATGCTTTTTCAAAGGGAAGCGTCTGTTAGGGAACAGGTATCTGTGCCATGTAGTACAACATCTGACAGGAAGCCTTGCTTCAGAAATAATGCAGTCCTCTGGAGGCTTGTCCAGCAAATGTATCATCCAAGGTCACTGTGGTTCTACCTGCGTGGCAGCGCACACAGACCGGGAGCTGCTTGGCTCCGAGCCTTCAGAGGGACACTACAGTGTCACAGGAGAGCTGTGGTGCTTGTGAAAAGCAGGGTAGCATCTTACCTGGGAAACAAAAAAAAAAATAAAAGGCTAGCACAGGGCAAATGCACTTAAGACATCAGTGGAGAAAATAAAAGCCAAATAAAAAGCACCTTCCCAAAGAACTACCAACCTGTTTCTGGAAATAAAGAGAAATAGCTCTACGCTATACAGGGTGAATCATGAAACTGGAACAGTCTCTTTAGGGGGATAAAACCTTTTTGGAATGGGTTGTCTGGAGAAGCTATGGATGCCCTGTCCTTGTCAGCGTTTGAAGCCAGATGGGATGGGGCTTTGAGTAGCCTGGTGTAGTGAAAGAGGTCTGTGCCTGTGGCAGTAGGTTGGATCTTTAAGGTCCCTTCCCACCCAAACCATGATTCTGTGTTATAGACTGTATTCTGAAGTATTAAGTGTCTTTAAGTGTTTGGATGTGGTGTTAACCCATGACATAGGTATGATGGAAAGTCAAATGGGGAGCTTATGGAGCCACAGGCACATGTCTGAGTCAAAATTATTGTCCATTAAGTGGTAGTTGTGATACCACTGATACAGTGCCAAAAGTGTTTTAAGTCCTTAACGGACAATGAAGAAACCACAGAGCCCATGCTTAAAGATCCTGTGGAGTTCAGCTCTGGTGAGCATTTAAAATGAAATAACCTCTTCAGGTAAAGGGGAGAAGCAGGAATTACATGTGGTAGGGAGGCCCATTTTAAAGAGTACTTTTTCTTTTGAGAAAGTAACCAGGCATTTCTGGAACTGTGGGCTCACCTGCCACTCAGGAGACACTCACTCCTGTGTTTACTCAGCCAGCAGTCGAGTGTGCTTGGGGGATAGTGTTAAAGATCTCATTTTTGTGCTATTATGGATAAGAACAGAGTACACACAGAAAAAGAGGAAAAATTGCAGTTAAAGGCAGTGTTGCCAAAGGAAGTGGTTGTGCATGCTGTCAAGAGGAGGTCACTGCTCTCAGCAAAGTGATAAAGTGTGCCACTGCAGGGGTGTTCATGCTGATCGCAGAGCTCTGTGCTCCTGAGACACACTGGGAGAAGTTTTGTGTAGCGTTACCCCATTTTCACAAATTCCCTGGTTTCATTTCCCATCTGTGCTTTGTGCTGCCTATTAACAGCAGAAATAATCTTGTAGTTCTAGAAATGGCAAAATTCAAGCTTCTACCCTGCCTTCTGTTTCTCTAGGAACAGTCTTAGGTTTTGTAAGTGCATTATCCTGTGGTTTAAGATATAGCTTATTCTACTGGAAAATAAATATTCTATCAATGGATGATCACCCTAAGCAAAACAAAAAGATTTAAATTGAATTGGTAATATGAGAATTTTATACATGAATAGAAATATGAGAAGTGTATATATGTGTATTGGCAAGGAGCTCTATCATTACATCAGAGAAGGTGAATTTGTGACTGAAAATAGGCCAGACATGATCTACTACTTGGTAGTAGGCTTTAACAAAGACACAGCTTGGATGATTGAGATCTTTTCCCATCTGTATAATCTGGGATTCTGTAAAAATAATTCCTTTGTTCAATTAGCTGATAAACTAAGAAACAAATGTGAATTCCATCTTGTAAAGAGCTCAAGCAGAGAAAAGTAAGAATGGTTGTGACCTTAATAAAGATCTGAATAATGTTTTGCTCTGGTATAAAATATTTTAATCTCTGTCTCAGCTAAATTGTTTGATTAAGATTTGCTTCATATCAGAATCATTGAAAAGGGTTAGTGAGGGGGAAAATGTAAAACTAAAAAATGGAAGCTTGGTGCTTTTAAAGACTTTCTGTGGAGGGCAAAGAATGCTGCAACATGGCTTTTTCTAGATCTTATATATATAAAATCTGCTCCTCTTTAGACTTATCCTAAACTACAGTTTAGCCAAAGGTGGGAGGAATCCTTCCAAAAAGACTGAACAATTTTTTTTTTTTTTTTTGTCTCTGGTTAGTATCTTTGGTAATCTTAAGGTACCCAGAGAGCAGCAAGAAGATGAAATGTATAACCATAGTTCTCAGAGAAGAGGCCTAAAACCCCCCTGTGATCTTGTTCAAAAACCATTTCCATATGTTTGTATTTCAGTTTAAGTTGCATCTCATCCCAGAACATCACTGTAATCCCCCAAAGTCACAACCGTGTAAGAAATCTACGCTGAGTAGGGAGCACCATTTTGTCCTAATAACGTCAACAGCTGCCTTCTAACATTTGACCCTGCAATAAGGGCAAAAGGAGGATCTGCACACACTCAGGCAAGGAATGCTGTGTGTCTGTCAGGCAGTCCATTAGATAGCCATAATGCTCACAGCTGGAAATTTTTGTGAGATGGCATTTGATATCATCATTGTTAGCCTTCATATAATGCAATATTTATTACAGTAGGGGAAGAAGAGGGTATTTTTAGCTGCATCTTGAGTAACTTATCTCCATGGCAACCCTTTACTTGCCTGCACTGTTGCTGCTATATAGAATGTTGTCACATTAATAATAAATGGAACACATCTAACACATTTGGCTGCCGATTGGCTTCCAGCCACATATTTCTCTTGTTCTAGTTGAAGGGTTTGCAAAGCTTAGGGGTCCATAAGCAAATTTCATTCATTTTGTTTCTTAGAGAAAATTGCCTCGGATTATGTTAAAGCACTCAGGAGGTTTCATCAATGTATGCATTGTGTTTGTTGGGCTGGATTTTTTGTTTGCTTTTGTTTCTAGTTCCACTTTAAAATGCCAATGAAATCCATGAACAAATACAATTAGAAAAGCTAGAAACCCAGCAGCTGTGGAGTAATTTTATTTGACTTACATTTGTACGGATAAGAAAATGACATTTTTAAAAATTGCTTATGAGGAACCCCTGTGACATGTTTTTGAAGAACAATACTTTCATTTCATGGAAACTTAAAGCAAGCGGGTCTCCAAGTGAGATCCTGGAATTGCTGATCACTTCCACGTGCATACAAAAAAAGCAGCTGCAAGCAGTCAGCCCTCATTTTATGGTTTAAAGATAGGGATTTCAAATTCAGTAAATGCTTGTTAGAAAGGTAACAAAAAACCAGGCAAAAGAACATTAGATTTCAGTTTCAGTTGGTCATTTTTTCCTAGGTATTATAACACTAGTGAACAATATAGGGCAACTGGCTTTTAAGTTTGTATATGAAGGCTTAAATACTCCCTGCTTGGCCTGAGAAACCATTTAGAGCCTATTTAAAAGGTACTACACAAGTACTTGAATAAGTAGTAAGTATTCATATCTGGATGACTTAGTCCCTGTTTCTTTTTTTTTCTATTTTCTTCCTTGTCAACTGTTACTTCCAAATCTGCAAAAAAGAGTAAAAAAATTAAATAAAACCACGTTATTGTTTTATTGCACAACCGTTCAATCTCTCTGCAGTCCACCTTTTTGCCTGTTTAACATCTCAAATGAGGGATGTGTGCTCACAGAAATGATTCCTTTAGGAATCTTTATTTATGAAACACTTGTTACATTTTAGTTTGCATTCATATGTTGCCAGGGATACCTTGACTGGTCAAGGATCATATACAAAGCGTAAGTTTACTCAAGGGAAATGTCTGCTATAACATTTTGCTCTAAAGGACATTAAACAGCTCTGAAAGTCAAAGTCAGTACATAATCTTGCATTACTATTACTTTTTTTGGAAAGTCCTACTCTTAACAAACAATAGCTAATTTGAGATGAGTTGTATTGAGCTGGTGACCTCCTGGCAGTACACACAGGACCCACTGCTTCTCAACTGTGGATGAGTCGTGATTAATATAAAGCCCCTCTCCTAGAGGTGTCAGACATTCCTGCTTATTTGTCTTGACCCAGAACTCTCTGGACATCTGTTGAAAGGCTGAGAGATGAGTGAATATGGGAAAAGATGATGATCTCCCTGCTGTAGCAGGTCACTTTACAAGATAGGTGTGCTTCTGGACTTTAAATGAGAGACTTTGGGCCAGGCACTGTGGTGGATGAGAGACAGGTAAAAATCTTGCAGGATGTGCATCTCTCCAAGCAGCAGGAATCAGACTTCTGAGTTACCACATTTAGCATAGCAGAAAGACGCGTTATTAATTAAGGAAATTTTCTAAAGTGCTATGAAAGATGAAACTCACATATATAATTGCTATAAAGGTGATTACACTTTAATTCATGGTTCATCTCTGCTTGAGACAAATCTACAGTAAAAAAAAATACGTTTCTATAATTAATTTGTAAGTGATAGATTTCAAAATGAGCTATGATTTTCCCATCTAGGTCTTAAAAAAGGAAAGAAAAAATATGAAAACTCTGGTGTTTAAGGTTTGTATTTGTGATACTTTCTGGAAAACACAAGAATTGTAAGGATTGTGTCTGTTGCTGAGGCTTCATCTTAAAGAGCTTTACACCAGACTTCAGTGAAGTGGTAAACCCATCCTTGAAAAACAGGCAGTCAAACCTCTGTGTGCAATTCTTGATGCAGGCTACATTTCCATCTCACTGCAACCTCTTCCCCTCATCTTGTACAGGCACGTATTCTTTATATGTGGTTTGAACCCAACTGCAGTGACTGGCTGTACTGCTTCGCTCTTTGTCTACCATGACACGTATTCTGTTTTGACTGTTTTATGAAATATTTGATATTCAACTCTACCCTTTCTGGGAACTCTAGATGTTGAAAGAGCTTGGAGTGTAGCTGTTCCTTTCATCTATGATGCCATATTCTACCCTGATTTTACTTACTGCTTCTTTGTTTTGTTATTTTCTCTCCAAAGTGTGACAGCTAAAAATGCTGACTTGAAAGTCACAACCTCAGTGTAAGCACAGGAGCTATAAAACTGAGATTACCATGTCCTTTGTGCCCAGCAAGTCCTCTGTTGTCTATGTAATATCGCAGGTTTGGAGAAATCGTGTCACCAGAAATGCATGTTCCTAGGACACATGCATTCCTATCCTTTCCTAGCTGTGAGAACACGGTACTAGAGAGCAAATTAAACCCTGAAGGCCACTGTGGGCTTTGATTCTCTCTCACTGGTTCAGGTCAGAACGAGCAACATCTTCATTTTAACGCAATTTCACTAAATGTTTCCTCACTGACTCAAGGGTGCAATTTTTACTCTTTTTAATTTTACTTTTCGAATTACTTTTGATCAGAAATCTAATGAGCTACTTAAGCTCATTAGGAAGGAAGAGACAGCTCTGCCTCTGAAATAGTCATTAATTTGGTGACTTGGGGAGGACTCCAAGCCTGCTTTTGTGGTCTTCCATTTTCCGCTGGTGTCTTCCAGAGCACAAACTCGATCCTTGTTAAAAAAAAAAAAAAAAGGAGAAAGCAGAACCAATAAAAGAGACACATGCATTCTTTGTGACGAGATAAGCATCCTTGAGCTTTTCACAATGGTATTCGTTTTCCACCTGCTCGTTTACTGTACACCTGTTCCAGGCTGGCACTGCTTTTGGCTGCAGCATGGATGATACTCAGTTTCAAAGCCAGATTTTTTCTAAAAATTATTTTCCTGGCACGTAATGATAACTGTTTCCTGTACATAGCAAAATACAACTAAATAAAGAGTCCAGGTGTACCGTGCTTGTCAGCCTTTCTGTAGTAATACTAATCTTTGCTCTAAATAAGGAGATTTAACAGACTGTAATAATAACCCCATGGCTACTGTGCCCCTGGTAATAAACAGAAGATACTCCAGTCCTGTGAACACGGGTTTCTCAGTGGATTTACATGAAGTTTGTGGTACAGGTGTCACATTGGAATAATGATACATGAGGGGTACCCACAGGGTTCAGCCAGCCTTCAATCAAATGCTTCTACTGGAGTGTATGGCAGCTTGACATGAAGTCATAGGTGGAGGTCCAGTCAGACCCATGTGGGAGATTGGGTTGAAGCTGTGTTAAAAACAAACAAACAACTTTAGAAAAAGGGGAAAAAAACCCTAAAAATAGAAACAAATCTCCTCCCTCTCAAAAAACACCCCAAACAAACACCACAAAACCTCAAACTAAAACAATAAACAAACCAACCAACTACCCCACATTCAAGCTGTGCAGCTAACACAGCAAGGGTTGGGGATTTTGCCATGTTATGTCTGTGTACTTGCACTGAACTGATCATTGCAGTATTTCATCATGCTCTCTCTGCATATATTTTGATATGTCTGTGTATACATTTATGTATATTCCACTTCATAAAAATATGTGAGTAGTGATTATGAGTTGATTCATGGTCAATTCATGTTTTAATGAAGAGTTGCAAATCCATATAAATAAGGATTTTGAGTATTTTATTAAATTCTAGTATGTACTCACACATCTAGACTTTTTAAAATTAGAGTGGCTAATACATGCACAACAACTTTAAATACAAGCAGGTACAAATGTGTATCCTTGACAGATGAAAAGAGGCACATCTGGAATGTCTTAGCAGAGAATGAGTTGCTGTGTCCTAGTGAAAGTGTAATTCTGCACTAAGCTACTTTTTTAGGGTATGAGCTAGGAAAAGCACTTAGCTACATGATTAACTGCAAGGATGTGGTTACAGCTTTTGTGGGACTAATCATATTACTAGAATGATACTTTTGCATTTTTCTGTGATTGTCATACTCAGTTTGTCTGGGCGTTTACATCCTCTGTAAGTCAAGGATAGTTAGACAGACATTGAAGGAGTGAATCGGCATTTTCCTGCAGCAATTTAGCCAGACAGTGTGACAAAACAGTGTTGTAAGTCAGACTTCAATCTTAATTCATTCCAAAGGTTTGCTTCCTCAGTTGCTGCAAGATTTTTCATTGTTGTTTGTCTCTAGAATACACTCAGACAAATAGGTACCGTAAGCCTCGAGTAATCTTTAACTGCTCTAAAGAAAATAGAAATGAAATAATTTTATATTAATCTGAGTGAACACTGCTTTCTTGGAATACATGCTATAGCCAGTGAACTTCTTGATAATTATCCTTTGCTTTGTCTTGAATGTGTGGCTAAGAGGAAGACCAAGCATCAGCTCAGATTTGCATTACTTGCTTTCCAAAAGGCTTAGCCCACTGAAGCTGGTTCTTCATGCTTTGATATGATTTTTAAAATCCAAATGTTTCCTAGTGCTTGCTATTAAGTTTGATTTTCAGGAGTCTTTCAAACAGGTTCTTTTTCTGGACTTATTTCCTTAACTGGAGCTTGAATTATAAATTTAACTTGCCCGCTTTGTCTGGTTTATCCTGTAGGCTTGCTTCAAATTGTTCTGGCTGCTCTGATATACTCACAGCTAAGAATTCATTGCAGGTGGGAACATTCCCAGTGTCATCATCTCTTCTGTAAGCAATGAAAACAGAGAAGCATCTCAAAGCAGTTTCATCTCTATTATCTTAGAAATACATTTCATGATGTAATGAGGTTTCCTGTGGAGCAGTGTGTCTGCACTCCTGTCTTTTTTAACTCTAGGATTTAGGTGTCCTGCTCTTAGATCAGTCGTGTAATACTTAGACATCACCAAAAGCTTGGTGAAGTCAGTTTTCTCTGTAGGCACATCTGCTGTTTCAAATCTAACCTTCCCTCTTCAGAACCCCACATCAGTCAACATCTGGATTCCTGAAGTGCCTCTTGCATGCTACTTGGTAAGATGGTGTTATGACCCACCTCTGATGCAGGGTAATGTGTTCCTGTCAGTAAATCCCATGGGGTGAATTAGAGTGAAAGGAGACTGAATGACCAGCATAAATGTGAGGCAGATTTATCTTAGAGCAAATTAATGGCAGTGGGCAGAAGGTCACAGTCTTGATCTGTTGGGGTGGGAGCCCACGAAATGGAGTTTGTCAGCCTGCATACATTCAAGTTAGCATGGGAATGCCTAGATCCCTCCCCAGGGAGGGAATTCTTTGTGTCTGATGCAGCACTATGGGGCATGCACAGTCTTCCAAGGGAGAGTTCCTGAAAAGAGTCAGGGGCTGCTTTGGGGTCCTTGGTGGTCCACAGCCCTCTCTAAGGATATGACCAGCGTTTGGTCCTGCTTCTTGCAACTGCACAGCTTTGCCTTATGAAAAGGAGAAGCTGGGGTTGGCAAAGCATTACCCCACCTCTGTAAGAGCTGCTTCTTACTGGCTGTTCCCCTTAGTTGGTTTGCAACAGCTTGTTTAAGACATCGCATTCCCAATTTTCCTGGATGCAATCAACCATGGAGCAACCTGGACAATGGTTAGGTTGCCACAGATGGGTGCTCCCAGCAGCTCAGGTAGGGAGCCCCAGAGCTGCTAAGGCCCTGGTTGCTATTGCAGAAACAGTCCTTGGGTGCTCTCCTAGGACCTGCCTCCTCTTTTTAGGTCTGTTTTTCTTCTGATCTCACTCCTTCCCCTCGCCCCAGTAGATAACCAATTCCTAATTCATTATCATGTGTCTTACAGAAAAATTGTATTGGTGAAATTGGTAAATTATTAATTCCTCAAACTGCCTGATAAGTACTATAAATTTTCAGTGTATGAATATATTGTGTTTGTCTGATAGAGACACTGGGAAAAGTCAGCCAATTCTGTAACTGACTTTACCTAACCTTAACTCGACCTGGTGAATATCAGCAAGGACTGTATTAGCTCTCCCACCCTTCACAACAATGCTGAATAAATCTGTTCTGTGGAAGTCTTTGCTGAACTTTCCACCGTGAGTGGTTTTATGTGGCATGACCCCCTTCGTTACCGGAGGGCACAAGTGCGTCATGGAGGATGTAGCAGTACAAAAGCAATTAAAAGAACAAACATGGAATAATTGGACAGCTTAATTTATGTTCCTAAAAGGCTACAAATGGAACAACTATGATGCACAATCAGAGAACCTCTAAGCATAAACATTCATAAGCTATTTCCATGGTTACAGCGTTGTCACGTAGGTGCTGGAAAAGTAAGTCCCTTCCTAAAGACAGCATGAAGGAAGAGGTATTTAACTCCTACTTTTGCTTAGTTCTTGCATTGTACAGCTCTATTATCATTATTTTTCTACTGCATTCTGCAATAGATGGAATATCTGTTTAATATCCACTTTCTGTGAATGGGAGTTTTCTGCTTCTCCAGATCTAGTGGCCTTGCAGAAGATTACAGCCTCACATCTGACACAGTTGGCCATGTACATGCTCTCAACACCACTCTTGTTCGTTGTTATTTTCCAGTTTAATGTTGCAGCCCTCAGGATGTTGAGGATGGTAACAGATTTCTCCAGCACACTTAAGAGGCTGTGAAAGGGAAATACAGCTGTGGCTTATTGGTTAAGTACTCCAAGAAAGACCTTCGGCAGTTTTTCAGATGACACTATATGATTACAACCCCATCAGTGAAAGGAGGTCAAATATGTCTTTCCATCATGCATTATTATGATGGAAAGACTTTGGAATATCATGCATATGGATTCAACATCCAGTTCCTGGTTGGTGTATTGGTGTTACGTTTTTCCATAGCAAATCACAGCCTGATTCTTTGTATTGTCATCTCCGTTAACAATGGAATTTATATCTGTTTTAGCATTTCTTTTATTCTTAGAAAGAGAAGGAGAAAGTATATATGTTCTCTCATTTCTACCTGCACACATCAAGCATGTTGTCAGTTTTTACCACCCCTAAAGATGCAAGGGGTACATGCATGGTCATCAACACTTATTTGAGCTTTATTGCAACTGACATCTTATGGTTAAGGTTTTCAAAGTATTTACTGCTTTTGGAGGATGTGGTTTGTCTCATCGAGTAAGACCAAGTTTCCTAAAAAAGCTTGATTTTTCAAGGCATCTCATTTCATTTCATTCCAAATGGAGCCAAAATGCATCAAAAATGTTGGTATTCTCTTTGTTTTCAGGTGAAGGTATTGTTAGTATAGATACAACACTCCACTTTTCTTGAAGTATAAACTTACATAAACTTTCTAGAAAATTCAGTGCAAAGAACTCCAAATGGTACCAATATTTTATTTCTTATGTGGGCTGTTCTATCATATTATTCTGGAAGTAGTTCCATGCGTGGTGGGGTAGGAGGATGTTTGGAAAGAGAAAGAGCTGAGAGTTTTCACCAACCTATTTATAGTATTCATTAATTGATTTTATTCTTGTGGTTACCCTCCCATTAAAACCCATTTGAAGCTAGAGTGCTCTTATCTATTAAGGTACTCACTAAGGGTTTTAAATTACTTTGATAGTTTAAGAGAAAAATTGCACTTATTTCTTAGTGTGTCTTCTTGTTATGAAATTTTGCACTTTTTCCTCAGTCTGTAATGTTCTTTCTAGAATTGCTGAGATTCTGAACTAAATTCTGAAGAGGACAAGGAGGTTAAAACCAAAATTAGTTCTTGCTATCAATCTCAAGCAGTTTTTGGTGCTCTAAAGAAACCACCCATGCTTATTTTGTGCCCTTCTCAGTGTACGAGTTCATTATTGTTATATAAAGATGATTGAAAAAAGACATTTCATCCTAATGTTGCACCCAATTTAACTTCACTTCTACTTCTTGCAACTGCTCACAACCAAGTTCCCATTCTACTTTGCAGTCGGAAATTTGAGTTGGAAAAGTATCTTCCACATCCTTTAACGACATACCTTTTTATGAAGATGTCAAGGGAAAGAAGTAGTTATGAGCACTTTTCATGACTGTATAAAGTCACACATTATTCATGCTTCGTTGGACCTTATCTGCGAGATCAGCATAAAGCCGTCTAGAAGAATGTGTACCTTGAGCATACTGATAATATTCGACAACTAGGTAATAACATTGGTGACATTTGCGAAGCCTGACAGACTTGGGCCTCTTTGCACTGACATTAGTGAAAATGAGACATCTCTTTCTTAGGCAGTAGTGGTTCAATGCCCTTTTTCTTATTTCTCAGTCTTCTCTTATTTTTGCATTCTCTTTTTGGCCACTGTAAGGAAACAGCAAAATTTGGTTTTTTCCAGTCTTTTCTCCTGATTGTCTTAAAATAGTCTTCCCCCTTTAAATGACCACCAAAGAGGTCTTCTTCATAGGCTTTTTTTCATGGGTTACTAAATGTTTTGAGTTATGGAAAGCTGGTTTCTGATTAGAGCTGACCAAAGGTGTATCAGGGGCATCTGGGAGCAGTGGGGTTGTGATGATTATTTATCCCTGCCTTGCAAAATGACACAGCACTGCTCGTGGAAGTCAGCAAAACTGGCCGTAGACTTCACTGCAAACTCTTCCCTTAATCGAGAAGTACTCCTGTCCACTGCAAAAGGCTATCTATATTTCATTTCTCACTATAAAGGAAGGTGGAAGATTGACAGCAGTGCACTACGTTTTTGTAGTAATTGATCTTTTTCAAAGCACTTCGGCTTTCTCTGAAGAGCTGTCATGTGGTTCTGTACCTTGTTATTGCTATAGTTACATTTTACTATTGTTTTCAGAAAATGGGCATCAAGATATCATGGTTTTTAACCACAGAATTACCTTTATTCTGCATTTATTCTGATACTAGATGTAATATTAATGGAAGTACCCTTCTGGCAGGGTAAGCCACGTTATCAGTAAATGTGTAATTGACTTCTGAACGGAGTCTGAGGGAACAAAAGGAGCTTGGAGATCAAGAGCCCTGTGCTTGCCTGCCAGAGCAGCATGATTGTTCTCAGACCTCAGCCTGTGATCCTTGCTTACACAGAGTAGTACTGTGTGTAGTTATCACTCGAGGGCTAGTACTAGTGATTGTAGTTTGATCAGTGCAAGTGGTAAATGGTAGTGCAATTGTATCCCATGCTGTCCATCAGCCTACCTGCATATCTACTTAAAAAAAAAAAAAAAAGGCAAGGAATGGTACTCTAGTACTCAGTGTTGTAGATGTACATAAGTGTGAGCCTGAAGGACAGGGAATAGGGAAAAAGAGGCAAATGTTGAAAGCTCAGTACATAGCAACCAGTGTCAGATACTAGAACTGAGGAAGCATTGTGAAATCAAGACTAAAATACTTTAAGTTTTGTGTTTAGTAATTTTTATTTATTGAGGGGAAAATGTTTCTTGCTGTGAGGAAAAAATGTTTTGTTTCTTTTTAAATTGTGTTTGTAAATCAGATCAAGAGTTTTGTGTGAATATAGTGCATCTAAAAGGATGTATTTGACACGGGAAGCTCTCAATTGTTTAAGTATTTCAAAGGTTTAAATTACTCAGACCTCATAACATTAAATCCATGTTATGATCTCTCATATGATGAATCAGAAGACAGAAGGGAAAAATACAACTTTTACATAATACCATTCATCATGACAAATGTTCCGTATCAAAGAACATAACATCCTGGCAAAGCTTCAGGATTATCCAGAGGAGAGGCAATGGACAGACTGTCGAGCCAATGTAATTTCAGAAACAATTCCACACCTTATTTATCCCTTGTGTGGAGCAGAAAACCTGTAAAATCTTCTAGCACAGTCACTTTGTGCATTTGCTTAACCTACTGACCTTAAGTCTCACCCACCTGAAACTCTCATATTTCTGAGCATGGAGAGGGGGATTTCTATTCAACTCAAAACAATCTGGTTTAGAGTTTCCCTATTAGACATGACTTCTTTTTCAGTTCTTGAGCAAAGGTACTGCCTACCCTGAGGTGTAGGCTGTAATGCTGTAAGGCATTATCTCCCCCAGAGATCAGGTGTGAAGGAGGACAGAGCTGTGTTAGAGCCCCAGCACTCTGCTGGTGGTCACTGGCGTAACAAATCCCTGTGACTGATGCGTGAGGCTGAGCTCCTTCTGAACAGCTAACGGTCCCACTGCAGAACAGGAACAATCTCATTTCTCACCAGTGAGATGGTGACCTCCACACTGGCAGGCTCCAGCATGCCTGTCTCTCTATCCAGCCCAACTTATTCCAGACACCTTCAATAGATTGCCTTGTAGCATTAGAAGAAAAATGTCTCCCTTCATATTAATGCACCTTTAAGCTAGTTTGAGATTCTACTGTATCTAAACTTCTGGTTCAAAACTGGGAAAATTAAAACAATTTGTTTACATGAACCTTCATAATCCTCAGTAAGTGGGTTTTTTTTGTTTGTTATTTTGTTTTTTTTAATTTGAACTCTTACTTTCATATATTAAATCAATTTATTCAGTATTATTAGCACTAAATTATGCAACTGATCTGCTGTAATGCTGAAAACTAGAAATCTTGTTTATGTCAGTGTAGTACAGATAGAATAATCTATGTAATTTATCAAAATTAGGTATATTTTACTTGCTGGTAACAGAATTTGGCATTGTGCTGAGGGCTGCAAGAGAAATCCTCATGTTTTAAGTCCTTACCAGCTGTTGTGTTAAAAGAAGTCTAGAATTAAATTGGGATGTACTCTAAAAAGGCACAGTGGGCAAAGGGAAAGTTTGTGTTGACATCTTTTGTCACATGTTGCTGCTCATAAATTTGCCTTGGGTTTGTTCAAGTTTAACATCTTCTGTTCTAACAAAAACCAGCTTTAGAAATTGAAACTTTCAGTCACATTTGACAAGCTTACTTGAAGAACAAATTTGCCAGAGTCCTTGTTCACACCCTAGCTGTTCCAGAATAATTTTAGTGCTACAGTGGGGGTCTGACATATTTCTTCTTTTCTACCTTTCTTTTCTTGTTCTCATGAAAGATCTCTAAGATTTTTAGGTAACTTTAGCTATCAAGTTGTCCTTGTGTGATTAAATTACAAATATGTTAAATCCATCAGATAATTGCACAAATGTTTTTTTAAGAATCTTTACTGAAGGAAGCCCAGCCTCTATGGAAAGTTGTCCAGGTGATCTTCTGACAGTGGGTCATTCCTCTTGCACCTAATGCTTAACCTGGCATTAGGAATCCAGTGATGAGACTGAATTAGTTAGTCTTATTTGTTGTGGAAATAGAGAGTATATTAGAACTATACAACAGTTGCTGCAGAGATGGAGTTCTCTTGCATTTTCATTTCTTCACTTAATTAAGCAATCAAATACTTGCAGATTTTCCTCAACATGAAGAATAGTGACAGCAAATGGAGAACTCATGTCTGGTTTGTCTGGATTGTCTTCAATTGTTTAAAAAAAAGTAATATCCAAAACTAGATATCGCTCCAATGAGGCCTCCTAATCTCTTGATTGGTCCCATGGATTAGACAGGGACTACTGACCCTTTTCTCATTATTGACTTTGTTGGCTCATGTCCAGTGAGATATCAGCTGGATCTTTTCCTCCAGTACCTGGTCAGTTGTTTTCAAGTACATGTTTTTGTAGAGGACTATTCCTGCCTCCTTAAAGCAGCACATGTCACTGACCTTTATCGAGTCACAGTTTTTTTTTTCTTTTCTTTGGAATTTCTTTGTTGTCCAGTCCACATGGACTCCCACTTCTGAATATAACTTTTAATTAAATAAGCAAACATTCTAATAACTGTGTGTACATCAGTGTTCCATCTCCTATTTGGTTTTTAACCATCTAGAGTATTAGATATCGTTGGGTTTTTAAAAGTAAAAAGTGTGAGGAGTTTTATTTACTTAATTGGGACCAAAGGTTGGCTAATGACACTCCTATAGATTGAGAATATTCTGTGACAAAAACTAGTTCTTTGCACAGGATATGATTATGACCAGCCTTGTTTTCTGTAAGGGGGGTATTCAGGAAATTACTTTTCTAGGTAAAATATTTATGTCATTTTGCTTCAAGCAAATCTGAGATAGTCCATAACTCTTGAAAATCCCATTCCCTGACACTCAGATCTCAATTAATTTTAATATAAAAATAAGCCTAACATTTTTCAGGGAACCACTGTAATTTTTAGGTCCTTCTTGATATTTAAAATCTGGGAGATGACAGGTTTTGTATTTGCACTTCATATTGCATCCCGTCATGGGTATTTTTTAAAGTTCACCTTATGACTAAAACCGTAACTTATTTTCTTGTGAAAGATAAAGCCTCTTGAGCTTATTTGTATTTCACTGCAAACTGCAGTTCACTCAGTTCATGGAGCTCAAAAGGGTCCCTGTGAGGCCTCATCTTGGTCCAGCTGGCACTGATTTAAGGATGTGACGTGATTATAATGATAATGTCTCAATTAAGTGTTGCTTTGAGATACTGGGCTTGCTCGCACATGAAGCTCTTAAGGTGCAAGCCCCATGTGAGTAAAATGGTTAGGTTCACCTAACCATTCTTATAACAGAGTTTCTGAAAGTATGCAGTTCCTGTAAAAGTTCAGAAAAGAATAACAACAATCTGTTATTGTACTGGAAAAGAAGTAGTGAGGCTATCCTTCTTTCAGAATGTCTTAATGTAAGGTGAATCTATGAGGGAAACATCAAACTAAGAGGAAAATCTGAGACAACTTGGATCTTAGGGGGACAGGGAAGGTTCTGGTTCACCTCTGGGTGCTGCAGAGCTGCCTTCCTGCTTTGCATATTTGTGTTTGGCAACTCTGAGCCCTTGAAATGTTCAAAGCAGGCAAGAAGATATCAAAACTTTTAATGATTTTGCCCAAGTCAGTTTAGAAAATTTGTTTAAACCCAGATTATGCAAGATGTTCCTTGTACCTTTAAAACAGAAATGTCTTTTCTCTACTAAAGTTGAATGTATGACCTTCACAATGCAAAACTTGTACAGTTCTATCTGTCTGTGGTTTTGCAACTACCAACGATGTAAAATGATGGTATTATTTAGTGACTTTGAGTTTAATTCATCTAACACACAGCTTTCAATCTTGAAATAATTTCTTAATAAAATTGTAGGGTTTGAGTTAGAAAGAAGAAGGAATGAGTAAATTCCAGTCATCCCCCAGTTGTGTACCTAAGTTCATTTAGTGAAGGCAGAAGTAAGTATGCTGCTGATCCTAGTCCCCTATGCTTGATCTCTCCAGTCTGTTCTCTCTCACGTCCAGAGCATGTGCTTTGGTGCCTGTGCTGGGGGTGCTCAGTGTCTGCCCGAGGAGGAAGGAGCTGGTGTGGCCTTCTGTGCCCTGCTCTACCCGCAGGGGTGGGGTAGTAGTTGGGTACCTTGCTCTGCCTGTGTTTTCTGCCTGTGCACTCACTTGAAGCAGAAATATGAACCAAACTGTGGTCAGAAGGGATGTGTCAGATCTGGGCAGTCTGAGACGAGCTGAGGTGGGAGTGTAAGAAAGACCTCCTGTCACTGCGAGGGTGAGATGTGCCTTTTACCTGTAGCAGACTGCAGACAGCATCCTCCCCAGTCTGCTGCACCTTCCAGGGGCTGAGGGGGAGGGAAGATGACTGGCTTCAGCAACTTAATCCCATGTCCATTTATTTCTCTCTACAACATCTTTCAGAGCCCTGCAACTGTCACATTTGCTGCTCTTCTCATCCTGCTAAAGGCAATCCCCTCAGTCTTTTGAAACAGCAGCAAATTAAAGCCCTTTTTGAAGGCTGCAGACAAGCTAATATATATTTTATATGTTCTGTATATATACATGCACTAGCATATCCTTCAAAGTTGAAAGGAGACCATTTGAATTAAAGAGAAATTAATATCTTTGCAGATCAAAAGAAAAAAATACACTTTTGTTTCTGGTTTTAGGGGGAATTTTAAAAGTAATATGAAAACCTCGGGGGTCTTTAAAGTATTTTCAAAATTACTGGCAGCTTATCTCTGAAGTCCAGCTCTAAGAGTTGGATATAAAATTCACTTACTACTCATTATCATTTCATCTGTTTGAAGATGCTGCAATTGTAATGAAACAATTGTTAGAAATAGCTTATCTGTGATGTTCTATCAGTGTGTTTTCCCTTTTCAGATTTGCTTGTGGATCACACAATCATTTAAATCTGTAAGGGACAACGAATGTATTTCTCTGTAAAGTGCATTGTATGGCTGCAGTTATGAAGATTCTTTTATCAGCCATACCTCCACTAGCCACATTATGGGCTGATAAGAGTCATGCCACAGTGGAGCCGTCTCATGCTGATGAGGGAGGGTGTGCACACTGAAAATGATGCACATGATGCTCAGTGTGAAGACACTAGCCAGGGATTTTCAAAGAAATTCCCCTTATTAGTAGCCATCTGTCCCTGTTGGTTGAACAGGTTTTAATTGACACTTCCACTGGGCAACTGTTTCTTCTGCTGAGTTGCTTGGTAAAATTTGCTATTTTTATTGAGTTTATTAATAATCTGCAAGAAACTCAGAAAAATCTATTCCAACATATCCATGCAAAGGACTAATCAGAATAATACTATTGGCTTTTAAAAAAAAAGTTTCTTTTAGCCTTGGGAGGAAATGTATGCAACTAAGGAAGTATTGGAAAAATAACTCCATTAAAGAGAGAAAATAAAATTAGCACTAGTCTTGAATAGAAATGTTGTGGAGGACAATCTGCTTTTCCTTTAAGATGCCGACTTGATGGAGAATGCCCTGATAAATGACTTATCCATTCTCCAGCAGTGACCACTGGTTAAATGAGTTCAGAATCACTCTTTTTACATCCCCCAACATCTGTGAGTAAAGCACTCTCAGGAAGTCTTGTTTGATTTACTATCAGTTAGCACACTTCTGATTGACAAACGGGTACTGAGGAGCAAACATGTCGACCAAGACCTGTTCTCTCCCTTCTCCAGACTCTGTGGCAGTGGCACAGTGTTTGGCTTCCAACATCTCCTCTCATTCTAGATGGAGTGACTGTGTAGCTGTTAGTGCAAGGAGATTATTTTGATAGGAATCGGGTCCTGTGTGTGTATGGCAAGGGCAGACTGTTGGCTCTTCTCTGCTTTAGGGCACTTCAGGCATTTAATTTTGTTGTGATTCAGAAGACGGACTTGAGGAGTTTAGGTTCACCATATAGTCAATGGAAAGAAGTGGCTGTCTCTGGCAGGAGGAAAGAGTGAAATGACCTGTTGGGATTCAGGACACTTAAAGGTGGATACATTCAGGTCGTGCATGAAACTTCACATAATTGTGATGGAGAGTGTATATCCTTTCAAAGGACTAAGTGCTATTTGAAATATAAAAATGAACTTTCTCGTGAATTTGTTACATTTAGGCTTCAAGTACACTGAGAAACAAATTGAAAATTCTATCATGTTGGAATGATGAAAAATAGGAAGGGGATGTAAGAGTCCTCTAACTGCTGGTGGCAGAGTTTGAGCCTGACACTAAAGCTCAGTCTTTGCAATTGGATTATTAAACTACAGAACATGTGAGGAGATACAGAAGACTTTCCCATGTTAAAATAGAAATCCAGGAGGAAGAATCGGATTCCACTCCCCTTCTTTTTAACAGCAGAAAAGAAATAGTGCTGTAAAGGGAAAATCCGTAACAGAGCCATAAAATAAAACATACTGCAAGGAGAGAGTGTGAGCTTCTAAGTATCCGGGAGAAGAGAAAAAAAGGCATTTACACCCATCTCAGACTGAGAGAATGAATGAAAAGACTGGATTTTTGCAGTCAGCCTGATATAAAGCTGAGAAACTTAACACCTTGGATTTTATGGTACGAATTTAGCGGTTTTTTTAGGATAATACAGAGACCTTATATTCCAGTGATTGGAAATGGTCTTCCACTTGTAAGGGATTTCCTTGCTACTACTTAAAACAAAAACAAAGAAACAAACCATAAAACTTGTATCTTTGCCAAGCTTGAGTAGTGTTTTTTCTTCTTAATTATGTAGCATGTTAATAGTATCTGAAATTTTAATTAAAGTTTGCAGTTAACATCAAAAAGATCAATACTCTACAGAAGAAAATGTGTCCTTTTCATACTCTTTCAGTATGGCATCATGTACTATGGAAGAGTTTGATCTATATCTAGGTGTTCTCAATTTGCTCCTTTTTTTAATCTTATGCTAAAAGATGCTAATCAGTAGGATTTTGTGTGTGTTTGGATCAAAGAATATTCCTCAACCTTTTTAAATCTCGTAGTTTATGTGCTATAAGCTGTATTTCTAAGTTCATTGGGAAGGGTTTTAGTGCCATTTATATGCAAACAAAACCTCATTATCCACTGTAAATTGGTAACTGAGCGGGTGTGAGCACTGAATCGATGCCAGTTCCGGGGATACTGAGGATCACTTTGGTGGTTGCTGGGGGCTCTGGGCTGTGGGGAGTCCAGCAGGAGGAAGCATTGAGCTGACTTGTCCTGACATGGCTGAGGTGAAATTCGTGCTAATGAGCAAAGACTTACATTGGCTTCTGCAGAACAGGAGCTAATGATTCATGTGTCTGCACTGCAGACATTGCTGTGGCATCTCAGATGCCTCTGGGCTGCCCTTACCAGTGGTGGGCTTACTAAGAGGCTTGTTTGCAGGTGCCTGGACTATCCTGGTTCAGCACACTCACATTGCTGCAATTAGGCTGTTAAATCTCTTCAGAGCCCAGAGTACTGAGAGCAGAAATGGCAAGGCAGAGTAGCTGCAGCAGGACTTGGGATGCCCACAGAGAACACATGACCAAGCCTGACAGAGTTCAAGAAGTGTTTGGATGAAACTCTCAGGCACATGGTGTACATGGACTCTTTTCCACATGGACACATATGGATGGTCTCTGCCTACACATGGACTCTTGGGGATGGTCCTGTGTAGGGCTAAGAGTTGGACTCTGTGGTCCTCGTGGGTCTAATCCAGCTGAGGATATTCTGTGGTGATATGGGAAAGCAGCCCAGCTTCCAGGTGCTGGATCGATTCATTTCCAGTCTCCTCTGAGCTCGATGTCTCAGCACAGTGTGTAAATGTGGCAAAAGACAAGGTTATGTAGAAAACACTACTGGCACCCAAATGATGGAAGTATTCTTTACTCATCTCTCCCACATCAGAGGGTTGTACTAGACATGCAAGTACTGAGATCCCTTTTGGGTATTTAGTGTTTGTAGAAATAAACTTAAAGGAGAATGAGGAAAGCTGCAGCTTTACTCAAGGTTAACTGTAATGTGGTGCAAGATGCATGTGAAATTATTCTCCCCTCCCAAAGCTGACAGGTATCTGTGTGTTCTCACAGAATGGTTTTTGTTGGACAATGTACTGAGCAAGAAACACTGTTAAAATAATGCTGAAAGTTACTTCCAGATGCCACAAGACATTTTAGTAAAGACTGAGATGAACTTGTACACAGTCCTGTACCTCCAAAGTACAGGTGTTCTGTCATACCACACTGATTTTCTCAGTTCTTTTTGCTTCTATAAAATAATGTAAGCATATATCAAAAATATGGTGAGAATGCACTCACCCCTGCTCGACATTTCCCAGAACCTTAGAACCAAGCAGTCTGCTTAGTGTGACTTGAAAGTAGATGCAGTATCAGTAGATGGTTTAGTTAAAAATGAAAAATAATACCCAACATTTTTGAGATAATGCTAACTTGGAATGAAGAACCAACACTATTGATGAAAGTAATAAAACTAAACCCAGATTGTAACAAAAAGGCATTTGAGTGCAAATCACAGACAGTGGTGCTTGTCTCCATGTCAAAGTGATCTACACATCCTCTGTTCCCCTGGCTGACTGAGATTGTGATTAAGCCTTGATACAAAGCATCGACAAATTTCAGAAACAGTCTGGGATGAAATGGAGAGAGCAGAAAGAGTCCTTTGAACTCAGGGGAGGCCTGCATGAAGTTAAAATTCTCAATATTATCCCAGCTGACTAATAACAGCAAAAGGTTAGAGCAATATAGTAATTGCTCAAACTTACAGCTGCTTTTTCCCATTGGAAAATAACACCCGCTTTAAGTCATGAATGAAACGTTGGCTGAAATCTGTTACTTTAAGCATCTCCAGTAGGTTTCTATGAACTGGGGGCATAATGTATATTTACTTGCTTGATGAAAACCTACTCATCACTAATAAATCCTCACTACCTAATTAGGATGTCTAATATATTTCAATGCTTGATATATTTCCTCTTGCATATGTTAAATGGGTCAAACCTTGAACTGAGTTAAACAAATATAAATGCACAATGAAATGTTTAATTTCAGCTGCTTATTCCAATACATGGCAATGTAGGAAACCAAACAATATAGCCAGAAATTTTATTAATTTTTGTTAACTAAACAAAATAATATCAGGAAATGTCTCTAGAAAGCTTTCTGAAAATTTTTAATTATGGCTTCTCTTCTGCCAATAATCTTAAAAATCAAACTTCCTTTTTAATATAACGGTAAATTGAATTCAGCCTTTGTATTGATTATAGAGGTGTCTGTTTAGGTTTTTGATTACTGAAATTTCTACCTAATGTCTGTTCAGCAGTTTTAGAAAATTAACATGATCTGAATTTCACTTCCAGCAATTAAAAAGTGCTTGCTACACATTCATTCTTGATTTTGTAAATGAAATGTCATTACTTGCCCTGCATTCAAATAAATACATTTATACACACAGATACCTGAGTTTTCAGAGAAGCTATGTAAAATGAAGATGGCTATAGGTTGAATCAATGCAAATATTAGAATAAAGATTATGATTCTATTGACTATTACACGTGAATTAGCATGATGTCTGTTCCTAATTTGCATTTACTAAACAAAATTTCAAGGGTCTGCTTTTTGTGAGTCTTCACTTTGGAGGAATTAATGAATGGTTCATTCTGCCACTGCATGTCTTACTGAAAAACAGGGAAGTTAAATGTCAGATGGTAAACTGTTGTTAGAACTTGCTTTAAATCTTCTTTCTCTCCTCACTTGTCCCAGTTTTTTCTTCTTTCTTCTAAGACTATTCAAGGGATTTCTTTTGATGCTGCTATGTTATTTTTGAGACAAAGAACCTCTCTGCCGGTGTGTGAGTGGCAGTGACTAACCTACCTTCCAACCCTACCAAGCCAGAATGACCATGCTGTGGGATCTCACCATGCGGTACCCCTGGCAGTGGTCAGAGATGGGCCCCGAATTCCTTACCTGAAGAAATGTGTACAATGTATACAGGAACTGCAATGTTCCCCACAAATACAAGTACCTATATGTAGGAAAAGATAATTGTATCTATGCCTTGCTGGTGTAGTTTGTCATCTGTAACCTGTACATTCAAATTAGTGCACTTTGTTCATTATAATTCACCCATACTAATAATATTAGGATAACACATTAATGGGCAGTTGGAAGTATGTTGTACAGAACTTTAAGACAAAGTGTTAATCTTGATGGGATTAAAAGAAAGCATTAAAATTAATGAAATGATTGCATCTCAATCTGCATATGCAAATTAGGATAAATCATATGCCCTACAATAGTGTAAGCGAAAGATTATGATAATAAATTGCGTTATCTGAATTAATGACTGGCTAGCCCCACTTGATAAGGTCATAGTAAGTCCCAGTGCTCTTATTACTAAAATTTATCATTCAAGCATGTGTATGCATTTAATTATTACATCCTATTTTAACAAGCATATAAACTTCTAGAGCAGTGGAAAGTTTTCCTGTCTGTAAAAAAAAAAAAGCCTCTCCTTGTTCAGAACATGTCAAATCCTGAGAATGGAAAATATGTAGGAAGCAAATAGATATCTGCCCTTGTAATTTGACTTAAGGATTAATAAATTATGTGGTTAACCCTTCCTTCTCACTATGTTATGGGGTACGGGTTTATGGCTTACATGGAGCACGTGAGAGTCAGAGCTAGAAGAGCTATGATGAGAGGAGTCACTAAGTGTGCTTTAAATGTATTTGATGATTTCCCAGCAGCCCAGTCTATAGAGAGGTTTATTCCAGGCAAAAAATGGGTTTTTAGCTGTGTACTACTACAGTGCCTAGTACAATAAATAATAATGTTTAGTACGGATCTTGGAGAAATATTACATTATAACAAATATTAGTGTTTAATAATTTTTATCTAGAGATCTCAAGGTATAAGAAGATTCTTATTCTGAGGCTTTTTTGGAAGGTTTCTGGAAAAGGTACCATAATCTTATTTCAGGTGGACAGTAAAAGCCTTCTCTTTTCTTTCCCTCAGTGAAATGAAATTTGAAGCTCACTCTTGTTTGTGTGAATCACAAGTCCCCGTTGTCTGTAGGCATTCACACAGCTGGCAAGCAACTAATTTATGTGTGGACACTTCAGCAGTATTTACTGAAGATACATTTGTTATGAGTACAAATATGTATGAGACTGTGTGCCTAAAAGTAGATTGATTCGCTAACAGGTGAGAGACACTGTAGAGCAGGTTGGTTGCTAAAAAAAAAATGGATGCAAAGGAGCTTGAACACTTCTGTGAAAAAAACACTGGTGGACCGCCTCAGCTGTCTGTGCTTGTGAAGCAGTTGTGGAACGTGTTCTTTTTACTAGCTACTGACTAGATGGAGGCCAGTGTCACCATTCCACTGAGCCCTTCAGGTAGAAGTGAATATAGAGGAAAGCTCATCCACTGTTTGGGGAGATGCAAAAAGAAACTAGAAATAACTTGGCACACCATTTTAGGCACACTGGATGTTCTCTTCACATTCACAGAACTGCTGCGAATCAACAGTCGCTGCCCTGACTCAGAGCTTTGGGGAGCGATGGCCGTGCTGGCCACGAGCTGAATCAACAGGAACCTCGTTACACCCAGGTGATCAGATAACTTCGGGCAACTTTAGCAAGGCAGAAATGTTTTGAGGCTTTAGTACATAAATCCTGCAGAAGCACAATAGCTGCTCAGCAGTGTGATGACTTGATTCAGAACTATCAAATTAACTCCAATAGAAACAGTCTCTAATGAATTAATCATAGGAATACACATTTTACTCCCGGAACAAAACATAGATGATCCAATTAACCAATTTCTACTAAGGCCTACGATTACTTTATTAGGGCTTTAAAAAATGGCTTCTGCAAAGCAGTGTTTATTCCCAGATTGCTGCAGTTATCAGATAGCACTAAGATCTGCTGTTGAGGCCTCTGCTGTCCCTTATCTCATTACGTGTGACATAAACACCTTTGATGAAATGAAATGGTAAAGTGCAGCAAATGGAGTAAATTCCTTCTCTACACAGCAGTGCCCTGTTACATGCTTACAATCTGATTTCCTGGCCTCTATTGACAGATGATAACATGTTTTGTATGCTTGCCAAAGATAGCCATTTAGAGCTTCTAAATAATTAAGTATTGATTAATCAGCCTAGAAGCATATAGAACATTTTTTTCCAAGCTGTTGTCCATTCTTAAAGGTCTTATTATTTCTGCCAGAGGAAGCAGGGGAAGCTTCTGTACACCTTCTGTAGCTGTCAAGGGCTTAAAATATTACAGGTTTGTGCTACTGTGAGAAAAATAGCACAGCTGACAGACTGCCACAGAACAAGTATATGTGATTCTGCTTTGCTGTGCTTATTGTCCACAGGGTCAGTCAAGAGAAATACCCACGTTCTACAAGTCAAAAGAAATTAGTGGGGGTCTGAAACTCTGTTTTAAGGGTTGACCAACTTGACTCTAAGGATGGAAATATGTGGTGGCTTATCTGGCTCATGTCTCTTGGACTGAAAAAACCTTCACTTCATGGGTTTATGGCAGAGTTGTTCAGAAACAAGTCATTCTGCCTGAGAGCTTTTTGTTTGGTTTTTTCCTAATGTTGCAACTGCGTTGCACATGCATGTGAAAAATAAAGCCTACAGGTTATAATAGAGACTCCAGTGGAGATGATGATTGTTAAATTATTATTGGCATGTAATCTCAATGAGCTACTTGATTCTCCCCTTCTGGGGAGGATTTCAGTGATATTGAGCTAGTTCATTTCTCTTACCCTGAAAACTGCAATTACCCTATAGACGATAAATAACTTAAATATATTAGTTGATGAGATTTCTCATGTATCACTAATTACCAAACTACATTTACAGCAGGTGGGTGGGTCTTAAGAATATTATTATTATTGTGATCACTGAATGCAGGTAGGAGTCTTCGTAAGGCATCTGCAAGAATTTAGAAGCCCTAATACAACTTGAATCAAAATTATGATAAAAGCATTGGAAGATGCCTCTTTATTTCCGTGCATAGTTGCTGCAGTTTGGGGGTATTTGCAGCATGTGTCCTGTCTGTACCATAGTCCGTGTGCTTTCTGCTTTAAGGAATACTCAAAAGCATGCTTCTCTTTGGGCATTAGCTGTGTACTGGTGTTAAAACAAGTGCAGCTTCTTGCCCCCGTGGCATTGCAACTCGCTCTGAAGGACTCGGCATCTTTAAGGCGGCTGGATTATGGTTGCGAGGTGCCTGTGCAGTCTGTGCTAGATGTGGAAGAAAAGCCCAAACCCCCTTACATTTATGTTTGTATTAAAATACAGTCGAAACTTGGAAGCTCGTAAACTGAATGTGAATGGCTGGTATGTGGTAGCAGTTCCAAGTGCCATGTGGCGTGGCAGACCTCTTTCCCCCTGCCGGCAAAAACAAGCAGGATTACAGTTCTGCTGGTATGTGGCAAGTCCCTCAGCAAAGCAAAACCCGAGTGTGTCTGTGCTGCTAGCAATAACCAGGCAGTTTTTGATGACAGGGTTTGTAGCTAACACTTCTGTGAGGCAAGAGCAAAACAATTTTTCTGTGATACTGTGCATGGAGACAGCCTTTTGTTAGCCACAAATGCTAACTGGAAGTGTCTTACTCTTAAAACCATGGGACATCCTGTCTTGAGTTTAAGAGAATAATGGAAAATGTGCCAGGGGATGATGCAGCTCTGATAGTAAAAGGGCACAATATGCTGAAGCTGGCTGTCGTTTGTGCACAAGAAATTGTAGCAGTATAAGGCTAGATCAAGAGTTTGAATTTTCCCAACGTTGTTGGTAGTTGAGGAGAAGCAGCCCCTAACATATATAGGATTCTCTGTTACTCTTTGTTGTCTGTTCTGGTTCAATCTATTTAATACCATTGTTGGATAAAAAGTTGTCCAAGTTGTCTGAATACAAGACCAGTAGCAGATTTCACAATATCAGAGCAAGTCTTGATAAATCAGGCTTCTGGGGAGCTTCTTGTTAGGCATAAGACTTCTTACAGTGAGGACATTCAGGCATTGGAATAATCCCCCCAAGGAAGTGATGGATTCCACAACATTGGACACTTTCAAGATGCTGCTGGACAGGGTGCTGAGCCATGTTGCCTAAACTGCTTTTGCCAAAAAATGTTGAAACACATGATTGTTGAGGTTCCCTGCCACCCTGGTATCCTGTGACATTTATTGATATATGTGCAACTACCTGATAGTCTTAAGTTCAGCCTTGTTGCATGCTGGCTGCTTAGTCAAAAGTCAGAAGTAACTGCCAAATTCTTTTTTTAAAAAGTGATCATTAATTCCAGTAATAAGCCACATGTGAAGAGTTGTTGTGAAGAGTGAGGAAGCAACTGAATGGCAAAGTTATTCGAATAAACTAAGATGCTAATGACCAGTAACAGCTGACAAGGAAATGGGTGGTATGTTAGAAATAAACGGAGATTTGCTCTTATGTGGATGAAATAGCAAGTATATCAAATGCTGCTTTTTTCCCCCCAGTTTTGTCATTCTTAAGGAACAGTATTGACACATTTTGCTTGGAGGGTCGTGTGTTTTAGAATTATGATTATGTAGGAACTTAGGAAGTCTTGTGTCCAAAGGTTGGTTCTTGTTTTTTTCCCCCCTTAGATTATAGTATGTTACATGATTTTTATTTTACAAATATTCCTCGCTTAGGCCATCACAGTAACAAGGAAAAATACCCCATACCCTATATCTTAAAGATCATACTCTTTAGAGAATAAATGACTGAATGGCCTGGAACCTCTAACTAAGGATGTCTGTCTTTTGTCCAGTTGCTTTGTTCTCCATTGTGCCTGTGAACCTTATCCAGTTATGATCGTAAATCAAGTTCTCCTCATAAATCTGAACTTTTTCACAGTATCTGTAGCACAAATGTTTCACTGCTCTGAACTCTTTTCAATGGTTTAGGCTCTGTTTTTGTTTGTCTCTACTGCTGACAGCCCTGGTTTTCATTGATAGTGACTCAATATTTACTTTACTTAATTTTATTTGTGCTCCTAATCCTAATCACTCTCACTTCCCTGTCAACACTGGAGTTGTCTGGTGATATTCAAGTTGAAGTTTCCTTGGAAAATAAGGCAGTAGAGCAATTAGAGGTTTATAAAATTGCATGAGAAGTTTGATGCTACCTAAACAAAGCTGTATTTAGGCAAAACTGTCTCTTGCTCCGTTGTATGATAAAGATCACGCTATTTTTTGTGGCTGTCACACCTTCTGCACCCTTTGCTCATCCTTTGAGGTTGGTGGAGAAGAAAGATGCTGAGTCAAATCGCTGTCATCAAACTCTGTTTTCTTATACCGTAAAGGGGGCTTCTGGTACCCATGAGAACCAACAATTTCTGTCCATGTGTCTGCAAACTGGCAAAGGTGCTTGATAAATAGGGACAATTCAAAAGCCACATTCCTGTCTTTATAACGTGAGAGGAAAGTAAGTATGAGAAAGTAACACTGTTTGAAATCTCAAACTGATTTGAATTTTAACCAGTGTAAGGGTAGTTAACTTGTCTTCTTTGTCCTGAGGTGTGTTTTAGTTTATAATATCTTACATTAGACTTGTGTAATTTTTATTATTCCTTTATGGAAGAGTGTTATTGAGGAAGACTGAGTAGGGAAAAGAAGCATCAAGCTTTAGATGAGGACTGAAATGCCTGAAATTACTTCGTCATGAATTTTTTCTTCATGCTAAGTTTGGGGGAAAAGTCTTTGGGCACTACTTATTGCAATTTGCGTTTTAAGTTTGCAGTCACTGAAGCTTGGGGTGGAACAGCCAGATTTCTGTGCCAGATGGGAAACCTTTCAAAATCAAGAAAATCAACAATATAAAAAACCTCCATATATTCATGAACCATTCACTAAATATTGGGAGCTGCATTTTGACCAGTAGTGAGAAGAAGAGACCTGTTCTTCAAGAGTAATTGCTGGCAAACTTTTTCCTTCTTCATTCTACCATGAAGAAAAACAAACAAACAAAAAAATCCCCACAAAAATAAAAGAAAAAGCCACAAAAAAACCACAAACACACACACAAAAACAACAACAACAACAAAAAACACCTTGTGTGATGAGAAGAAGAGTTACATGCAGCTGCATAATCTCTTTTTCCAACAGTGTTCTGAGATGGTTGACTGGAAAGGTGCTGTTCTGAGTACATCTCTAGGCTGGAATTTACAAAGGCAGTCAGTCTGTGCTTCAGATGTTGGGCTCAGTGAAAGGGTTTTCATCAAGAGAAATGCAGACACAGTGAGCATGGCCACTGTGGGATAAATGTTGAGGTATTAATATTTTTCTTAGTGATCACAGGTACTTCATAGAACAGGAAATGTACTGCCTTAAATAGAACTAAAAAAAAAGGAATACCTGCATCCTTGTCTGACAGCTCTTTATACCTTTCTTTGCCACAGCATGACTTATTTGTGCTAAACTAAGGAATATGCAATTTTATTTGGTTGTAAAAATGAAGTATGTAGCTTTGATCTGTTACCTGGATATGGATTTCCTTATAATATATTAAAATACTTGGTACTCTTTCTCTTTTAAAGTATTTCAGATACAAAACCCAATAATGGCATTATAACTATTGCAAAAAGAAAATTAATTCAAGATTAATAGAGAAATCCAAAGAAAAACTGAATAACATAGACATATTAAAAAATAATTGTGTATTGATCTTTTTTCAACCTCTGATTTAAATACACCATCTTGCCACCATAAAGCTTGAGCAGAACTGTGTGCTGGCTTATTTTGGTTATTTATAAGAAATAATTTTACAACAAATGCTGAAGATATAGATATTTTAGGAAGTGAATTAAAAAAAATCAGCTCAGGTTTTTGTGCTGAGATTTTTGTAAACTTAATGTAATGAGGGATGGTAGGGGAGAAACATATAACAAAGAAATATTATTCTACCACTATTTTAAAGTTTTGGAGAGAAGGATAAACATCCTCAGACTATTCTTAGTGGCACTTCTATCTTGCTTAAAATGAGGTAGTGATGAAATTCTTGCTGTACCTGGCTTTTTATGTACCTTCCACAATGGGTTCAGTAGTTAAAACTTGGAAACCAAAGCCATTAGAGATGACACACCCAGAATTACAAAGAGGCTTGCTCTCATCTCAGCTTTGGTTCACCCAGGTTAAAAAAAGGATTTGCAAACAAGAAATCACAACTTCAAAAAGAAAAGTACCCGGGAAGTTAGGTGTGTCTCACAGAATCACACACAGTCTGCAGCTTTCCTACCCAACTTTTTCAGGGATTTTTTTTTTTTCTTTTTACATAGATGCAGGCTATACAATAGCAAAGAAAATGTATTTCTGTGATAGTGTAAAAAGGTGATACGTACTTGTAAAGAGATTATACTTTTGGAAATTTTTTTGGTCTTAAAAAGAGGTTCAAGTCATAGAGATGACTTGAATCAATACTGAGGGCCAAGTCTCTGCTCTCTGATGTAAATTTTGTATCAATGTGAGAATATTGATTTCTGGAAAAGCTGGAAGGCTATGGCACTGCAGCAGTTGGAGAACTATGTGTAATCTTTTAACTTCAGTTCTGAATTTTATTTTTTTCAAATCTGGAATGTAAAACTTGGTCTTGAACATATAGTCTTATGCCCACTCCCTCTGTAACTTTATGTACATTTAAACCAGTGAAAAAAGTGTCACCTCTGAAAGATCAAGTGGATCTGCTAACCAAAGTGGCCAGAAAATGTGTGGTTGTTTTCAGTGAGCACAGCACTTTCTCACTGAAAAGGAACTCTTTTGGTGTGCCTCTTTGCTCCCCTGTGTGATGATTCCATGGCTGATTCCCTTGTAGGCTGAAGTGTAGCCCAGTGTCCACAAGTCTGTGGAGTAGCTCTACAGAGAGAGATGATCTACTGTGTTTTTTAACTCTAATTTTTTAGTCAACCGAGGCAAACTTGTAACTAAGGAATGCTTATACAGTTGGGGTTTTTTGTCTGTGTTTGGGTGAAGAGGGAGATTTTGGTAATACTTCTAACCAGTTGCACAGAATCAGCTTAATTTTCTTCAGCTTCATTTTCCATCTGCTTGGTCTTCACTGCTCTTGACATCCTAGCTGGCGTTTCATATTTACAGCCCAACCAAACAACTGAGTTTATTCAAATCTTTCTACATAGCAGACATAAAATGAAGTTATTTTCATCCTTCAGCAGTTCCAGTCTTTCAATAGTGTCATAGCAATAGAAATGGGGCACTTGCACTTTACCATTCAGTAAAGGCTAACTAAGTGTGTTTGAAGTACTCCAAGGCTGAGTGACCTTCAATGACTTGTGTGTATAGATTATCAAACATCATAGCTGAACTAACAGACCATGAACAGTGTCCGATTCCTTTCAGGCTAAATAGTGCAGATAATCATAATTATTCTGGGAGCCAGGGTCAAAAGAACCGCTCCTCGCTTTTCTGGCTTACTGGAGAATCTTTTAAAGTATTAAATGATACATCATCCCTGTCAGTGTGTTATAAAGGAATTAAGTGAAGCAAGTTCTAGAAGATATTTTTGACAGCATATATCTGATATGTCTCTGTCCTTTCATTCATATCTTCTCCATTTTTTTAAATGCAGATTACCAGTCTGTCACTCAGATGCTTTATTTTGTAGTGAGCCAGTTTCCATCCCAAGTGGAATTTTCTCCATTAATCTACATGGACAGTTTAAGAAGCAGTTAATTAATGCATGACGTCTGTTCACTGTAGGGGAACAACACTGCATCATTTTGCAGTTTATGGAATAAAATGGACACAATATTTTTTACATCAGATTCTAGTTTTATGAAGTACCTGATTTCAGGAGAGTTCCTTACCTACAGCCTACTTTGCATGCTATGTCAAACGAGCTTAGAGTAGCAAAGAGAAATTGATATGTGATGAAAAATTATGCAGGCATTTTCTGGAGGATCAGAATTAGTTGGAGTACACAA